>NC_136746.1:29161285-29853785 GCF_936440315.1 Barbus barbus | reverse complement strand
AACGCGTTATGACGCATACGCGGGTCATGATGACGAGCAAATATTAATAATAGCGCGTCTGCGCGCAGCGGACCGAAGGCGGAGGTTTCTGCGGCGCCTGTCGTTACCATGACAGCACAGTTAGTAAACTCCCCCGTTACCGTCGGTCTTCGATCAGCGGAGTCCGCGCTGCAGAAGAGTGCGCTGCTCGTGCAGACCGAGAGAGAATCAGAGGAATCGATCCGCGGCGCGATGGGAACCTTCCGGAGCGCAGCGGTCTGTCTGGAAGAGGAAGAGGATGAGGAAGAGGACAAAAAGCGCCGGGAAGTTGAGCGTCTTCCTCCGCTGCTCGAGGACGAGGTGAGTTTGATTGACAGACAGTCTCTCACGAACACATTCTACAGAAATGTTGATATCACACATATTAAATATTACTATATTACACGAATCTCTAGATGTCTAAATCTTATACACACGCACACGCACACGCACACGCACACGCACACAAAGACAGCCAGACAGACAGACACACTCACTCTCTCTCTCTCACACACACACACACACACACACACACACACACACACACTCACTCACTCACACACACACACACACACACACACACACAGACAGACACACATACACACACACACAGGCTAATAGGCTTGAAGTGTGTGAATATGAAGTGAATATGGGCTTAAAGTGCACGCTCTGAGCTTTAATTTGAGGGTGTTCTCATCACAGTTGGAGTAAAAGTGAAGGAATTACAGCTCTTTAATATGTACCACCCACTTTTTCAAGGGACCATAAGTAATTGGACAATTGACTCAAAAGCTGTTTCATGGACAGGGGTGGGCTGTTTCGTTATTTCTACATCAGTTAAGCAGGTAAAAGGTCTGGAGTTGATTCTAAGTGTGTCATTTGCATTTGTAAGCTTGGAGCAGCTCATGATCAAAGCATCATCTGTGATGCATGAGCATGGCTTCCAGTGGCTCTGAGTTACTGCTGTTTAGTGATGATGAGACCGAAGACAGAAGCAGCCGGATGAAGTCTGAGGTGTTTAGAGATATACTCTCTGCCCAGATTCAGTCAAATGCAGCAAAGCTGATTGGACAGTGACCCAAAACATACAGAAAAAGCAACCCAGGAGTTTTTGAAGTTAAGAACGTGGAATATTCTGCAATAGCAGAGTCAATCTCCTGATCTCAACCCGATTGAGCTGCATTTCACTCGCTGAAGACAAAACTAAAGACAGAAAGAGCCAACAACTGAAGTCAGCTGCAGTAAAGCATCACAAAGAAACCCAGTCATTGCCTGCAAAGGATTCTCAACACAATATTAAAAATGAACATTTTATTTATGATTATATTTATTTGTCCAATTACATTTGAGCCCCTGAAAATGCGGGACTGTGTATAAAAATGGTTGTAATTCGTAAGTATTTTGTTATATTTTTTTGTCCAAATGATGAAAATTGTGTCAGTGTCCATATATTCCGCATTTGGTTAGATGTAGTTTATGTAAAAATGATAAATATTTCAGTTCCACCCGAGGAAGAAAACGTTAGATTACTTCTCATGACTTGCTTATAAACACACAACTCATGATGTCATTTGTTTGTGTCGAGCAGCTGCTGTCTCTCACTGAGCTGCGATCACACTCTGTGAGGATTGCTGTGAACTTCCTGAGGTTCAGGGACAAACTAATGTAGGCCGGTGTGTGTGTGTGTGTGTGAGATTGTAGGGAGGTTAAGGAGAAAGGCTCTGTTCTCACGGGAGATTGTCTATTTACAGGCTCGTGCCATTACAGCTAGTCGTCGTGACGTATTGTCAAGTATGGTGACCCATACTCGAAATTGGTGCTCTGCGTTTAACCCATCCAAGTGCACACACACAGCAGTGAGTAGTGAACAAATCCACACACACACACACACACACACACCGTGAACACACACCCGGAGCAGTGGGCAGCCATGCTGCAGCGCCCGGGGAGCAATTGGGGGTTCGGTGCCTTGCTCAAGGGCACCTCAGTCGTGGTATTGAGGGTGGAGAGAGCGCTGGACATTCCCTCCCCCCACCTACAATTCCTGCCGGCCGGGGGCTCGAACTCGCAACCTTTCGATTACGAGTCCGACTCTCTAACCATTAGGCCACGACTTCCCCACGAGCTGCATGAGACGGCTCCTTTATGCCCTATAAACGCGTTATTATTCAGCTCCAGTGAAGTGTTTCGTTCTCTAATGGTGAATAAACATGTGTTTGTGTTTTTATTCATGTGTTAGTCTGTTGTGTTGCAGTAACTAAAACTGACAACATAAAAAAACAACAGCAAAAACAGCACAGCTATATTATTTATTTATACATATGCATGCTGGGAAGCTGAGAGCCAGCATAGAAATATAGGCATCACATTATTACAGCATTAACTTTAACTAGAGTATTAAACACTAAAAATGAAGTACTTCAACTAATACGCAGCAAATTATTATATGTTAAAGTACTCATTTATTTGTTTAAATCTTATTTTTATTTATTGTAATCTATTTTTATTTATTTACTTTATTTTAATCTAATGTTTTATTAATTTTGGTTTATTTTAAAGGCATTTGTGTAGTTAATTGTACAAAAGACCTGAGTTATACTGTGAAATGAAAATTAATATTAATACAATATTATTTGGAAAATATTTAGTTTCTATTAAGTTACTTTATTGCATTTTTTTTCATACTCGTACTGTTATTGTACTCTATTTATTTATTTATCCTAATAAAAATATTCATAATTTATTTACGACTTTTTGTTCATTGTAATCTGTTTATTTATTTATTTTGATCTCATTTTTATTATTTTAAGGCATCTTTAATAGTACAAAATTTATACTATGAAAATTAATGTGTGAAAACGTTGAGTATTTATTTGTTTATTTTAATGTAATGTTTATTTATGTAATTTAACCTAATTTTCAATTATTTATTAATTTACTAATTTATATATTTAAAACTGATTTTCAAGTCAAGTTCTAAATTTGTGTTATATATTTAGATTTATACTTATTCTGAAAACACTTTTTTCTGTTAACATTTCCACAAGACCCCAGTTTAATATTTGTTTTAAGATATTTGGATGTTCACTAGTATATAGCAATAGCAAAGGAAAATCTGAATGTGCTGTTTCTAGTTAAACACGGTGCTGATGTGAAAAGAAGCACAAAAGACATTTGTTAAAGCATCTCTAGGGCCTTTTCTGGACTATGACTTCATCACTGAGATGAGCTTGTTTTTGGGTCAGAGATTTGTTGAATCAGATCCATCTGAAGCGGCAGAATATTCGTTTGCTATTTATTGAGCAGATTATGCAGTGACCCAAAAGTGATCAAAGATCTTCTTGCAGTAAGTCTGCTATCACTCCCATCTGTGAAGATGCCTCTGTTATCTCGTCATGATTTGATTATTTCCTTATGAGGGATAAAAAAAAAAAAAAATGCATGGAGCTTGGTTTGAAGACACATTAGGAACTGCATAACAATGTTTCAGCATCATGTTAGTGACGTTTTCTTCAGAGCATGTGAAAATGTAGTTTAGACCTGACTGTAGAGGAAAGCATACAGTAAACACAGCTGTCCTTCACACATCTGCCAAACACATATTCCCCGTGGAAATTAATTTATGAAATTGAACACAAGGATGTACAGTTTCTACTGACATCATAGTGGAACTAATAAGAGGGTGTTACAATAAGTGCTTTGTAATCCATGAAATATTCCACTGGAGTTAATAGGTCGCTATGGAGATCTTGGATTTTTACTGTGTGTGTGCGTGTGTGTGTGTGTGTGCGTGCGTGCGTGCGTGCGTGCGTGTGTGTGTGTGTGTGTGTGTGTGAGAGTGTGTATGAGTGTGTGTGTGTGTGTGTGTGTGTGTGTGTACAGTACTGGCCAAAACTTTGGAATTAAGATGTGTTAATATTTTTGAAAGAAGTCTCTTTTGCTCATCAAGGCTGCATTTAGTTGATCAAAAATACAGTAAAATGGTAAAATATTATAATATTTTAAAATAGCTGTTTTCTATGTGAATATATTTTAAAATGTAATTTATTGCTGTGATCAAATCTACAGTGTTATTTTAGTATAATTGAGATACTGTTATAGCTTTTATTTTTATATGGTCTGTTTTCATCTAAAGTGTTTGGATTTTTTATGTTTCTATATGTAATTTTACAGTTTAGTTTGACTTATTTTAGTGCATAAAGTTAAACTAAATTGAAATGAGAAATGTTGCCTTGCCAACTAACTTAAATACTTAAAAAGTTTTTTATATTTAATTTAATTAAAATTTATTTCAAGTAATAAAGTGACGTGCAGCACAACTGTGTTCAACATTGATAATAATCAGAAATGTTTGTTGAGCAGTAAATCAGTATATTATTATGATTTCTGAAGATCATGTGACACTGAAGACTGCAGTAATGATGCTGAAAATACAGCTGCAGATCACAGAAATACATTACAGTTTAGCACATATTCATATACAAAACAGCTGCTTTAAATTATAATAATATTTCAAAATTTTTACTGTATTTTTGATCAAATAGATGCAGCCAAGAATATTTAAGACATACTGCTGCTACACAAATAGCATGTAAAATAACCCGTAGCATATCTATACAGGTGGAGCTGGGGAAGGTGGAGGGCTTCAGAGAACTCTGAAAGCGTGCTGCAGGATCTCATATAAATGCAAGGCATTAAGCTCATTGGCTGCATGTCCAGCATGAACCAATCAGCTTGTGCCAAGTCGTTTAACTCTCTGAATAACATCAGTTACGTTAACAACCCGTCAGCTTGCGCCATCTAGAGTTTCATGCCTGAACTATTTATATAAAGGGCTGGGCAAAAAAAAAAAAATTTTGTTTAATCTTTTTTTTTTAATGACGTCAATTCGATATCAGTTCTCAAGAGCCGCGAATCGATCTTTTCCGGTATTTATTTCAGCACACATTTAAAACAAGATCTCAAGTGTCTCACTATATGATGATATTAACACACGAATATCATCTGCTCTGAGGGTCATTTCATTTGCATTTTACCATTTAATTTCAGAAAACTACCATCCTACCACATGATACACAGCAGCTGCAGGTTCCTCACTGCAACCCGTCAAAATAAAAGTTTGGTTTAACGTTAAGAAACTGTGTCAGAATATATTACTACTTAGCAGTTTTAAGACTCAATGCTACTACTACTAATAAATATGAATAAATCTTTATTTTTAAAGGAATAATCCCATTTGTTTTCTTTGTAATTTTAACAGTAAAAAACCCTTTGTTTGCCAAAAAATAAAAGGGTTTAATTTTCATTTGATTAGGATAAATTAAATGAATGTTTTATGCCTTCATCTGATTACTAGAAAATTTAAGAAGAACATTTTATAGAACATTTAAGAAAAATAATAGGTTTTAAAATACAGGCCTGTGGTTCTTAATTTCTTTTTATTAATTTACCATTAGTAAACTGATGTTTACTGTTCATTTTTTAGAAATATAAATAGCTTTTGTATTAAAACTATATGTAATCAATGTGATCATGTATGTAATGAATGTAATAAAAGAAATCGAGGATCGAATCGAGAGCTTGCGAATCAGTCGGGACATCTGAATCCCAGCCCTAATCTTAATTATTCCTATAACTTTTGACTGCTAGTGTATGTGGGGTTGTGTTCACTTGCATTTGACTTTTACTGTTATGCTGTTAAAATAATATGTGCATTTTTTTTGCATTAAACTAGAAAAATGCAAACATGTTTTCACTAGTTTTCAAAGACGTTTGAACCCATGCATGTGTGTGTTTGTGCATGCATGAGACTGATCTGTCAGTATGTGCTCTCCATCCTCAGGAGAACGTGTCTCTGGCTGATATTCTGTGTCTGCGGGATGGTGGGCTGTCGGAGCAGGAGTTGTGGGCGGTGTGTGTGGAGTGTGTTCGTTCTCTCCAGAGCATCGGTCTCTCTCCGCTCTTTCACACCCTCTGCGTGACGCCCGACACGCTGGCCTTCAACGCTCACGGAAATGTGTGCTTCATGGAGCAGCTCAACGGTGAGTCACCAGCGGCATGAGTCAAACTAACACTCAGCGCTCGCTTTAGTCACTGTTTCCCTGGCTTCATCGAAATATTGCTTTTAATGCACATCTCTAATGGACGCTTTTGACAGACTTGTTCTTTTGAAACCGAAAGGGCTGTGTCTTCTTGATAAGTGTGATTTTGATGTGACACGCTATACCATGGTGTAGATAATGGATGCATTAGTTTGCATAACGATTAACAGATATGACACCCTCCCACCAGTGTAAAACGCATTATTAAAGGAATAGTTCAGCCAATAATGAAAAATTTGCTGGTTTACACATCCTCAAGCCATCCAAGATGTACATTACATTACATTTAGTCATTTAGCAGACGCTTTTATCCAAAGCGATTTACAAATGAGATGTAGATGAGTTTGTTTCTGAGAAATGTGTCTCTGCATCAGTGTCTCATCAATGGATGCTCTGCAGTGAATGGGTGCCGTCAGAATGAGAGTCTGATAAAAACATCACAATAATCCACACCACTCCAGTCCATCAGTTAACATCTGGAGAAGACAAAAGCTGAGACAAATCCTGCATTAAGATATTTTTAACTAAAATATGCTTTTAACTAAAATATATCCATAATCCATAATAACACTTCTTCCAGTGAATAAAAAACAAATGTATTTTTCATTGTTAATGTTAGTTAATGCATTAACTACTGGGACTTTAAAGTGTTACCTGTAATTTTACTGTAAAATTCTGTCAAATTTATGGTTTTTGCAAGTAAAAACTATCAATTATCATATAATTTACTATGAAAAACCGTAAAAGAACATTCCCAGAAATCCCTGCGTGACACGTCTCATAGGATTATATTTTAAATAAATAGTTTTGTTTCTTATTTTTGTTACCAGTAATGTACATTGAGGTGTTTTGTGTTGCATTTTATGTTAAAAGTTGTAAACAGGGCCTAAAATTAACATTTTGCCACACCTGTCAAGAGTAAAAACATGAGAAAATTTACCAGCCATAAATATACTGTATATATATATTGTGGCGGGAGGAGCAAACGACAGACACAGTGGGTGTGGCGTCAGGCCTCGGAGAGGTTTTTATTAAACAAAAATGGTAAAATAAAGTGTCCAAAATAAACAGGGGGATCTGGTGTCCTCGTCGTGCTGCGGGGCTTGTGAAGGAGGGCAGTGTTCAGGAGGGAAGGGTCCAGGCAAGGGGCGGAGTCCAGTGGCCGCACGCGCTCCCCTCTCGGGGGCCGGGGCGCGAGTGGCTACTTCTGAGCGGCGTAATCCCTCTGCTGGCTGCGGCTCCTCCGGGGGACTCGATGGCCCGGCATCCTGGCCCGTCAGCCGTCTAACGGGTGCTGGCTGTCTCCCGGACTGCGGGTCCGGCAACTCACGTCTCTGGAGGTGCAGGGCTCCCTCGACGCTCCCTTCCTGGACCCACGAGGACACCAGCGTGCATGCACGGGGAAGAGACCGGTCTCCCGAGGAGAGGCGCGCTCGGCATTTAAGCAGCGGCGGTGATGAGGCTCTATTCACATCAGGTGCACCTCATCACACGCCGCCAGCCGTGGCTGTTTCAGCGCCCCTCCTCTCACACACACCCACTCCCGTCGGGAGCCTGGTGAAGGGCGGCGAATACGGGACGGGGTGGTGATGACAACAAGGGGGGAGGCAGCCGACTCGTCACAATATATATATATATATAAAACAGTGCAATTTTTTTTTTATTATTATTAGTAGTATTAGTCTTATGATCATCATCATCATCAAATCATACAAATTAAACTAATTTTAAAATAAAAAATGTTAAAATAATTGTAATTTATATAATATGATTTAATATCTTATTATTGTTATTTTATATAACAACAGTAAAATTAAAATACTAATATTCATGGTTGTTTTTTCTTCTTCTTTGCTTTCAAACCATAGAGCTTTTATTTTGGTGAAAACTGCAGGGAAGCCTCTCTTTTCAATGCTTCTGTTTTGTTCAGATTTTTAACACTCATTCCAAACTCGTCAATGAAAACACTGTTATCATGAGCGGCTCACGTGTGCGTCAGATTGCATAATTATATAATTACAGTGCAGTCTTTGTGATTTGCTCATCACACTAAACCATATCATGTTCTCAGGCATTGCTAGACTTAATTAATTAAAAGTGACCGGCCAGCAGCGTTTCATGTACTCACCAATGCTGATTTTTACTCACGCTTGGTGAGTTTTAATTATAGACCCTGGTCTTAAAACAAACCGGCACCAATATGCCATGCTGTAATACATGAAACTGTGTTTTTTACAGAGTAACCCTTCTCTCTATGCCTGTAAAATCACAAATGTAAGATCAAAACATCAAGAAAACAGGTCTAGATCTGCTTCAGGTCTCATAGGTGAAGATACGAAGGAGAACTACATAAAAACAAGCAGTGGTTTGGTCCTCCAGCTCGTTTCTCAAAGACAGCACCGCATGCTATCTAAATATACCGGCCGGCGTAACCCTGAGGAGTTTCTGGAGGATCTGACATACTCGGGAGGAGAGAGCCTGACCTACTTCAGCAGAAGCGTCTGGAGGAGGCCTAGTTAGACAGCACCTCACACTCTTATTCACAGAGAAAGCACTCTCTTATTGATGAAGGCAGTGTAATTAAACAGCGTTTGATCGTTCTGCGCTCTTGTGTCTGACTGCTCTTTCTGAAACTATTATTAGTCTGCATGCATTGCATTCATTCATGTATTATCAGTTTTTTGTTTTCTAGCTCATGATTTTTGCACGGACAAGCATCGCTCATGTTTGATTGTGTTTGTGAGAGTGTACGAATCTAGTTGATTTGTCTTTTGTCCTTTTTTCTCAGACGATCCTGACAGCTGTTTCGTTCCTCCAGAGCTGGATAAGACTGGAAGCACATTTGAGGTGAGAAAATATGAGTCCAGGAACTGCTTAGACTTGTTATGAATATGCATTACAAATATACGGTCATAATAATAAATTAAGTAAATATATCATGTTAATTGCATTAGACACCAAGGTTATTATAGTTAACAAAACTAAAACCATAAAAACATTTCTGATACCTGAAATAAAATAATATATAAATCTTAAAAATATGTATTTTATTTCATATCATTTTCATTTAGCTTCTTGATGTACTAAAATAACTAAAACTGAAATAAAGTTGAATAAAAACAGTATATACCGGTACATATTAAAAATATAACTAATAAAATTACAAAACACAACAAAATTACTAAAAATTTAAGTGACATTAAAATTAAAACAAAATGCAACAATAAAAACTAATTAAAAATATTAAAAGAAACTATAATAGTATCTCAGTGATATTTAGGGCACTTTAAATAATTTTTTTTCTTGTCATGTTAATTGCATTAGACACCAAGATTATTATAGTTAACAAAACTAAAACCATAAAAAACATTGCTTTAAATAGCGTTATCTCAAATAAAATAAAATATATATGTATATATAAAAATAAAGTTTTTATTTCAGCTCATTTCTCATTTTCATTTAGTTTAACAGGGTGAAATAAAATGGAAATAAAATTTTTATAAAATTATAAATGTTTAAAACACACAAGAAAATGACTAAAACTAAATAAAATTAAAACAAAACAGAAAATGTAAAAAATAATTACAAATATAAAAAAACTATAATAATACCTTAATGATACTAAAATAACAATGTTATGCTCTATTGAAAAAAATGCAGTCTTTGTTGGATACTAACCAAGAAATCTTTAGCTCTTCTCTGTTTCACAAGGTCAGAATCCATGCTTTCTCTGTCGACAGAACAGAGATCTTTAAAACTCAGAAAGAATAAAACAGAAAACAAACTAAGTGGTTATTTACGTGCTGTAAGAGATTATTTATTGGACATATAAAATGTTCATCAAGTTGCACGTTCTGTGTTGCTTCATTAATATGCAAATTTATATTCTCATTTATTTAGCTTGCATGTTTTTAAATGCATGTATTTTTAAGAATATTCCAGATGATAACATATATATAATCTGTACTTCTGGAAGCAGTTGTATTGATGAGTGAATGATGCTGTGATGAGCCGTCAGATCTGGATTGGGCTTTTCTGTGACACACAGATATGATATTATATGATTCATAAGCCCTGTGATCTGTGAGCCAAAATGCTCAACTTCCAGATAATTACACACACCAGCACAAAGATTTTCATGCCATAATATCACATGCAAACAGCCCACTGGCTTCTGTATGATATGTGGATATAATCCCAACACTTTATAGTCCTAAACATCAAACTACAAGCCTAAATGACTGTAGGCGGTTTGCATTCCTGAGATGAAAACACCTTACATAATGCTTCTTTCAGTGGAAATGAACAGCCTTTTATTTGAAACTCTAGTTTATCATGTTTTCTGAAATATGCATGTTATCATCAGAAATCTTGAGATTCTCCTGGCCTTGTTTTAATGGGAAGGCTGATGTATTATAGGAGGCTGACTGAATGAGGGCTCAGGTTTGATGGATACAGCAGACGGCTGCATGCTGACCAATAAAACAACTGATGAATGAGAAGAACATACACCTGTAAAAAAAAAAAAAGTTGAGCAAACTTAAAAAGTTTAAGGCAACCAGCTTCATTTTTGAGCTTTCTTAACTTGTTTTAAGTTTATACAACAAAAAATAGCCTTTGTTTTATTTACTAAATTAGTGAATACGATTTTAAAAAATACATTTGCATTTTTCATTGTACAAAATCAGACTGATAATGCACGAGATAATGCATTACAACTTCACATAACTGATTTTATCTAGTGGACCAAATGCAGGTTTGCAAACTGAAAATATTTAAAGTCTGGCAAGAAAACAGTTGGTGGTTGGCATAAAATGTTTTTTTTTTCTAAGTCTCTCTCTCTCTCTCTGACTCTCTCTCTCTCTCTCTCTGTGTCTCTCTCTCTCTCTGTGTCTCTCTCTCTGTCTCTGCCTCTCTCTCTCTCTCTCTCTCTCTCTCTCTCTCTCTCTCTCTCTCTCTCTCTGTCTCAGGGTCACATGTTCTCGTTAGGCTCCACCCTCTGGGCGGCGCTGGATTCTGTGTCGGAGGCGGAGCTGAGTGAAGAGAGCAGGTGTTTGCTGAAGCAGATGCAGCGAGAGAAACCTGAGGATCGACCGCCACTCCAGGTTCATCACACACTGAGTGGAAACACTTCTGCTTTTCTCATTGTTACTACAGCATAACCATTTGATTGAAAAGCTGTATTGAGACAAAACACACACACATATACACTCTTAAAAATAAAGGTGCTTCACGATGCCATAGAAGAACCTTTTTTGTCTAAATGGTTCCATGAAGAACCTTTAACATCTGAAGCACCTTTCTGTTTCACAAAAGCTCCTTTGTGATGAAAGAAGGTTCTTCAGATTATAAAAAGGTAATGAATGCTTCTTTGTGGAACCAAAAATGGTTCTTCTATGGCGTCGCAGTGAAGAACGTTTAGAGCACCTTTATTTTTAATTTGGTATTTGGGGAGTAACTAGCTACATGTTATGGAATTATGTCATTTAATTACAAAATAAAAGTAACTGTAATCTGTTACAGTTACTGAGAAAAAATGTGTAATTAAATTACAGGTACTGGTCAAATGTTAACGATTACAAAGAGGGTTACATCGGAATATTTTCACACATGTAGCCAATGGATTTGATTGATTTCTTTCATAAACTGCATAAACTGCTCTAAAATATGAGACACCAGTGTTTCAGGAGTTTAGGATGCAGAATGCTTATTTGATAACTGATTTATTTCCTATTTGGGTTTATGTATATGCTTTATATTTTTTACGATTTTATTTTCCAAGGCATTGTTAGATGCCAGTGTTTCCTCTCATAGCTACGCAAAGATTTAATTTCAAAACAGTGTAATAGCTATTAAATTGTTTGTTGTTATGATTTTAAATCTGTATTTAACCTCAGAAGGATCTCAAAGTAAGAAGAGGTGCTAAAGTCTGATTTTGTGGTGGCTGTGCTTTAAAATGTAATTATTTTAATCTTGAAGGATTCTGAAAGTTTGTCAGTAATTAGTGTCGAGTAATGTAATTAGTGTCTGCTTTACATGTTTACAACGATTAACAGTTTAGAAAACTTTCATTAGAAATTTAGAAAAGTATTCAAATGCAATCAGTTACATTACTTTAATAAAGTGTTTGAAATAGTTACACTACTTATTACATTTTTAATCGGGTAACTTGTAGCCTATTACATTTACAACGTAACCTTCCCAACATTATATTTTATTTCAGCTGTAGTTAGTTAAACTAAATTAAAAAAGAGTAATGCTGCCTTGACAACTAGCTGAAATAGAATTAGTTTAAGCTTTTTTTTTTTGTTGTTTATTTTATTTCAAGTAACGAAAAAAATTTTTTTCATATTTAATTTTTAGTTTGTTAACTGCTGTCAGATGTCAGATATTTTTAACAATTAAAATAAAACGCTATAAAACTTTAATAAATTAAATTGACATCAGAGAATAATAAATAATACACATATTTTGTTAGTTTACCTGCATGTTTTGCAACCATTAGCTGACATCAAAGAATAATAAATAAGAAAAAGTAAGTAAATAGTTGTTTTTTGTATTATTTATTTTATTTTAGTGAATGTCTATATTGTTTCAAGTAACAAAAATGCTTTTATGGTTTTAGTTGAACTATAATAACCCTGATAAGAACTTGATGAAAACATACTGTAAGTCAGCTCGTTCTGAACTTATGGCTTTCTGTGGACATTTAAATAATTAAAATGTACAATATGAACGTTTTAAGGGTGATTTGGTTTAATAAAGGACACAGATTTCCATCTTTGTTTAATGATATGTGAATAATACGTTTAATTCTGATGAGAACACATCCTGACGATCATGTTCTCCGGTGTGATTTGAGAGAGGGGTTCACTTACATTTGAGTGTTTCTCAAATCTCTCCATTAAAGAAAAGTGTCCTGGAGCGCAACCTAGTGCTTATTCAAAGCTAGTGCACTTAAATGTTTCTCTATATCCCTCCAGGACAAATCAAATGCAGGATGTCCAATCGATTTGCTTTGATTCCTGTATCCCTAAAGCAGTGCTTTCGGTCACCCTGATGTTTCAAGTTAATATTTAACATAATAATTTAACAAGTTCGCTCACGTTCTCATGAAATGCTAACAAGTAAAACATCGCATGTATGTGTTTTATTTTGTTTTTTATTTTAAAATTCGGCTACCTCTTTTAATTTTATGTGATTTAATTAATTATTAGGTTTTCCTCAACTTACAACCCCCCTGCAGACGGGTTATCATAGTTAACTAAAGCTAAAACATAAAACATAAAAAAATAAATTTAAGGTAAAATATAACAATATAAACAATGGTTGCTTGAAATAAAATACAATAAATGTAAAATAAAATATAAAAAAATTATTTATTTTATTCCAGCTAATTGCAAATTTCACATTTACACTTTTTAATTTTTTTTTTGTTTGTTTAGTTTAACTTGAAGTACTAAAATTAAAGAAACTAAATCGAAATAATAAAAACGGTAACACTTTACAATAAGTTGTCATTTATTAACATCAGTTAATGTATTGACTAACATGAACAAACAATGAACAATGCATTTATTACACTATTTATTCATCTAATGTTAGTTAATGAAAATACAGTTGTGCATTTTTAGTTCACTGTGCATTAACTAATGCTAACAAACACTACTTGTGATTTTAATAATGCATCAGTAAATGCTGAAATGAATTTACTGAAACTAAACTGCAGTGTTGACTCGTTCTGAACCTCTGTGCATTTCTGTAGAGAATTAAATAATTAAAATGTACAATATGAACCGTTTAAGGGTGATTTGACTTAATAAAGAGGCTGATTTCTCTCATTGTTTAATGACAATATGGTGTTTTATTTTGTCAGGACGTTCTCTCTCAGGCAGAGGCTGTGCTCGGTGACGTCTCGCCTGCAACCGTCTGCCGTAAACTGTCTGCCATCGGCCGCAGAGTCCTGTCCATCGAGTCCATCGCTGCTCTGCAAGGTGTGATTGCACAGCGCTCTCTTACACTGTGTGCAGAATTATCAGGCACGATGATATGCTGGTCATTTTTGTTTTTCCAAGCACATTTGACCAATTCCAAACCACATTAATCTTAATAACTACTATTCATTTAGTATTTAATCATTTAGAAGTGATATATAATTGTCCATGAAGGCTGAAAGTGAAAAACTCATACTCAGGTGTGCAGGATTATTAGGCACGCTTTCGTTTACAGATAAAATGAGCCAAAAAAGAGATTTAACTCAGATTGAAAAGTCAAAAATTATCGAATAACCATGACCTGACCATGTTTTGCTTAAGTGTTTTTCTTTAATTGCTAATGCAACCTTTTCACACCACAGACTGAACAAAACGAAGCATTGCTTGGTCATTGGTTGAGCTAAATTGGTTTTTATCTAATTGTGTTCTGAAACATAACAGCTATTCAAACTAATTCATTACATACCTTTCTATCAAAGACATTATAAAGATGAATTTGTTCTGACACAGTTTAACTCTGAGCTCTTCTCATATTTTATTACCATTTTCTAAACTATAGTGAATAAACTGATATAATGTGAGAAATGTTGAAGGTGTCTGAATAAATTTTGGTTTAGATGAAAATTGGTTCGGCTGACAAAAAAAGTTTGTGAATCTCTGATCTAGAATCTCGCACTGTGTTTGTTCACAGATGGATGGGAGAAATCCAGTTTCCAGTTTCTGGATCCCAAAGCCTGGAGATCAAACTCCACGGAGAATCCCGCCGGCGATCGGAGCATGATCAGAAACTACTCTGCCAGTTCGTACGACGGTGAGGATCTGCTGCTGAGACGCAGAGGTCTGCTCTGTAACGGCTCTCTGTGGTCCGGAGGTTCGGACAGCAGGTCTCAGAACAGTTCTCCGGTGCACAGGAGGAGTCAGGAGAGGAGGCCTGGGAGAGCCAGGAGAGCCCTGAACCGCTCCTGCTCGATCCCGGACTCCAACAACCCTCCGGCGCTCAGCCCGCCGTCCCACACACCCATCAGCATGATGATGGCCGACCTGTCCGAGATCACGGAGGAGGAGAGCTGGAGCCTGCGGCGGCCCAAAGCCAGGGAGGACCAGGAATCAGGCGTACCGTCTGAACCCGATGCATGTGAGACGGATCAAACTGAAGCTGTAGACACTCAAAGCCCGACGGCCTCGGAAGACCGAGAAACACACGCAGACGCAGATACAGACCTGCGCAGATCCAACCACATCAACAAAACTCTGTTGTGCCTAAATGAGGAATCTCACAATCAGGTGCGTTTGATTTTTACATTTTGGGCTATTTTGCTTTCATAACATGCCGCCTTTATGTTGAAGTTTGTTTCTGTCATGGAATATTTTTTATTTTTATTTTTTTAATAATTGGGACGTTTTATCTCACAATTCTGATTTTATATCTCACAATTTGTTTTCTTGCAATTCTGAATTTATTTCTCACAATTTTATTTTTTTCTTGCAATTTTGAATTTATTTATCACAATTAGATTTTTTTTTCTTGCAAATCTGGGTTTATTTCTCACATTTTGAATTATTTTCTTGCAATTCTGAGTGTATTTCTTACAATTTGATTTTTTTCTTGCAATTTTGAGTTTATTTTTCACAATTATAATTTTTTTTCTTGCAATTCTGAGCTTATTTCTCTCAATTAGATTTTTTTTTTCTTGCAAATCTGGGTTTATTTCTCACATTTTGAATTATTTTCTTGCAATTCTGAGGTTTTTTTCTCTCAGAATTTTAAATTGTGAGATAAAAAGTTACAATTAATTTTTTTTTTTAACTCTGTGGCAGAAATCCACTTCCATATCTTTCAGACTAGTGAAAGAAAAATCCAAAATACACATTTAAGTGTTTATTTTATTGCACTTCATCAATTTGCATCTGTAGATTTCAATTTTAATGCATATCTTTAAGCACAGTGAGTTTTTTCTCCACTTCAGTAGCACTTACAAACACCAAACCTTACAGTTTTATTCCTGTCTATATTCTGAAGGTTTTAACAGAGGTGTTTGTTCGTGTAAAATTCCCCTGATTTCAATATTATTTCTTTAAAGGCTGTTCTCAAAATTAGTTTCTTTCTCCAGTTTCCGTTCTGGAAATGTATGCAAATTAGTACATACTTAATAAAATAATGCCTCATTTTTAAACATAGCATGTCAGAAAACAAAACAGTTGTCTTAATGTACTGGGGGAAAGTATGTATTAGTTCAATATGTTGATGTAAAATGAATGAATATGTTTTGTTTTACTCAGTGGATCTCTTTGCGGGAGCTGCTCTCGTGCTCGGGTCTGCCGTTCTCGGTGAATGAGCTTTGGGCTTTATGCTACACGTGTCTCTCCACGCTACAGACATATATCGACCTCCCAGGTCAGTCGGGTACATCAAAGATACTTTGCTTTGTCTTTATTTAGGTATTATGTCCATAATAACTTTATATTAAAGGGATTGTTCACCCAAAAATTTAAATTCTGTCATCATTTACACACACTTAAGTTGTTCCAAACCTGTATGAGTTTCTATCTTCTGTGGAACATTAAAGATATGATTTGTTTTTCCATACTATGGGAGTGAGTGAGGACCAGCAACTGTTTGATTACCAACATTCATCAAAATATCGCCTTTAATGTTCCACACAAGGAAGGAATTCATATATGTTTGGAACAACATGAGGGGCGGTAAATTATGACAATTTTCACTATTGGCTGAACGATGCATTTAATTAATAATATTAATGTATGTAAGATTGTTACATGATGCAGTGCATTGATAATGTACACGGTAGTTCATGTTGTTTCATTCAATAGTAGGGCTGCAAAATTTGTCTTTACGTTTTTGGTAATTTTTGGCAAGTTTCCAGAAATTCTCTCAAGTTTAAATAAAATATCCCAAAGTTTCCCAAAATTATGGGAAGTTTCTGGAAAGTTTCCACCTCTTTGCAACCCTATTGAAATCTGTTTTAAATATTCTTTTCTAATACTTGTATTAGAAGCTGATTTTAATTCAGGGACCTTATGGAATATCTGCAGTTTTGAAAATTAATTTGTTACACTGAAGGAGTAAAGTGAACATCAAAAGTTGATCAAAAATGTAAAAAAAGAAACATACAGAAGTGGCGAGCATCTAAATACATACACTTTACATTCAGCACTCTGAATATAATATACAAAACAATTAATTCATATACACTACCAGTCACAATTTTGGAATAATTTATTTGATCAAAAATACAGTAAAAATTATTAAATATTATCACAATTTAAAATACAACTGTTTTCTGTGTGAATATCTGTTCAAATTCAATTGATTTCAAAACTGAATATTCAGAATCATTACTACAGTCTTCAGTGTCACACTGATTTATTTATTTTTAATCATCCCTATTAAATTTTAACCTAAAATCTTGAATGTTATTTGCCAGCTACGCACATTCAGATAGTTAGAGAGTGTTACCAACCATCTCCATTTAACACAAACTAATACTGGTATTTATTTAGCAATGTTTCCCTGATCTAACTGTGCTCTATATTACATTAGACTACCTGTGTCTGGACTCTGTGTATGTGGGCTGTGAAGGAGAGATGCTGTTTCTGAGACCTCAGAACTCAGGTAAAGGAACTACAGAACATCTCATTACCATCACAGCTCAACAGCTGCCAATGAAGAGTCAGTATTAGATGCAACACACAGCAACTTTACATGTAGAATAACTCAACACTTGCATGTTCTTACGTGAATGCAGTTATTATAATTGTTATTAGTTCATTAATTCTGTTCCTGTTGTCTTCTCAGCCTCCTGTGATGCATTTTTTCTGGCTCCTGAGTTTCAAGAACATGGAATTGTGACGGAAAAGGTTTGTTTCTGTCTAGTAGATGCCGTCTGTTTAAACGAATGTGGTTTACAGTGTGTTTTTGCTCGTCTCTAGGCGTGTGTGTATGGGGTAGCAGCTGTTCTCTGGGCTACAGCTAAGTTTCATTTGTCTCCTAATCAAAAGCTGGCCATGCCGAGAAAACTCAAGAGACTTCTGCTTGAGATGGCCAAAAGAACTCCAATCGAAAGACCTTCTATTGAAATGGCGAAAAAGGTACTTGAGAATGATTTATTTAGTCTTTAAAAAATGTGGAGTCATGCTTAAAGTAATATTTCACTCCAAAATATAGGATAAGATTATATAAGAGTTTGATATTTATTATAAAGAAAAATAAAACAAACAACAAAAATTAACTCTCTCTCTCTATACGTGTGTGTGTGTGTATTATATATTTAATAATATGAAACATTTAAAAATTATGTGCATTTTCAGGATTGATATAGTCAAATTTATTTGTATATGATTATATATGAATCATTATTTATTTAATTATAATTAATTATTTATTCATAATGTAATTACAGTCTTAATGGTCCTAAATTAGATTTAATTTTCTTTATGCATTGAATGCATTTCTGTTTTTTCATCCAAACACAGTCTCTGTTTTCTCTTGTAGCATATGCATCCAGGCTGTTTCTCTATGCTAATGTGCTTTATGTCGTCTGTTATATTTCAGTCTTGCCGTGACTACCTCTGCCGCCAGGGAACGAGTGCCGAGAGCGTGTGGACGCAGATCATCAGCCGAGTTCAGCAGGTGAAGCGTCACACCTCGTTCATACGGATCTGATGGAGTCACGCGGGGCAGGGTTTCATCAGTCCTGTGATCTTGTCTTTTCGGTTTTATTTAGTCTCTTCTGTTTGTGTGTTTCACCCGCCTCCAACTGTCTCAGAAATATCATCTCTGCCTGAATCTGTCCCTCCTTCTGCTGCATTAAACATGCCAATCCAGAGATATCAGCGGCAAACAGGCGTCCCTGTAGGCACCGAACCATCCAAAGTCATCTCTGTCCTATTTGCACATCTGCTATACATTGTTTTGACTCCAGTTTCCTAATAGTCATGATTTTTTCATGAGTTCCCACAGGAATGTTATTGCGTAGAGGTTGTGTTTAAGGCAAGACAGCACTGCTGAATAGGGTAAAAAAAATAACTAATATTTATCATCATACTTTTTTTATATTACAAATTTTCTAAAATGTTATGTTTAAATAAGTGTTATTGAAGTGGAGAAAGAAACTCATTTTGAGAAAACAGCCTTGAAAGATATGCATTGTTACTGAAATCTACAGATATAAAAAGTGCAATAATAAAATCAAGCGAATGGTATATGAAGAAACCCCTCTGTAAAAACATTCACAACATAGATATCAATAAAGCTGTAAAGCTTGGAGTCTGTAAGTGCTGCTGAAGTGGAGAGAAAATCTTGTTAAACATATGTATTGTAATTGAAATCTACAGACATAAATAGGAAAAAATGCAAGAGTAAATCAATCGAATGATATATGAAAAAACCCCTCTATAAAAACTCTCAGAATTTAGATAAGAACAAAACTGTAAAGTTTGGTGTATGTAAGTGTTACTGAAATGGAGAAACAAACTCGCAGCCTTCAGAAAATATGTATTGCTATTGAAACCTACAGATGCAAATAGATAAATAGTAATAAAATCAGTGTGAACAAATCCCTCTATAACAACCTTCAAAATATAGATAAGAATAAAACTCTAAGATTTGATGCAAGTGTTACTGAAGTGGAGAAACAAACTCATTTTGAGAGAACGGCATTGCTTTTTTGCATGCATTTTGCATGTTTTCTGTCTACTAGTCTGAAAAAAGAAAAAAAAAACATGAAAAGCTGAATAACCCAAAATCTGAAAATTCACCAGTGCATGAAAAACACAATGTCTTGCCTAAAGTATCAACTTTGCCTCAGAGGTTTCTAATAAAATGCTTTAGACAAAATAAAAATAGAAACAAATGAAGAATAAATCCCAGCTTCTCGCATCAGCGTAACAGCAGTCAGTCCAAACGCTCTTCTGTAACTCTTTCCTGTCTTATTGCATGAACTTCAGTCAACTAGTTTCTCATAATAAACCTGGTTTCATTGAAGGCATTCGATGGGAATAGAGATACAGAGGAATCATCTTCTCCTGAGTGTGCTGAAAACCCATCTGACCCACACTTGGGAGAAGTTAAGACAGGTGCGAGTCATTCTGTCCATTTGCATTTTTAACATTTCAGATTAAATAGATTAAACTCACAACTCTCAGAATATTTTCAGGTCATATTTCACCCTAAAATCAAAAGAAAGAAGAAATAAATTATTTTGTGCATGAAGAAAGCCTATTTTTAAATTGTCATTATTATTTTCATCAATTAAGCACATTTTACCCACTTATTTACTGCAAAAACGTATATATGCATGTATGTATATGTGTGTGTGTGTGTGTGTATAAAATATTTACAAATTTTATTTATATTTTAGGTTTATATTATTAAGTATTATTTTAATTTATAAAATATTATTTTACTTTTTTACAATGTTACATTTTATTTTTACTTTATTGTATTATTTTTACATATTTTATTGTACATTTTATTCTTTTTTATCTTCTTGTTTTCACATTTGTTATTAATTAATTAATTAATTAATTAATTTTTAATTTACTTGCCCATGTTAAAAAAACACCCCCAGCTCAAACTCTAATGCTATGTTTTTTTTTTGTCAAAATCACAGATTTTTTCATTATAGAGCTCATTATAGAACAAATTATACCTTTGTTTGAATTGTCTTATGTCACTATATATATATATATATATATATATACATATGTATGTATATACTCAAAAGTAAAACATCTGGCTACATTAGCATAATGAGTTTTTTTCAGTTTTTGAGGGGAAATGTGCTTTTACCATTAAAATGATGTTATTTTCATTATGTAAAATATAAGTTCTTATTTGAGGGTGAAATGTGATCTGCGCACGTCTTTCATGAGAGCCACCCTGTTGTGTAATAACTGTATGTGGGCTGTATATTATTGTCCTTCTCATGTGTTGGGTGTTAATCTGCAGGTGTGTTTGTTTGTGTTGTCTTTCTCTCAGGTTTTGTCCCATTGGCCAGCGAGGGCCGGTTGGAGCCTGTAGCTGGTCCAGTTCCCCATCATTACCCAGAATCCTCCAGCAGCGTCAGACTGCCCGAGGCCTTCACCTCTCCTGCCACACACTTCAGCCCCATCATACTGACTCATCACCCGCAGTCCGAGCTGTAGGTCTGCAAACACAATCCCAGAATGCATCATTGTTTAGCATGAGATTGAGTCATCAGTGAATTACTGAATCAGCTACTTGTGCTCACAATATGCTGATTAATGACGGTGAATGCTGTTAGTTTGACACATTTTAACCTGGATGATCAAATTCTGCAAGCCACTGAGATTGAGGTTTTAGTGTGTTGTCAAGATCATATTTTATAAAGTCCAATATTATCTATCTTGACCAGGGTTATTTTAGGATTATTAATTTACTATTATAATTTGAATTCATATTTTGAAACAGTATTTTTATACTTTTAGTTTTAATTCTAAATTTAGGTACATTTTAGCTATTTTATGTGTTTTTTGTATTGCTTTTTTAATTATTTGTTTACTTGTTTATTGTTATGTTAGTTTTTATTTATTCCATTTTCCAGTTCATAATTTTAGTGCTATTAGAAATGTAAGTACTTCGACTTAAACTGGAACTGGACCGATCTAAAATAGTAAAATAGTTTTAGTTTACAGTAACTCTGGTCTGAACCCCTAAAGTTTAAAACTGAACTCAGGTTTAAGTCCTAATGTTCTTGTTTGAACTATTTTCCAGGATTGCCAGTGGACTCTCTGTTGAGGACATCACAGTTGAAGGGATCCTGCGAGAGCCAGATGAACAGGAAGAGAGCGGCGCTGAGGATGATGGGACGGCCGGTGTTTTCTCGGTCGGTTATTCATCATCCTCCAGCTGTAAGACTCCGGTGACTCCCCAAATAACCAATCAAGAAACAGATGGCCAGCCACACTTCCCTGCCTTGTCCTGTGCTAATGGGATTTGTAACAACTTCCTGCTACAACAAGACCCGCTGACAGGAAGTCTGACCCTACTTCCTGTTCAGATCGCAGTGCTTCAGCCAATCACAGGCGCGGATGACTTCAGCACAGAACCCCTGAAAGCTTCTGCTGGCAGTGTGAGGAATGAAAGCGTGTGTGTGACCCACAGAGCCTCGGGGACAGATATAAGAGCTCAGCCCAACGCTGTGCATCACTGCATGAAACGCTGGCGTCTGCTGCACATCATCGAGCTGCTCAGAGAAGAGTTCGCTTTTGATGCCGACCTGGAGAATGGAGTCCAAGATCTGGCTATGGGTAAAAAATGGATTGAATACAAAAATATTAGAGAAGCTAGTGTTGTTGTTGTTTTTAAATAAGCAGTTAGTAAAGGAATAGAGTGCAAGTCTAAAAGGGGCATTTTTTAATTTTTTATTTTGAAGAATAGAATTTGAATAGTGAGTGTCAAATAAAGATGGAAAATATGTGTTTTTAGCCGATTTTGTTTTGCCGTGTTTTTCTTCATATTTTACTTATTAAAATAAAATGCGTAAAAGTATATGTTTACATTTATTCTGTTTTATATTTTATTATTTTTATTTTTAGTTGTAGCATTTTTACATATTTTATTTTACATTTTATTCTCTTTTTTTTACGTTTATATTTTAATTTATTACATTTAATTATTTTTGTAATTATTTTGTTTTACAAATTTTACGTTTTAATAATTGTATTTTATTTTTTTATTATTTGACATATTTCATTATACACGTTAACATTACTTTATTATTTTTAAGTATTATTTAAAAAATGTTTTAATATTTTTAACAACTTTTGCATTTTTATTGTATTATTTTAACTTTTTTTTTTTTTTTTTTTTTTTTTTTTTACATTTTTGTATTTTACATTTGTTATTTATTACTTTTTTAAAGTTTAGTTTAATTTACTTTCCCGTGTTTAAAAACAAAAAACAAACAAAAAAACAGCTCATCCTTAAGTTCAGGGGCGTTCACTTTAAGAGAAATAAACTACACGAGTCAACATTTGAAGAGGATCAAAACCTTTCATCAAAGCTGTCCTAAAACCTAAAACCGAAATGCGTTCTTGTCTTAGGACAACTTTGATGAGCTTTTTTGATCCGCTTCAAAGGTTGACTAAATAATTGTTTATTTGTTTATTAATAACGGAATACATTTAAAAAAGAAAACGACATAACTGTTGTGTTTATGTAAGAGTATGCCACTTTTTTTTTTAAGAAGTCTTAATCAGTTCTTTGTTGTTGGAAGAGTCTTAAAGGACTCCTTCATGACTTGTGGTGTGTTTCCAGGAGAATACATCTTCTCTTTAGAAACCCTCCGGTTTGAGACCTTTTGTCGAGCGATAACGGAGAAGTTCGGTGATCTGTACTGGGATCAGAAGCTGCTGAGTGACCTGCACCATCTGATCAACCAGCATTCATGCCCACGGTGAGCATTATAACACATAAACCCAGATCTCCACCTGCTTTACCTTCTGCTGGGCAAGTCAAATAAATGGATCCTTATTTAAAAATAATTAGATATTTCTACTGGAAGACTAGACAACAATACCAAGTAGGAAAATCCTACTTCTTTTATGTTGTTTTTTTGCAGTGTACCAAGACACATGATATGAGGAATCAAGATATATTATCTTGCACAGTTTTGCTGTAGATTTATCTTGTAAGGTGTTTAGGAAAAACAAATATGAGAAAAATAGGTTAAGCATTTTTGCAGTTAATTCAGAAAGCAAGGCAAAAACATAATAACAAACTAAATAAATAAAATCAGCCAATTAATTAAAAAACTTAGTTGAATATATTATCTTATCTACAGTTCTGCTTCTTAAGTAGATTTATCTTGTTTTAGCAGATGCAGATTAAGAAAAAAAATTGCATTACATAAATAAAAAAAACTTTTACCAATTAATTAAATAAAATATGCCAGTGAATCTTACACAGTTTTGTTTCTTTTTAAGTAGATTTATCTTGTTTTAGGGACGTTTAGAAAAAAACACAAGAATAATGCCAATTAAGAAAATAGTTTTTGTAGTACAGATACAGAGAGCAAAGCAATAAATAAATAAATAATAATAAATTAATCGTCTTCTAAATAAATAAAATATGCCAATTAATTTACAAAACTCTTAATTCAAGATACATTATCCTACAGTTTTGCTTCTTACGTAGATTTATCTTGCTTTTTGAGATGTTAAGAAAAACAACAAAATATTTTAATATTTTTAATTAAACAGATACAGATTGCAAGACACAAAAAAAAAATACATGCATGAATGAATGAATGCATGAAAGGATGCATGAATGAATAAATGAATGCATGAATGAATTAATGAGTGAGTGAGTGAGTGAGTGAATGAAAGGATGCATGAATGAATAAATGAATGCATGCATGAGTGAGTGAGTGAGTGAATGAATGAATGCATGCATGAATGAATGAATGAATGAATTAATTAATTAATGAGTGAGTGAGTGAGTGAATGAATGCATGAAAGGATGCATGAATGAATGAATGAATGAATGAATGCATGTGTGAGTGAGTGAATGAATAAATGCATGCATGAATTAATTAATTGAGTGAGTGAGTGAATGAATGAATGCATGAAAGGATGAATGAATGAATGAATGAATGCATGCATGAGTGAGTGAGTGAGTGAATGAATGCATGAATTAATTAATTAATTAATGAGTGAATGAATGAATGCATGAAAGGATGCATGAATGAATAAATGAATTCATGAATGAATTAATGTATGCATGCATGCATGAATTAATTGAATGAATGAATGAATGAATGACAATCGACTGATCATTATTGAACAGCTCACATACAGGTTTGTTTTTCTGAAATGCACAAACGCCTTTAGCTTTGAATTTGAATTTCAGTCACATGAGACCTTCTCAAGAAACCCTCGAGACACAAACATATGTCCACTTCCACTCCACTCATCATCAGTAATCAGGCCAGAATCATTTCAGGAAAAGCTGTTGATCCCTATGGAAACCGAGTCCTCGAGAGTCCTCCAGATCAGGCACTGATACAGCGCACACCTCTGGCTGCGAGAGCGTCACATGAAGCCAGAGACACACAATAGTGTCTTTCTCACAGCGGATCACATGCTGTCCGATCTGCAGCTGTGAGGAGACACGGCTCGGGGTGTTACAGATGCGCTCTGCTCGGGGCTCGAGGGGTTAAACGCCGGCGCAGGTGAGCTGGAGCATCAACTCAGATCAAAAGATGTGTTTTTATAACTCATGGTGCTCTGATAAAGCATAAAGGAACCATTCTGCAGTTCTCTGGTAGGGGTTTTGGAAGAAAAAACTGGTTGTCTGTACCGCAAAGAAAAAATACTTAAACTGTATTTTTGTTGTTGTTGCTTTTCCCAACGTCCTTAAAGCAAGATAAATCTACTTCAGAAGCCAAGCTGTGTAAGATAATGTGTCTTGAATTAAGTGTTTTTTATCATTATTTGGCTGATTTAATTTATTTATTTAGTTAGAAGATGGTTTTTTGTTTTTTGTCTGCCTTTCTGTATCAATAATTCTCTTAATCTATATTTATCTTGTGCTTTTTCTAAACATCCTTAAAGCAAGAAAAATCTACTTGAATTAAGTGTTTGTTTATGAATTGGCAGAATTTTTTTATTTTAATGTTTTATGGTTTGTTTATTTATTTATACCTGCCTTTATGTATCTGTACTGCAAAAATAAAATAATTCTTAAACTGTAATTTGTCTTTTTCTAAACATCCCAAAACAAGACAAATCTACCGAAGAAGCAAAACCATGTAAAATAAGGTATCTTTGAATTAAGTGAGGTTTTGAAATGTGTTTTTATTTTTTCAATTATTGTCAGATTTTATTTAGTTTAATTGTTTTCTGTATCTGTAGGGCAAAAAAAAATCTGTTTTATAGATTAAATGTATGTAATTTGTTTTTGTTGTGCTTTTATCTGCTTAAAAAGCAAAATCATGTAAGATAATATATCTTTAATTGTTTTTTTTTCCCTTGGCAAATTTTATTTTAGTTATTTTATTTTAGTGCATTGTTTATTTGTCTTGCTTTCTGTATCTGTACTGCAAAAATAATTTTCTTAATCTGTATTTTTTTCTTCTAAACATTCATAAAACAGGATGAATATAATAGCTTCAAGTTTTTTTGTTTTTGTTTGTTTGTTTGTTTTTTAATTTATTGGCAGATTTTAGTTCGGAGACCGTTTATTATTGTTTTGTGTTGCTTTCTGTATCTGTGGTGCAGAACAATAATCTCATAATCCATATTTCTGTCAGGGTTTTAGTAAAAATATTTAAACATCCTTAAAATAAGATACATTTGCTTAAAAAGAAAAACTGTAATGTTTAATATATTTAGAATTAAGTTTATTTAAATGCATTGGTGGATTTTTAAATTGAGTTAAACCCGTTTAGTTAGCTTCTGACGTTTAGATATTTTTACTGGAAAACAGTGCAAAAGTATTGGTTGATTTTATTTTTTCTAAAAAGTTTTTTTTTTTTTTTGTCATGTTTTCTTGTCAAAATATCTAAGATGAATAAAAAAACCCCCATTGATTTGTTTTCTACTTATAAATTGCTTGTAAATTGCACTGGCTTTAGACGTTTAGATATTTTACTGGACAATGTTGTGTTATTTGCTCTTCTGTGAGTGTTTGCGCTGTGCTGTGCTGTTTTTATTCATTCATTGGCTTTGCTCAGATGTTTTGAGCTGTGTAATGTTCTGTGTTACAGAGCTTGTGTTGTTTTTCTCTCTCTCTCTCTCTCAGCGTCTCTGATGAACAGCCCTCCTCAAAGGCAGTGGAAAGGGCAGCAGCATCGCTCCAGAGCGCCAGACAGTGTTTGTCCAGAGAGGAAAAGGCTCATCTTGACCACAATGCCAACCTCTGGCCTTTAGATCGACAGGAGAACCAGCTGAACGAGATGAAGAAAGAACCCGAATGCTGCAAACTAAATGAGCTTAAATACAGAGAAACAGCAGATGGACAAAACCTAGAGGAGACGTGCTGGAGACGAGACACACAGGAAGTGACATCAGAGGAGGACAACAAAGGTAAGACTGCTTTCTGTCATCAACATGAAAAATAAATAACTGATCAATAATTAATCAAAAAAATCTGTCATTCAATTCTGAAACCACTTTCCTTTTCTGGAAAGGCTGTGCTGGCTATTAGTTAATGTCAACAGTAAATTAATGCGGGTTAATCTTAAATTAATAGTTCAGAAATGAAAGTGTGCTGTAAATGTGCTCACCCTCAGTTCATCTGAGATCAGGATGGGTTTGTTTCTTCATCAGGTTTGTAGAAATGTGTCTCTGCATCAGTGTCTCAGCAATGGTTGCTCTGCAGTGAATGGGTGCCGTCAGAATGAGAGTCCAAACAGCTGATAAAAATAAATTTTCATTTTTGGCCTGATCTATTTATTTAATGCATTGAAGAAAATGGCAACAACAGAGAATAAAGAAGAACTTAAAAATATGGTGTTTTACTCAGATGGACATTCAGTGCTGTTTTATTTATCTCTGTTCAGATGTTATAGTCAGATTAGTGTTTAGGGGTGAATGATGGCCTGTTTTAGTGATGTTTTTCGGGTTTTATAACTTTGATTGACTGTTGAAAGCAAATATAAAAGAGCGAGTGTTTTTCGGTGCTGCCAGACACTGAGAGCTCATGCTGCTTGTGAGAGGAAAGGAGTTGCCAGGAAACCAAAGCTGATGATGGTAGTTTTCATCCCGTCTGTCGCCCAGCGCTCTCCATTCTGCTCGTTCCAAACACTCGCAGTGATGTTTTCCTTCGTCTTTTATGGTCTTTGTGCTCCTGCTCATCACACACACACACACACACACACACACACACAGTGCAAAATAGATTGGGAAGTCGTGGCCTAATGGTTAGAGAGTCGGACTCGTGATCCAAAGGTTGTGGGTTCGAGTCTCGGGCTGGCAGGGATTGTAGGTGGGGGGAGGGAATGTCCAGTGCTCTCTCCACCCTCAATACCACGACTGAGGTGCCCTTGAGCAAGGCACCGAACCCCCAACTGCTCCCCGGGCGCTGCAGCATAATGGCTGCCCACTGCTGTGTGTGTGTGTGTGTGTGTGTGTTCACTGCTCCGGGTGTGTGTTCATGGTGTGTGTGTGTTCACTGCTCCGGGTGTGTGTTCACTGCTCCGGGTGTGTGTTCATGGTGTGTGTGTGTTCATGGTGTGGGTGTGTTCACTGCTCCGGGTGTGTGTTCACTGCTCCGGGTGTGTGTTCACTGCTCCGGGTGTGTGTTCATGGTGTGTGTGTGTTCATGGTGTGGGTGTGTTCACTGCTCCGGGTGTGTGTTCACTGCTCCGGGTGTGTGTTCACTGCTCCGGGTGTGTGTTCATGGTGTGTGTGTGTTCATGGTGTGGGTGTGTTCACTGCTGTGTGTGTGTGTGTGTGTGTGCACACGTTGGATGGGTTAAATGCAGAGGCTGAATGTCACTTCACAACTTCATAAACAAACACACACACTTACAGCAAACTGCAGGTGTAAATCACACATAAACATGTCCCAATGAAAAACCAGAAGGAACAAATAAGGAAAAAGAAAAGGCAAGTATGTCAATACAAAATGTTGTGTTTGAAAGTTAGCATAGATAATCAGAAAGAGATAAACAGATGGACCAATGAATGGATAGATATTCAGATAGATAGATAGATAGATAGATAGACAGACAGACAGACAGACAGACAGACAGACAGACAGACAGACAGACAGACAGACAGACAGACAGACAGACAGACAGACAGACAGACAGACAGACAGACAGACAGATAGATAGATAGATAGATAGATAGATAGTCAGACAGATTTTACATGGCATGTTCGTTACAATTAAGCGTGCATTTTTCTCATATTACACTATATTACATATACATATCTCGTATTACATATGACTTCACCCTAACAAAAACTAGAAAACCTTTGTTTTCTCCTTTCTTTAATCTTTCCCTGTCTAGCTTGTACTTATTTGAACAATGTTTGAAACTATTTGAAAGTATTACGAGCACTTCCTGTCTGTTTGCCTCTTTATGAATCGCTTTATGTATTCCCCAATTGTAAGTCACTCTGAAAAAAAGCATTTGCTAAATTAATAAATGTAAATGTAAATGTACAGTAATGAGAGTGGGATATTTTTTTTTTTTTTTGCTATGCACAATGAGAATTTTTGAATAAATGTGTGAAATTTTTATAAATATAATCTGAATGCAAAAGTCACAATGCAAATAAATTCTAATAGAAAAGTGTTGGTTTTGGGGTGTGATGTGATGGAGTTAGGTTCAGTGAGAGCATCTCTGTGTTGTGTGTGTTGTGTGTGTGTGTGTGTGTGTGTGTGTGATAGGGCTGATGGATCTGATGGCTCCAGACGGTGCAGAGTGTGTGCTCACTCCTGACCGCTCGGAGCTGGACACGGATGACTGTGACTCTGTGATGTCTGAGCAGACGCTCTCGGGCTGCAGCGGCCCTCGGCGGGCCCCACCCGGCTCCTGGGCTCTGGCTCTGTACGGGGACGACTGCTTCGGTCCGGATGTGCTGGAGTACACACAGAATCTCAGCGGTCACAGCCAATCGCCCACGCTGGAGGACAAATCACAGGTATCTAATCTGTCCATGCACGGGTCATATTTACCCCAAATCTAAAGAAAAAATAAGAAAACAAAATTAAGCATGCTCTTTGAACCATTAACATGTTGTTTTTATGAAGCATTAAATTATTTTCATGACAATTAAACACATTTTCACCACAATTATCAGTTTTGTTTTTGTAATAATTTTTATTCACAGTGGTGATTCCACTGTTTAATTTTAATTTTGATGTTTAATTTCCACTGTATATTTTACTTTTTTTATATAATTAGCAAAATATTTAAAGCAGTGCAATGACCCATAAATAAAATATAAATAATTTAGAATTTAAATAATGTATCAGTGTTATTTTTAGTACCATTTAGATACTATTACAATTTTTAATATTTTAAATTAGATTTTATTTATAAATTTTATTTTTTCACTATAATTTAGTTCACTTTTTAATACTTTTTGTTGTGTTTTTTTTATTTATAAAATTGTTTTATTTAATGTTTTATAGTTTTTATTTATTTGTTTTAGTTTATTTAGTTTTATGTATTTTATTACTTCAGGTTAAATGTTGCCTTGGCAACTAGCTGAAATAAAATAAGTTTAATTTTATTTAATTTTATTTCAGTTAATGCTTATTTAGTTTCAAATGATACATGTTTTTATGATTTTAAGGTTAATGTTAATAATCCTGTAATATACTGTTGTTTATATATATATATATATATATATATATATATACATATAGAGATTTTAGCATGAAAATAATTGAATGAAAATAATGTCACAATGCAAAACATTTTAATTTATGCAAAATAATTTCCTAGTTATTTCTTTAGATTTTGGGACGAAATAAGATTTTTTTTTCCCCTCTGTTGTTGATTTTTCCTCGTGTCTACTCTATCATTGTCCTAATGCTGATTTCCGGTGTTTATTTAATGCTAACTGTACTGAAAGGACCCTCATTTCATAGAGCCAGAGTTTTTCCAGGTACAGTATCCTGAACAATCTTTATTTTCATCAGAAGAGCTTTAGTGAATAAAGAACTTCCATCAATCATATTTTGAAAGAACCGCATGCATCAAACATTCAGAATCAGGAACAGAAAATGGACAGTGTGCATTTTGATTGGGTCCAAGTATAGCATTAGATATGTACATGATAATATCTAATATTTATAGCAGAATATGAGCGCTCAGTGTGTGTGTGATGCTTTGATGGTGGTTTCTGAGGAGCTCTACTGTCACGGTACGCCCCCAGGAATGGCGTGGAAAGACGAGGTCAGGGTCCAAATGCAGGTAAGGCTTTTAATGAAACAAACAAAGGCCAACACGGCACAACAAACACTTAAGCACGACAGATCACAAAATGGCAAGACAAGTAATGAACCCACACCAGAGTGGTGGGAGAGGGGAGACTAAATAGTCAGTGGCTAATGGGGAACAGCTGTGGGTGTACTGAGTGTGATGATGCGGCAGGTGTGTGTTATATGGGAGAGGAGTCCGGGAGAACGGGAGATGGCGGCCTCCTGTGGCGCCAGGGAGAAGTGCAGGACCCGGACTCGTGACACTACCCCTCCCTAAAGGAACGGCTTCCAGACGTTCCACCAAGCGCAAAAGTCTGGAGGGAGGTGGAACCAGGGGATGGTGAAACAGGGGAGGGGAGGGATGGCGGGCCAGGTCCATGTGAAGGCAGAGGGCCTGGAGACAGAGACCAAGCAGGAGACCGGGGCGGATTCGGAGGGTTGGACCAGGGAGACTCCAGCCGAACAGGAACCCCAGCGAACGGCCAGGGTGGGACCGGAGGGACAAACCAGGCGGGCACCGCCGCCTCGGGAGTGCTGTGAGCGGGTACCGCCGCTTCGGAAGCCTTGAGAGCGGGCATTGCCACCTCGGGAGCTTCGTGAGTGAGCACCACTGTCTCGGGAGCTTCGTGAGCGAACGCCGCGCTCTCAGGAGGAACGTGAGTGATCACAGCTGTCTCAGGAGCTTCGTGAGCGAACGCCGCGCTCTCAGGAGGAACGTGAGTGAGCACAGCTGTCTCGGGAGCTTCGTGAGTGAGCACAGCTGTCTCGGGAGCTTCGTGAGCGAACGCCGCGCTCTCAGGAGGAACGTGAGTGACCACAGCTGTCTCGGGAGCTTCGTGAGCGAACGCCGCGCTCTCAGGAGGAACGTGAGTGATCACAGCTGTCTCGGGAGCTTCGAGAGTGAGCACAGCTGTCTCGGGAGCTTCGTGAGTGACCACAGCTGTCTCGGGAGCTTCGTGAGCGACCACAGCTGTCTCGGGAGCTTCGTGAGCGACCACAGCTGTCTCGGGAGCTTCGTGAGCGACCACAGCTGTCTCGGGAGCTTCGTGAGCGAACGCCGCGCTCTCAGGAGGAACGTGAGTGAGCACAGCTGTCTCGGGAGCTTCGTGAGCGAACGCCGCGCTCTCAGGAGGAATGTGAGTGAGCACAGCTGTCTCGGGAGGAACGTGAGTGAGCACAGCTGTCTCGGGAGGAACGTGAGTGAGCACAGCTGTCTCGGGAGGAACGTGAGTGAGCACAGCTGTCTCGGGAGGAACGTGAGTGAGCACAGCTGTCTCGGGAGGAACGTGAGTGAGCACAGCTGTCTCGGGAGCTTCGTGAGCGAACGCCGCGCTCTCAGGAGGAACGTGAGTGATCACAGCTGTCTCGGAAGCCTTGTGAGCGGGCACCGCCGCTAACTCCACCCTGAAGGTTGAGCCGCTCATCCATAGAACCAGGTTGATGTACTCCTCCAGCGACTCCTCAGGGTCCCAGAATGGCGTCAGGGACTTGAAGGGCTCGGCTAGGCCACCCCTGAAAAAGACCATAAGACAGGTCTTCTCCCTCTCCGATCGCCGAGCCAAATCGAAAAACTCCCTGGCGTACTCCTCCGTGCTCCGGACTCCCTGGCGAATGTTGAGGAGCCTCCCTGCTGGACCCATGTGTGGTGGGTTCATTCTGTCACGGTACGCCCCCAGGAATGGCGTGGAAAGACGAGGTCAGGGTCCAAATGCAGGTAAGGCTTTTAATGAAACAAACAAAGGCCAACACGGCACAACAAACACTTAAGCACGACAGATCACAAAATGGCAAGACAAGTAATGAACCCACACCAGAGTGGTGGGAGAGGGGAGACTAAATAGTCAGTGGCTAATGGGGAACAGCTGTGGGTGTACTGAGTGTGATGATGCGGCAGGTGTGTGTTATATGGGAGAGGAGTCTGGGAGAACGGGAGATGGCGGCCTCCTGTGGCGCCAGGGAGAAGTGCAGGACCCGGACTCGTGACATCTACAGGACGAGCGGAGCTGCAGTCGGACTTCAAAGCGCTGACCATCGATCTGTTACCATAGAGAGAAATCCAGAGTCTGCATCCTGATCACATGCACTACTGATCTAAACTTACAGTCAGTAAGATACGTTATAAGCAAGCATGCATTAAATCAATCAAAAGTGACATTTAATATTTCTATTTCAAATAAATGCTGTTCTTTTGAACTTTCTATTGAAAAATGAAATGTATCACAGTTTCTGCAAAAATTTCAAATGTTTTCAACATTGATAATAATCAGAACTGTTTGTTGAGCAGCAAATCAGTATATTATTATGATTTCTGAAGATCATGTGACACTGAAGACTGCAGTAATGATGCTGAAAATACAGCTGCAGATCACAGAAATAAATTACAGTTTAACACATATTCACTTAGAAAACAGCTGTTTTAAATTGTAATAATATTTCACAATTTTTACTGTATTTGTTATCTAATAAATGCAACTTTGGTGAGCAGAAGATACTTACCAAGTTTACATACCAAACATCTTCATCACGTTGGCTCCATATTGTTTATCCTGAAATCAAGATTGACCCACCTACGCAGCTAAAAGCAGCTTCTGATGGAAGGCGGTTTTACTTAAGCTGTCATTTATGGTCATTATGTGGTTATTTTGGTTATTTTCATTACTAAATCAAAAAGTAAATAAAAAAAAAAAGTTAATGCAACATTTCTAATTTTAACGTAATTTAACTCTATGCACTAAAATGAAAACTACATTTTAACAAATAAATTATTAAAAAATTACAAAAAAAACCCTACTAAAATTACAGATTTCAAACTTCAAAAATTAAAAAAAACTTTAAAATTAAAATGCATGGAAAATATAAAAATAAAAACTGATTCAAAATATTAATAAAAGCTATAATAGTATCTCAATAATATTAGAATAACACTGGTCCAAGCTAGATCAAGATATGATTGATTGTGACCTACCAGCTGGTCAAACTGGTTAGTGTTGGAAACCCACTGCCATGTCTCAAAGCCCAGATGCGTGGAGAAGTTGTCTTTTTCCAGCAGGGAAGCTGGTGAAATAAAAACACGAATCCTGTGTTCTATTGTCTGTGAATGCATTGCATGGTTGGTTTGCATGTATTTCCAGAGTTTAGTTGAGCATCGAGATCCATTTATTGATCTTTTCTTATCCTTGCTCTTAAACAGGAGCTTCACCAGCAGCTGATTATCGAGAGCAGAAATCTGAAAAAGACCACCGCTTTCTACCACAAGCTGATTCAGCAAGAGAGGAGAAATAAAGGTACGACAGAAAACCTGCCGCCTGTCCGTGAATTCCTCAGTACAGCGGTTCCTCGTTCCTCTCTCGTGTGTTTGAGCTGCTCGTCTGTATTTGTAGGTTCAGACACAAAGGCGATGGTGTCTAAAGTCAAGCTGCAGTTTGACGAGCTCAGAGAAAAAGTTGAGTTTCTGCAGTCTGTCAAGAAATATCTCCAGGTTTGTGCCAAAGCACCCGCTGCGTTTCCTCTGCTGTGGGTTTAAAGACTTTCTAAGCAATCATATTCTGCATTCACATTTATTGCATGCTTTTATCTTAAGCAGCATGACCTCGATGTTGTCAGGAACTACTAAATAATAAGAACTAGAGATCTGACTGTGAAGTGAAATCTGAGGAGCCAAATTCAAGCCTTTGGAAAACAGAATTGTTTGATTGTTAAAATAATAGTTTCTAATAATGATGATGATGATATTTATTGATTAATATCTGTTCAGTTCGATTAATATCGCTATCAGTTTATAATGAATTGGATAATAATGATAATATATTAAATGTATTATAAATAAACAATAATAATCTAATGGTAATAATAATAATAGTTATTATTAATTTAATTTAATAATATATATTTTTTATAATAATAATTTAATAATTGTATAATAATAATAATCTAATTGATTCTAAATTAGTAGTACTAACAATAATCTTTTAATAATAATAATAGAATATGTTATGAGTTTATAATAAATTAGATAATAATGGAAATCTAATTTATTATACATTAAAATAATAATTATAATAATACTAATCTATTAATAACATAATAATAGTTCATTAATAATAGATTGTAATATGAGCTAATACTACTACTAATAATAATAATCGTGTTTATAAATGTTAATAATATCAATCGTTTTTTATAATATTGATAATAATACAATTTAAATATTATTGTTATCTATTTATAATAAATTCGATATTAATAGTAATCTGTCTAATTTATTCTAAATAAATAATAATAATAATAATAATAATGTTATCAGTTCATAAGTTGCATAATAATGGTAACCTAATTTATTATGAATAAAAAAAATAATCTATTAATAATAACAACAACAACAGAATAATTGCAATAAATAATAATTTCAACAATTAAACAATTCTATTTTACCTTGGCTTTAAATTTGGCTCATCCAATCAGATTTCACTTCACAGCCCTTAGTATTTATCCAGTATTTAGAAGTTCCAGCGTCTATCACCAAGGTCATGGGCTTGATTTTCAACACTGTGAACCTTAAGCTTTTTATATTAGCAGTGAGCCATATGAGGCCATGTGTGGTGATTTGACCACATATTTATAATTGCACAAGTGAGTTTGCAGCACAGGTGTTTCGTGTTGGTGTTGCAGGTGTTGTGTGTGGATCAGTGGGGTTTGGCGCTCTCTCTGCTGCCCTCTCTGGCTGTGTGTGGAGCTGCGCCTCTGGAGCTGCAGTGCTCGGATGATCCTGCGCTTCTGCACCTTCTGTGTGAGCAGCGCCGGGGCAAAGGCTGCCCGCTAGTGACCGCCACCGCCAGAGGCCTCATGGCCTACCTGTACGCCAGGTACTGAGTGTGTATGACTGCATGAGAACGACTGCAGCATGTTTTTAACTAATGACTCTGCCACTACTATAACCGTCGTCACACACGTCTGTTCTGACGCTAACAGGAACGCTCACTCCGAGGGGTTTATTCAGCAGTTTTTCTACACGTATCGCTACTTCTGCACCCCGGAGGAGCTTCTGCGGTTTCTAATGGACACATTTAACAGCACACTGGGGTACGAATAAATAAATATGAGCTCTGTAACACATTAAACTAGAAAAAGTGAACTGCTCAAGAAGAACTTTAGATAGATAGATAGATAGATAGATAGATAGATAGATAGATAGATAGATAGATAGATAGATAGATAGATAGATAGATAGATAGATAGATAGATAGATAGATAGATAGTCAGATGATAGATAGATAAATTTGATTTTGTCAAGCCCTCATAATTAAGATGTATAGAAAGTCTCAATCATCCTCAGTCTAACACTAATTAAATAATCATTTCCTATAAGTTAAATGACATGAAATGTAATTATGTTCTCCATTAATTGTGAAACTGCAGAGCGAATGAAGATCCCTCATCAGACAGAGCTAAAGTCTATCAGCGCACTCTGGATGTATTACACTTCTGGATTGAAGACGCACAGTTAGTGGACTCCAGCTCCAGCTCCAGCCTCCTGCAGACGCTCAACGCTTTCCTGACCGCTGAGGTCACAGACTTCAACTAGTTTAACTACTAAACTAACTGCTGCTGTAGACAGAATACTTGAATGCAGAGCTGAGTAGATTACTTACAAATTGTAGTCCATTAATGATTACATGATGAAAACGGTCATTAGTACTGTAACGTCATCTAGGTATTCTAATGTATTCTGACTACTTTTTAGATTACTTTTAGACTACTATTTATCTAAATTGTTTTAAACTCACCATTAAACATACTATACTGATATGAAAAAAGCGAAGAGAAAAAAAATGGAATATATGGTGTATGTATGTGTCCCGGTGCACACACGAGGGAGGACACAGGAACACGCAGATGAGGATGTAACTTCAAATCATAGTCTTTACTGATAACATCAAGGCAGGGCAAGACTGACACAGACAGGAACACCGGGGGGTAACGAGTAGACCAGACTCCATCTAACTCAACAGACAGGACTATAAATAAACAGGTAACTCATAGATAACGAGACAAACACAGCTGGACAATAATTAACTAATGATTACATATAACAAGGTCAGGAAACGAACCAAATATGGACACAAGAGGCGGGAACACATGACACACACGACAGAGGACTGACAGTATGTATATATATATATACTGTACACTGTATAAAATGCATTAAACCTTACATTAAACCAGGGTTTCCCAAACTGGGCTTAATGTAAGAATTGCAGTGGGTTTGTGAGTTGATAAAAGCTATTAATTAATTAAATCATAAAAATGTCAAATAAATTATTTAAACACTTGAACACTATAAATATTTAATTAGTTTACCTGCAAGTGTGACCATTAACTGTCATCAGATAATTTTATTTACATTAATTAAATGGATTTAAATGTGATTTACATGGCCATTCTATGTTGTTAATATAGTCAGAGCTAAATAGTGTGACACACAGTAGGATTTTTAGAAAGGAAATTTTGAAAGAGAAAAAAGAAGAATTAGGGAGAATCAATAAATTATGAATGATTTACTGCTATTGTTTGAATAATATGTAATCAAGTAATGCATAAAAAGTCACTGTCATCTGATTTTGAGCATTACCACAAAAATTGAGATTAAATATAAAATGTGGCCCTGGAGCACAAAACCAGTCTTAAGTCGCTGGGGTATATTTGCAGCAATAGCCAACAATACATTGTTTGGGTCAAAATTATTGATTTTTCTTTTATGCCAAAAATCATTAGGATATTAAGTAAAGATCATGCTTCATGAAGATATTTTGTAAATTTCCTACCATAAATATATAAAAACTTTTGTGGTCCAGGGTCACAAATGAATAAATAAGCTTTCCATTGATGTATGGTTTGGGCAATATTTGTCTGAGATACAACTATTAGAAAATCTGGAATCTGAGGGAGCAAAAAAATCTAAATATTGAGAAAATCACCTTTCAAGTTGTCCAAATGAAGTTCTTAGCAATGCATATTACTAATCAAAAATTAAGTTTTAATATATTTATGGTAGGAAATTTACAAAATATCTTCATGGAACATGATCTCTACTTAATATCCTAATGATTTTTGGCATAAAAGAGAAATAGATAATTTTCATTTCACTTTTGGTGTGAAAGGGCTTTTACATTTGCAAAAAATAGAAACTTTTATATGAAAAAAAAAAAAATGAGCAAGCACAGGTGATAAAAAGTAACGCAAAAGTAACGTAACACATTATTTTCCATGAAAAGTAACTAAGTAACGCAATTGGTTACTTTTTTTAGGGAGTAACGCAATATTGTAATGCATTACTTTTAAATGTAACTTTCCCCAACACTGGTTCCGTGTCTTCAGGTGGCACCAGTGGACAGTCGAGGAGAGAGTTTGCTGGCGGCGCTCCAGGCCTCACCCCGGAGGAGACGCGTCTGTGGCCCGTCGTGTGTGTTTGACACCTCCATCAGCGGCCCAGACCACGAGGAGAAGCTCTCAGTCAACTCATCCATCGAAGATGCTGCTCCAAAGGTCTGTGGAAGTCAGAGCTCAAAACACTCATGCGTTTAAGGCAAAACACCACAGATGAATAGTGTAAACATGTTAATAGATATCACAATACTTACATTACCAATTGAAATGTTGTTGTTCGTTTTTCTGAAATGCTATTGTTAAATGTGCATTTAGAAGACAATGATAACAGTCCATTGGAAACACAACCAATCAGTGCAGATCTGGAAAGAATGACAGTATGCATATGGATATTTGTTTAAAAAGATGGACATTAGGTACCTAATTAAGATGGGTTGTAGTGATTAGGAACTGAAAATAATACTGTGTAACCTGCTCTTGTCATGAATGTACTTTTATTTTATTTTATTAATATGTTTTTTTAATGCATTATCTAATTAAATATGCACTATTATATTTATTTTTTTATTCATTGTTTTATTTTATTATTTTATTTTGTTTATTAAATATTAATACATTTTTAAAAAATGCATTTAAGTCATTATCTAATTAAATATACACTAATTTGCATTTATTTCCAGAAAATAAATCTGAATAACTGGATAAATTTGGTTCAAAATTGGTTCAAAATTCTCATTTGATTTTGTTGACAGGATTCTGGATTTCTCTTTTTGTTACTCCATAAATCAGAAAACACTGTCAATAGACAGTAAAAAATACATTTTCACCATGTTTTTAGGAATAAAATGTTAAATATAAATCAAGCAAATTATATATGAACAAACCTCTCAGTAGAAAGCTTCAGAATGTAGAAAGGAATAAAACTGTACATGTTGTGCTGCTGAAGTGGGGAAAAATGTGCAGCCTTTAAATATAGGTATTGAAACTGAAATCTACAACATAATAAAATAAACACTTAACTTTGTATTTGGATGTTTTCTTTCCACCAGTCTGAAAAACTAAATGTTACAGTTGCAAAACATCTAAAAAAAATCTCAAAATTGATCAGTGCATGAAAAAACACTGGTTGCCTTAAAAAAAAATCAAAAAATTTTATATTCATTTAAAACATTAATGTCAAGCATTTCAGCAGAAGTCAATTATCTGGCTGCTCTTGATGTTGATGGTGTGCAGGGTTGGCGTGTGTCGCGTGTGGTGGAGCCTCAGACGCTCCAGAGTAAAGAGAACGTCTTCTCCATCGCTGCAGCTCTTCCTCGGCCGTGTTACGCCTCTCTGATGAGTCCGCTGAGATCAGAGGAGAGACGTCCCTTCAGTCCGAGCGAACACACGCCGCTGCACATCGCACAGCAGCTCACCTTACTGGAGCAGGTGATCAAAACACCCCGATGCATTCATCAGACATACAGCACACACCACCGGTCAGAGGCTCAGAATAATTATGATTTTTTAATGTTGAAAGATTATTTTTTTTATGATCTCTTCTGCTCACCAGGGCTGCATTTATTTGCTCAAAAATACAGTTAAATTGTGAATTTATATAATAATCAGAAATGTTTGTTGAGCAGTAAATCAGTATATTATACTGATTTCTGAAGATCATGTGACGCTGAAGACTGGAGTAATGATGCTGAAAATACAGATTACAGAAATATATTACAGTTTAAAAGATATTCACATAGAAAACATTGTTATAATATTTCACAATTTTAATGTATATTTGATCAAATAAATACAGCCTTGGTGAGCAGAAGAGACTTCTTTCAAAAACAAAAAATCTTAAGTTTTTTTTATTTTTAATACATTTTTATAAATAATTTAATAATTATTCCAAACTTTTGGCTGGGAGTGTAACTCAAAATACATGTCCTTAATTTCCCATTTTCATTATCATCCTTTCTTATTTTATTTTGACATTATTATCACTATCATTCCTGTCTTTTCTGCTCTGTTCTCTCGCTGTCATTTCCTGATCCAACTCTAGGTGGAGATGCATGATCATCTTATTTTCATGCTGCTCTTGATTCTTGATTGGAAGCAGACTTTATATCGGGACAGAATCACTATATCATGTATGTTCATGTCTCATCGTCTGTTGTTTATGCAGGAAATATTTCAGGACTGTCATCCGGTTCACTTCTTGAACTCAAGAGCTCACGGAGTGACAGAAAACATTTCCAGGTGAGCGTCCGCTGTCCCAAACTGATTTTCTAACTGTAGTTCTTCTTCTAAAAACCCCCACCAATTTAAAAAATCACCTGAGAAAAGCAAAAGGTGGTTTAAATTGTAAAAAACCCTGCTGAGCAGTGACCACGGAGCATATTTTACATGCATAAGATTCAAAGCGTTTTTTGTCATGTGCACAGTGAGGAAAACAGGTTGTACAAATAAATTATTTCTTTGCTGTCCACAGAGAATGCCAAGACAAGTGCAAAAACTATGTAAAAAAACAAAAACTAAATAAACACACACTCAAACATAATAAAAAATAAAATAAAACTATGAAGTAGAAATATAAACTATGTAGATATAGAAGAATAGTACATCTGTATGTGCAAGTGCACAATATTGACTTAAGTGCAATATAACAGTACAGAGACATGTGCAAATTGAATGCAACTATGATAATAATAGCAGCAGCAGTATGATTAACAATGTGCAAATTGAGATGCAGCTACTTGATAATAGTAGCAGCAGTTACATTAACAAATGTGCAAAAATGAGGAGCAAAAAATAATTATCGCCTAAAATCTTGGTTTAAAAAATAAATGCATGTGCATATATTTATATTTCAGCTTCACGAATATGTCACGTATGTGTGCTCGTAACGGTGTAAATGTTGCTGTGTGTTGGTCAGGTGTGCGTCTCCGGCCTCCTCGCCTCTAGAGGGCAGCAGTCTGTTGGTCAGTGAGGTCTCGGGGCCCCAGGGGCCGCTGCAGAGGCTCCTCACACACGCAGACTGTGTCGCTAACTGGGTTTCTGCTGAACTCGTCATCTGTGACTCAACCAAGGTCATTCCTCAGAGTTTATTGAGTGTTTACGCATCTTAATGAAACTGGGTTATGAATGTTCACAGCAGAATCACTGTGAATTACATAATATCTGTAACATTAATAATGTTAATAGTAACTGCTTCACAGCTGTTTTAATTACTTTAATAATTAGTTTTTTTATTTATTTTGAATTCTTAATTGTTGTTTTTATTATTGCCATTTTGTAACATTAATAATAATAACTTCATAGATTTTAATTATTTTAATCATTAATTGTTTTAAACATTCTTTTTATAATAATAATAATAAATTATTGTATCATAGTAATCTATATTTCTATAACAATAATAAAAACTGCTTCACAGTGTTTTAATTGCTTAATTAATTATATATATAATTATAATATTAAATATATATATATATATATATATATATATATATATATATATATATATATATATATATATATAATTACTAAAACAAAGTAAAATTAAAATGAAAACAAAAAAATATTTTAAAAAATTACATATCAACAAAATTTATAATAGTAATAATATATTAATTATACTAAAATAACAACTAAAATAATTTTTTTTTGAAACCACAACCTAATTCACAAATTCCCATAATGTGAACAAAAAGACATTATATCATGCATAGAGAGCATATTTTTAGGACATATTTTAAGTGTTTTTTGCATCGTAATATTAATTTCATGCCAATTAAGAACATTTCTGTCCGTAATTCTCTGATATGCACACTATATATATATCTGCTTTTCCTAGCGTCAGGTGTGTTTGAATATCTGACTGTTTGTGTTTTATTTTTAGGCCCAGACAGCTTTACTTGCTCATTTTCTTGCTGTTGGCAAGTTCTGCTACGAGACGAGAAACTTCGCCACAGCCATGCAGATTTTGTCAGGTCTGGAGAACGTGATTGTGAGGCAATTACCGGTAAGAAACGAAACAGCCAAACGGCACGTAATGTGATAAATGATTCTGCGCTGAGAGAGCCATAACCTCATAAGCTCCACTGTATTTCTTATTTTTGCTGTATCTTATCTGGCGGCTCCAGCAGCTGAAATGTTAATTACATGTCTGTTAAACTGATTAAACACTAACTCTGTTTAAAAGCATCAAAGGGTTAGAATCGACATTCAGCATTCTGTGCAGAAACAAAGCAATGTTCGTCATATTTAGCGTGAAATGAAATTGCATGATGAATGTTTCTCATAAGCCATGCTTATTACGGTTTTAATTAGTTTGCCGGTGTTTCTCTTGTGTTGCCGGGTTTGTGTTGAACGCAGGCGTGGAGGCAGCTCTCTCTGAAGGTGTGCAAGGTTCTGGAGGAGCTCAGGGCTGTGCAGGTCAGACAGAGAGGAAATATAGGACAAAACACGCAGGGGTCCGTTTCATGTTTTAGGATATGATGGTTATACCTACCTGACTTTGATTTGGAAGACAAAACTTTATGAATTTATTATTTTAAACTAATTCTTAATTATGTTATTATATTGGTAATTATAAAAATATTATTTAAAACAGATATTATATATTATATGTAACATTTAATAATATTAAAAACAAAACTGCTTCACAGATATGCCTTATTTTAATTTGTTTTCATTCTTTTAAGCTAAATCCTAATTGTTTTATGTTATTATATTAATAATAAAATATAATTTTAAATGTATTATTATATATTATATGTAATATGTTATATATTAGTTTTCATTATTTTAATAATGTTTTAATTGTTTTAAACTAATTCTTAATAGTTTAAGTTATTATATTAATAATAATAGTATATTATGTTATTATATTTGTATTATTGCATATAATATCTATAACGTTAATAATATTAATAACATTATTTTAATATTTTTTAAACTAAGTCTCAAGTATTTCTAATGTAGTTATATATTTAATAATAATACTAATAAATAGTATAGTATATTATTATCTTAATATCATTGTATTATATAATTTTTATAACATTAATAATGTTATTTTTATCATTATTATTAATAAGAAGAAATACTGTTAATATTAAAATCGCTTTACAGCTATTTATTTAATTTCTTTTTTTTTTACAGTTAAATTCTCAATAGCTTCGAACATAATAATAATAATTATTATAATTATAATAATAATTGTGTTATTATAATAATAATTATTATTTTTATATATCTATACCATTAATAATAATAATAAAATCAAAACTGCTTCACAGCTATTTGTTTTAATTACTTTAATAATTAATTATTTTGTTTGAATTATTCCAAACTAACTCTTAATTGTTACTTTTATTATCCTCATCATATATTAATAACAAAGCTATTTTTTTTTTTTTTTAATTCTTACATAATCTCCAGACAGTAACATCATCCAAAATATCCTACAAAATATTAAATAACTTAATGAATTTTAAAACAGAAACTAAAAACATGCTTATCATGTATAAAGTCATTGTTTGTGTGAATTGTATTTTTAATGTTGCTTTGAACAATTAAATACATTCATGTATTTGGCAGATGCTTTCATCCAAAGCAACTTACATTGCATTAAAGGTTTACATGTTATCAGTTCATGCATTCTCTAAGAATCGAACCCATGACACTAGTGTTGCGAGCACATGCTCTACTGTTTGAGCGTCATTTATTGGTCTCACAGAAGAGAGAAGAGTGAGGTTTTAAGGTCTGTTAATGGTCTTGTTTCAGGTGTTTCTGAAGAGTGATAGTCTGTGTCTAATGGAGGGAGAGAAGGGCAGACGGCGGCCGACTCTCCCAGACGCTCACATCCTGGCCTTACACATCCAGCAGCTGGAGATCGGGGCGTTTACCATGACCAGCGGAGCGTACAAGTGGCCCAAACTGAGGTCTCATGAATGCACTTACATTTACATTCATGCATTAACAGACGCTTCTATCCAAACTGAGGAACAGGAACTCGATGCAATGTCTTTAAAGGAATAATTTACCCAAAAAATGAAAATCTGCTCACTATCAGACCATCTGAGATCAGGATGAGTTTGTTTCTTCATTAGATTTGTAGAAATGTGTCTCTGCATCAGTGTCTCAGCAATGGATGCTCTGCAGTGAATGGGTGCCGTCAGAATGAGAGTCCAAACAGCTGATAAAAACATCACAATAATCCACACCACTCCAGTCCATCACTTAACATCTGGAGAAGATAAAAGCTGAAACAAATCTTCTGTTGTCTCTCACATCAAAATCCAGCCGCATATTTGTTTAGAGCTGTTTTGTCTTGTAAACGCTGCTTGATCTGTGCAGATTTCTCTCCTCATTCAGACCAGAACACTTTTTCACTGGAGAAAGCGTTATTATGGATTATGGATTCATATTTTTGTTAAAAAAATATGCTACTTGTGGATTATTGTGATGTTTTTATCAGATGTTTGATGTCACTACAGAGCATCTATTGCTGAGACACTGATGCAGAGACACATTTCTATAAATCTGATGAAGAAACAAACTCATCCTAATCTTGGATGACTTCATTTTCAGGTGAACTATTCCTTAAAGCCTTTACATTACTATAGTATCTACCCAATGTGTGCTCGCGCTCTGCATGACAGACATGATGAGTTTGTGGAGCAGATGGTGTGTGATTGGAGATGTTTGGGGTCTGTGCCAGGAGCCGCAGGGCTGTTTTTGGAGGCAGGTTTTGGAGGTGGACATGCAGCTGGTTGTTGTACATCTGTAGCTCACAGCACACAGAATCAGGTCAATCACACACATTTAGATACTATGCATGTTTTTGATTCAATCTGGATTTCTGGAATCAAACTATAGTTTTATATTTGTGAATTGAGTAGATGATTCATAGATGTTGCATTGATAATAGTTTTATGGTTCAGTGCAGCTACTAGTATTGGTTGTGGCTTTGTGTTCAGAAACCTAAATGGTGTTTAAGTGGCATTGCTAAGTACTAGAACTCATACTGTCAAAAATTAAAAATATATATTGTTTTTTTTTCTAATATAAATTGTGATTGCGATTTAAAATGTGCTTTTATAAAAGTTCAGGTTTGCACAATTTGGCCAATATTTTGTGTTTATATATCAATATGGCTTAATAATAATAATTACATTTACATTTAGTCATTTAGCAGACACTTTTATCCAAAGCGACTTACAAATGAGGACAATAGGAGAAATCAAAACCAACAAAAGAGCAATAATATGCAAGTGCTATGACAACCCTCGGTTAGCCTAACGCAGTACACGCAGTAAGGTTTTTTTAAATAATAATAATAATAATAGTTGTTATTATTATTATTATTATTATTATTATTATTACAAAATAAATATCTAAAATTGCTAAATAAAAACTAAATAAAAATATTACTATTGTAATATTTCAGTGTAAAAACTTCAGATATTTGAAAAATATATAATTTTAATAATAATTGTATGTATTATTTTTATTTTGCATTACAGGTGTAAAACTGCAACACTACTATTTATGGGTGTCTTAAATGTTTAACCATTGTATTTTTATTTTGACAATAATAATAATAATTATTATTTTTATTATTAAAGAAAGCTGTTACATTTATTTTTATATAAATTTTCATGACTCATATTGTTTTAAAGCAGAATCATGAACTGTTTTACAAACATAAACAGTTTTAGTTCTTCTCAAATATATTGATTTAGATATTATAATTGTTATTATTACTACTACTAAATAAATAAAACTATTAAACAAAATAATAAATATTACTACTGTATTATTTCTCCGTATTTAAGAAAACTAATAATCATTTTATTTTATAGTACAGCTGTAAAATTGCAATGCTAATATTCATGGCTGTCTTATTTTCTTAATTTTACAATGTTTAACCAACTTTTATTTTGACTGTAATAATAACAATAATATTAATATTTATAATTGCTGTTATTTCATTAAATTTTTATTTATTAAAGGAACTTTTACAAACATCATAAACACTATAATCTTGTATTTTAATTATTTTAAATATAATTATTAAAATACAATTATTTTTATTATTATTACAACTACTGAATAAAACTATTAAACAAATTAAGAAAAATTACTAGTGTATTATTTCACTGTATTTAAGAAAAACAAAAATTTATTTTATAGTACAGCTGTAATATTACAATAACTCAATTTCTTCATTTTCAAATTTTAAAGAGCCGGTTTATGAGTGTTTCTCATTACAAACGACCCAAACTTGGATACAGATATGATTATTTTGATTAATTGTGCAGCCCTACAAACAGCACTCACATATTCTGCAGAATCTCCAAATGCTGTTCTTTCATTATTAAGAATGTTAAGCCAAACTCATGCTTCGAGTGTCTTGTCTCTTGTCTCCTTTCAGGAACATTGCACGTGTGGTCAGTCAGGTCCACGCATTTCAGGAGTGTCTCTATTCCTACCCTCCCGACCTTGAGCTGCAGTCGTACCTGCGTGGGCGAATCACTCGCTTCGGCAGATGTGACATCCCGCTCCTCGCCTCCGACAACCACATCAACTTCAGCCAGATGCCTGCCGCTCACCGGATCCACGACACGCTGCGCCGCGTCAAAGCGTCTTTCCAGTGACCGGCACAGATGTGTAACGAGCCAGAACTACGGCGACCAAGAGAGCTCAGTGCGCTGCAACTTAAGAAAACATCTGCAAATTAAGAAAACATTGTCATCTGTTTGACAGTACATGTGCTGCAAGTACACACAACACAACCAAATATAGAAACGCATGACAAATACTCACAACACAAACATACAGCTAAAACAGAAACACAGCAAATACTCACAACACAAACATACAGCTAAAACAGAAACACACTGCAAATACTCACAACACAAACATACTGCTAAAACAGAAACACAGCAAATACTCACAACACAAACATACTGCTAAAACAGAAACACAGCAAATACTCACAACACAAACATACAGCTAAAACAGAAACACAGCAAATACTCACAACACAAACATACAGCTAAAACAGAAACACACTGCAAATACTCACAACACAAACATACAGCTAAAACAGAAACACACTGCAAAAACTCACAACAAAAACATACTGCTAAAACAGAAACACACTGCAAATACTCACAACACAAACATACTGTTAAAAGAGAAACACACTGCAAATACTCACAACACAAACATACAGCTAAAACAGAAACACACTGCAAAAACTCACAACAAAAACATACTGCTAAAACAGAAACACACTGCAAATACTCACAACACAAACATACTGTTAAAACAGAAACACACTGCAAATACTCACAACACAACCATACTGTTAAAACAGAAACACAGCAAATACTCACAACACATACATACTGTTCAAACAGAAACACAGCAAATACTCACAACACAAACATACTGCTAAAAGAGAAACACACTGAAAATACTCACAACACAAACATACAGCTAAAAGAGAAACACATTGCAAAAACTCACAACAAAAACATACAGCTAAAAGAGAAACACACTGCAAATACTCACAACACAAACATACTGCTAAAACAGAAACACACAGCAAATACTCACAACACAAACATACTGCTAAAACAGAAACACACACAAAATACTCACAACACAAACATACTGCTAAAACAGAAACACACAGAAAATACTCACAACACAAACATACTGCTAAAACAGAAACACAGCAAATACTCACAACACAAACATACTGCTAAAACAGAAACACAGCAAATACTCACAACACAAACATACTGTTAAAACAGAAACACAGCAAATACTCACAACACAAACATACTGTTAAAACAGAAACACAGCAAATACTCACAACACAAACATACAGCTAAAACAGAAACACACTACAAATATTCACAATACAAACATACTGCTAAAACAGAAACACACTGCAAATACTCACAATACAAACATATTGCTAAAACAGAAACACACAGCAAATACTCACAACACAAACATACAGCTAAAACAGAAACACACTACAAATATTCACAATACAAACATACTGCTAAAACAGAAACACACTGCACATACTCACAACACAAACATACAGCTAAAACAGAAACACACTGCAAATACTCACAATACAAACATACAGCTAAAACAGAAACACAGCAAATACGCACAACACAAACATACTGCTAAAACAGAAACGCACTGCAAATACTCACAACAGAAACATACTGTTAAAACAGAAACACACTGCAAATACTCACAACACAAACATACTGTTAAAACAGAAACACAGCAAATACTCACAACACAAACATACTGTTCAAACAGAAACACAGCAAATACTCACAACACAAACATACTGCTAAAAGAGAAACACACTGCAAATACTCACAACACAAACATACAGCTAAAAGAGAAACGCACTGCAAATACTCACAACACAAACATACTGTTAAAACTGAAACACACTGCAAATACTCACAACACAAACATACTGTTAAAACAGAAACGCAGCAAATACTCACAACACAAACGTACAGCTAAAACAGAAACACACTGCAAATACTCACAACACAAACATACAGCTAAAAGAGAAACACACTGCAAATACTCACAACAAAAACATACAGCTAAAAGAGAAACACACTGCAAATACTCACAACAAAAACATACAGCTAAAAGAGAAACACACTGCAAATACTCACAACACAAACATACTGCTAAAACAGAAACACACTGCAAATACTCACAACAAAAACATACAGCTAAAAGAGAAACACACTGCAAATACTCACAACACAAACATACTGCTAAAACAGAAACACACAGAAAATACTCACAACACAAACATACTGCTAAAACAGAAACACAGCAAATACTCACAACACAAACATACTGTTAAAACAGAAACACAGCAAATACTCACAACACAAACATACTGTTAAAACAGAAACACAGCAAATACTCACAACACAAACATACTGTTAAAACAGAAACACAGCAAATACTCACAACACAAACATACTGTTAAAACAGAAACACAGCAAATACTCACAACACAAACATACTGCTAAAACAGAAACACACAGAAAATACTCACAACACAAACATACAGCTAAAACAGAAACACACAGAAAATACTCACAACACAAACATACTGCTAAAACAGAAACACAGCAAATACTCACAACACAAACATACTGTTAAAACAGAAACACAGCAAATACTCACAACACAAAAATACTGTTAAAACAGAAACACAGCAAATACTCACAACACAAACATACAGCTAAAACAGAAACACACTGCAAATACTCACAACACAAACATACTGCTAAAACAGAAACACAGCAAATACTCACAACACAAACATACTGCTAAAACAGAAACACAGCAAATACTCACAACACAAACATACAGCTAAAACAGAAACACAGCAAATACTCACAACACAAACATACAGCTAAAACAGAAACACAGCAAATACTCACAACACAAACATACTGCTAAAACAGAAACACAGCAAATACTCACAACACAAACGTACAGCTAAAACAGAAACACACTGCAAATACTCACAATACAAACATACAGCTAAAACAGAAACACAGCAAATACTCACAACACAAACATACTGCTAAAACAGAAACGCACTGCAAATACTCACAACACAAACATACTGTTAAAACAGAAACACACTGCAAATACTCACAATACAAACAAATACAAACACATTGCACATACACCAACAAAAAAAACACACTGCAAGTAGCACAGACCACAAAGGGGTCCCCAACATTGCTTACGAAGATTAACTATGCTTTTATTATGGTAAAAGTAGTAACCATGTATTGATTACCATTTGTATAACCACAGTTGTACAAATAATACGGTTAGTTTAGTGTGGTTAATTTACCATGGTTTAACTATAGTAACCTTTTTGTATTATTTATTTTTATATAATATATGTGTATATATATATATATATATATATATATATATATATATATATATATATATATATATATATATATATATATATATATCATATATAGGCTATTTATTTTAATAATAAAACCATGGTTAATTTAAGTTGTAAAAGTATCCAGCTTACATTCCACACATTTACAGTAATTGTGTAGTATGTCATCAGCTTATCTAGGCTTATAATAAGATGGGGAATTATATGACCAGGATGTTAAAATAAACAAAAAATCTCACCTTTTACAGTAGACTTTGATAGCATATCCTAACTAGGTTCATCGCCTGTTGCGGTTACCTTAAACATTTCTGATGTGGGCTGCGTGTCCCAAAAGCATCATAAACCTAAGTTGATCATAGCTCCATTGGTTTCAATGGGTCTACGATGTACTGTACTTAAGATTACGATGCTTTTGGGAAATACAGCCATGGTCTGTGCCTATTTGCAACATGTTTCTGTTTTTGGTTGTGTTGTGTGCTCTCAGCACATGTGCTGTCAAACAGATGATGTTTTCTGAATTTGCAAGTGTTTTTTTTTCTATTTGCATGTGTTTTTTCATTTGCAGCATGTTGAGCTCTCTGGGCCACCATACATAACTCCTTCAGAGACTCCTTCCATCTGAGCGCTGAGGAGAGATGATGTTCACATTCGCTCTCTGATGAGGAATTAGGAGTCTGTGCCAGAAAACCTGATCGTTTTCCTGTGAAAGCACAAGACGTGGGAGTTTTAATTGGTGATTTTCCTCATTTTAGGATGTGGAGGTGTTTTCTCATCTTTAACTTCAGTGTTGCGTGCTTCTTCAAGCAGCCTTATCCAGTTTCGGTTTAATGGATGATTTTCTTCAAAGAACAGAGTTTTTAGATATAAGTGTAAAGATATATGTGTTTAAGTTTTTGACAGCTACACAACCAAATAATGCAGTATGGATATTTATAGATTTATTGATAATTAATTATATTAATGCATTTTAGATAAGATTCAATTGTTTGAGATCGAAAAGCTTGAAATAATGCATTAACTCCTCCAGAGAATAGAGAAAATATACTTTTAATAATAGAGTAAATGCAGTATATTTCTATACCGAATCTTTAAATAATTGTGACATACTTTTGCATACATTTCAATATTTAACTCGTTGCATTTGCATTTCTCCATTTTGTGGTGCACTTTAAATTGGGACAATTTTATTTAACTGTTTTAAAGTTCAGTTACGCATCTTTTGCATTAGAATTAAATTAAACACTGTAGAAACTGAAAATATTCTCAGATGCATTGTCAATAATGTTCTTCTTAACTTAAAGGGATAGTTAAGAAGTTGTTCCAAACCTGTGAGTTTGTTTCTTGTGTTGAACACAAAAGAAGATATCTTGAAGAATGTTGGTTACCAAACAGCTGCTGGTCCACATTGATTTCCACAGTATGGAAAAAATACTATGAAAGTCAGTGGGGACCAGAAAGTGTTGTTTACCCAACATTCTTCAAGATATCTTCTTTTGTGTTCAACACAAGAAAGAAATGCAGGTTTGGTTTTCAGGTTGCAGTATATAAATAATACATTAATTGAATAGAACCAATTAATGTACATTTTTTACACTGCAGGATTACGAACGTATAAAATTATATAGGCATTACACACGATTTTCAATTAAATGACTGATGACTGTCAATTAAATAAGATTAATTTGCATTAAGATACACACACTGCTCGCTGTTCTTGGATGCTATCGTATCATATCACATGCGGGTGAAATAATGCGGTTTGAGCTCCGCGGTTTGTTTCGGAGTGTGACGCGGAGGCGAGGAAGCGCGTCGGATCCTCTTCATTGTTCGGCGGAGGATCAAAGCGCACCAGATAAAGGCTTTAATTGCGACTCAAAGAGCTCGAGCTCCTGCACTATAGATCACTGATAAAGGAAACAGTCAACATGTCGTTATCATCATTGTCCAGCTAAACGATCCTTTCCAAGGCTCTGTCTCTCATCCACAGACATTCAGATACAGTCTGATAACAGCAAATCCATGCAGTTAATCAAAGCCGCCTGACATGCCATTCGGATTTATCAGCAATATTATCGAACGGTCTTTGTTTCATCATGAAACCTCAAATAAACATGCAATTACATGAAGACTTTTGAATTGAGTCGTTATATTTCCCTCTAAAACAAAAGTGAAGACTAGATTTAAATTTATTGGTCTCCAGATTCAGCTTTATTGATTTGATTAAATTCAGCTTTACAACTTATAGCATGAGCAACATTAATTATGCATAACCCTACATGCACATTTGTGCATATGCAGAATTAAAATGTTATTTAAAACCAATAAATGTAAGTAAACAACTTTAGGTTGGTGCAGTGAGATGTGTTCACTGTCTCTAGTAGTTGTATTGAGTCAGTGGATCAGTCTTAACTTGTCCGGGTGGGAATTTGCATTTGAACTGCTGGTCAATCAAAGTTAATTGTGTTGCTACTGTAATCCCTTTGATCGTGATTTTACGCTTCTGTGATGGACAGTGGCGCCAGAGACTCCACAGGTGTTAATACACCACCATTTAAACTACAGTCAAAACACCTTAGTGTGTGTGTGTGTGTGTGTGGAGACACTACACTACAGTACATAAAAAACATGTTAAAAAAAAAATCACTAGGAAGCGACAACATGTATATTCTGATCGCTGGATTGATCATTTCATTTCAGAATAAGCCTGAAAACCAAAAAGAAAAAAAGGCTGATATATAAGTCAAATTTGGGAGCAGATATGTTGAAGTGTCTTGTGAAGATTCTGACCATTTGACTTTTTAAAAGTAACTTATATAATAATTGTATAATTTGTTTAATGAAAAATGTATATTTTTAAGAATAAATTAAAATGTAAATACAAAAGTCTGAAGGTAAAATAAGTCAAATACAAGGATTTATTAGCAGGATATGGTAAAATAATTGGTCAAATTAAAACATTTTAAAAGTTTGACCAAAGTTTGATGTAAACAGTACTCTTATAAAGTATTATTACGATTTCAAATAATTGTTTTCTATGTTAATATATTGCAAGATTTTCAGCATCATTACTCCAGTCTTAAGTGTCACGTGTTCCTTCAGAAATCGTTCTAATATACTGTATGCTGCTCAAGAAATATTATTATTATCAATATTGAAAACAGTTATGCTGCACAATATATTTGTGGAAGCCGTGATATAAGCAATCAATACATATTTCGCATGATATATAGGAGTCAAATACAAAGATTTATTATCAGAATTATGCTGAAAATTGGTGTAAAATATTTAAAAAGTTTTAATAATCATTTAAGGTCGTTGTTTTTAAGTTTCTTGGCTTTAAGCTTTAAATTCCCAATATTAACTGCAGTTTTTGCCATAAATGCGCCACTCGGATCCAGTTGTTCCGACACTCCATCTGTGTTTGAAGAGGGTGCAGACAGCTGGATGAGACAGAGGTTCTCACAGACAAACTGGCGCCAGGCTTTTTCACACGATCACAGGATATGTAAAGACTTCAATAACGACCCATTAGGCCTAATGATTGAGAATCGATCAGGTGTTAACTCCTCCATGCATATGTTAATGTGATGCGGCACGGGGCTATATATATTCAGGCCGCTTTTGAAGGCTTCTTGGATTGTACTCGGATAGATTCACTTCCTCAGACACACAGACCGCAATCATGGTGAAGAAGTTTTCTGTGGACTGGCTCGCCCAAAGCTTTCACCATTCGCCGCCTCAAGACGTTCTGGAGCCGGAGAAAAAGACGCACAGGCCACACGTACCGTGTGTGGTTCAACCGAGACCTCCAACATCATACGATAAGATTTATTTGCAGCTGAAACCAAAGGTTATGAACGCTGAACAGGAACCAGAGACCGTTAAAGAGAAGGAGGCCACAACTCCGGTTACGCAAAGAAGCTGCTCATCTCCAAGCTGTGAGTATGCGCGCTTCCATGCATTTTGGGTTTTTATTCATGTGAATGGAAATAGAGCGCGTTTTAATGTTATATTTCATGTTCAGTTTCAGAAAACAGCGGCTATTCGTCTGGTTATGAGAGCGAAGCGGCCGCGTCTGAATGCGCATCCATCGAGACGCGAAGAATCAGAACCAAATTCACTCCGGAACAGATCGACAAACTGGAGAAAATCTTCAGCAGACACAAATACTTGGACGCGGGAGAGAGAGTGAAAACAGCTCTGAAACTCAGCCTGTCAGAAACTCAGGTGAGACGCGCGCATTAAACTCACTCCAGGACTTCATTTACATTTAGCCAATTATTTTCTCGAAATGCATTCATGGGAATAAAAAGCCTCCTCTCATACACCAATAAATTTCACAAAATGTCAAGGAATTGGCTAATAACACTTGAATTAAATAGTATTTTTTGGTAAAACATACTCCAATAATCGCATTTGAAATGATTGGAAAAGTAACGTTTTGTAAAATAGAACGCATTTTAAATGTATCGTTTTGTTCTTCAGGTCAGAACTTGGTTCCAGAACCGCAGGATGAAGCTGAAGCGAGAAGTCCAGGAGATGCGCGCTGACTATCTGCTGCCTCAGATGCTGCTTCCGCTTCAGTACCACTGCTGCGACAGACAGCGACTTCCGTTTCCGCGTCACGGCGCGCTGATGCCGCAGATGATGCCTCTGGTTCCTCCTCACCAGCTCACGATGCAGAGCCAGCATTACTACTGAACACTGACACATCCAGAGACTCGTGCCTTTAAAACACTTACATCACATTCTGTGTGCAATATCTGTACAGTTATGTTTTTTTTTTCGTTAAAAAAGTGTTTAATTAAAAATAAGAGTTTATTTATTATCAGAAATAAAGTATGTTTTATGACTAAGTTTGCGTCACTGGTGATTTATCAGTAACTTTACAGGCTTAAAGTTAACATTTGATTAGATTGGTTTCAGAAGTGAATCGATCTGAAATATTTGTTCTTCAAATGCATTTAATCTTAATCAGTTTCCTTTGAAGTTATTGTGACATGCACTGAACAGAGTGACTTGATTCAGGAATTCAGTGTTTTCTTGGATCATTTCACACTTTATAGACGTTAAAGTGAATTATTGATCATCTGCAACCAAAGGCCATCAATAAAATGACATTGCTCTGCCCATTTGTGATCTGAAAATTATGTATTACATCAACATACAAATATATAAATCTTTGCATTTATTCATTTATGCTGCATTTTATTTTTCTGGATTTATTGAATCGTCAGTAAATAAATACATTGTATTTATTTACTTATTTCATCGCGTAATACATTGATTTCTCGTGGCAGTTTTGTTTAAATACACTAAAGTAAAGGAAAATCTTCTCCCCAGCCCAGTTCAGGTTTAAAATCGAGTGAAAAGCAATAGATTCCTGTTGTTATTAGTGGCTATACACGGTGTCATTTCTATGCTTGAAAAGCATAGCATAAATACAGACACGCATTATAACCAAATAAGCTAGTTAAATATGTGAGTTAGAGCTGTCCCACACAGAAAAATATAATGCAACATCAACACTTTTTATACGCAAAGAACAATATGCATACTTCTTTTTTTAAAATGGCTATTTTTCATGAAGCATTTAAGATGCCGTTTGTGCACACATGGAGAAAAAAGGTTGGCATATAAACCTAAAATAATACTAGTGAGATGTATTTAAATCAGATGTAGGCGCCAAAGAAACCCTAAACAAACCCGGCAGCGCATTGATCCGCGGGAGCCGCTGCGCCACGGTCTCACACTGCGCTTTCATCTGCGCGCAACTCCCCGCACTTCAAACGACACCTAACGAGCAGATCACTGTCAACAATTAGTCCTAATTAATTCGCCCATTGATGAGTTTACACTCTCCACAGAATCCCAACAGACTGGCTCCAGCATGTCTGGGTTGTGTGTGTGTGTGTGTGTTGTTTCATACAGTGGTGATGTGACAGATCACCCTTTAATATTAACCCCATGATAACATTAAGACTAACTAACTCATAATCATTTTGCAAAATAAATCATGCATGTTTCATATAGAGTCATGTACATATCGTCATTACAGTAAAAACGCAAAAAATCTTGATGTTGCATTATAGTTTCTTCGGATGAGTATTTTGGTTTCTGGATTCATAAAATCATCAATAAATAAATAAATATGTAAGTAACAACATTATATAATACATACAATACAATACATATATATTCTATCTATCGATCGGTCGGTCATGTCGTGTCGGTCTGTTTATCATCTATCTGTCTGTCTGTCATCTATCTGTCTGTCTGTCTGTCTGTCTGTCTGTCTGTCATCTATCTATCTATCTATCTATCTATCTGTCTGTCTGTCTGTCTGTCTGTCTGTCTGTCTGTCTGTCTGTCTGTCTGTCTGTCTATCTATCATCTGTCTGTCTGTCTGTCTATCTATCATCTGTCTGTCTATCTATCATCTATCTGTCTGTCTGTCTGTCTATCATCTATCTATCTGTCTGTCTGTCTATCTATCATCTATCTGTCTGTCTTTCTATCATCTATCTATCTGTCTGTCTGTCTATCTATCATCTATCTGTCTGTCTTTCTATCATCTATCTGTCTGTCTGTCTATCTATCATCTGTCTGTCTATCTATCATCTATCTGTCTGTCTGTCTATCATCTATCTATCTGTCTGTCTGTCTATCTATCATCTATCTGTCTGTCTTTCTATCATCTATCTGTCTGTCTGTCTATCTATCATCTGTCTGTCTATCTATCATCTATCTGTCTGTCTGTCTGTCTATCATCTATCTATCTGTCTGTCTGTCTATCTATCATCTATCTGTCTGTCTTTCTATCATCTATCTGTCTGTCTGTCTATCTACCATCTGTCTGTCTATCTATCATCTATCTGTCTGTCTGTCTATCATCTATCTGTCTGTCTGTCTATCTATCATCTGTCTGTCTATCTATCTATCATCTATCTGTCTGTCTATCATCTATCTGTCTGTCTGTCTGTCTATCTATCATTTATCTGTCTGTCTGTCTATCTATCGTCTGTCTGTCTATCTATCATCTGTCTGTCTGTCTGTCTATCTATCATCTGTCTGTCTGTCTGTCTGTCTGTCTATCTATCATTTATCTGTCTGTCTGTCTGTCTATCTATCATCTATCTGTCTGTCTATCTATCATCTATCTGTCTGTCTGTCTGTCTATCTATCATCTATCTGTCTGTCTGTCTGTCTAACTATCATCTGTCTGTCTGTCTATCATCTTTCTGTCTGTCTATCATCTATCTGTCTGTCTGTCTATCTATCTATCGTCTGTCTGTCTGTCTGTCTGTCTATCATCTATCTGTCTGTCTGTCTATCTATCATCTATCTGTCGGTCTGTCTATCTGTCTGTCTGTCTGTCTGTCTATCTATCGTCTGTCTGTTTGTCTGTCTATCATCTATCTATCATCTATCTGTCTGTCTGTCTGTCTGTCTATCATCTATCTGTCTGTCTATCTATCATCTGTCTGTCTGTCTGTCTATCGTCTGTCTGTCTGTCTGTCTATCATCTATCTGTCTGTCTATCTGTCTGTCTGTCTATCTATCATCTGTCTGTCTATCTATCATCTATCTGTCTGTCTATCATCTATCTGTCTGTCTGTCTGTCTATCTATCATCTGACTGTTTATCTATCATCTGTCTCTATGTCTGTCTATCTGTCTGTCTGTCTGTCTATCTATCGTCTGTCTGTCTGTCTGTCTGTCTGTCTGTCTATCATCTATCTGTCTGTCTATCTGTCTGTCTGTCTGTCTATCTATCATCTGTCTGTCTATCTATCATCTATCTGTCTGTCTATCATCTATCTGTCTGTCTGTCTGTCTGTCTATCTATCATCTGACTGTTTATCTATCATCTGTCTCTATGTCTGTCTATCTGTCTGTCTGTCTGTCTAACTATCATCTGTCTGTCTATCTATCATCTGTCTGTCTGTCTATCCGTTTATTTGTTTGTTTATTGTTGCATTAGGTTCTTCAGATGACTATTTTGGTTTCAGTATTCATCAAATCACGAGCAAGTTAGTAAATAAGTAAATAATTTATTTGAACATGCAATGCAACATTATATGATCCTATTTGTTTATTTATTTATTGTTGCATTAGGTTATTCAGATAAGTATTGGTTTCTGGATTCATCAAATCATCAGTAAGTAAATCAATAAATGTATTTAGATCTTGATGTTACATTGTATATTCTTTAGATGAGTATTTTGTTTCTGGATTTGTTAAATCAACATGTATTTAGGCTATTTATTTGTTTGTTTGTTTATGTTCTAGATTGTTCAGGTGAGTATTCTGCACAGTGTCTGAATTCATCAGTAGCTGTGTTTTTCCCTTTAAGAAGTAACAGGTTTTGTGGAATTTAACAAAAGACTGTGTTTTTAATAAAATTGATCTCATTGGTTTTAAATTTCATTTGATCTAATAACTAATTTTTTACATTCACATTCGTTTAATATTTCTCCATCTATATTCTTAAAATACATGCAACTATCCCCAGGTAGCTTTATAATTCAGCATCTCTCGGGAGTTTGTGAGGCGCCAGAGACGCATTCCAGTGTTTGGCATCAGACAACAAACACTTTCATGTAGCCTTCAATGACAGGAGAGACTCCTGTAGCCGGCAGCTGCTGCTCAAACACATAATATGCGAAGATGCGTGTGCTGTAATAAACAAGCGTGCTGAATGGACACAGATTAGAAAGACTCGCGCATAATGGAGATCAAGAGTTAATCCGACTCTCTTTCATCTGCACATTATCTGCTGATGGATGAGTGCATGATGTTGCTCTCCGTCAATTGATTGTATCAGTGCATTGATGACTCTTCTCAGGTACTTGAGGTGCTCAGACTCGCTGGCGCCTGGATAGCACAAGTACACCGAACGTGTGAACAAGCCCATTAACTTCAATTACAGAGTTATAATTCCGCCGAGAGACGCTTTACTCATGCAGATGAGCAGAGAAGCTCCTATAAAGTCAGGACACTGACCAGAGGAGCTACAGAAGAGCTAATTACCAGGAAACACCATGCTCAAGAAGTTCTCCGTGGAGTGGTTGTGCAGAGCTTCCATGCTCAAGATTTGGAGCAGGAGAAAAGCGCGCTCCCGATGCCTGCAGTGATGCTCCTATAATGCAACATACATTAATAATTAATTAAATACTTTATAATATAAATGAATACTTTATTTATTTGTTTGTTTGTTTATTCTTCTATTTATAATGAACCTATAATGCAACATAAATAAATAAATAGTGAATTAAATGCTTTATAATTTCAATTGATACTTTATTTATTTATTCATTCATGTATTAGTTTATTCATTCATGTATTCGTTTATTTATTCATGTATTCGTTTATTTATTCATGTATTCGTTTATTTATTCATGCTGCATTATAGGTTCTTCAGATTAGCATTAGTCTTCAGTAAATAAATAAATACATAAATAAATAAAGACAAGTTTGCAAAATTGCAAGTCACTAAAAAGCAGGAAAAGAATTGCAAACAGATAAATAGGCCTATTTTTTTATTTATATTTATTTTGCTTTTGTTGTTGTTGTTCTTAGACAGTTTAATTATTGTGATCTATATGTGGAACTTTGCAAGCAACTGAATCAGATTCATTACTTAAAATAGTTCTTAACACATGCATCTCTTTGTTTCAGTAGTTGAAAGTGGATATTCATGTTATTTATTTATTTATTTATTTTAGGTAAAAACGTGGTTCCAGAACAGCCGGGTAAAGCTGAAACCGGAAACTCAGGACGCGCGCGCTGCAGAGATTTTTGTCGCGACAGTGCTTCAGCCGGTAAGGTCATTTCAGCACCACCCCATGAGCGGACAGCGCGCGCGCCTCTATTTCCCGCCACAGATTCCCGCACCCGCCACTGATGCTGTTACCGCCCTGCTACTTTTAAACCTCTTCATTGTTAATTTTTTTCATTTTTTTTCTTTTTTAATGATCAAATATTTGTAATCTAGATATAATATAAAAAATGTGTGGTCTGGTCTGGTCTGGTCTGGTCTGGTCTGGTCTGGTGTGGTGGGGTGTGGTGTGGTCTGGTGTGGTCTGGTCTGGTCTGGTGTGGTCTGGTCTGGTGTGGTCTGGTCTGGTCTGGTCTGGTCTGGTGTGGTGTGGTCTGGTGGGGCCTGCTCTGGTCTGGTCTGGTGTGGTGTGGTCTGGTGGGGTCTGTTCTGGTGTGGTCTGGTCTGGTCTGGTCTGGTCTGGTGTGGTGTGGTGTGGTGTGGTGTGGTCTGGTGTGGTGTGGTCTGGTGTGGTCTGGTCTGGTCTGGTCTGGTCTGGTGTAGTGTAGTGTAGTGTAGTGTAGTGTGGTGTGGTGTGGTGTGGTGTGGTGTGGTCTGGTGTGGTGTGGTCTGGTGTGGTGTGGTCTGGTGTGGTGGGGTCTGGTGTGGTGTGGTCTGGTCTGGTGTGGTGTGGTCTGGTCTGGTCTGGTCTGGTGTAGTGTAGTGTAGTGTAGTGTAGTGTGGTGTGGTCTGGTGTGGTCTGGTCTGGTCTGGTGTGGTGTGGTGTGGTCTGGTCTGGTCTGGTGTGGTCTGGTCTGGTGTGGTCTGGTCTGGTGTGGTGGGGTCTGGTGGGGTCTGGTCTGGTGTGGTGGGGTCTGGTGTGGTGTGGTGTGGTCTGGTGTGGTGTGGTCTGGTCTGGTCTGGTCTGGTGTGGTGTGGTCTGGTGTGGTCTGGTGTGGTGTGGTGTGGTCTGGTGTGGTGTGGTGTGGTCTGGTGTGGTGTGGTGTGGTCTGGTGTGGTGTGGTCTGTGGGGCCTGCTCTGGTCTGGTCTGGTGTGGTGTGGTCTGGTGGGGTCTGGTCTGGTCTGGTCTGGTCTGGTCTGGTCTGGTCTGGTGTGGTGTGGTGTGGTGTGGTCTGGTGTGGTCTGGTGGGGTCTGGTCTGGTCTGGTGTGTAGATTCACTCCGGGTCATCAGCACCTTCACAGAACATCAAAGCACCTGTAAGGAGCAGATGATGGAGATCCTCTGACCCCCGTGGAGATGAATGGAGACGTTCACACCTGCAGCACAGGCCCCATGAAGTCTGTCCTGATTCAGAAAAGCAGCTGAATGTGAGTCAGACCTCAAACACACACACACACACACACATACACACACACACACACATGTTGGTTTTTGTGGTTTATGGGGACTCTCCATAGGCGTAATGGTTTTTATACTGAACAAACTGTGTGTGCTATTGCCCTACACCAACCCTACACCTAAACTTAGCCCTCACAGGAGACTTTGTGCATTTTTAGATTTTCAAAAAAACACCATTTAGTATGTTTTTTAAGCCTTTTGAATTACGGGGACATAGGCAGTGTCCTCATAAACCACCTTCATATTGTAATACCTCTGTCATACCCATGTCATTATACAAATTAGTGTCCTCATAAATCACATAAACATGCACACACACACACACACACACACACACACACACACAGAAACTATGACTGAGACTCTGGGTTATGAACTTCAGTATTTTACTAATATATTTTAAAAACACTTTTAAAGAAAGAGTTCCATCATGCATCAGATCTGTTACTGCCTTCATTTTAAAACAATATTTTAAAACTTTTCAAGATGTCAATATAACATTTGAAAGTATAAAATACAGTTTTTTTGGAATTTTTACTGTAGGAAAAACAAATACTGATAACAATGATACAGAATTTTGGGGGATTTTTTCTCTCCCAACAACAGGCATCTTGAAACTGAACATACTCAGTTCTCCGTTGCTTCACTTTCATAATCTAAACAATATTGTTCATAATTTTCCATAAAACTATATGCTTCAAGAGTTATGCAACAGTTATGTAGCATTTTGAGCAGTTGTATCAATTGATAGTTAGCTCATTCTAATGTGTGAGCTGCATTTTGAAATGGTAATACTTTGATGTTAAGTTGTGTCATTTTGAACCAGTGATTTTAGTTCAGTGAACAAAAGATCTTTGGTTTATGTGTATTGTATCCAAGCATTTGGAAAAGAGTTAAATGTTTTGAAAAATGCATTTTGATCATCAGTTGTGAATCATGTGTCTAGAGTTTTGAAAAATTACATGAAGGTTCTGTTACTAGTGCAAAAATGATTGTAAAAAAAATAATATTTGTTTTTCTTACCTTTATCATCTGAGCTGGTGAAGAAGTCCTGAAGTCCTCAAGGGTAGGGTTAAACACATCTGCCTGAAAACAAACAACAAATAAATAAATACTACTAGTACTGCTAATAATAATAATAGTAATACTAATCATAATAATTGATTATTACTATTATTATTATTATTAGCTTTAGAAAAGTTCACTAGTAACAATCATATATTTTCAGATTTTTAAATAGTTGAATGGTGGAGGAGGAGTACGGAGAGGAAGAGGTTTTTGAACATCTTTCTCCCTGCATACTCTCCCTTTCTAAACCCTATACAGGAGTTTTTTCGGCAGGAAAGTATATGACCGAGAACCTTACATCCTTGTTCACCTCCTCCAGGCCGTGGAAGAAGCCTGTCTGGATATTTAATTTGATGTGTGCCAGGGTAAGATCAGGGCCAGGGCCAGTATAGCCTGTGATGTTGACGAGGTTCCAGACCAAAGATGGGATGCTGGGGCAGAATACAGCAATTATTTTTGTTGTTGTTTGTTGTATTGTACTGTACTATACAGTACATTAAATTAAAGAAAAAAACTTGCAAATGCATACATTTTTTTGTGATTTAAATGTTCAATCACATTGACTCTATTGTGAAAAAGGCCCAGCAGAGGTTGTACTTTCTTCGCCAGCTGAGGAAGTTCAACCTGCCACAGGACTTACTGAAACAGTTCTACTCTGCCATCATTGAATCCATCCTCTGCACCTCAATAACTGTCTGGTTCAGCTCAGCTACCAAATCTGACCTCAGAAGACTACAGAGGGTAGTCCGGACTGCTGAGCGAATCATTGGTACAACCCTCCCCACTCTCCAAGAACTGTACTCATCCAGAGTGAGCAAAAGGGCTGGTAAAATCACTCTGGACCCCTCACACCCAGCACACTCCCTCTTTGAACTGTTACCGTCTGGTCGACGCTACAGAGCTCTGAGCACCAGAACGACCAGACACAGGAACAGTTTCTTCCCTCAGGCAATCCATCTCATGAACACTTGACAATAAACGTGGAACACACAACTCAATTATTTATTCACCACACTTGCTTACTTTTTATTTAGAAATTTTTCTCATTTCTAATTTGCACATATCAGACCTGTACACACATAATTGTCTATACTATATATTGTGTTTTTGCTGCTTTGTACATTGCCTATTTGGTTAATTGTTGTTATTCTTTTATTACCTGTGTCCTGTCCTGTTGCGGTCTTTCTGTTGCACTGTGGAGCATCTGTCACTACAACAAATTCCTTGTATGTGTAAACATTAGGGCTGTAACGTCCCAGTCGATTAGTCGATTAATTGGTCGATATGGTCTGGTTCGACTAAAAATCTGATTGGTCGATTTTTTGCCGCGCTCATTTCATCAGTTTGGCCGCGCTCATTTCATCAGGTGGAAAGCACTAATTGCTAATGGGGGTGTTTTCAGAGCACCCGTTTCACAGGTAACAGTCTGTTTTCAGAACACCCCCATTGTTTTCACTTTTTTTGGATTAGCCCAACCCACTGGAGAAGAGAGACAGATAAGTAGGCTTTAGAAGGTTTGATGCTGAATATTATTTATTTAATAAAAAGCTAGTGTCAATAAAACAAGAAGCTGTCTCCTTCCACGAAGAGGACGACGAAAAATATTCGTTAACGAACCTTTTTTCTGTGACTAAGACGAGAAGTTGACGTGATAAAATTAATATCTGATGATAAAAACTATGACGAAATGTATGCGCGTCTTCGTTAACGAGACGGGACTAAAATGTTATTTGAGGACTACCGGACATTCAAAATACATCCTATAGGCTAAGTTGACTGTCTTGTCTTTTAAAATGTGCGTCCCTGTCACTGGATCGCAATCAGATGAGGGGCGTTTGTATATCTAGCTAGTCACAGTATGGCAGCCGCAGTGGGCGGGTACGCTACCAAAACGCAAACTAGCGATCTGAAACGATGGCCTCAGCAACTGAATGGTTATAGGGATAGGGTGACCAGACATCCCGTTTTTCCCAGGAGTCACAATTCGTTTTCGATTAACTTAAAGTTAGTGAAGGCGCGATAGGCGGAATCACTCTGATAGAAGTGCTCCACTTTCTCAGTTCTCACACAGCGCGCGATCAGTTCTCAGTTCTCACACAGCGCGCGATCAGTTCTCAGTTCTCATACAGCGCGCGATCAGTTCTCAGTTCTCATACAGCGCGCGATCAGTTCTCAGTTCTCACACAGCGCGCGATCAGTTCTCATAATATTGCGCAATTGCGCTGTGCCCACTGTTTGTGTTAGTTTTGAGCCTAAGATGCTTTATTTTTCAGTTATGCACTTTATTTGGTTTCTGCTCTTGTTTGTTTAATAAATATTCTTTTTTTATTAAAGTGGACGCGCCTTTTGTGTTTATTAAGAGTAACAGCTTTAAGTCTATTCGTGTCTCAGCCGCGAAGCTGAGCTCTTATGTTCAGCCTCGCTCTGTGCGAGCTGCGCAGAGCGGCTGAAATGATAGTGTCTGACAGTTATACTTATAACATATGACAAAAATAATTTTCTAAATCATGTTGCACATTCCTCAAAAGTTCTTGTGATATCACTAGTTGACAACATAGTACTGTTTTCAGAAATCACAGGCTATGATATTGCGCAGGTGCACGTGATGCACCGCTGTCAGAGACGACAGACTCGTGTATCAGACTCATTTCAGTGCAAAATAATTAGGTCAAAAACGATTTAATATACTGCAAATAGCCTATTAGTTTTTTATGTTTATTTATAATTAATTTAGGCAGACAACAAGGCTACCAAGTACTGAGCACAGTGCGTATCTAATTAATGTAACGTACGTTTTTTTTTTCTCCACAACGTCATTTTTAGTCGATTTTTAGTCGAAAGTTTCAGGACTTCAGTCGACCAAGATTTTCTTTGGTTGATTACAGCCCTAGTAAACATACCTGGCCAATAAAGCTCATTCTGATTCTGATTATGATTCTGAAATGCAGCAGCTAGAGTCCTTACTAGAATCAGGAAGTATGACCACATTAGCCCGGTTCTGTCAACACTGCATTGGCTCCCCATCAAACATTGTATAGATTTCAAAATTTTGTTAATTACTTATAAAGCCCCGAATGGCTTAGCTCCTCAGTACCTGAGCGAGCTCTTATCACATTATAGTCCTCCACATCTGCTGCGTTCTCAAAACTCTGGCCGTTTGATAATACCTAGAATATCAAAATCGACTGCGGGCGGCAGATCCTTTTCCTATTTAGCACCCAAACTCTGGAACAATCTACCTAACACTGTTCGGGAGGCAGACACACTCTGTCAGTTTAAATCTAGATTAAAGACACATTTCTTTAACCTGGCTTACACATAATACACTAATACACTTCTATTATTCAAATCTGTTAAAGGATTGTTAGGCTGCATTAATTAGATCAACCGGAACCGGGAACACTCCCCATAACACACAATGTACTCGTTACACCGTAAGAAGAATGGCATCTACGCTAATATTAGTCTGTTTCTTTCTTATTCTGTTTCTCAGTCCGTGTCCGGATCAGATGGTGGATCGGCGCCTGGAGATGATATATGTGGCCCTGATCGTCGGCGGAGGCCGGACACCTGGATGAGCCCCGGGGACATATCCCCAGTGAAGACCTCGACTTAAATACAATAAAACTAAAAATAAAACAAAATAACTAAAAATATAATAAAATACCTAACTACATAATACTATTATTGTTAGAAATTGCAACAATATAAAAATAGAAATATAATACATTTAAACATTTTTATTAAATCAACAATTAAACAATAAATAAACAATAATCTCCTGGTCAGAGGAGACCTGTCCCCCCGACTGAGTCTGGTTTCTCCCAAGGTTTTTTTTCTCCATTCTGTCACAGAGAGAGTTTTGGTTGCCGCTGTCGCCTCTGGCTCGCTCAGCTGGGGACACTTAATTTCTAGTGATTATCATCAGTTTGATTGCACAGATACTATTTAAACTAAACTGAGCTAGACAATGACATCACTGAATTCAATAATGAAATGCCTTTAACTGAAAATTGAGTGTTTAATCTTATTATTATACATTACTGACACTCTATCCTCCAATCTGATACTGTTAAGTGCTTTGACACAATCTGTATTGTTAAAAGCGCTATATAAATAAAGCTGACTTGTACTGTGTGTGTTTTGAGGGTTTGTGTGTCATGTCTGAGAGCAAAGTTTGGTTTTTCAGCAAGACTGAGTTGCTTTGAGTGGAGAGCTTCATTTTGACCTGAAAATAGGGATATAATTTTAGGGAATTCAGCTAGAAGTTATGGATTTGTGTTTCGCAAAAAAGAGGCATAATTCACCCTTTAAGCGATCGAGAAAGCTTACCTTTGAAAACATATCCCATCACACACTGTAATAAAGGGTTAACAATAATAATTAAAACAAACAAACAAAAAATGTATGCAAATGAAATAAAATAAAATAAAATAATTATCAGGAGGGGGAAGATCATTGTTTTCCATTACAAAGACTAGCCAAAACAGCAATGAGATGAAAATGTATGAAATGAAATGAATGAAACTAAATGAAAATGTAAATAATAATAATAAATCTTCAAAACACTTCAAACTACCTCCTGTATTGGTCGACATGATGTGAGATGGCAAAAATGCAAATATCATCATATTTATGATTTAAAATAAATGATTCAGATAAAAATAATTAAATTAAATTATTAAAATTAATGTATAATGAATAAGTGAGCATACGTACAGTGTTTGACAGTGTGTGTGCGCGTGTGTGTGTGTGTGAGAGTGTGTGTGTGTGAGTGAGTGAGTGTGAGTGTGTCCACAGGGAGGCAGTGCTCTCCTACTGTGTGAATATAAACATCAGCTTCGCTTCTGTGTGAATGGGAAGATTATCAGCTGAGTCTTTATGAGGATCAGATATAGTGCTCTTTCACAGTTCATCTGGATGATTCTTTAATTATTCAGTGGAGTTGTGATGAATGAGCAGGTGTTGATGGTGCTGTCACACTGTCATGCCATTATGCATGTTTAGAAAGTGTGGACTGCACGAAAGCAAAAACAGCTTTACAAATGCTGGGTGATATGTCATCTGTGTTTGTAGCAATTTATCAGGATCCACAAATTATGGGGAAAACATTTAATGGTGTATAGAGCTTTTTAATACTGTGGTAAACACATCTCTTTCAACGCTATTGTTTTTATCTTAAATTAAAGAGAGAGAAAAAGCTAAAATTTGTCTTTCTCTTTATTTATCCCTTCCCTTTCTAGCTTGTACTTATTTGAACAATGCCTGAAACTTGATATTACGAGCACTTCCTGTCTGTTTGCCTCTTTAAGACGAATCGCTTTATGTATTCCCCAATTTTAAGTCGCTTTGGATAAAAGCGTCTGCAAAATGACTAAATGTAAAAAGTCTTTATTTTATTTTATTTTCACAAAATAAAACACCTTTAAAAACAAAACAATCATAACATGAAACAATATACAAACAAACAACCTTTGTTTTTAAGCATAGTAAATAATATTAAGCTTGTGATCAACATAAATGTGCACACATCAGCTACAGGTGGAGAGGAGAGAGAGTAATGGAGCTAAACAAGTGGATGGGCCCTGATGGTCAGAGACCAGTGGAGGGAATTTGGCCAGCACACCGGGGTTACACATCCTGGGATTTTTAATGACCACAGAGAGTCAGGACCTCGGTTTAACGTCTCATCCGAAGGACAGTGCTTTTTACAGTATGGTGTCCCCGTCACTATACTGGGGTGTTAGGACCCACACAGACCACAGGGTGAGCACCCCCTGCTGGCCTCACTAACACCTCTTCCAACAGTAACCTAGTTTTCACCGGAGGTCTCCCATCCAGGTACTGACCAGCTCAACCCTGCTTAGCTTCAGTGGGCAACCGGTCTTGGGCTGCAGGGTGATATGGATGGCTTTGGTATTTTATTTTACTTGATTTTATTTTATTTTGAACAAACATATGTGACCCTGGACCACAAAACCAGTCATAAGGGTCAATTATTTTAAATTGAGATTTATACATCACCTGAAAGCTGAATAAATAATCTTTCCATTGATGTCTGGTTTGTTAGGACAGGACAATATTTGAAAATCTGGAATCTGAGGGTGCAAAAAAATCTAAATATTGAGAAAATCTCCTTTAAAGTTGTTCAAATGAAGTTCTTAGCAATGCATATTAATAATCAAAAATTAAGTTTTGATATATTTACGGCAGGAAATTCACAAAATATCTTCATGGAACATGATCTTTACTTAATATCCTAATGATTTTTGGCATAAAATAAAAATGTATAATTTTGATCCATACAATGTATTGTTGTTTATTGCTACAAATATACCTGTGCTACTCATGACTGCTTTTGTGCTGCAGGGACACATATAACATCAGCTTTTACTTATTGATATTTATTTAATTTTGTTTATTTATTTAGAGCGTAGTAAATAATAGTAAACTCATGAGCAACACACTTTTGATTACTGTTATTTTGTTATGTTATGTTATGTTATGTTATGTTATGTTATGTTATGTTATGTTCACACTCTCTCTGGAACCAGGGACACGCGGAGGCGAGGAACTTCTTTTAAACTTTAGAACTTTATTAAAGACACTGAGGGATCACGGGAGACGCAGAAGAAGACGATCAGACCGGACACAGAGGCAGGGAAGCACAGGGCTTAAGAACACTGGGAAATCAAACACTGGGGAGAACAGAAACAGGTGAGGAGTAATTAAACACAGGGCTGGGGACAAATGAATAATTACAGGGAACGAGAGGAGGGGAAACACGAGACACAGTCTGACTGTTATGTTATGCTATATGTTGTTGTTATTTACAAATCATAAATATATCATTTTGACCATGTTGACCAATATATGAGGTAGTTTGTGTTTTGCATACCAAAAACATCCTTGATATATCACTCAAAATACAGCCAGAATGATTCAGAATAGCAGATTGTGGCTGTTTTGTGGTCAGGCTGTGGTTCTGATGGTCAGGCGTTTGCTCTGAGGCCTGCAGTCTAACGCTCATCTCGTCTCACGCAGCGTCTGTAACGAGCATCTGTGAGTGGGCTCTTGCTGTCTTTGATTTTATGTAATGATTTCCTCGGCCCGTTCCCATGATACCTGTGTGAGCTCTCATTCATCATCTCTTTACTCTGTTAGACAGACGGATTTTCTAGTTGACTGCATGAAAAGCTCCAGAGTACTTAATTTAGACCGAAAGAGAGACTGAACGACATAAACATCTGAAGCTCATTTGTGTTTGTAGAGATTTATCAGGATCCAAAATTATGGGGCAAACATTTAATGACGTATAGACCTTTTTAATACTGTGTTAAAAGGATTTATTTTATTTTATGTATAAATTATAAACATAAGCTTGTTGATTTTTGTTTGCATTTGTATTTTACTAATTTTACACCATGCTGACCAATAAATAAACAATATATATCATAAATATATAAACAACATATAAACAAAGAGTGTAATAAATATATATAATTTTTTTAAATGAACATAATTTCCAACCTTTGACTCAAATGCCAACTTAACATTTAACTGTGCATCTTTTTAATAATGTATTAAAAAGACATTATAATATATTATATTGTATATTATATTTTAATTGTATTATTTAATAAATAAAACATATAATGTAAACGTACTATTTATATGAAATAAGTATATTAAAAGTGCAAACTAAACCAAAGTAATGTGGTGTATCAAGTTTTTAATATATATTGTATGTATTTACCATTTTATCCCATTTCTTTAGTTTTGCAATATTTTTATACATGATTCTTAGTTAATCAATGATTTTTTTAAATCTGAGAGCAAGAAAAAGTATATTTTTATTTAGACATGATGTCAAAAGAAGACCGTAATCATGCTAAGCAAACCACTTTATTCAGTTAAATGATGATATAATAGGGGCTATTTTTATTTTATTTTAGTACATCAACTTTTACTTATTGAAATTTATTTGAATTTGCATTTTTACCATGTTGGTCAATATATGAGGTTCTATATATTAGTAATGCATTCATACATATATGCACATAAACCAGTCTTATGTGGTGCATCAAGTTTTTAAAATGTTATATGCATTTATTATGATTTCATGTAATGAATTTTGATGGATCTGAGAGCAGAAAAGGGATCTTTTCATTTAGACATTGTCAAAAGAAGACTGTAATCATGCAAACCAAACAACTCATGCACAGAAAATGAAGGCCAAACACACTTGAGGATCCTTGCAACCCACTTTATTCAATTAAACACACCAGAGGAACTCACATTGACTTTTATTTTGCATCTAAAACCGAAGATTAAACACATTTTCAGTGGATGTCAGCATCATTAATTTTAATGATCCCGCGGTGCGCTGAACGCCGATGGCAGGTGGCAAACCTCTGCCGCCCCATTTTCCCATGCCCTATGCCTCTTTAAAGCTACATCTCAAAGAGGTATATGCATAGGAAAAAGGAACAGCGAGTGGAATCGGCCGGACGGGAGACCTCTGACGAGAGAGACAGTGAGAAACACATTAGTAAAACATCATTACAGCGCTCAGCATGAGAAAAACATACAGTGCAACCTCACAAGTTATGCCCAATGCCATAAAAGAACCTGTCAGTGATCAATTCTAAAAACAACAATATTTCTTAGTGTGCAAAACATTTAAAAAAAAAACATTTTCCCACTAAAATTACTTTTATTTAATTTGATTTGATTTGATAGTTAAATAATAGCAAACTCATGAACAACAAACTTTTGACTATTTTATTTTATATTTTATTTTAAATAACCTTTATTTTTTAGAGTGTTAGATAATAATAAACTAGCAACAAACCGCTGACTAATGATAATTATATTAATTATAATATTTTATTTATTTGTACTACAAGAGTAAACTCATGAACAACAAACATTAGACTATTTTTCATATTTTTATTTTAAATAACCTTTATTTTTTTAGAGTGTAGTAAATAATTAAATAATAAACAGCAACAAGCGTTTGACTAAGAATAATTCTATTATTAATAATATTATGTTGTTATTTTTTTTTTTTTTTTTTACTTTATTTTATTAAAGTGAAATGTTTGTGCAATAGAAAAGTTTAATCGAAAAGGAACCATTAATACCAATTAATGACCTATTTGTTTAGTTTAAAAAATAACAAACTCATAAACAATTAATTTAAAAATCATAAACATATAAGCTTTTGCTAGTTAATCTTGTTGTAATCCAACCATTTAACTTTATTTTATTAATAGTGCAGTAAAAAGGCTTTATATTGCTAAAGCATTATAAAATAGTTGTGCATACGCTTCCCTCGTTCACAAAGTTTTCTGCAATGGTCAAACTAAATGCATGCACAATCAAACCCTGTTCTAATCATCAGAAAGTGAAGGAAGAAGCACATATTGAGGCTGAAATGAAGCATGTCTTACCCGCCGCCGCAGCAGGAGCGTCTCCTCCAGAAAACTCTTCCTCTGGGATTTTATTCCTCAGGCGAGACCTTGAAGATGTTTGAGGAAGACACAGTAACTGAGTCTCGGCCCTCCTCTCCTCCTCCTCCTCCTCACCCGGCTCCTGTAATCTTCAGCTCGGCACAAAAACAAGGCATTGTGAGACGTGTGAGGGCTGGCATTGGCTGGCAGGGCTGCGTTTGTCCCGCAGATGGTCTGAGGAGGTTTGGGACGCAGCGTTCCTGGCGGATCCAGTATTTCTTATCTGTCAGGGTCTCAGAGGAGAAAAGCTCCTCTCCCATGATTCAACACTCTCAAGGACCCAGACAAGGCCTGCTGGAGGGGGATGAGGACACACATACACACACACACACACACACTCAGAGCGCTCAGGCATGTCAAGGTTAACACTGAGCTCAACAGGGAGAAATACGAGCGAGTGTTGGAGTGTTTTGACCCGGGTCTCGGCGTTCATGCGTTATAGCTGATGCTTTTCATTTAAGATGACTGTAAATATTCTTTAGTCAGATATTTATTGTTGTTGAGGGAACATGATGTGCTTTTATTAAGTTGTAAGTGTAACGTACAAGTGTATATCACAAGCCTATAGGAGGACATGACAAAAACATGTTCACGTCCAGGTATTACCCCAGTGTCAAAAGATTATATTAATGAATAAATCAATTATTTAATCAATTTTTTTGTTTGTTTATTTGTTTTTTATGCTTTTATGCATTTATTTACTGACTTGTTTATGCTTTTATGCATCATTTATTTATTCATGCAATTATTTACTCATTTACTTACTGACGAGTTTATTTGTTAATATTTGTATTTATGCATTATATATTTATGAAATTCTGTATGCATTTATGTATTTATTTTATAACAATTCAGCACATTTAAATTAAATTGGGAAGTCGTGGCCTAATGGTTAGAGAGTTGGACTCGTAATCCAAAGGTTGTGGGTTCGAGTCTCGGGCCGGCAGGGATTGTAGGTGGGGGGAGTGAATGTCCAGCGCTCTCTCCACCCTCAATACCACGACTGAGGTGCCCTTGAGCAAGACACCGAACCCCCAACTGCTCCCCGAGCGCCGCAGCATAAATGCTGCCCACTGCTCTGTGTGTGTGTGTGTGTGTGTGTGTGTGTGTGTGTGTGTGTGTGTGTGTGTGCATGTTTATGTGGTTTATGAGGACACAAATTTGTATAATGACATGGGTATGACAGAGGTATTACAATATGAAGGTGGTTTATGAGGACACTGCCTATGTCCCCGTAATTCAAAAGACTTAAAAAAAAACTTACTAAATGGTGTTTTTTTGAAAATCTAAAAATGCACAAAGTCTCCTGTGAGGACTAAGTTTAGGTGTAGGGCAATAGCACACACAGTTTGTTCAGTATAAAAACCATTACGCCTATGGAGAGTCCCCATAAACCACAAAAACCAACATGTGTGTGTGTGTGTGTGTGTGTGTGTGTACGTTGGATGGGTTAAATGCAGAGCACGAATTCCGAGTATGGGTCACCTTACCTGGCCGTATGTCACTTCACGTTCTCACTAAATTATTCCACTTTTTAGGTTTTTTTTTTTTTTTTTTTTTTTTTTTTATTCCTATTTTCAGACGTGATGATCTGAGATGTTATTCTTACCATACGGCAACTATTGACTTATTTGTCTGTTTTTTTTTTTAGCTGGCACATCTGAAACAAAGATGACTGAGAAACAAATGAGAACTGCATTAAGACTCGTAAGACACAAGAACAACATTTGAGCAATAACATTTTACTTAATATAGTTTAATTACATTTTTATTTTATTATCTTTTATTATACACTACCATTCAAACGTTTGGGGTTGGTAAGATTTATAATGTTTTTGAAAGAGTCTCTTCTGTTCACCAAGGCTGTATTTATTTGATCAAAAAAATATTATTACAATTTAAAACAGCTGTTTTGTATATGAATTTGTGTTAAACTGTAATTTATTTCTGTGATCAAAGCTGTATTTTCAGCATCATTACTGCAGTCTTCAGTGTCACATGATCTTCAGAAATCATTATAATATACTGATTTACTGCTCAACAAACATTTCTGATTATTATCAATGTTGAACACAGTTGTGCTGCACAATATTTTTGTGGAAACCATTATACATTTCATTTTTTTCAGGATTCACAGATGAATAGAAAGTTCATTTTTTCATATTGAAAAATAAATTACGTTTAACCCTTCAAATGTTCAAATATATTCAAAAGTATATAAAAATACTTCAAGGGGCAAGAAAATAAATTCCAATCATAAAATACATTTTGGATGGATTTTAAAATAAATATAAAAAATATATGCTAAATAAACAGTAAGGTTTAAGAATTATATGCATATATCAGTGTTGAGATATATAAAATATACTTGAAAGGGCATGAAAATAGACATTTAAAAAAAGGTCAATCTTAAAATGTATTTTGTAGAATATAAATATAATTACATTAACATGTATTTTATATATATATATATATATATATATATATATATTAATATCTGTATCTATATTTTGTCCACTCTTCTGAACTATGCAAGAGGAACCTCTGAGCAGCCTCGGGGGACTAACAGAAGTAACACGTTGAACAGCATATAATTTGAAATATAATTTTTTTTGTAACATTATAATTGTCTTTACTGTCACTTTCGATCAATTCAATCGTGTCCTTGCTGAATGAAAGTATTAAAAGTACAGATGTTTACACTCATATAGCTGTAAACTCTCTTTCTCTCTAACCTCTGGGCAGTTTTTTATTCCTCGTCAGTGTTTTGCCAGATTTCACAACAGAAGTACAGATATGCCGAGCGCAGCAGGAATGTCTGTTTTTCTGCGGCTTTGCAATAAATACTGCCGTCTGAAGTCAACATCCACAAGCAGCAAAGCACTTCACTCTCGTCCATCATTAAACTCTTTAAACTGTGTGTCCAGAAAGATCACTTTCACTTTTATCCCACTTTACTTCTGTTTTTAGTCCCCCGAGGCTGCTCTTGCATAGTTACAGCTATTAATACAGCTATTAATATATATAAATATATATAAAATACATTTTAATGTAATTATATTTATATTCTACAAAATACATTTTAAGATTGACCTTTTTTAAAATATTTGGAAATGTCTATTTTCATGCCCTTTGAAGTATATTTTATATATATCTCAACACTGATATATGCATATAATTCTTAAACCTTACTGTTTATTTAGCATATATTTTTTATGTTTATTTTAAAATCCATCCAAAATTTATTTTATGATTGGAATTTATTTTCTTGCCCCTTGAAGTATTTTTATATACTTATATATTTGAATATATTTGAACATTTGAAGGGTTAAACGTAATTTATTTTTCAATATGAAAAAATGTAATTTCTTGAATTGTTTTTTTTTTTAGAAAATATACATTTTCAAGTAAATATCTTCATATTTTCCAAAATATATTTTAAGACTCATCCCAAATTTTTCTTGCTCCTTGAAGTACATTTTATATTATAGGTCAACATTTGAAGGGTTAAATATGATATAAATGTAATGTAAATATATTTATAGTCTCCAAAATATATTTTTCAAGATTCGCCCATTTTAATTTTTTTTATTATCTTGACTCTTGAAGTAAATTTTATAATATATTTTGGCATTTTAAGGGCTAAATATGTCTTTTTTATGTGAAATATATACTTTCTTAAGACGTCCTGTTTTTTTAATGCATATTATTCATATATATATTGGCCAGATTTTTTTTTTTACACCATAAATGACACATAGTTGTCAGGCAATTAGAAATAAAGCTCTGATCATTTGATGAGAAATAGTTCGTATTGAGACTTTCACCATTTTGAGACAATAGCTGTTTTTTCTCAATCACCTCAAACTCTTTCTTCTCACAAACTGCAGTGATTCTCAGGAAATCATTCATCATCATCATGTGCTATACGTTGATGTGTGTGAGTGTATGTTGTGAGGATGTCTGTGTGTTTGTCATTATAGAGCAGGACAGGACTGTGTTTAGTCTGACTCTGATTATCTCTGTTGCTCAAGGTCAGGCTGAAAACATGTTTTTGCCGCCTCAGTCGCTGTGAGATGTTTGTTCGGTGAAATGTGTGTGATTGGAGGTTGTCAGGTGCATTTACACCCACAGATCCTCAGTGTTACGGGACAGTCCTGATGATGGACTAAAAGCTTTCAAGGATTCATAAGCACTGAGCATCAAACCTTCATCAGGCTTCATTAAGCTCACGCTTCACCTTTGCTCATTCAGAGCCGACGAAAACAGATAAACAGAAAAAACAAAAGACAGTCTTCATTAGGAGCAGCGTCTGTGTCTCAAGCACAAACGTTACTAAAGTCACATTCATGCATTACTGTAGCATTCAGGGTCGCTCATGTTACTGTGTAGCACTGTTAGGAATGTTCAGATGCTACTTTTGTATCATGTGAGTGAAACATCAGAAATGTTTCTTCTCAAAAATGAAGTCAGAGTTTTAATCGGTTTGTTGTGTTGTATTCTGTGTGTATACGGATACTGTCTGTATGTATAATAAGAGAGACACATTTTTTTTTAAACTCCAATTATTATTCTGTTTTGACACAAAAGTTTAACACACAAAACTGCTAATATCTCCATCATTACCTTCCAGGGAAACAGGAAGCTGTTCAACACGTTGAACACCACGGAGGGGCATGCTGACTATATGGGGTAAGTTGTCACAATATCTGTATCAGCAATATGTTTTTCCCACTTTTCTGAGCCATGAAAGAAAGTGATTGTGACTGTGTTTTATTATGGCAAAAAAAGAAATAAAAGTGGAATATATGCTAAATAAACAGCACAACTCAACTAAGTAAAATATAATATAATATGTTATTATATATTATAAAATAAAATAAATTACATTTAACCCTTTAAATGCTGAAATATATTACAAAACGTACTGCAAGGGACAGGCAAATAAAACGTTTTCAATCGTAAAATAATAATAATAATATATATATATATATATATATATATATATATATAGTTTTTTCCTTTCAGAAAAATAAGAAAAAATAAATAAATTATATATATATATATATATATATATATATATATATATATACACACATATGGAAAATAAATTAAATTAAATTAAAATGTATAAAAAAAACTCTGTCTAAAATACATGTATAATACATGCTAAATAAACAGCAGGGGTTTAAAAAAATTACATTTAACCCTTCAGATGCCGATTTGTAATCTTAAAGTACATTTGGGATGAATCGTAAAATATATTTTTGGACAATGCAAATATATTAACATTGAAAATATATTTTAAAATGCCCCAAAATATATGAGGATATATATAATATAAATACACTTTTTGAAAAATATATTTCTTTCTTTCTGAGCTATGAATAAAATCTGCTATTATGGACTTTCTTTTCTGGACAGAACTCTCAAATGAATAAATAAATGAATAAATAATAACATTTGGAGCAACATATAAAGGCTCATATGAACATAAAGTGTTATTTGTTTTGCAACTGAACTTTTAACTGTAAAGATATAGACCTGACAACTTCCCCACGTGACAACTAGCCCCGAGCTGCTGTATATATTGAACACAGTGCAGTGTTGGAGTGGTCTCTCGTTCTCTTCTGTCTCGGGCTGCAGGAGGTGCAGAGTTTTACGTTCATATCCGGATGTGTTTGGAGCTTCAGGAGATGAAGAGTCCCAGGACTCGCCTTACAACAGCCAATCAGCAGCAGCCGTGGGAGGCTGACAGAACGAGGCCACGGCTGTGTGTGCGTGTGTGTGTGTGTGTGAGTGTGTGAGTGTGTGTGTGTGTGTGTGTGAGAGAGAGTCAGTCACAAGGTATGGTAAAGTAGATGACATCTGCTGAGACAACAATCCTCCCGTCTGACAGAAGAGAGATTAGAAAGACACCAGAGATGATTCTCAACGCTTTCATTATCAGTATATCAGTGATTTGTGTTTTTGACGGGTTTCATGACATTCACCCAAAATCACAAGAAAGTATGTTGGAATTATATAAAACAAAACTATTTTTAGGACCATTAAGCATTTTTCTTTCATTGAGACAGTTGCATGACAAACATTGAAAATCCCAGAAAATAAAGAACTATAAATATATTAAATATACCGTAACTTTTAAAATATAAAATTATGTGAATTTAATAATATACTTACATATTTAATCAATTTTAAAGGTTTGATAAAAACGAATTATATATCTTAAAGTTGAAAATATTAAAAAGATTATTAATATTTTCATGTTAAATGTATAAATAGATCAAAATATATAAAAATTAGATTAGATTATCAAAGTTATCAAAATGTATTTATTATGTTTAAGACATTTTCATGACAGACACCACTTTTGAGAAAAATCATATATATATATATATATATACACACACACACACATTTTTTTCCTTTTTTTTTTTAAGAAAAATATAATTTTAACTTTTTACAGACATGCATTCATTGTAAAAAAATAAATAAAAATAATTATAAGTTGCTGCCTTAAAATTAATGTACAAACATCATAACTTATTGGTCATATGTTTTACGGTGTAGGTTTTTTTACACATTGAGACTTGAAGCATGATGAAGTAAAGTGACGTTATTGAAGAGAAAATGATGCAGATTCAGAAACCTGAATCTGTCTCTTAAACGCTCCTATATTTTCTCAACATGATCTTGTTCTTGATTTCATTTCTACACCAGCGTCTAGACAATAATCACACGTTCACCTAAACATCTCTGAGATGAGAAAGTCTCGCTCTCTCGGTAATTCAGGGCTTGATGTCATCATGTGCTAAACAGAGATCCAGCAGCGTCTCGCTACGAGTGAATCTCATGCAGGCCAGTCAAGAGCAAGTCAAAATTCAAACAAAATCAAAAGAAAAAATTAATTGCATGGAAAAATATTTAGAATCATTATGGAATATAAACATAAATACATTATTTGCTCAATTAAATCATTGCCTCATTCATTTTTAGGGCTCTTATGATCCTAAAAAGGCTTTATTTCTCAAATTTCTCAAAAAAAAATAAAAAAATCTGTCCAAACTATATTGGTCAGAATTCAAAATTAATTTCAGGGGAAAAAAATATTTATTTCTGGACAAAACATAGTTTAAATGTATTCTAAATGAATGTTGTAAACAGTGAAGCTCAATGAAAATGCTTATTTTTTTAGCAACCTTCTACTGAAATATATTTAAAAAATGTATTTCTGGGGCAATTTTCTTCCTGGACAAAATATATGTTAAATGTTCTCTAAGCATATGTTTTCTGTGTAATCTGCGAAGTTCAATAAAAAAGAAAAATATATTTTTTTTCAAATAGGAAATATATTTAGTGTCAACCTTCATATACTAAAATATACTAAAATACTAAATAAAAAAATTTAAAAATCTGGATTAAATATATTTGTAATATATGTTGTTAACAGTAAAGCTCAATGAAATATGAAATATTATATTTTTCATAACACTATATTTATAAATAATACATTTTAATATATTCATCTTTTTTACAAAAAATATTTATTTCAGGGCAAAAAAAAAAGTTAGTATTTGCTTAATTTTTTGCTAATTAAAATCATTGCATCATTAATTTTTAGGACTCTTGTGGTCCTTATTACTTGAGAAAAATGGCATTTCGTATTCTTTTGATTTTAGGCATTTCTCTCTCTCTCTCTGTGTCTCTCTCTCTCTCTGTGTCTCTCTCTGTGTCTCTCTCTCTCTCTCTCTCTCTCTCTCTCTCTCTGTGTCTCTCTCTCTCTCTCTCTCTCTCTCTCTCTCTCTCTCTCTCTCTCTCTGTGTCTCTCTCTGTGTCTCTCTCTCTCTCTCTCTCTCTCTCTCTGTCTCTCTCTCTGTGTCTCTCTCTCTTTCTCTCTCTCTCTCTCTCTCTCTCTCTCTCTCTGTGTGTGAGTGTCTCTCGGCCTGCAGGTACAGCACAAACCTCTAAACCTGTCAGGCTTGTCAAAGACATTTCAGTTCGAGGTTCTCCCTCAGGTCCTGGACTGAATTACCACTTCAAAGTCAGTGTGGATGGAGGCGTCCCTGTGAGCCGGGCCCCGGGACTCCCTCAGAGACATATAACCAACAACATAGTTAGCATATTAATTATGATATTTTTGTGGAGTTGAGCGTTTTTAGCTGCTGTAATGATTTCAGCTGGAGAACAGACAGCTGATGATAATAGAGAGGCGCAGGAGACTCCTCGGAGTCGTCTTAAATCTCAGACATTAGTATTCAGAGGCAAAAGCACTGTGGGTGGTTGCTAGGGCGTTGCTATGGACTAAAAGATCATGATTACAAGGCCAGTGCATTAATGCATTAATTCTCATATGGCTATAAAATCTATTCTAAATATACTGTATATAGTTTACAGTGAAGTTCAATGAAATATATTTTTAAAATCGAAAATATATTTAGTATCAAATATATATTTTCTGGACAAATAAACAATAACCTCAATAAAATATTTTTAAATATTTATAAATAAAAAATATATGTAGTTTCCCCCTTCATGCACCAAAATATATTTTAAATATATGTAGTAAACAGAGAAGCTCAATAAAATATATTTTTGAAATAGAAAATATATTTAGTTTCCCCCTTCATATACCAACATATATTTAAAAATGCATTTCAGGGCAAAATAAATAAATAAATCAGGCCTGAATGAATGAATGAACATTACAAATTATATATATATATAAAGAATAAAAAAATGGAAATGTGAATAAAAATGAAGTAAAAAAAAAAAAAAACAGTAATAATAAAAATAATTTACTCGAGTAAACTTCAAGTTTTTATGAACAACCTATTAATTTTTGTCACTGTTTAAATAATCAAGTTATGAAATAATGAAATTAAAACGTCTGAACCAGTGTTGTTGTTAACTAAAAGTATTAAAAATAATTTTTATTAATTAAAATAAAGCTGAAAAAAATATGAACAAAAAATAGTTTGAATTAACTAGGAATTTAACTAGAAATATCAGAAATGTTTTTTTTTTTGGAAACTAACTGACAAAAAAAAAAAACTTTGTTAAAGTATTAAAATTACTAAAACTGAAACTAATAAAAATGTTTGTTTTTTTTCAGAAATATACAAAAAATGTCTTATATTGATAGAAGATCTATTCACATAATATGGTCCTTATAGCTTCATTTGTTTGAGAAAAATGTCATTTCCTATTCTTTTGATATTTAAATATATTTTGAAACATTTTAGCAAATATAGTTTTAGCCATTTTTTTGATATATATATATTTAAAGGTATTTTTACTGTAAGGGACTGTTTAAATCAGCAGAGCATCTGCAGGCACTTCTCTCTGACAGAGACTGACATGTTCACTGATAATATAATAAAGTCAAGGTGCTGGGGAAGTGAACAGAAATAACAGCTTATTCATGCCGATTACTTGCATTAAAGATCAGAAATGAGTTAAACCCTCTTGACAGCAATTATGAATCAATTAATGCTGAATTCTGAGCTCTATTGTATTACTCCCACAGAACATCCCATATTAAACAGACACGATGTGCAGGTTTGATCTCCGCTAATTACAGTGTAATGCTACAATTAAAGATCAAACGTTAATGAATCAAACATTGAAGACTCGCAGTGCGTTCAGGAAGGGCTCGTTCCTTCTGTTCTTCATGTTCGTCTTTGTTTAATTCATTTATTTGATTGTTTTCTAGCTCATTTCCCCTTCTTAATGTCTTGCTTTCTCGGGTCATTCCTGCCATGCGCTGCATCTTCAGGTCCGATAATGGATAAAATATTAAACTGAATTATAAATTATTTGGTTGGAGTGGATGTTCGTGTCTCCAGGTGCTGCACTAACTTTGACAACAAAAAACTGAAAATTTAATTAAAAATATTTCATAATTTTTTACATCTAATCAAAATGATTTCAAACTAAAAGCCTGTTTTTTTGACTGATTAAGCTGCTAATTAATTTATAGGCAAAATGATTAATTTCCCCTGTGCCCTCAATATCACTTTCCATCCAATTAGTCCTATTAGTAAAAATATAAATATATAAAATAATAAATAAAACAATAATTTGTGTAAATAATCATGCTATAATAAATGAAGTTGAAGTGGCTTCAACTCTGTGAATGTCTTTGAGTGGCCGAGCCACAGCCTGGGCTTGAACCCAATCAAATGTGCATCTGCCCTCATCCAACCTGACAGAGCTTGAGAGGTGAAGAGATGAGGAGACACATGCCAGATAATTGCCAAATGATGATGAGCAAAGCTTGTCGCATCAAACAAAAAAAGACTTGACGCTGTAAAGGTGCTTCAGCTAAATATTTGGTTAAGGGTATGAATACTTATGCAATGTACTTATTTCAGTTTTTTTTATTTGTAATTTATAAAGTTGTGACAATTATGTTTTTGCTTTGTCAATATGGTGTAATGATGTAAAAAAAAAAAATTATTTAAATAGTTAACATAAGGCAGCAACATAAAACGTGGAAAAAAAAGAAGGGGTATGAATATATTTGCAAGGCACTGTAATTTAAGCATTTTTACAGAACAGCCTTTGTTCATGTATCTTTTTCCAGTGTAACTTCAGCTTGTTTTAAAATGGTCAGCTGATTAAACTAGACGTGATATGGGAGTTTTGATTAGAGCCGAGTGTGAGCAGCGGCCGATAAGAGCAGACGTCAGCGGGAGCAGGTGAGCGAGGCTCAGGGTCACAACGACTCCCTGAGAGCAGCGCTGCATGAGAAACACTGGGGGAGAGAACAAGAATGTGTGTGAGAGAGAGAGAGTGTGTGAGTACGAGAGTGACAAGTGTGTGTGTGTGTGTGTGTGTGTGTGTATGAGAGAGAAAGTGTGTGTGTGATAGAGTACGAGAGCGACAAGTGTGTGAGTGTGAGTGTGTGTGTGTGTGTGTGTGTGTGTGTGTGAGAGAGAGAGAGAAAGAGAGAGTGTGTGCATGCGTGTGTGAGAGAGAAAGTGTGTGTGTGTGTGTGAGAGAGAGAGAGAAAGAGAGAGTGTGTGCATGCGTGTGTGAGAGAGAGAGAAAGTGTGTGTGTGTGTGTGTGTTTGTGTGTGCGTTTTTGTGACAAATGAGGACAATTGAAATAAATGTGTATAATGACACAGGTATGACAGGTATTACAAGGTGAAGGTGACTTTTCAGGACATTGACCCATGTCCCCACTTTTCAAAACGCTTATAAAAATCATTACGCCTAAGTAATGTCCCCACTTTTCACAAAAACAAACGTGTGTGTGAGTGAGAGAGAGTACGAGAGCGACATGTGTGTGAGTGTGTGTGTGTGAGAGAGAAAGTGTGTGTCTGATAGAGTACGAGAGCGACAAGTGTGTGAGTGTGAGTGTGTGTGTGTGTGAGAGAGTACGAGAGCGACAAGTGTGTGAGTGTGTGAGAGAGAGAGTACGAGAACGACAAGTGTGTGAGTGTGAGTGTGTGTGTGTGTGAGAGAGTACGAGAGCGACGAGTGTGTGTGTGTGTGTGAGAGAGTACGAGAGCGACAAGTGTGTGAGTGTGTGAGAGAGAGAGTACGAGAACGACAAGTGTGTGAGTGTGAGTGTGTGTGTGTGTGAGAGAGTACGAGAGCGACGAGTGTGTGAGTGTGTGAGAGAGAGAGTACGAGAACGACAAGTGTGTGAGTGTGAGTGTGTGTGTGTGTGAGAGAGTACGAGAGCGACGAGTGTGTGAGTGTGTGAGAGAGAGAGTACGAGAACGACAAGTGTGTGAGTGTGAGTGTGTGTGAGAGAGTACGAGAGCGACGAGTGTGTGTGTGTGTGTGAGAGAGTACGAGAGCGACGAGTGTGTGAGTGTGTGAGAGAGAGAGTACGAGAACGACAAGTGTGTGAGTGTGTGTGTGTGTGAGAGAGTACGAGAGCGACGAGTGTGTGTGTGTGTGTGAGAGAGTACGAGAGCGACAAGTGTGTGAGTGTGTGAGAGAGAGAGTACGAGAACGACAAGTGTGTGAGTGTGAGTGTGTGTGTGTGTGTGTGAGAGAGTACGAGAGCGACGAGTGTGTGAGTGTGTGAGAGAGAGAGTACGAGAACGACAAGTGTGTGAGTGTGTGAGAGAGAGAGTACGAGAACGACAAGTGTGTGAGTGTGAGTGTGTGTGTGTGTGAGAGAGTACGAGAGCGACGAGTGTGTGTGTGTGTGAGAGAGAGAGTACGAGAACGACAAGTGTGTGAGTGTGAGTGTGTGTGTGTGTGAGAGAGTACGAGAGCGACGAGTGTGTGTGTGTGTGTGAGAGAGTACGAGAGCGACAAGTGTGTGAGTGTGTGAGAGAGAGAGTACGAGAACGACAAGTGTGTGAGTGTGTGTGTGTGTGTGAGAGAGAGAGAAAGTGTGTGTGAGAGAGTATGAGAGCGACGAGTGTGTGTGTGTGTGTGAGAGAGTACGAGAGCGACAAGTGTGTGAGTGTGTGAGAGAGAGAGTACGAGAACGACAAGTGTGTGAGTGTGTGTGTGTGTGTGAGAGAGAGAGAAAGTGTGTGTGAGAGAGTATGAGAGCGGCAAGTGTGTGAGAGTACGAGAGCGACAAGTGTGTGTGTGTGTGTGTGTGTGTGAGAGAGAGAGAGAGTGTGTGTGTGTGTGTGTGTGTGTGAGAGAGAGTACGAGAGCGACAAGTGTGTGTGTGTGTGTGTGTGAGAGTACAACAGCGACAAGTGTGTGAGTGTGTGTGTGTGTGTGTGTGAGAGAGCGTTTGTGTGTGTGTGTGTGTGTGTGTGTGTGTGCAAAGGGAGGAGAGCGCTGAGATCCGCTGAAGGTCAGAGCGCAGGAGCAGGACGGGCGAGAGGTCAGAGGTCAGCGGCATCTGTGATTACTGAGACGCTTGAGCGGTCGCTGTGATGTGTCTCTACTAAAGCATCAAGCATGAATCACTGCAGGGAATGTGGGGAGTTCTGGACGGGAAACGGTTTTGGGAGTTTGACAGCTTTTTTAATTGGCTACATGAAATCATTTGTACTTCACAAAAAGACCATTTATTTATTATGAACTACTGAAGGCTATTAAAAAATGGATAAAACTTCAAAACTAACACATGTACTTTCAGATACAGTCCAACCTAAACACTTAATGTTGATTAAAAATGTACAACAATATACATCCAATAAAATCTCTAAGATTTTTCTCTCTGACAATTTAAAAAAGGGCAAAAGTTGAATTTGGAAAAAGATGGAAGATAATAATTGACTGTATAACACTTTTTACGATACAAATCGTTGCAAAGCAGCTCTACAGGAATTTAAGTTTCCACAATATATGTATATATTGCAGAACCTTAATATATTTAACTTATGGCAACATTAGGTAATTCTGTATGTTGCCTGAGCGTTGGCATCCTCTGAGGGGTTGGCATCATCTTTTCTCAGGTGTTCGGTCATCTCAGATCATTTAAGGGTTGGATCCAGACTGAAGCTTCTGTAATTCAGAGAAACAAATAGAGACATAATTAGCGTAGCTGCTGTTCCATCTAAGCAAAAATTATTTGTTAAAGAATAATAATAATGTACGTCTGATCAGATATAACTGCAGTACAAGATTATAAAATGCATTATGTGAATGCTTGGCTAAAGAGATGTGTCTTTAATCTAGATTTAAACAGAGAGAGTGTATCTGAACCCCGAACGTTATCAGGAAGGCTATTCCAGAGTTTGGGAGCCAAATGTGAAAAAGCTCTACCTCCTTTAGTGGACTTTGCTATCCTAGGTACTACCAAAAGTCCAGAGTTTTGCGACCTTAAGGAGCGGGTTGGATTGTAGCGTGGTAGAAGACAAGTTAGGTACTCAGGAGCTAAACCATTTAGGGCCTTATAGGCAAGTAATAATATTTTGTAAATGATACGGAACTGAATAGGTAGCCAGTGCAGAGACTGTAAAATTGGAGTAATATGATCATATTTTCTTGACCTGGTAAGAACTCTAGCCGCTGCATTTTGGACTATCTGTAGCTTGTTTATTGAAGATGCAGGACAACCAGCTAGCAGTGCATTACAATAGTCCAGTCTAGAGGTCATGAATGCATGAACTAGCTTTTCTGCATCAGAAACAGGGAGCATGTTTCGAAGCTTGGCAATGTTTCTAAGATGGAAGAATGCTGTTTTTGTAACATGGGAAATATGATTTTCAAAGGACAAGTTGCTGTCTAATATAACACCCAGATTTTTGACTTTAGAGGACGTAACAGTGCATCCGTCTAGATGCAAATTGCAATCCAAGAGATTTTGTGTACTGTTTTTTGGTCCAATAAGTAATATCTCTGTCTTATCTGAATTTAATAGGAGGACATTATTGGTCATCCAATCTTTTACATTTTTTACACAATCTATTAGCTTAGATAATTTAGAAGTTTCATCTGGTCTTGTTGAGATATATAGTTGAGTATCATCAGCATAACAATGAAAACGAATCCCATATTGTCTAATAATATTACCAAGAGGCAACATGTATATTGAAAACAGCAGAGGACCTAGGACAGATCCTTGTGGTACTCCATACTTTACTGGTGATAATTGAGATGACTCTCCTTTTAAATTAACAAAGTGGTAGCGAGCGGACAGGTAGGATCTAAACCATCTTAAAGCCTGTCCTTGAATAGCAGTATAGTTTTGTAATCAATCTATGAGTATGTCATGGGCTATAGTGTCGAACACAGCACTAAGATCAAGTAATAATAGCAATGAGATGCATACTTGGTCTGAAGCAAGTAATTTGTAATTTTAACAAGTGCAGTTTCTGTGCTATGGTGAGGCCTGAAACCTGACTCAAATTCTTCATAGAGATCATTTTTTTGCAAGAAGGAGCACAATTGAGCAGACACAACTTTTTCTAAAATTTTAGACATAAACGGAAGATTTGAAATGGGTCTGTAATTTGCCAGTTCATTAGAATCTAGTTGTGGTTTCTTAATAAGAGGCTTAATAACCGCCAGCTTGAATGGTTTTGGGACGTGACCTAAATATAACGATGAGTTAATAATATTGAGAAGCGGTTCTTCTGCTACAGGTAACAACTCTTTCAGTAATTTAGTGGGTACAGGATCTAATAAACATGTTGTTGGTTTAGATGCACTGATAAGTTTATTTAGCTCTTCCTGTCTTATAGTTGTAAAGCACTGCAGTTTTTCTTTGGGTGCGATGAATGAAGCTGAAATACTAGACGCAGTAGAATCTACATTTGTTATTGTATTTCTGATGTTATCTATTTTATCAGTAAAGAAATTCATAAAGTCATTACTATTAAACTGTGAGGGAATGTTTAGATCGGGTGGCGTCTGTTTATTTGTTAATCTAGGCTCTGTGCTAAATAAGAAAATTGGATTGTTTTGGTTATTATCTATGAGTTTGTGGATATGCTCTACCCTGGCAGCTTTTAGAGCCTGTCTATAGCTGGACATACTGTTTTTCCACGCAATTCTAAAAACCTCCAAGTTAGTTTTTCTCCATTTGCGCTCAAGAATGCGAGTTTCTTTCTTGAGAGAATGGGTATAACTGTTGTACCATGGCGCAGTACGTTTTTCTCTAACCTTTTTCAATTTTAGGGGGGCAACAGCTTCTAATGTGTTAGAGAAGATAGTGCCCATGTTGCTAGTCATTTGGTCTAGTTCATGCGTATTTATGGGTACACAGAGCAGTTGAGATAAATCAGGCAGGTTATTTGTGAATCTGTCTTTGGTGGCTGGAACAATAGTTCTGCCCGGACGATAACGCGGAGCCATATAATTAATATCAGTAATACGCAGCATGCACGATACAAGGAAATGATCAGTAACATCATCACTTTGAGGTACGATATCTATATCGGTAAGATCAAGTCCATGCGATATAATTAAATCTAGCGTATGATTAAAACGATGAGTGGGCCCGGTGATGTTTTGCTTGACTCCAAAACAATTTATTAGGTCAGTAAACGCAAGTCCTAACGCATCATTTGTATTATCAACGTGAATGTTAAAATCTCCGACAATTAGCAGTTTATCAACATTAACTAATAGATCTGAGAGGAAATCTGCGAATTCTTTTAGGAAATCTGTATATGGCCCTGGCGGCAGAGTACATCAAAATCATTTTCTGTGATCATTTCATTTACAATAACTGCTTTGGGTGCGAGTGATCTAATGTTTAGGAGCCCAGCAAGCTTTAAAAAAAAAAATTGTTGATTTATTTAGCGTTTTTCTGATTTAATCACGATCAGATTTTTTCTAGATCCTGCATAAAATTTATATTTTGACCTCGCTATTCGGGGAACAGACACAGTCTGTATAGATTGGACAACGCAAGTACTTCTATCTTTTAAGTGGGTAGAACAAAAGTCATCATTGCAGTTATTTGAGAATTGGCTTACTAGTCAGATATATATATATACACACACACAACATTGTTTCAACATTGATAACATTGATAATAATCAAAATGATAAAAATCTGCATATTAGAATGATTTCTGAAGGAACATGTATTACTGAAGATGCTGACAATTCATTTGAACAGATATTCACATAGAAAACAGATATTTTAAATGATAATATTTCACAATTTTATATATATTTTTGATACAAATGTCTCTGCATAAATAAGTCACTGTCACCTTGATGAAGCCTCGCCTATTTTAAGCTTATAGTCTGAAGGTTATACGGGGTTTTCAGACGGATAGATAGTTTAAAATCTAAAGCACTGATGTTCAGATATTTTTTAAGGGCCCAAACTCATTTTGCAGAGCAGCTCCCAGTTCATCTGCTAAAAATAACATGAACATCTGAGCAAGACTGCAGAGATGAAATGATTCATGGGTCAGAACGACCTGCAGAAACAGTAAGCGCTCCCGTGTGAAAGAGGCATTGTCCAACAACCAGCAGAAATCATGCAGAAATATATAAAGCATATTACAGTGGCTCTGACTCACACAGGGAACAGGTAGCAGGCAGGCATTGAGATTTATGAAGGTCACTCTTCATTGAAGGTTATTGTTTGTGTTTGGCTGAAGGTAATGAGCTGTCAATCACAGCATGGGCCTGTTTGAAACACTGAGCGGAGACGACAGCATGAGACCACACTGATCATCTGCGGTCTCCGTCCTGACATGTGAAGCGTGACTCAGAGGACGGTTACTGTAACGCTGGCTAAAAGACGCTACAAACGGACAGATGAATGTGGACAGCGACTTTTTGTTGTTTTGTTTCATTTGAATAATGGTTAACTGATGTGATTGTATTCTGACCGCAGACACTGAGGTCACGCTGTCTGTTTGATGCAGAGCGCCTCCTGCTGGCTCATTCATCTCTGCTTGGATGCAGAGTACTGCAATATTATTTCTACAGTGTGCATGATGTGCATAACTTGCAAATTAATGTTATGCATGCAAAGTCAGGTCAAAAGTCACATTGCACAATGCACATACTGTATCCCACAATTATCAGCCAGAATATAAACAACATCTCGCCTATGCATGTGATCAGACTGTCAAAAGTGCAGATATTTTTTACAGAAAAGTGGAACAAAAATGTAAAATAACGGTCCTTTATTTTTTATTTTTGGACTGTACTACTATTTCCATACTATGCACATTGTGAATCTCTTGCATGCATGAAAAGTTGGGTCAATAGTCAATAGTTGCACACTACACATATTGTATTCCACGATTATCAGGAATGAAACTGGAATAAAAATGTAAAATGACAGTTTTTATTTTCTGTATTTTTACCCCTTAGTTAATTAATAATAATAATAATAATAATAATTATAGCAATATTTTTATTTTATTTTATTTTAATATAATAAATCTTTTATTTATTTATTTGCATTTGTTCATGCATTCCCCCCCCCCCAATATAACTTCATGCATCTCACCAATAATGAGTTCATGTGATCAAAATAAAGTGTGCTACTATAATTCTACAATATATTGTGCATAGCTTGCAAACTTATAATTTTTTTTTTAACTACATAGGCATATAAAACACTACATTAAGGAATGTTTTTCTAATACATTTCCTAAAACTAATTTTTTTTCTGTTTTTAAGTAAAGGTTTCAGATGGTTGAGAAAACATTAAAAAAAGTAACATTCCTATAATGTCTGAAAAATAATGGACCATTCACTTAATGTTGTCTTTAACATTCACACAACCCAAAAAATATTATTTAATTTTTTTTACAGATGTTCATGTAATGTTTTTTAAACGTTACCACCAGCACAAGACAGAATACCTTTAGCTTTGATTTTCAACACTAGATCTATTGTTTTAGCAATTCAGATGGTTTTTGTCAGATGTTTTGAGTGTACAATATTTGTACTTGTTTCTTTACAATAACTGACACTAACTTTGATTTTCTATCTAGTGTTTGTTCACTGTGTGTCTGATGGATGGTTGCACACATATGCAAGCTCTGAAGGAAAAAGGCATGCAGCATTAAATCAATGCTAATCTCGTCTCATTTCTTCAGGCTCTTCACACGCAGAGAGCATTAAGATACGGGATCCGTGTGTAGTTTGCTGCAAGACGAGGCATTCGTGCAATGCTTCAGCTGCATTGTTTTCTCTCTGGATGTACAGAAACACAATAAGTGAGATAATGAATGTCTCTGTGCTCAGTCGCCGCTCTCTCAGACAGAGTGATGAAGTAGAGGATGCTTCCATTCATTCACTATCTGCCTCGACGCTTCGTTACCTCGTTAAAAAGTCAATTAAAAGGAAACAAAGACGGGGAGGGTGAATATTGTTTCCTGCGCCGTTTGCTTTGCAGGTCTAAAAGAGTGGTGTTCAACCGCATGTTATGAATCGATGGAAAAATGTTAGTCATGAGCATCTGAAAGTGAAAACTAGACACATATTTTCTGTCATTCATCACAGATGCATTGAATGCGAGCGTGAGAGTGTGAGTTTGTGTGTGTGAGACGGTCGGATGCAGCAGATGTTTAACAGGCTGAGAAGATGCATTTCTGTTGAGGTGTTAATGAGGCGTTTGTTCATACACATACAGGCCTTATATACAGCTGTGACCATCAACCCGCTCTGACAGGGAGTTCTGTTCAGCATAGATGTCTAAACACCTTTTAAAATAAAAGTATGATATCTTTAAATTAAAATGTTTAAGTCTAAAGGTCTTGGCACACTGAGTCCGAAAATTTCATCCTAAATTTTTGCACGTTAAAAAATAAATAGGACCTCAACTTGTGTCAATCACGTTTGCACACTGCCTCCAAAACTTGCGTCCGTCAAAACAAATTCAGATCAGGTTCGATTTTTTGCGTTTTCGCATCCGTAGCATGCATTTTAATAGGAACGGATGGGGAATACGAAAAAATGGAAAAACGCATGTGGAAATTTCGGACTCCGTGTGCAATGGCCTTAAGTCTTATTTTTTTAATGCAAAATTATTTGACAATACTTAATGTGTTCATACATCATGATAATATTTCGTTATCTGGCTTTAATAATTTCACTATTGTTTTTACTTTAATTCATTACAAAAAAATAAAAAATTACAGTAATGAAAATTTTAGGGTTAATTGTCCTTATTGGTCATCAAAATATTGTAACCCCCCCCCCCACCCCAAAAAAAAAAAAATATTTATACCATTTTAATATTTTCTGGCTTTAATTTATCCTATAACATACAAATTGCATTAAAAATACTTCATATAAGAGGAAAATTTTGCATGGAAATGTCCTTAATTGTCATCAAAATAATGTCAAAATGCAATGATTTTTTTGATTCATTAATTAATGTATTTATTATGTATACATTATGATAATATGTAGTTTTTTCTTCACTAATTGCATTGTTGTATTTTTCTGTAATACAGTAAAAAAAATATAGCACTACAGTAATGAGAATATTGCATGGAAATGTCCAAAAATAATGTCAAAATACAATAATAAAAAATTAAATGAATAAATAAATACATAAATAAATATGAATGTATTCATTATGCTTTATTATTATTTATACATAATGACAATATATTTTTTCTAGCTTTATAATCATTGCATTATTGTATTTTTAACGGAATACAGTAAAATAAACACTGCATTACAATAATGAGAATTTTGTACGGAAATGTCATCAATAATGTCATAATGTCATCTAGGGAAATATCATTTCTTACCTCTTCTTTTGATTTTGTGGAAACTACATGCAGATGTTTTGTGAGATTCGCTCATTAAGAGTAACTAAAGTTGTCTTCTGTGCTTTTGCTTGTGTAAGTGGCTCTGAGGGCTGTAGTTGAGCCACAGTGCTGCGTGTGCAGTGAAGGAAAGAATGAAGGTGTTTGATGTTCCTCTGATCACTATGGCAACACCTGCTCAGGCTGGAGCTGGAGAGAGATATGAAGAGCCGGGATGTGTTCCAACCAGAATACTAGTGCACTGCACACTATTTATTATAACACACACTGTAAAAAAGTGATTTTTTTTAGAAAGTTGTGAAAAAAACAAAGATTACTTTCATTTTACAAGAGAATACTATTTCCGTTTTTCTACTTCAAAATTTCACATTCAACTTGACATTTCTTTGTAATTAATTTGTAATTATGTAGCATTTTTTTTTTTTCTTTTTTTTTTTTTTGCAATGATAAATGTTTTTAAGCTTCGTTTTTAGTGATCTTGGAAAAACTGTTATTCTACATCTTAATCCAGTTTTATATAAAAAAAGTCAGAATTTTTGACAGTCTGATCGCGTGCAGAGGTGAGAAGTTGCTTATATTTTGGCTGATTTTGGTTTATTCATTGACCTACTGACTTGACTTTTCATGCATAAAGACAGATTTCAAGAGATGCACAATATTCAGCATGCACACAATATGCAAACTACTTTATTAAATATTAGTAGTGCACTTCATTGTGGTTATCTTGTCAGGAAAAATGTTATTTCAAATTTTTATTCCATTTTTTGTGCAAAAATAACTTTTGACAGTCACGTGCAGAGGTGAGATGTTTTTTGTTTGGCTGATAATTGTGGGATACAGTGTATATGCAGCATGCAGTGTGTGCTTACATACCTGCAAACTGAAGTTAGTCTTACTTTTCTTTTCAACGGCTTCAATATAATGAGTTTGGTGAATCCTAAATGAAATGAGAAAATGGATTTAGTTTCCCAAAGAAGAGAAGAGTTGCCTTAAAGCGTCCAAGAAGTCACTAGTGTGTCAATGCATACTGACTTAATTGCACTAAATAGTAGTAATGCAACTGAATTGTGGAGTTAACTTCATGCATTGTCTTTTATGATTCACAGATATTGTTGAGTTGAATAAGGAGGCTGCATACAAACTCTATCGTTGTGAATTATTTATGCAGACACAGTACTGTAGTTGTGCTGACAATAAAAGCATATGAATGTACTGCTGACTAATGAACAGATCCGGACTGAATATGTGGATGTTTCTAGTGCATCGGAGAAGAAAAATCTGCATGTAAACATGGTCAAATGTGTGAAACGGAGCTGAAAGTGCAACACTAATTGGTAAAAGCATCATTAAATTACTCAAAACATTGCATAAACAAACACAAAATCAGTGATGAATGTCTGCACAGACTCAAAGTACAAAAAGTAACAGCTATTAAACAAACGTGCATGAAAACATAATCCATTATGATCGTGCATAGAGTTAACAGAATTAAAATAAATACCCAGCTCACAGGGAATGTTCTCACAGATTTCACTAATGTTTTTTGAAAGTTATAAAAATATTAGGTTCTTAAAGTCATGTTTATGGAACGTTCTTATAACTTTAATCATTTTGATAAGCTCTCATAACATTGAGAAAACGTTCTTACACTATTTAAAAAAATGTTTCAAAAGGTTGTTACAACTTAAAATAATTTGTTACCTCGCTGACTTTTTAGTTTAGTCAACGTGAAATGATAATTTACTCAATGTTAATTTAAGGGACAACTGGAGAAACAACTATTTTATTTATAATTTTTTTTTTTTTTTTTTTACAGTGTAGAAGATTCTCATGATGTCCTCATGATGTTATTTGTACTTGATGTTCTAAGAAACATTTCTGCAACCTTTAAATAACATTCTAATCACAACAAGAAACCTGGACTTTTTAACATTCTTAGAATATTAAAAATAAACGTTCAAATAATGTTATATTTTAGGGGAACTTAGTAGAATGTTGTCATAAACGTTTTTGTAATTTTAAACAACATTATAATTGCAAAACTATACAGTGGGGCAAATAAGTATTTGATATACTGCTGATTTTGAAGAGATCTGTAATATTCATCGTAGGTACAGCTCAACTGTGAGAGACAGAATATTACAATAAAATCCAGAAAATCACATTGTATGATTTTTGAATAATTAATTTCCATTTTATTGCATGAAATAAGTATTTGATCACCTACTCTCACAGACCTGTTAGTTTGTCTTTAAGAAGCCCTCCTATTCTCCACTCATTACCTGTATTAATTGCATTAATTAAAAGAACGTTTTGGTAAACTCCACTCGTCGTGTTTGGAGGAGGAAGAAGGATGAGTACAATCCCAAGAGCACCATCCCAACCGTGAAGCATGGAGGTGGAAACATCATGCTTTGGGGGTGCTTTTCTGCAAAGGGGACAGGACGACTGCTCCGTATTGAGGGGAGGATGGATGGGGCCATGTATCGTGAGATTTTGGGCAACAACCTCCTTCCCTCAGTAAGAGCATTGAAGATGGGTCGTGGCTGGGTCTTCCAGCATGACAATGACCCCAAACACACAGCAAGGGCAACTAAGGAGTGGCTCCATAAGAAGCATATCAAGGTCCTGGAGTGGGCTAGCCAGTCTCCAGACCTGAACCCAATAGAACATCTATGGAGGGAGCTGTAACTCTGTGTTGCCCAGCGACAGCCTCAAAACCTGAAAGATCTGGAGAAGACCTGTATGGAGGAGTCCCTGCTGCAATGTGTGCAAACCTGCTCAAGAACTACAGGAAACGATTGACCTCTGTAATTGTAAACAAAGGTTTCTGTACCAAATATTAAGTTCTATTTTTTTTGTATCAAATACTTATTTCATGCAATAAAATTGAAATTAATTATTAAAAAATCATACAATGTGATTTTCTGGATTTTATTGTAATATTCTGTCTCTCACAGTTGAGGTGTATCTACGATGAATATTACAGATCTCTCCATTCTTTGTAAGTGGGAAAACTTGAAAAATCAGCAGTATATCAAATACTTATTTGCCCCACTGTATATATTATCATTCTTAGAACTTCCAAAAAAAAAAAAACGTTTAAATAAAAATTTTAACGTTCTTAGAATATTATAAATAACTGGTCATACGTTTCTGTAACCTTTAAATAACGCTATAATCACAAAAACTAGACATTTAAGCATTTTTAGAATGTATTAAATTCATGTTTTAGGGGAGGTCAGTAGAATGTTGTAAGAAATGTTTTTGTAACCTTTAAATAACATTGTAATCGCAATACTAGATATTTTAATATTCTCAGAATTACATTTTTTTTAAATGGTAACATTCTTAGAATATAAAAAATAACCGTTTGAATAACATTATAATGCAATGTTTTAGAACCATGTTCCCACAGTGTTATAAACCGCATGTGTTACCTCGGCAGTCATGAATGTACGCATGCGCAATAACAAACGCCTGGAGCGTTGCATTTCCATACCTGCAAACTGAAGTCAGTCGCGCTTCTCTTCTTGACAGCTTAGGAAACAATGAGCTGAGAGAATCCTAAATGAACTGACAGGATGGATTTAGCGTCCTGAAGAGGAGATACGCATCAGATATCATCATCACAATCATCAGCTCAATTACTGAGAGCGAAACGCAGCCGAAGGCAGAGAGATGCTCAGAATACAGTTACACAAGGAAGGAGGGATGGAGATGAGAGAGATAGAGGGAAACAGAGATGGAGAGACTGAGATGGAAAGATAACGGCCGGATTTTTCACGGTCCTATTTTCTTACACCTTTTCCTTGACCTTCAGCTGATGGTCTGACTGTCAGGACAGCTGAAGCTCCTCTGATCTCATGATGTTCACATGCATCATTCATCACTTCAGTCTGTTTACCTCAGAGAGTCTGGATACATGTGTTAGTCAGACGCTTGAGTTTTTATTCAGGCCAAGTGCTACCCAGATAGAGCCGAAACCATGTCTGATTTTTACATGGCGTTTACAGGCATCAGTTGAAACTGACAACACAATAACAGACATGATGACATGAAAAAAACATTACTATAATGTCATCAGAGCCTCTCTGTGAGCCACATGGAAGCTTGTTTTCACCATGAAATAAAAATATAAAAGTAAATGCAACTTTCTATCTCTCAGTTCTAACTTTTTGCTCACAAATCTGAGAAAAAAAAGCTGAGATATTAAGTTAGAATTATGAGATAAAAAGTCACCATAGTGATACATGTAAAATCAAAATCGCAAGACATAAAATTGGAATTGAGAATTAAGAAATATAAACTCGGAATTGCAAAATATGAACTTGGAATTAAAATCAGAATTGTGATATATAAAAGCAGAACTGCGGGACATAAAATCAAATTTGCAAGATAAAAAGACACAATTACCTATTTTTATTCTTTGTTTTATGGCAGAAACAAAAAGACAAATGCGAGATATAAATTCAGGATTCAGAAAAAAAAAGTAAATTGAAAGATATAAACTCGGAATGGCAAGATAAAATCGGCATTGCAGAATTATATATTGGAATTGTGACATATGAACTTGGAATTGCGAGACAAAATTGGAATTGTGAGATATAAATTCAGAATTGTGAGAGAACGGATAATAGCAATTATGGTTTTTAAATGTTTTATTTCATGGTGGAAACAAAAAAAAAACGGTATTGTGAAAAATAAAATCAGGATCCTGAAAAAAAAAGTGAAGATATAAACTTGCAATTGTGAATCAGAATTATGAGACAAAAGGTCACAAATATCTTTTTTATATTTATAATCTGTGGTTGAAATAAGCTTCTGTAGGGAACAGTTGTGCAACTTAATGAAAAATGTGTGTAGACTTTGTGATCAGAATTTCTGTTCAAATCAAAGACAAAACGTGAAAATAAAAGTGCTTTTGGTACTAAATATTTTTTTTTCAAACAAAACTATGCACTTTTCTAAGATTGCATGAACCTGGTAAACTATATGGCATATCCAGTGAATCGTTCTCTCTAATATTAACCCAGTACCCTGTAAACATGAGTTATTGAAATGAGATTTAAAGACACCATACTCAGTAATATTATTCTGATTTCAATACTGACAGAATGAGAACAAAAATTGATCTGAATAATGACAATATTGTCCTCGGTAGAGTTGCTTTATAGCTGAATTTAATTAATTTCAGAATTGATTAACTTTACAGTTATTGACTGAACTGAATTAATTCAAAATATTAATAAAAACTATAATAGCATCTCAATTAAACTAAAACAACTGCACTGAACTAAATTGAGCTGAATGACAGTTTTGGAGCTGCTTTACCGCTGAAATTTAATTAGTTTAATAATTGATTGAACATATTTTACTGTAAGCTGCTTTGAAGCAATCTGTATGACATAAAGTGCAATATAAATAAATATAACTTGTTTTTTTGTGCATGCAAAGACAATGATATGAAGAACAAATGCATAATTTCAGTCCTTAGACAAAGACTGTAAAGGTATGGGAATATTCATTAAACTTTAAAGCATTTGAATAAACAAGGATAAACCAAAACCTTCTGGAGAAGCTGTAGCTGTTTGGGGTTTTTTTGATGTTCTGAGCACCCGGCCTGATTTTAAGCACCGAAACAGTTCATTAAAAGTTTGTTTCTGCTTTCAGATCCAGAAATGATTGCAGACAAATGTTTCCCACCTCGCTGAACCCGCGCTCCGGATCACATCAAAAGTCAGCATCCCCAGCTATAAAAAATATATCAACAAACATCTCAATAATTAATGCAAACTGATGAAAAGCCCGTATGCAGAGCTCAGCGTTCACAGCATGAATTTGCTTGTAGGAGTGTTAAAGCCCTGAAGACTGAAGGAGAACACGAGAGAAAGCGGACTAATATCTCTGATCTCTATAATGAACAGCATTAATGTGAACAGGTCAGCGAGAGGCCCTCATTAAATCTCCAATATTACAACAGCTCTTAATAAAACTGACACAATGAAAAATAATCAGAGCAACAGAAGAAGAGTCTGTGCATCTTCCTCAAAGACATGAGGAGGAGTGTGTGTTTGTGTCTTTAAAGCACCATTCAGATTCATTTGTTAACTGCATGTACTGATTAAAACCAGTTTAGAATTGCTGTTTTTATTAAGGTCAGGCACTTTTACGCACTTTTACACACCACGCTTCGGATAAAAGAGAAAACTGCATAATTACTAAATGATGTATAAAATAAAGAAAGGTAATTGATTATGGTGAGAATCATATCTGATGCTGATACTACACTAGCCATTCTCTGCATAGGCTCTAAGCAAGGCAAGATAACTCAGGCCTATAACACATTTCTTTCATAAGTGCTTTACATAAAAGGGATTTTAAAATAATCATAACAGACAAATAAAAAATGTAAAGAATTGGCCCATTACACAGCCTAATCCGCTTTCTATGTCAGGTGTTACCTAACGGTTTACTAATAAGAAAGGTGTCAATACTCAATGAGCACCTTACACTGGTGATGTACCTGAGAGAAAACAGATTTCACAGTAAATCATCTCCTTTTCAGCAGTAAGTGCTTTAAAGCTTGTTATTTTGTAGCACATCACAGTTATATGATGAGAACAGTAGGGTCTGTAGATAGGGAGTATGTGGTATTTAATAAAAATATAATTATATTTTAAGAATTGTATTTTCAAGTCTGTGGGGGCAATGAGCAATTACTGTATTTATTCTGTTCTGAACATCATATCCTTTATTTTTTCCATCATATGTTCCAACTTTGTAATTCATAATTGATTATATTCTTTTTAATTTTAAGTTTTGTCTGTATAAACAAAATTGCTTCGTCAGACTGGGGTGGGTATTTTACCCCACCTGTGTTGCAATTGCAAAACACCCCCTTGGTACATATTTAATTTTTGCTAAAAATCTAATGACATTTTGTTTAATTTTTTTTCACAGAAAAATATTACACAGTCCTTAAGGGGGGCGTTTTCCCCCACTCTACCCTATACAGTGCACTACTATTCCCTTCCAGGATCTCTGTCAGGTACAGTATGTGTTAAAATACACCTGAGTCACCATGAATGTCAGTCTCTGTCTGTGTCTCTGTCCCAGGGTGCTGGTGTAAGTGACGGAAGGTGTTTGAGGTTGTGGTGGTGATCTTCTGACCCCTGGCGGGATCTGTCCGCTCCGCTCTGTGTTTCGTGATCGCTCACCCGCGGAGGGACGACGCTCAGGTCAAACGCTCCGCTTTCAGCGGCTGATTGAGACAAACACAATCAAAGCCTTTTAGACACTGATTTCAGTCCTCAATCAATCCACAGTAAGCTTCATTGTGAATACTCCTACACCACTCTTATCAATGAAGTCCATAATTACAACAAAAAATGATCTTGCCTTTATCTACACTGTAAAAAATTTGACTGTAAATTCAAAGTAAATTACTGGCTACTAGTTACATAATTTTTACAGTAAATAATTGTGAAATGACAGCCGTATACTGTTATCTCACAGTAGTTATTCCATACTGTGATTTAGCAGTATGCTCCTGTAGAATTACTGTATTTAGCTGTGAAGCTGCAATTAATGCCATCAGATTACTGTGATTTAGCAGTATGCTCCTGTAGAATTACTGTATTTAGCTGTGAAGCTGCAATTAATGCCATCAGATTACTGTGATTTAGCAGTATGCTCCTGTAGAATTACTGTATTTAGCTGTGAAGCTGCAATTAATGCCATCAGATTACTGTGATTTAGCAGTATGCTCCTGTAGAATTACTGTATTTAGCTGTGAAGCTGCAATTAATGCCATCAGATTACTGTGATTTAGCAGTATGCTCCTGTAGAATTACTGTATTTAGCTGTGAAGCTGCAATTAATGCCATCAGATTACTGTGATTTAGCAGTATGCTCCTGTAGAATTACTGTATTTAGCTGTGAAGCTGCAATTAATGCCATCAGATTACTGTGATTTAGCAGTATGCTCCTGTAGAATTACTGTATTTAGCTGTGAAGCTGCAATTAATGCCATCAGATTACTGTGATTTAGCAGTATGCTCCTGTAGAATTACTGTATTTAGCTGTGAAGCTGCAATTAATGCCATCAGATTACTGTGATTTAGCAGTATGCTCCTGTAGAATTACTGTATTTAGCTGTGAAGCTGCAATTAATGCCATCAGATTACTGTGATTTAGCAGTATGCTCCTGTAGAATTACTGTATTTAGCTGTGAAGCTGCAATTAATGCCATCAGATTACTGTGATTTAGCAGTATGCTCCTGTAGAATTACTGTATTTAGCTGTGAAGCTGCAATTAATGCCATCAGATTACTGTGATTTAGCAGTATGCTCCTGTAGAATTACTGTATTTAGCTGTGAAGCTGCAATTAATGCCATCAGATTACTGTGATTTAGCAGTATTCTGCTGTAGAATCACAGTACATGGAATAACTACTGTGAGGTAACAGTATACAGCTGTCATTTCACAATTATTTACTGTAAAAATTATATTAATGTAACTAGTAGAATGTACAGTGTAAACTGTAATAGTAATGCAACGCAGTAGCCAGTATTGTGTTTGTAATTTACTATAAAATGTATTGTTAATTCATTATAAAACACTGTAATTTTTACATTTTATCTGTTAACCCATTCAATAACCTATAACACCGGAAAGCTGGTTATTTTTACTACATACACTGCATACTACTATTATTACATGCTCAGTATGTGATAAAGCAGATATATTCAATTACACTACCTTTCAGGATTTATTTGCTCAAAAATACAGTAGAAATTTGAAATATTATTACAATTTAAACAACGGTTTTCTATGTCTGTTAAACTGTAATTTATTTCTGTGATCTGCAGCTGATTTGCTGCTCAAGAAACATTTCTGATTATTATCAATGTTGAAAACAGTTGTGCTGCGCGATATTTTTGTGATACATTTTATTTTTCAGGATTCACAGATGAATAGAAAGTTCAAAAGAGGAGCATTTATTTGAAATGGAAATCCTTTGTAACATTATAAATGTCTTTACTGCCACTTTTGATCAATTTAATGTATGTTTGATGAATAAAAGTATTAATTTCTTTAAAAAAGTTAATATGGCATTCAGTTATTGTCTTGGAAATAAAAATGGGTAATTTTCCGTCTTTGTACAATATTTTGTCTAAACATTTGCACTACTTTGTCTAAATATTGACAGAAGAATCTGTTATGCAAAAAATCACATCACATTCTGAAGCATTCATCACTCTGTAAATAGAAGGTCAAGGCAAACACATTGCATTGTGGGCTATGCTGTAGGGTTATTTCATGCATTCTGCAGAAATGGTATGAGCTGTATGTTACTCCAAACACAGCCCAGTTCATGTGTCTGAAAACAGCTGAATAATGCAGTCGAGTCTGTCGAATCGCTGCTTTTAGTTCCTCACCCAAGCGCTGTTTTCCTCCCTGAAGATGTGATACTGTACTCCGCTTAAGAAAACACACAGGGAAACGCTTCAGATGAACCTTCAAAGCCTGGAAAACTCACAGTGTTAAAGTTTTCACCCCCGGCTCTTAATGCATCGTGTTTCCTTCTGGAGCATCAGTGAATGTTTGAACCTTTTTTAATTGTTGTGTTTGAGTCCCTCAATCATCCTCAGCGTGAAAAGGTGGATCTCAAAATCATACAGTTACTGCTGGAAAGGGTTCAAATATGCAAAAGATGCTGGAAAACTGACGATTCTGCAGGACCTGGAGGATTTTTCTGAAGAACAGTGCTCAGTTTAACTGTTCAGAACAAACAAGGGACTCATGAACAACCATCACAAAACAAAAAAACAGTCGTAGATCATCCAGGTAACCACACACAGTATTAAGAACCAAGGGTTCCCAAACTTTTGAATGTGGTTATTTTAATAATTTCAGCTATTTTTTGTCTTGTGGACTATATGTAAACATCTTTTATGGAAAATATCTTACTCAGGACAGTACTAAATAAAAAATAACATGCATTTTGTATGATCTCTCTTATTTTGGTAAAATTATCCACGTTTTCACAGATTCTGCAAGGGGTTCCTAAACTTTCGATCCCCACTGTAACTACACTAACCCTGGTTTCACAGACAAGGCTTAAGCCTAGTCCCAGACTAAAATGTAAGTCTGAGCTGTTTCAACTGAAAGAAACTTGCACTGACTGACCTTAAAATACATCAGTGCTTTTGTTTTGTCTCAAGATGCACACCAGTAAGGCACATTAAAATTAAAATACTTGTCCTAATTGAACAATGGCCTAATCCTGTCTTAATCTAAGCCTTGTCTGTGAAACCAGGCCTAAAATTACTGATTGAAATCAAATAAAAAAAAATATATATATTATAACTATTTAAAAAGAACATAATTACTTAAATATGAAATAATCTGAATTGAAATAAATCTGAAATATAAATGAAATATAACAATTAAATGGAAAACTTCCATGAAAATGTTGGCACCTAATTGAAATATTAGAAACATACATATATATATATATATATATATATATATATATATAAAACAACAACTAATAAACATGAGAAAAGTGTTACAAAATTACTAAAAACATTACTAAAAAAAAAAAGTAAAAAAATACAATGAAAACTGAAAATACAAAAATAAAGCCAATTCAAAATATTATTGCACACACACACACACACACACACACACACACACACACACACAGACACACACACACACACACACACACACACACACACACGCACACACGCACACACACACACGCACACACACACACGCTAAAGAGCGGCTCTCAAAAACCAGGAGAATGATGAGCTGGAAGGAAATGGAGATGGAAGCAGTGATAGGATGTTAGAGGAGAAGGGAAATAGATGGGGAAGATAAGCAGCAGATGCTCTCGCTCTGCTTTCTTACTCCAATTTCCTGACCGACCTCTCCAGCACCGTCTGGGTCTTCAGTTTAACTACTGCCTGTCAGGACAGATTCACATTCTGACCACAGTTTGTTCACTGACCGGCTGCTGCACTTTGCACTCAAAAATGACAAGTGATGCAGATCACAGACTTTTTTTTATTTATTTATTTGGGGGGGGGGGGGGGGGGGGTATTTCTGTGTTCCAGTGTCGCTATTATTAACTAAAACTTAAAAAAAAAAAAAAAAAAAAACATTTTCGTTCACTTAAATAAAATAACATAGATATTAGATGAAAAACTTTAAATGTCGCCTTGGCAACTAATTGAAATAAGTTTAGGTTGAAGAACTAAAATTGCTAATTAGAATGAATGAATGACTGAATAAATAAATGTAAAAAATGAAAACTAATAAATATTAGAATAATAAAAGAGAAGCATATAACAAAATTACTATAAATAAATTTAAGTTGAAATAGAATAAAATATAAATAATGGAAGAAAAACTTAAAATGAAAGTTAGAAATGCTGGTAATTAACTGAAATAAGCTTAAAATCTAGTATTAAAACTGAAATAAAAATAAATAAAAACCATTTAGAATAAAACAAAAAAAAAGCTAATAAACATGATAAAAGCACAAAATTTCAAAAAGTAAATAAATAAAAGAAAAAAAAATGAAAATAAATAAAAGCAAGAAAGAAAAGAAAAATGTAAACTAAATTGAACTGAAAAAAGCTGAAAGAGTGAAATATAAATATTAGATGAAAAATTTAAAATAAATGAGAAAATTAGAAATGTTTCTTTAGCAATAAATTAAAGTTTAAGTACTAAAATTACTAACTGAAATTAATCAAATTAAAATAAATTAAAACTTAGGAACCAAAAAATTACTAAAAATTTAACTAAAAACTGATAATATAAAAATAAAAGCTAATTCAAGACATGAATGAATTCTATAATATATATAAATTGTAATAGAAATATCTGCTGTACAGCAGTGTGCAAAGACTGCAGCATTATTATTTGAATTTTCTACATGGACTATTATTACGCTGTGATGAAAACTTACAATCATCAACATATTTACATAATGAGGCCCCAAATTAATGCAGAATGTTATTTTCCCCAGTTCCAGTTTTCTACTTGGTCTAATTTCATTCTTCACTTCTTCTCAAATCAATATGCTATGTGCATTTATTTATTTGACAAATAGTCATTTAATAAGGATAATGTACACTTCGACAGACACTGTCACAAAATAAACCCTTTCAGGATGATAAAAGACCAGTCCTGATTGAGATTTCTGTACTCTATGCCTTACTTCAGTTTCAGTCAGTTTCTATGACATTAGAGCTTGTTAATGCTTTTGTTTCAAAAGCAGAGCTGAAGAAACAGACGAGATATTCAGGGCCCATTTTGGAAGCAGAACCATTTATTATCAAGTACAAGAATATCAAACAAACAGAGAGAAAGAGAAATAAAGACTTGTCTCGGGTAACCTTGTTACGACAAAGACACTTGACAGCAAAGATCTTCATCCACAGTTGAGTTTTAATATCTTATTCCTTACAATTTCAGATTGAAAACATGATCGCTCTGAAGTCTTAAAGGGATAGTTCACTCAAAAATGAAAATTTCCTGTTAAGTTATTCACCTTCAGGCTAGCCAAGATTTAGGTGAGTTTTTTGTTCAGTAAAACAGTAAAGAAGATTTTTCACTGAAACCATGCTATAAGTCAATGGCTACCGGCACTTTGAAAGTCAAAAAAGCACATACAGGCAACACAAAATGAATCCCCGTGGCTCCTGATGATATATTGAGGTCTTATGAAGCCAAATGATCATCTGTGCAAGAAACTGAACATTATTACCTGTAATCCAGAGCCTCAGGCAAACGGTTCGCAGTGATGTCCGGTTCACGAACGAATCATTCTTTTGAAATGATTCTTTTTAGTGAACTAGTTGAACCAGTTCATCAAATCGGACCGAACCATCTGAAACAGTTTGTGGCTCGAGAAGCACAGATCTACAAGCTACTCAATAATAACTGACTTTCAGACGCCTGACAGTCACTCCGACTCGAAATGAGCCACAATACCAGTGTATCTGATCCTATGATGAATCAATCATTCAGCGCTCCAGTTCCTCCAACAGTCACTGAACTGAGGAAGCAGATCGACTCGGACCGAAGACCGATGAGCCACTGATATGCACATGCATGAACCGAACACTTCAATAAAGGAGCCAAACTAAAGTTTTCTCATGGTTTATGTAAAAAGGTTAGTTGCTGAAGACTAGTTTATTCACTTTATGTGCTTTAGACATGTAAAACATCCATGTTTCACATCATTATCGTGTGCTTTAATAATATAATTGCGTATATGTTACATCATTGTGTGATTACATAACTAAACTAGTGAATTGAACCAGTTCATAGAAACAAACTGTCCAAAAGAATCAGTTCATGGAATAATCATATTTCTCCATTTGCCTGAGGCTCTGGATTACAGGTAATAATGTTGTAAATAATGTTCAGTTTCTTGCACAGACTGATCGTTTCGCTTCATAAGACCTCAATATATTAATTTTGTTTTGCCCGTATATGCTTTTTTGACTCTCAAAGAGCTGGTAGCCATTGAATCCCACTTTCAGCTAAAAATCTTCTCAGTGTTCTAATGGAGAAACAAACTTACATACATTTGTATTTGTTGGTGTGCTATCCCTTTAAAAGCAGCTTGAAGGCATTTAAGAGACGTGTACGAGGGGGAGTGGTTTGTTTTGTCCATCAGCTGTCAATCAGCCCCCCAGCTGGGCTGTGATTGGCTAATTACAGCCCCTCCCACTACTGCCAGTTAAAAGTACGTCCAATGAGCCGATAGAAGTTCCGATTGTGTTGGTGCAAATACGAGCGCAGCTGTCGCAGCACAGTGCTGTTAACGGGCGGATGCGGCCGTCCTTTGGACTCGTGCAGGCATCGCTCATGGCCGTCGCTGCGAATGCAGTAGAAGCCTTTGGTCTGGTTAAAATAGAAGTTGGACGCCACGATCCGCGGCGGCAGATGCAAGAAGCGTTCGACTCGCTGGAGCTCCGGTAAGGGATCGTGGATCAGCGTATCCCCGTCCACAATGTGGATCTGCTCCAGAGGAAAGTGCTGGAGCCAGTTCCTCATGTGGACGTCGTAAAGACTGCGCTGGATGGCTTTGTAGCGCGTGTTGAGAGCGCCGTTCTTGACTAGCATGTTCTCGATGGCCTGTACGGGTTTGTGGTTCTCCAAGCGGTTGAAGTAGACTTGCGTATAGTCCGATATGACTCTCTCCGTCGGGTCTCTCAAGATCAGCAAGAGTCTGATGGAAGAGTTCATGGCGTGGATCCGCGCAGGCGCCACCGGAGACGTGAAATACCCCGGCGTCTTTTCCACGGTGATCTGATTTAGGTACGAATATGGCATTTGGTCCCGGTACCATTCAAAGCCTTTGGCATAGTTCTCGTCCCAGTCGAAGAAGTGAACTTCGGTGGCCGCCGCTGCTACTTCGGGATGGATATCCAGCATTTCCAGCAATGCTCTGGTGCCTCCTTTTCGCACGCCGATGATGATGCTGTGCGGCGCATGTTTGCTGGTTCCTGGAGGAGGAACTAAAGAAGGGCCGATCGTACCGTTGGCTAGATCTCCCGGGGCCGGCGTCGAGCCGCCGGGCCACACTTGTATGTACTCCGGCGGAGCAGCGTACGTCCGGAGCGCCAGGAACAAAACATAGCTCAGAAGATTAGCCATGGAGAGCGTGAGAAGAGATCGAGAATAAGAACGGCGGCGGTCGGTGTTGGAAGGAGCTTCACAAACACAAGCTGGAAGAGCTCAAGGACGAGGCGAAGCCACCGGTCCACAGCGCATCTGGAAAACACAAGAGAAAAGAAGGAATGATCAGTTTACTTGACTCACTATTCAGATTAAAGGATACATTAAAAGTCGCCAAATTTTCCCTTTTCTCTGTTTGATGAAGCAAATGTTGTTGATCCCATTTCCACTAAGTGTTATTGATAAAACTAAACCTATTAAAACTAATTTTCAAAAAAGCTGAAATAAATTAAAATATAAATACTAAACGAAAAATTTACTAAAAAGGACTAAATTAAATAAAAGTAAAATCTAAATAAATTATAAATAAATATAATAAACAAAAGCACATAAATTACAAAAAAAATTAACTAAATGAAGCTGAAATAAAATAATTTATAGCTAAATAGTACATGTTGCCTTAGTAACTAATTGAAGTGTTTAAGTACTAAAATTATTAATTGAAATTAATTAATTGAAATAAAACTAAAATTCAATTCTAACTATATAAATATTTGTATGACAAAAGCACATAATAAAATGACAACAAATTTAACCAAATAGAATTGAAATGAAGCTGAATAAAATAAAAAATAAAAGAAATATTAGATGAAAAACTTAAAATATGAAAATTAGAAATGTTTTGGCAATCAACTGAAATAAATACATTTTAAGTATTAAATCCAGAAATGAAATAAAAATAAAGCTATATCAAAATAGTAACTAAATATTTTATAAAACTACAATTAAAAACAAAACTGAAAATGTAAAAATAAATGCTAATTCATATATAGTTTTTATTTATTTTTATTTTCAGTCAAATATAGTAATCCTGTGCTAAATCACAATGAAGTTTGTTGTTGATGTCAAAATAATTTTTCAATGTTTTTACACCATTTCTGAATTTCCCAATAAAACCTAGTTTTTCAATCTCATCCCAGGCTGCTGATCCACAAAAAATGGCATAAATCATCTAAAGACCCTCCTGAGAAAAGAAATAACTGTGATTCCTCCAAATATTTCATAAATCCGTGCCAGTTAAATTGGTTTCACGTGTGGCCAGACACTGCATGCAATATTATTGAATTCCAGTCATAATGGCTGCTAAAAAACCCTCAGAATACAGCAAGCTATTCAATTATATGGAAAGTATTGCTATGTTTATAAAAATGCATTACATTTCTACTCAGGAAAAACACTTGGCACAAAATTACCCAGCAATCCACAGTCGTAGCTTGAATTCAATCCACTGCCGTCCTTTCTCAGGTCACATTCAAACCTACACGGTTGTGTTATATAACAAAGCACTAACTATATAATACTAACTGTGCAGCAGCGGAGATGTGCTTCTGTTCACTAAAGATGATTCTTTTATCGCTTCAGCAGATTTAAAGAAGAGCCAAGGCCAAAGTCTCAGCCAAGACAGAGAAACGAGAGCGGAAAGATCCTCGCTGATTGAGTTCAAAGGATCCTCAAGTATCCCATGCAAATGTGTGAATTCGCAAACATCTTCTGACCTTTACGCTTCATCAAATTCCTGAGCGGAGCAAACAGAGACACAGTTAACAGAGCCTCTTACTCAGACCAAACAGCTGAGCCTCCAGTCACAATATTCCTCCAGTTAAAGGTCACTTCGGTGGCATTTACCGCCGCTCTCCAAACTGATTAAAGCGTATAACTCTATTACAGATTACAGCCATCTGCACGCTTTCATGAGACATGATTACATGACCTGATTTCAGCTCTCAGAGCACTTTATCCAAACTCCACTCGCGCCAGTCAAGTAGATATTCATCACATATTAATCATTACATTTATTCTGATTAGCCACTTCTTGGCCGGTCACGCTGGTTTCCTCTCAAGAAAACCCTTAGAGATAATTACAAACAAACTTTTTTTTTTTCTTGGATAATATATTTTAATTGCAGTATCACAAAATTTTTTTGATCAACTTTTAATTTAAACATGACGTGACATACGGCCAGGTATGGTGACCCATACTCCGAATTCGTGCTCTGCATTTAACCCATCCAAAGTGCACACACACAGCATGGACCCACCGGAGCAGTGGGCAGCATTTATGCTGCGGCGCTCGGGGAGCAGTTGGGGGTTCGGTGCCTTGCTCAAGGGCACCTCAGTCGTGGTATTGAGGGTGGAGAGAGCGCTGGACATTCACTCCCCCCACCTACAATCCCGAGACTCGAACCTGCAACCTTTGGATTACGAGTCCGACTCTCTAACCATTAGGCCACGACTTCCCCCAAAATGTGTGGGAAAAAATACTTTTATAGGTTTCTTAGCTTTAGGGCTTTGTTTCAGCCGGGTCCTAGACATGCAGCCTCCTGTGCAGAAACAGCTCAACTGTATGACAGTGAAAACTTTATTTTCCCTCTCCCACCACCACAAACTGCTTCCCATTTCTCTCTCTTTCTTATTCACATCTTCTTCCCGCGAGGTCAGAAAGTGACACTGCTGTAATCTGTGCACTGGGATGGATGAGGAGCAGAGCGAAGTGAAGGAGCCTCAGATGAACTGATGTGGCGTTTCTCTCTGCCTGTCAGCGCTCAGACAGTAGAAGAGCTGCCAGGCCTGATGCTAACAGCAAGACGCGCGGCCAAGACTGCTGTCCAAACCAATCCATCTCACAGCAGCGCTGCATGCAACAAAACCTCTGAAACCAGAGATCGCAAGCGCTGGAGGACTCAGGTAGATTCTGGGTGGTACAGAAGCTTGTGGTTCCCCCCAAAATATATCTGGACACTTAATAATGTTTGAATATCATTGCATTAGATAACAAATACTAAAGCAAGTGACCTATGCAAACAGCAAACCAGCGTTTCTTTGCAATAACGTTTCTTTCTTTCAAGTCCACACTGCATGATTTACCTTCACTTTCAATGTAAATGCATTTCCAGGAAATGCATGAACTGATAAAAGCTTAATGCAATGCAAGTTGCTTTGGATAAAAGTGTCTGCCAAATGCATAAATGTAAATGTACATTATAAAAGAAAAAAAAAAAACACATCATAAGCTGACTGTAATATTACAGTTCCTAATATATAATAAATACAATTCTTAAATAAATATAGTAAAATGGCAATAAATAAAAAATAAATAAAATAAAAGCTTACCATCATATTATAGTTAGATGTATATAATAAATAAAATTCATAGCATAAATAAAATAAAATAAAAAATACCAGCTGGCTGTCATGTAATGGAGAATATAATAAATAAAATGCATAGTTGCAAAAAAGATAAAAAGACATATAGTTTACTACAAACAAGCAAACAAATAACATCATAACCTGACTGTCACTTTTGTATATTCAGTCAAAAAACAACAACTCAAAATATTTGTTAATACAGTCATTCATTTGGACAGATCAAATGAAGTGTCTGAAGAAGAAGTGTGTGCAGTGTCAGGAAGAGTAACCGTCTGTCAGCTGAAGCCACTGACCGCTCGCAGTGCAGACGCTTCAGATGATTATAATGGAGACAATTTAGCTCCGACAGCTGACAACGGAGACTCGGAGTACATCTGAGAACCACTGCTGTCAACTGATGCATTATTTCAGACCAATCAAATGTGTTTTCCGCTGTCTTCTACACTAAAAAATGCCACTGCCTTTACTAATTTGCTACCTAATGCAAAGAATGAATAAAATCCAGTACTTGTTTCTTACAAATTTTGATCTGCTGATTCCAAAAATAGTGTCTGTTTTGCTCTTTCACGTCACATTTTCTCTCTAAATATGATGCATTTCGTGGCTTTTTTGCTTTTGAGAATCATTTCTGTGGTCAATTAGTCTGGAATTCTCCCTTAATCAGCAGGATAAAAATATCACAAACACATGATTCTGTGAATCTGACCCATTCTCAGCATATTTTCACATGCATGACACTATTTGATGCCTGATCCTGAATTACGGCCAGAGACTGAAGAAGATGCAAACGTGAGCCTGATGTTTTCTGCTTTTACTGCATCCAAACAGTGACTGAAAAGATTAGATTTTGTGAGAAAAGCTGACTGACTTATAAACGATGTAAAATTCTTTGACATTAAATGGAATATTTCAACATATGTTTCCACTCCTTTGCAGATGATACATTTGTAAATGTATTTTATTTTTTGGCCATACGGTTGCTAGGGTGTTCTGAGTGATTACCAGGGCGTTGCTAAGGTGGTTGCTACGTTCTTTGAACATTTGAACAGTATTTGAACATTTTTTTCCACTCTATTTTAAAAATGGAAGTTAAATGATACATTTTAACGATACATTAAATGAAACATTTTGACATGCATTATAATATATATAATCTGAAAGATCTTCATTCTTATTTTGAGAAAAACTGATTTTTTATTTATATTTTTAAACTGAGCATCATCAAATTAAGTAATATTACTCTTTTTGCAAATCAGCAGAAAGTCTTCATTACGATGCATTGTGTTGCCAGGTTTTTTTCCCATTTCAAATCAAAACATCTCAACAATACACACAATTTAAGGCACCATTTATAGATCTACGCTTAGTATTCAACATTAATACACAGTTTGACTTCTAATACAATTACATTTCCAGATATTCAGTGTTAAACATGCATTACAGTCCAAAAATACCACTTTTTCTCCTCTCTCCCGCAGCTAATTCAGCTGCATCCATTTACAGAAGCAGTATTTTGGCAGATGATATATTCCTCTGTCTGCGCACACTATGAGTCTCTACCTAAAGTTTAGTGATAAATGCACACGCACACGTGTGTGTTGAGCTCCAGGTCTCTCCACGGGGCACAAAGAGCGGCTAATTACCTAAAACGCCTGTTTCTGAGTCTCATTTTTATTCCGGGTCTCCGTCTTTCTTCAAGACGAGATGGAAACAGCAGGCAGCATGATGCTTAGCAGAGCCTCATTTGAGAGCGATTAGCATAAAACAATAATTAATCCAATGAAGCCTGATATTACAGTGCTCTTTCCCACAGTATCACAACTGCTTTTACAGCAAGGTTTTGGTGCGAGACGCGCGTGAGGACGAGGTGAAACATCACAGTTCTCACACTCAAGCGTGACACAGGTGAGGAAAACGTGACGGTCTGATGGGAATCCATTCGGCACCGATGGTTCAATGAAAAACCTTTAACATCCCATGAATCTTTCCACTGCACAAAAGGTTCTTTATAGTGAAAAATAGCTTTTTAGATGGTTAAAATGTTCTTCACAGTAAGAAAGAGAGGTTCTTTTTTTAAATGATCACCCTAAAGATTCTTTGGGGAAACAAAAATGCCTCTTTTGTTGAGCTGGGAATCGATTCCAACCAATCAAGATCGATAGATCGATGGATATATGGACAGATGGATAGACGGATCAATAGATAGATAGATTGATTGATTCCAAAACACTGGGAATCAAGAATCAATTCCAAAGGTTAAAACTGATTCCATCATAGGGAGTCAACTCCCCTGTTTTTTTTGCTAATATGGGAAGTTCCTGAGAAAAAGGTTTTTTAGATGATGAAATTTTCTTGACACTGAGAAAACAATTGTTCTTTTAAGAACTGTTCACTGAAAGGTTCTTTGGGGCTGGGAATCGATTGCAAAAAGAATCAATTCCGAGGCACCGGGAATCAAGAATCAATTTCACAGGCTGGAATTGATTCCATTAAAGGAAATTGACTCCTCTGAGTCACTCGCTAATTGTGATGAGAAGACTTTCGGGGAAAAGGGTCTTTTAAGAATTGATCACTGTAAGGTTCCTTAGGTAACCAAAAATGGTTCTTCATAGGGCTTTGAATCAATTCCAAAAAGAATCGATTTTGAGGCATTGGGAATCAAGAATCGATTCCAAAGGTTGTGAATCAACTCTTTTGAGTTGCTTGCTAATATCGATGGGAAGTCCTGAAGAAAAGAAGGTTTTTAGATTATTTAAATGTTCTTCACACGAAGAAAAAATAAATAGGAACTGATTTAAGAACTGATCACTGAAGGTTCTTTTTGGAACCAAAAACAGTTCTTCTTAGGGTTGGGAATCAATTCCAGCAAAGTGAATCAACTCCTTTGAGTCACTCTCTCATAGTGATGAGACATTTAATTTTGGAAAATGTTTTTTTTAGATTATTTAAATGTTCTTTACACCAAGAAAAAATTTAAATTGTCCTTTTAGGAATTGTTGACCTAAAAGATTCTTTGGGGATCCAAAATGGCTCTTTTTAGGGTTGGAAGCTGATTCCAAAGGTTGGAAATGACTCCATCAAAGGGAAACGTTCTTCACACCAAGAAATAAAATGGTTCTTTTAAGAACTGACCACTGAAAGTTTGTTTTGCGAACCTAAAACAGTTCTTCTTTGGGTTGAGAATCAACTTCAAAAAGAATCGATTCCATGGCATTTGGAATTGAGAAGTGACTCCAAAGGGTCATTCAATTTCATCAAAAACAGTCGATTCTGAGGCACTGACAATCAAGAATCGATTCCAAAGGCTGGAATTGATTCCAGAAAAGCAAATGGACTCTAAGTTGCTCGCTAAAAAGGGAGAAAAGGTTTTTTTTTTTTAGATTATCTAAATGTTTCAGCAAATTTGAAGTTTAAATGGGGTAAGCCTTCATATCACAGTCACAGTGAGATTAGGAGAACATGTTACTCCTATCAATTTAAAAAATTAAAAAAGAATCAAGAAGAACAATGATTCTGAATCTGGGTTCTGGACTTGATTCCTTCGAGTTTATTCCAAACTGGAGCACTTCTCAATTCCCAGCTCGACCGGTGTGTTTACTGCAGTGGAGTGTTAGTAGTGTGTTCACTCTCACACAAGCTGTAAACAAAAGAGTTTTGAGAGCATGACACATGTGTGTTAGACGCCCTGCGGCGAGGCTGCTGGGTTGGTTACTCCAGCCGTGTGAGAAGCAGCTCAAAGATCTGGCAGTAGATTATCCGGCCGCTGGAGTTTGGCCTGTCTGCAGTGATGCAGTGAACTAATCCTGATCAGAAGGGATGATGGGATATCCTCTCGCAGGTCAGGCCTCTGTGAAATCAATCCTCACATGTACTCGCTCTCGCCCGCTTTTCCTTTCTAAAGCCCGTTCGCCTCTCTGCTCCCTGTTTGCTCTCAGTCACACTAACAGAGCGGCTCTCATGCTTTTCTCTTTTTTGTAACATTTTTGTTAATATGTTGAGGTCAAATTTAAACTAAAATCAAAATAAATTTTTTAAATAATAAAAATATATTTTTTGCAGAAAAATTAAGCCAATGAGTGGAAGCTAAACTGATATTGATTTAATTAAATCATATATATAGGGATGGGATGATACACCTACCTCCCGATTTGATACTATCACGACACTTGGGTGCCGATACGATATGTATTACGATTTTTTTTTAAAGAATTTCGATTCTACAAGTATTGCGATTCGATATTGCTGTGTTGTGATTTTATTTTTTGTTTTTAACTCTAGACCATGGGAAAAAGTTGAATGACACTTAATATACAGACTGCCACAATTTAAAAACAAAACACATTTTAGCAGTCATTTGTCCTGTCTTATTTCAGTTTTCAGTAAACAAACAAACAGCCACAAAAACTCCAATCGAAAAATACTTTTTGAAATAAAGTGCACATCAAACTAGTTCCATTAATAAAATAAAATAAAATAAAATAGCTTTCTTTAACATCAAACTTAACTCGAAAGCCATTCTTTTAAATACTGGACTGCGTTAAATAAAATATATAAGCCGTGACCCACTTACCATATTATATATATATAATTTGCTAACATTGTTGTTCATACTAACATGAACTGTTAATGACATGTGGAAACTGCTCCGGAATAGAATGAATATCATACCTTCATGCAAATCCTTCCCAGCTAACACACGCAGTACAGTGATGGGATTTGTCGGCACTGTTCTTATATTTCATGCGTTGCATGCTCGTAGTTTCTGCGCTTTAGTGAAGTGATATAAAGTGCGCTACGAACACGGTATAACATGGGGTAGGACACTGACAGGATAATTTGTTTTTATGAGGTGAGAGATTTTATTTCATAACAAGTTACGAAAATAACGATAGAATAATGACACTGACATTAAGCCCGTCAACATCTGATCTGACCGCAGATACTGAATCAGGACAGAAATGTCAACCGCTTTCATGCACGTCTTTTAAAATAAAAGTCTAACATCAGAAAAACATTGAGAATTACGTTTTTTTGTTGTTGATGTCTTTGGCCGTACACTCCGCGACCCATTTTTTTCACCAGTTGAGAAACACATCGCCGAAATAAAAGAGGTAACTTTCCTCTGCCTAGTATATAAGCAAGGACTAAAATAAAGCAATGCATTTAATATGAATTAATATCGATTCTGGTATAAAAAAAATCTATTTTAAAATTGTAAATAAACATAGAAAAAACTTAAATCTTTGATTCATCAAAATATCCACCATTAGCAGCTATTACAGCTCTGCATAATCTGGGCATCTGAGCTGTCAGTTTATTCAAACATTGACTTGATATATTACTCCAAGGATTGCCTCCTGAAGGATTGCCCAAAGATGATTCACACTGGTTGGACACTTCTTATGGACATCACGGTCCAGTTCCTCCCATAGTACAGTAGCTCAATTGGGTTGAGGTCGGGTGATTGGGGAGGCCATTCCATGACAGACATGATGCCAGCTGACTTTCCTATCCAAATAGGATTTGCACAGCTTGGAAGTGTGCTTGGGGTCATTTTCTTGTTGGAAGGTGAAGCCAAAACCACACTTTGCCAGGGGTGTTTCCAAACTTTGGGAGGGCAGTGTACATATACTTGAACTTGAAAACAGAAATTAGACATATTTTGAGGTCACATTTCAACTAAAAACAGAAAAAGAGAACATTATTAAATAATAAAAAATAAAATTTGCACAAAAATAATGCCTATAAGGTCACATTTCAACTACAAACAAAAGAAAGAAAATTAATAAATAGTGAAATTAATGAAATTATTGAACAAAAATGAAACCTAATTTGGTGCAAAACTATGTTGATTATATACAAGAAATTAAATCCACCAGAAATTAAATGATATATACACATGCTATTATTAAATGTCTGATATATTTGAAAACAGACATGCTACATATTTTGAGGTCATAAATATATATATAAAAAATATATATATTTTGGGTGCTTTTATTGTTTTTTTTGGGGGCTTTTACCATTGCTTTATTTAAATATTCAAGACTAAAAGTCTTTTAAGGGAAGACAATGTTTTAGAACAGTTTTTCTATTGCCAGCTTGTATAATTTCAAAGCTGTATTTAATCTATGAAATATAGCTGATATATTTTGCAATGCTTGACACAGTTTTTCAAGCAGATAATCAACTATCTACATAACTCTTCAGTGCATGCGTTTTTTAATCTTGTAACAGCAAGCAACTTTGGAAAGAACTGTAACCCCTGTAGGCTACAATTCATATTCTTCATGCAAAAAAAGCATCTCACTTCTTTGATTTTGGGGTGAATATGACTCGGACCTGTTCTTGACAGGCGCTGTGAGATCTGTTCTTTGTCTTTCTGGACAGTTGTAGTTCACACTTTCACAGCCTTCAAACGCTCTAACGCTTCCCATGGTGCATCTTTCCCTCATAAGACAGTGTGTTTCTCTCTTTCTCGCTCACATCAACGCAGAAGGCCAGTTAAACGTCTCATTCATAACACTAATATCTGGCCGCATGAAACCAGCATCGCAACAATTCACACCTCACCTTGAAACAACAATAAAAAGCATATCCTGAGAGAAGGGCTGAGAGGATTGCGGCAGCAGATCTGTGTAATGCAGCTCAAGTGTTTGGAGGTTTCCTGCGAGAGAACTGAACCCATGTTGCTTCATTTGAAGAAGAAAAGTGTGCTTTGGGGAAACAGGCTTTCAAACAATCCCAGAAGATTCCTCTACAGAGGCTGAAGGGCTTTTCAGGACAGCAGGACTAAACCTCTGCTTCAAAACCAAGTGAACTTCCTCACAATAAACAACACAGAAAACTCTCAAAGTTCAAGGGAGACTCAAATTACCATTGACTCCAAGCTGGACATGAATATAGAGTAAACTAGTTAATTTGTAATTTGATTAAAGCACGAGACCACGGTGAACTAGATTTCACCATATAGCAGATTGATTACATTAATAATTGCAAACTTTGTTTTTTGTAGGCCTTACAATTTCTCTGAAAACCATGTATAATCCTGTCACCAGCCTGCCTAAAAATCTGTGCTGATCAGCTGGCCCCCATCTTCACACAGATCTTCAACAGATCACTGGAGCTGTGTGAAGTCCCCTCATGCTTCAAACGCTCCACCATCATCCCCGTCCCAAAGAAACACAAAATTACTGGACTTAATGACTACAGACCTGTGGCACTAACGTCTGTAGCCATGAAATCATTTGAAAGACTGGTTTTGGCTCATCTGAAGGACATCACTGGACCCCCTGCAGTTTGCCTACAGAGCAAACAGGTCTGTGGATGATGCAGTCAACATGGGACTGCACTTCATCCTGCAGCATCTGGACAGACCAGGGACTTATGTCAAGTCAAGTCACCTTTATTTATATAGCGCTTTTAACAATGTAAATTGTGTCAAAGCAACTGCACAATATCAAAATCAAAAAATGTGAGGATCCTGTTTGTGGACTTCAGCTCTGCTTTTAACACCATTATCCCGGAAACCCTTCAAAATAAACTAACTCAGCTCTCCGTCCCCACCTCCATCTGTCAGTGGATCAACAGCTTCCTGACAGACAGACAGCAGCTAGTAAAGCTAGGCAAATTCACATCCAGCACTCGAACCATCAGCACTGGAGCTCCTCAGGGCTGCGTTCTCTCCCCACTGCTCTTCTCCCTCTACACCAACGACTGCACATCTAAAGACCCCTCTGTCAAGCTCCTAAAGTTCGCAGACGACACCACACTGATCGGCCTCATCCATGACGGTGACGAGTCTGCTTACAGACAGGAGGTTAAGGAGCTGGCTGTCTGGTGCAGTCTTAACAACCTTAACAACAAATTCAGATTTTTTTTCCCTCACAATTGCGAGTTCATTTTGCAATTCTGACTTCTTTTCTCAGAACTGTACATATAAATTGCATGTCATAACATCAGAATTGCATGCCTATATCTCACAAATGGTACTTTATTTATCAGAATTGCAACTTTATACATCTCGCAATTCTGAGAAAAAAGTCAGAATTGTGAGATATAAACTCGCAATTAACTTGTTTTATTTTATTTTTTTTCAGTGACAGAAATGGGATTCCATAAAAAATAGTGTCAACAGCCAAAATGTATAAGTATGTAAAATGTAAATGTGTGTATATATATATATATATATATATATATATATATATATATATATATATATATATATATATATATATATATATGTGTGTGTGTGTGTGTGTGTGTGTGTGTGTGTGTGTGTGTGTGTGTGTGTGTATAATAGATAAGTACAACAAAAAAAAGTGCCTTTTGGATATTTTCTTCCCACTAGTCTGAAAAAACACATTACAAACTGCCAAAAAGCCCAAAATCTCAGAATTGTCCAGTGCATGAAAAAAATGGTTTTACCTGTAGTGTCTTGACTAACTTATTATTGTTTTTTTTATTATTATTGACTGAAAAATAAGCACATCTCAACTCACAACATGCAGCTATTCAAGTTTTGGTAATATTACCTATGAATTCCGTCTTAGTGCATTACACACAAACATTGAATAAAATAGTCAATTTATAATTAGATTAAACAACTAGAAACAACTTTTTCAGTACTGAATGAAATATAATATTATATTCTCTTTCATAGAATATTTTCATCATTGCAGTGCATTCTGGATTGGTAAACTACTTCTAACTTAAAACTGATTGCAATAGACGTTTGACATCAGGATGTAATTAACAAATGCATCTTTAATGAGCACAAAAAGACACTGCATACATAAAAACTGGCCTTAAAGGTTATTTAAAACATTAAAAGTCACCATGAAATATTTGTGGCTTCTTTGTTATCTGTCAGCGTTAAAGACATCAAAATTAGTCAAAGTTTGTCTTCATAACACCAGATTTCAACAGACTGTTCACATTAGGATGCAGCTAATCTAACAACACTTAATAAGCATAAAAAGACATTGCATGCATGAGAACTAGTATTTCAGTATCAATATAGATTTATCATGTCATATATGGCATTATGGAGAGTAGAGCAAAGTGCAAGCAATGCTGAGATCACGGGTATGCATGAATTTAATGAAAACGTATAGCTTGAAATTCTCTTTCAATAAAAATATTTGCTAAATGCATGAATGCGAATGTATAATTATGTTATAATTATGTTAATTTCAACATATTGTGAATGCAGCATTACAGTTTTGGCTCTAAACAGACTTTTTCCTACCTTTTGCAACAGCCTTCGTGTTGCAAGCGTGCATTTGATGTCTGTACATGCTAGATTTGACTCAGAGCAATTGAAACAACAAACAGTCCAGCGACTAAAACAGTGTACAGGAGCAAACAGAAATCTTTTTACAGGAAAAAGCTCCACTTAGGTGGCAAACCTGCCAAATGAATTTGCATTTTTTATTAGGCTTTGCATTATTTTTCAGCAGCTCATGTAATTGGTTTTCCTCTGCTGAAATGGTTTGAGGGTGAATATAAAACACAGCTCAGTGTTGAAAATAGCATTTTTCATTTGAATTGCAAACCGTCTATTCTGCATTGCCACACTCGGGAGGGACAAAACATTAGAATGTGCTGAAGTGTGTGGAGAACGTGAGACCTGTTAGCAAGCTTCATCTCCAGATGCTCTGTATTGCCATAGCGACGCCCCCAGGTGGCGAGAAGTTCAAGCTAAAATATTACATTTAATATTATGACGAAATGCACCCAAAAAGATTTATGCACCTGCCGAGACAATATGTGCATCTATATGCTGCACATATGAAACTCTTCGTTCGAGTTTTTAGGAGGCAAATCGATTACGGTTGCATTCGGAGCGACGTGTCAGAACAATACAAAGAGTGTGTCATTTTATAAAAGCAGTTATTAGGTTCACGTGGGCAATAACACACTTAAAAAAGAAGAAATGCACAAGAGATGTGCAAGCAATAAGGCTGTCTGAGGCTGGGGATGAGTCTGCGAGCGCTGATGAAGAATCAGGCAGGTATGAGCCAGGAAATGTGTGAAAGTTAGCAATGGTGAAAAGAGATGGATATTCAGCTATTTTGGGAATGAGCAAGTAAAAAGACACGGGATCCAATCCCGCCGCCTGTATTATGGTGGAAGACAAAGAAAAGAAAGGAAGGGACATGAGATGAGATTCATCCAGCTTGTTAAACTTTTTGTGGGTTTAAAGGCATAGACCTCGGTTGACTTAATTCATCTTCCTGGTCTTACTGGGAGTAATTTATCAATTCATGTTATAAAAAATAAAAACGGTCACACTTTATATTAGGTGGCCTTAACTACTATGTACTTACATTAAATTAATAATTTAGTACAATGCACTTATTGTGTACATACATGCTTTTACATTGTACTTATAAATACATCTGTAATTAATTTCTGTAATTACATTTATAATTACACTGTTGACCCATCCCTTACACCTTAACCCACCCTTAAACCTACCCATGCCACCAAACCTGTCCCTAACCTCACCCATATCCCACCTCAATAGCAGCAAAAGTCTTTTGCAATACAATATGAAAACAATATGAACACGAGACACTCGCATCTCCCGGAAATCCGGTTTAATTCAACCAGTCAGACGTCGACTTCGACATTCCTGAAGTGTTTCCAGAAAAGTGTGTCATATGCATCAGACGTTTAGCCAATCAAATTATATTTAGACATTATGAATGACAGTAAGTAAGTGAATTTTATCTGCATCTCAGCATCTCAAGAACAAGTAAATCTGTAGGACATCTGCTAAGGATCTGGGAAACATCTGCGGTGTAATCTGATAAATGTCTCAGAAGCAGTTTTACAAGCATTCTAATAAATGTCTATTTGACATCCGACAGGAAACGTCTTAGAGACGTATTGCAAATGAACAAACACCCTAAGAAATACGTCTTGCAGAAATAAATGTAGACATCAAATAGACATCTCCGAGATGTACATGTGCGATTACTGTCAGGTGCTGGTGCCACCTTCTGTAGAAGATAATGGCACTGGTGTCCTCAAATGTTATTAGTCTGCAGCCCTACGATGGTTCTTGAAGTCAGAAAAGTTATAACAATGTTAGAAGAATGTTGTTCATGGTATGTTTTCACTGCAAAACAATAAGAAATGCTGCAAATATCACCGCAAATTTTGAGAAAAGCCGCAGCAAAATCAGTCATTTTAGGCCGCAGAAATCTAAAAAAAGTACGGCCAAATCCCGGAGGGACTGACTATAGATCATGAAATACTCATAGATTGAATGCAAAATGGGTATTCAAGGGCAGGCTTGTCCGATCGTTATCACTTTGTCTATTTAAACGGGGAATCACTTCAATTATCAGCAGTAAAGTATGGAGTGCTGCAAAGATCTGTCCTAGGCCCTCTGCTATTTTCAATATACATGTTGCCCCTCTCTAATATTATTAGAAAATACAGGATTAGTTTCCATTGTTATGCTGATGATACTCAGCTATATATGTCAACAAGGCCAGATGAAACTTCTACATTTTCTAAGCTAATAGATTGTGTAAAAAATGTAAAAGATTGGATGACCAATAATGTCCTCCTATTAAATTCGGATAAGACAGAGATATTACTTATTGGACCCAGAATCTCTTGGATTACAATTTGCATCTAGACGGATGCACTGTTACGTCCTCTACAGTCAAAAATCTGGGTGTTATATTAGACAGCAACTTGTCTTTTGAAAATCATATTTCCCACGTTACAAAAGCAGCATTCTTCAAACATTGCCAGGATATGGAATCTGTTACCTTTTTCTGATACAGAAAAGCTATTCATGCATTCATGACCTCTAGACTGGACTATTGTAATGCACTGCTAGCTGGTTGTCCTGCATCTTCAATAAACAAGCTACAGATAGTCCAAAATGCAGCGGCTAGAGTTCTTACCAGGTCAAGAAAATATGATCATATTACCCCAATTTTACAGTCTCTGCACTGGCTACCTATTCAGTTCCGTATCATTTACAAAATATTATTACTTGCCTATAAGGCCCTAAATGGTTTAGCTGCGCACCTAACTTGTCTTCTACCACGCTATAATCCAACCCGCTCTCTAAGGTCGCAAAACTCTGGACTTTTGGTCGTACCTAGGATAGCAAAGTCCACTAAAGGAGGTAGAGCTTTTTCACATTTGGCTCCCAAACTCTGGAATAGCCTTCCTGATAACGTTCGGGGTTCAGACACACTCTCTCTGTTTAAATCTAGATTAAAGACACATCTCTTTAGCCAAGCATACACATAATGTACCCCATAAACTTGTACTTCAGCTATGCCTGATAAAATGGCCATTTTCATTCTTTTGCTCAGTTGGAACTAGGAATTACACAAGCTTCAGTCTGGGTCCAGCCCTTATGAAGATCTGAGATGACCAAACACCTGAGAAGAGATGATGCCAACCCGCAGAAGACCTCAGATGATGCCAACCCTCAAACAACATACAAAACTACCAAATATATACCAAAAGTTTAATCGCAACATATAATCATTGCAGTTAATAGTGTTCACCATCTGTTTGATTTCATGTCATTAACTGCATAAATTACTATACATTTCTAATTAAAATTATTATAATTTTTTTTAAATGGCTTACTTTTACAGTGGTTAATTTTGAACCATGCTTGTAATGTTTCTAATGGGTTCAAACCGTACTCTGCTCCTCATTTAGGTTTATAAAGATGTTAGCTCCTGGTTTATCACTAGACCTGATCACGAGGGCTGCTCTGTTAATTAAGCAGACGGTCAAACCTCCCTCTGTGACTCCAGCAGCGCGACAATACGCCTGTACGTTCTCACGGGAGATGAGCGGATCTTCTGTATGACAGTCATCAACCCGGCAGGATCCAAACACTCAGGATGTGGCATAACATAATCCAAAAACTCCTGCGTTAAACCCCAGTAATGCCACCACCAGCAACAGGGAGGTTATGTGTCAGAGTATCCAAGCATGCATGAGCAACTATAAAACTAATGTGATATACTCTGTCAAAACCCACTGAGCTCCCTATCTAGACAGCATTTCAAGGCTCCGTAGATGAGATACCTTATTTTGGACACTATTGCATGTAATCTACCATTTGGGGTCAGTAAGATTAATACTATACTCATCAAGCACGCATTAAATTGATGAAAAGTGCCAGTAAAGACATTTATAATGTTACAAAATATTTCTATTTCAAATAAATGCTGTTGTTTTGAACATTCTGTTCTTCAAAGAATCCTGAAAAATAAAATGCATCAGTTTCCACACAAATATCGGGCGGCACAACTGTTTTCAACATTGATAATAATCAGAAATGTTTCTTGAGCAGTAAATCAGCATATTATACTGATTTCTGAAGATCATGTGACACTGAAGACTGAAGTAATGCTGCTGAAAATACAGCGCTGCATCACAGAAATAAATTACATTTTAATATACATTCACATAGAAAACAGCTATTTTAAATTGTAATAATATTTCACTATTTTTACTGTATTTGAGCAAATAAATGCAGCCTTGATTAGTAGAAAAGACTTCTGTCAAAGCTTCTGACATTTTACTATCACTGAGATACTATTACTGTATAGTTTTTTTTAAATAAAATTAATATTTTTTTATAATTTTTTAAAAATTTAATTTTGTAAATGTTTAGTTTGTTTTATTGTTCTCTCTCACACACACACACACACACACACACACACACACACACACACACACACACAGTCTATAGTTTTTTTTTTTTACTTTTACTTTTAGTCATTTTAAAAATCAAGCAAATCAACAACTATAATAACTCTGAAACAGAAAAAATATGAACAAATACTGATATAAGACTAGAATTATTATTATACTCAACGTTTGAAGGTTGATGCCAATGCAGGGTGTTTCAAATTAGACACTTATGGCATCTGAACACAACACTGAATACAAATATACTTACATTCCATTAAACACTAAATCTTTCGATCTAGATAATGCAATAACGGCTTATCTTGTGCAGTCTGTGAAGGTGGCAGAGAGCGAGGTTTGGGAACAGAACGATCCCATCACTTCAGCATCATTTCCGACACGCCGCACATGAGGCTAATCTTGAGCGACGGGGCTGTTTCCCCACAGGAAGTCAAGTGAAAACACTCAAACAAAACACCTCCGCTCGTCTCCATACGGCAGCGTGATCACGTGCATTTACACACGGCCGTCAGGAAGCCAGAGAAATCAATTCAACCGACTGCTCTGGAAACATCTCCTGCTGCACATCAGTGCTTTTCCTGGTCAGATCTGAAGAGGAGAGTCACAACACTCCTGCTCATTTAACAGCATCTCTGCTGCGCTGGAAAACAGATGAAAAGCTAAACGATTATCTGCATTAGGAAAAACAAACACCAGCATCGGCAAACATCAGAAAATGCCTCTGCGCTCTGCTTTGTGATTAAAACATCTCTCTTTCAGACAGCCTGCTCTGTGGTCAATATCTGAAAGCGTTGATGTTTCTCTGTTGTTGAATTACCTCGAGTGCACTAGGAAATGACATTATCTCCCCTCAATATGCAAACATCGCTATTATGATTGCTCATAGTTAGGGTTAATGATTTGAACAAAACCTCTTGTGCACGTAATTTATCCTGCAGCGTTTGTGCTCTACAAATAAATGTTTCCTCTAAACCAAAAACTTTATAGAAAGACAAGGTAAAAAAAAATATGCAAAAATAAATAAAGGAGTAATAAACTAAATAAAAATGTTATTTAAAATATATTTAATTACTACTACAGGAAAATATTATACTTCATTAAATATTATTATACTACATTAAATATAATTGTTATTTTTTGGCACACCTACCAATGGGAGTTGAATTGGAAAAAAGTCTAATTCTAATTAATTAATTAAATAAATAAACTGATTAACTCAAATTAAATTAAATCATAATCATACTTATTACCGATCATGTATTGCATTTAGTGTTGTTTTTGGCGGCCTGTTTTAATTTTAGTTTTAGTCTAGTCTTTGTGTGAATCTGTCATTTTAGTTTTTATTAGTTTTAGTCGCGTTCATACTCTTTTTAGTCTAGTCAAGCTTCAGTCAACTAAACTTCTGAGCATTTTAGTCTTATTTTAGTCAGAATTATCCATGACATTTAGTCTAGTTTTAGTCAATGAAAATTGCATTGTAGTCTCTTTTTAGTAATGCAATTCTATTTAACCCAGTCAATATAGTATAAGTACCTAGTAGCAGTGGCACACCGTGGGGTTTCAGTCAGGGTCTTCAGTAAGCAACTGTAAACTACATGTACACATCTCTGTTACAGCTAACGCAGCCGTATGCATATAATGCACATATTATGCCGCAACACAGGCTCTCAACAAACAACGACGGCTATATTGGGGGGGGGGGGGGGGGGGGGGGGGTTAAATGCAGAGTAAATTTCCCCACATGGTCAGTGAAAGTAATCCGCCAATACACGGGTCACTGTGCACATTCACTCTAAAATGAAGACGCGCCCAAAGCAGCAAAACTGTACAAACACCACAGTATTATCAACACCACGTACACCTCCATAACAATGTGCATGATACAATACGTAAGGAATAATTGACGACGGGCCGTTGAATTATTAGAAAAATAATGCACACCCGAGGTGGTGATGCGGCCACGACGCGAAGCGGAGTGGCCGTTACACCTCGGGTGTGCATTATTTTTCTAATAATTCAACGGTCCGGAGTCAATTATTCCGCTTATACTACGGTTGCCACACCTCAAGACATCGATCAGATGATATATTTCAAGGGATTCGTCCGGTTTTTCTACTTAAATCGCTATTGTGAGTAGGATTATTTCTTCCGCATCTCATCCAACGACTCTTTTGCTAGTTCCAAAACGTCATTTTAAAGCTGGCAATGGAGGCTTGAGCCGTTGATAGCAGACTAATGCAGTTAATAATGAAGTTATTAGAAAGAGAGCGAGAGAGACAGAGACACAGAAAGAGAAACAGAGAGAGAGAGAGAGAGAGAGAGAGAGAGAGAGAGCTTGTATGAATTAGGCTACCTCTGTGTGTCCCTCAACAGTGTTCTGAAGCACCGTCTCTAAACTGTAAGTCTGCTTTAAGATGCAGCGCTGTTATTACCTCGTTAGTGAGAAATGTCTGTCATGTTGTTGTTTTTGTTAGTCCTGTGTGCTGTATAGGTAACGTTAGCACTACTGTATGCTAATTTCCGTTATTACAGTTAACGATGCGAAGTGATATGGAACTGTAATGCGGTCAAGAAAGCTGCCTGGAACTACGTTCGCCGTGCGTTTTCCTGAAAATAATTGCACACCTCAGAACGTTCGTCAGCCAATCAGATTCAAGCATTCAACGGCCCCGTAGTATAATCATCAAATAATAAAGCACTCACCTGTCACTTGTAAATAAAGTCCATGGGTCTGTCATTCCATGCCACTTTACTCGGATTTAAAAGTAAACACAGCCAACAAAATAACTTGTGCTCGCTGTTAGCCACTGATAGCACTCATAGTTGCAAATGGCGCATACAACCTTTGCTGGCCTTTGTTAGCGAATTCAGTTTGAATGTAGTTGAAAAAAAATAATTTACATTACACAAATGAAAATGATACCTAAATAATCAATAAAAAAATTTTTCACACAATTTTATTTTTATAGTGCCAGCAGAGAAGGCCCTGCTTCCCCTGACGGCCCACCACTGCGCTAGCAGTATAGACAAAACCAACATTTTCTTTTAGCCAAACCCATTTCAAACAAGGTTATCTTATTATATTATTGTTAGACTTAAGAATACATCCATGCCAGACAAGGAAGACGCTCTGATCTGAATTTACAACATTTATTTGACCAACCAAGCATGTTTGTTGACGTTATAACATTTCGTTTCTCAACCAAAATGAAGAGATATTTTAGGATAGTTTTTATTTTGTAAACCACATATTTAGTCTCATTTTTATTCGTCAACAATATTGCATTATATATTTAATTATAGTCATCGTCACATGACCAGCATTTACGTTGCATTTCGTCTCGTTTTCGTCACGTGATAAAGGTTCGTTGACGACGATATTTAGTCATAATTTTAGTTGATGAAAGCAACACTAATTGCATTATTCAATATTTGATATTATTATTATTTTAAAATCAGTGTCCAAAATAGATTAATTAACAATAAATAATAATAATAATAATAATATTTCTGACCATGAAACTGTATTTTGCATTTAGCAATTTGCATATTATTATTATTATTATAATTATTATTATTAATTAACTTCTGAACATAATTTATATAACATTTGTGCTTCAGACAAAAAGAAAAACATTAAAATAAAAAATAACAAAAATATAATTAAACCAAATGTTTAAAATAATACATTTAAATCAATTAGTTTAATAAATAAATAAATATTTTACAATAATATTTACAGAAACTTATAAAATACTTTTCTTCTTTTAAATTACTTTATTCTCCATGAAAATGATTTTTTGAAGTTGTAAATAAAACAGATTATTGCAGTACGTTTTATAAGAAAATATCATTTCATTCTTTCTACCTCAAAATTTCTTCTTTAATTCAGCGAGACTTGCCATTTCTCTGTATTTATTTGTAAAATGTACTAGCAATTTCTAAATAAAAATTATTTCTACACCAAATGTAAATGAAAATATACAGCTGCCTTTTCATATTTTAAGATGGGAGGCTTTGCAAAAGGATGATTAAATTTGGGGGTGTGTAGCATCTAAGACACTGAAAATGTTTCACCTGAGCCACCCACAAAATACCCTAGCAACCACCCAAAATACCCTAGCAACCACATACCAATGTTCCAAGAGCAGCTAAGAATGCATTATCAACTGAAGAGCAATGCAACAAAAACCATTCCGAACAGCTTAGCAACTGCATAGCAACCACCTAAAACTACCAGACTCCAAATTGGTTCAAGTAATATTGTTTTTTTCCTGAAATTCACACTTTTCCACTTGTGCAGGAGAGTTATTCTTCAGGCTCACGCTGCTCACATTATCTTCAGAAAACACAGTTCGTCTTTGAATCGCCTCTAGTTCAGAAGAAAATGATTAGCACTGCTCAGGTTTTTGCACATTTAGCATCTCGTTCTCATCTCTCCTTAAATAGTCGTTTCTTATCACTCATTCAGTCCGTTTCTCCTTCTCATTCAGCCCAAGACACACACACACACACACACACACACACACACACACACACATGCATAATGAATGAATGACTTGATTGAATAAAAACTAGAGCTGCTTCAGATAAATGGCTGTGAGGTGTACATTTTTGATGAGGCCCATCAGATCATTAATGAGGCTGATAATACATACAGTTGTATGATTTTGAGATCCATCGTTCAACACTGAGAACAACTGAGGGACTCATGTGCAGCTATTACAGAAGGTTCAAACACTCACTGATGCTCCAGAAAGAAAAAACATGCATTAAGACTGAAGGGCAGTACTAAATGAAAAAAAAAAAAAAAAAAATTGATATTTTAGGCAAAATAAGAAAAATTAATCTCCGTTCAGTTCAAAAGTTTTCTTAGTGCATGTTTTTTCCTTCTGGAGCATCAGTGAGCGTTTAAACCTTCTGTAATAGCAGCATATGAGTCCCTCAGTTGTCCTCGGTGTGGAAAGATGGATCTCAAAATCATACAGTCATTGTTGAAAGGGTTCAAATACACAAAAACGCTGGAAAACCATATAATTAGTGGGACCTGAAGGATTTTTCTGAAGAACAGCAGACAGTTTAACTGTTCAGGACAAACAAGGGACTCATGAACAACAAAACACAGCTGTGGATCATTCAGGTAACAACACAGTATTAAGAATCAAGGGTATGTAAACTTTTGAACGGGGTCATTTTTATAAATTCAACTATTATTTTCTGTTGTGGACTACATGTAAACGTCTTTTATGAGAAATATCTTATTCAGCTCAGTACTAAAACAATAACATGCATTTTGTATGATCCCTCTTATTTTGGTAAAATAATTAACATTTTGCAGATTCTGAAACGGGGATATAAACTTAACCTCAACTGTAGAGCGACAGAAGACAGAGAAATTAGTTTTTGTTTACATTCACCATCATTGGCACATTAAAAGTGCCAAATTTCAAGGGATACTGGCAAATGAAGTCATAACTGTGTGAAATATTTGCTCAGAGGATGCAATTACGCTTAAGTGAAGACACAGCGTTAGAGGAGGATGAATGCGTTTTGGAGCCGAGTCCCGCGAAACGCGATTGTTTGATATTGTGCACATCTTTGCAGCTGGGATCACACAGATACAGGCATTAATGTGTCACTAATCCAGTTTCCGCCACGCGTGTTTGCTCAGGCATCCCACAAACCCACCTCTATTCTAGCAGGAGCCGCACGCTCGTAAATATGTACTCAGTAAACGCTACAGATAAAGCTAGCAGAGCCAGAGCCGTCTGTGAGGGACGCGGCTGCCAGCTGATGGGACGGATCCATCACTGGCCTCTGAATTCATCAGAGCTGTAAACAAAGCTGTGCCTCGGAGGAAAAGAGACGGGATGTGTTTGAGCTGTGAGGGAGTGTAGGGCAGCAAATTGAGTTTGTTTCACCTGCCAGTATTGACAATCTACATCTATTTTGCATTACTTTTTATTTAAATTTTATATGCAATAATATTAATGTATTAATTAGATGTATGTGACCCTGGACCACAAAACCAGTCATAGTGGTCAATTTTTTTAAATTGAGATTTATACATCATCTCAAAGATGAATAAATAATTTTTCCATCGATGTGTGGTTTTTAGGACAATATTTGGCCGAGATACAACTATTTGAAAATCTGGAATCTGAGGGTACAAAAAAATATATTTTTAGAAAATGTTAAATTATTGTTTATATTATAAAACACCAACCATAATAATAATAATAATAATAATTATTATTATGATGTATGACTATATAATATATAAAAAGATGGTATATTATATACATATTATACAAATGTAATACAAAATAAATAAATTATATTGTACTTTTTAAGAAAAAAAATTGTATATTGTAAGAAAATATACAATTATTATAAGAACAATAATGATATTAATAATGAATATAAATATATCATTACATTACATATTTTTTTACAAAATAAAATTTACAATAATAATAATAATAATAATAATCACTATATTGTATATATTTTATAAAAATATAAAAATGATTCTACATATTATAAAAATTTAATATACCAATATCATATATTGTGATTTTATGTAATAATAATAATATAATTTTATTGTACATTTCAAAATATACAATTATTATTTATATGATAAAAATACAAAATTAAATACAATATAACAACAATAATAATATGATTATATTTTATGAATTAAATGATCAACTTAAATAATTTTGTGTGCATTAACCCCGTCTAGCCTGGTAATCAATAAATTGTAGGTTCAAGGGTTAATCCATGAACTATTATTATTACCCTTAGATCAAACATGATCAGGTCACTTCAGAGAAACTGAACCTGTGCTAAATGTCATTTGCTAAATGGCTACTCAAACACATGGTATGATAATTATTTCAAACAAACGATCATCATTCGACACTTGATTTCAGTCTGTCAGCAAAGTGTAAACGTGTGTGTGTGTGTGTGTGTGTGTGTGTGAGACAGCGAGTGCTGTTTAGCGGGACACGTCCCGTCCCGAGAGAGCGAGGCATCAGAGCGGTAACTAACCTTCACGTGACTCACTGTAATTTAACGCTGTGAGTGAAGCAGATCTCAGCCAGCAGCTTATCTATAATGACGATCAGATGCTGCACTGCTGCTTCCCGCTGGAGGTGATGCTGAGGTTATGAAGAATGAGAGAGAGAGAGAGAGAGAGAGACAGATAGAAAAATGATTTCAGAGAAACTGATTTTTTTCTTTTTCCTGAGAAACTGTAAGAAATTGTGCAGTAAACCTTTGCTTTAAAAAATTTTTTAATGCATTTATTTCATACTTAAGTTTAGTTAAAATCTATTAACATATTTACTGGCATATTGCTCAAGACTTGCTTATTTAAAAATGATCATACTACTTGTGCACAATACACATTTCTTAATATTAAGCCTAAAATGTGTTTTAATGTCACTATTGATGAGGATTGCATGATCTTTGAATAATATCGGTCTTTAAATGCAAGATAATTAAAGTGTACCTGAAGTGTACTTGCAATAGTTCCACTTTAGCACAATCAAATATCCTTCAGCACTACTTCCACACAATTACAGTGCATTACGTACAAAATTAGATGTTCCAATATAGCAGACTATACCAGTTTAGTATACCAAAGAGGTTTAGTATACTAAAGGGTATGTTTATTAAGCACATAAATATAAAAATGTATTTGTAGTGTACATAGCATAAAATAAATGTATTTCAAATACATTTTAGTATATTTATGTTTCACTAGGGAAGTCACTGCTATGTTATTCGCCTTCTGTGCTGTTCTGTGTGGTTGCGATTTCTTATTATCTTGCCTAAAATCATGCAGCGCTGTTGCGTCTCTGTGATACTCTCAAGTTGCTCTTTTAGTGTCAGTCTGTGGGATTTTTTACACCTGTTTTACTGTCCTAATCACTTACAAAGCACAATGCATCTCCTCCACCAGCCCCATGACTCATGACTTTAATGCTTACAGTAAAGGTTTTAAAAAATCCCTTCATTTAGTACAAGTAACAGTCAGAGTGACGCAAACAGAGCTAATAAAGAACGCAATGAGGGCAGATGGAGAAAAAGGAAAAGCACAAACGCTAAAGACAGCAGAAAGAGCATGAGGAGGTGTGTCGAGTTCAGTCTGTTCGGCTGCTGCTGCTGTTGCACATTTGCATAAATGCCTGGAAAGCATCGGCGGCGTCCCTTGACGAGAACAGATTTGAGAGCGTCAGGCCGCCGATCCTCACAGAGATGAGCTCTCTCAGCAAAACACAGCCGCTCCTGAAGCACCTGCTCGACACGCGTCCAGGACTTCACATTCAAATCTATGATGGCAGAATTCAAATGAGATTCAAATCCACCACGAAGTTTCTATTCAGAATCAAATCAGAAGAAAACCATGTGTTCATTCATCACTGAACGAATGACTGAGATCGTGAGCCTACGGCTGAATCACAGGAAAACATGACATATTTCAATGCAAAATAAAATATTATACAAATATTATCATCACACACACACACATATATATATATATGCATATGTATGCATGTGTGTGTTTGTGTGTGTGTGTGTGTGTGTGTATAATGTAATACCCATTCAGTAGAATTTACCACAGGATAACTTCACTCGAAGTGCTGTAACATCTACAAGCAATATGAATGCTCCTGAGCTAAATTTCAACTGTCCCAGATAAGAGTATGAATACTTATGCAATGGAATCATTTAAGTTTTTTATTTTTAATAAATTTGCAAAGATGTTAAAAAACAGTTTTTTGCTTTGCCATTATGGTGTATAGAGTGTAGATTGATGTGGGAAAAAAAAAAGTAATTTAAAGCAATTTAACAAAGCAGAAACATTACAAATTGTGAAAAAATTAAGGGGTATGAAGATTTTTTATAGGCACTGTATGTATATTCCCATTAAGATTATTCACTCTACACTCTGCTTAAGCAAAATAGGTTGTGAACAGCAAAACATTTACTTAATTTATCATGTTTTTCTCATTAAAGCCATGAGAAATGTGCAAAAGAGGGTTAAATGTGATGAAAATGGTCATAATGCAAAACAATGCTTCATTATCGTTGTGCAAAACATAATTTTGTACTTCCTTCTTGAGATTTTAGGATATAAAAAAAAACAGTCAGACATGTTCTGGAAAGATTCACCTTTTGGGATTCAGATCATTATCACATTTTACTATAAAAGCAAAATAAAGCTTGCTCATTAACCCCCAAAAACTAAAAGCAAAAACTCAAAGCAGCTCCACCTACATCCGCACCACATCAGCAGAGCGAAACGAAGCATGCGGAAAAAAGCCGATGGCTTTTCGACATTAAAAAGGCGAAAAGAAAAGAGCCTTATCACCATAACAAGGCCTTATCAGACAACAAACTTCTCTTCCCGTGACTTTCATCTCGCGCACTTGTTCCACTGATCTTATGAATAAATCATACAGGCCGTACCCCCTTCGGCTCGGAGCGCCGCACACCCTGTAAAACACAGAGAAGTGTTTATGGCAGATAAGAGCCACAGAGGTTGCCTTCCCAATAACGCTTTTTATCACTCCTTGTCCTCCCCGAGCATCGACTTTTACGATGCACACCCACAGCAGCAGAATGGATAATTAGGGGAGTTTGTGGAGTCGACACCATCCCAGCAGTAATAGAGGAGCCAAAACAAAGCCATTTGCTGAGGCGCGCTCCTTCGCCGTCATTCGGGGAGACATTAACGTTTAATACCTGCCGCTAAACACTGCACTTGTGTGAAATATAAATGAGCGCTTTCTGATGGGCTTGATTTCATCGCATCTGATGAGGTTTTCGTCAGGATCGAGGCCGGGGAGCAGAAACTTAAAACCGGCGATCGATCTGCCAGAACGTATTGATCAGTTCCTGTCAGACTCAGACGATCGATGCACCGAATGATCTCAGGATAGTTTCCTTCTTGACTGCCAGACCTCAAACAAAAGCAGCACGAACCGACACAGTAAAACAGACACGTTTGGTGTTCGCAGCACAGACACAATTCTCACGGTGTAAACAGAAGAGATTTTCTGAGCAGGAGGACACTGTGGGAACGTTTGTGTCAGTTTTAACTGTATACAGTTGGGCAAAAAAGTATTTAGTCAGCCACCAATTGTGCAAGTTCTCACACTTAAAAATACGAGAGAGGCCTGTAATTTTCATCATAGGTACACTTCAACTATGAGAGACAGAATGGGGGGAAAGAATCCAGGAAATCACATTGTAGGATTTTTAATGAATTAATTGGTAAATTCGTCTGTAAAATAAGTATTTGGTCACCTACAAACAAGCAACATTTCTGGCTCTCACAGACCTGTAACTTCTTTAAGAGGCTCCTCTGGCCTCCACTCGTTACCTGTATTAATGGCACCTGTTTGAACTCGTTATCAGTATAAAAGACACCTGTCCACAACCTCAAACAGTCACACTCCAAACTCCACTATGGCCAAGACCAAAGAGCTGTCGAAGGACACCAGAAACAAAATCGTAGACCTGCACCAGGCTGGGAAGACTGAATCTGCAATAGGCAAGCAGCTTGGTGTGAAGAAATCAACTGTGGGAGCAATTATTAGAAAATGGAAGACATACAAGACCACTGATAATCTCCCTCGATCTGGGGCTCCACGCAAGATCTCACCCGTGGGGTCAAAATGATCACAAGAACGGTGAGCAAAAATCCCAGAACCACACGGGGGGACCTAGTGAATGACCTGCAGAGAGCTGGGACCAAAGTAACAAAGGCTACCATCAGTAACACACTACGCCACCAGGGACTCAAATCCTGCAGTGCCAGACGTGTCCCCCTGCTTAAACCAGTACATGACCGGCCCGTCTGAAGCTTGCTAGAGAGCATCTGGATGATCCAGAAGAGGATTGGGAGCATGTCATATGGTCAGATGAAACCAAAATAGAACTTTTTGGTAAAAACTCAACTCGTCGTGTTTGGAGGAGAAAGAATGCGGAGTTGCATCCAAAGAACACCATACCTACTGTGAAGCATGGGGTGGAAACATCATGCTTTGGGGCTGTTTTTCTGCAAAGGGACCAGGACGACTGATCCGTGTAAAGGAAAGAATGAATGGGGCCATGTATCGTGAGATTTTGAGTGAAAACCTCCTTCCATCAGCAAGGGCATTGAAGATGAAATGTGGCTGGGTCTTTCAGCATGACAATGATCCCAAACACACCGCCCGGGCAACGAAGGAGTGTCTTCGTAAGAAGCATTTCAAGGTCCTGGAGTGGCCTAGCCAGTCTCCAGATCTCAACCCATAGAAAATCTTTGCAGGGAGTTGAAAGTCCCAAAACATCACTGCTCTAGAGGAGATCTGCATGGAGGAATGGGCCAAAATACCAGCAACAGTGTGTGAAAACCTTGTGAAGACTTACAGAAAACGTTTGACCTCTGTCATTGCCAACAAAGGGTATATAACAAAGTATTGAGATGAACTTTTGTTATTGACCAAATACTTATTTTACCGAGGAATTTACCAATTAATTCATTAAAAATCCTACAATGTGATTTCCTGGATTCTTTCCCCCCATTCTGTCTCTCATAGTTGAAGTGTACCTATGATGAAAATTACAGGCCTCTCTCATCTTTTTAAGTGGGAGAACTTGCACAATTGGTGGCTGACTAAATACTTTTTTGCCCAACTATGTATATGTATGTATACACACACACACACACACACACACACACACACATATAGTTAAAACTGACATAAACGTTCCCACATTTATTTATTTTTATAGGACAACTTTAATAAACAAACAAACAAACAAATTAATAATAATAATAATAAATAATAAAAGCTTACAATTTAGAAACTGAAATAATTTAAGTACTAAAATTACCAATACTAAAACTTTGGGCGAGGGGGGATAAATAAATAAATAAATCAAAACCTAACATTAACCCTAATACTAAAAATGGAAGAAAAAAAAAAAATGCTAAAAACTTACTCTAAGATTAAAATGAAAGCTTAAAATTAGAAATGCACATTGGTAACTACCAATACTAAAAATTTAGGAGATGGAGGGAGGGACGGAATATTTATTTATTTATTTATTCAGACAGACAGACAGACAGACAGACAGACCGGACAGATACAGATAGATAACTGCAAATAAAAATTGAAAATGTACAAAGCAAAATCACTAAAACTTACACTAAATTAAAATGAAAGCTTAAAATTGGAAATGCACCTTGGTAACTACCAATACTAAAAATTTAGGAGATGGAGGGAGGGACGGAATATTTATTTATTTATTTATTTATTTATTCAGACAGACAGACCAGACAGACAGATACAGATAGATAACTGCAAATAAAAATTGAAAATGTACAAAGCAAAATCACTAAAACTTACACTAAATTAAAATGAAAGCTTAAAATTGGAAATGCACCTTGGTAACTAACTGAAATAAGTTTAAGTTAAAGTAGTCTACTAAAATTACCAATACTAAAAATGGAAAGAAAAAACAATTAATAATGAACACAACAAATAAAAACACAAAAGCACATAGCAAAATTGCTAAAACAAACTAAAATTTATTTGAAAACTTAAATTAGAAATGAAGAAATTAACAATGCTGAAAAAAAAGTTTTAAAAAGTTAAATTAAAAAGTCAAAAGCATTTATCTAAAATTAAAACAAAAATATTCTAAATATTAATAAATATTATAAACAATACTAAAACAACACGGTCTGTGATCAAAACAAGTCTGTACATTCAAATGTCCATTATTGTAAACATTTATTTTTTTTACAAACTGAGGAAAAAGACAGTTATTTTTGAACCTGAAACATTCCTTTAAAAGTCTTAAAAATCTCAAATCATGACAAGCAACAGTGAAGAGGTTTCTGCTGATTTGCTCATAGTCTCAGACGTGACGGTAACCTAGACTGTTTTTAATAAGCTGTGGAAACAATTTTCAACAATCACTGATAAGTCTGCTGACAGAAAGACACACAGACAGACAGACTGGACGTGAACGGAGCGGAGAAGTGCTCATTAATTACAGTCGCTGTGTTTGATTGAACAGACTGACCTCCAAAATCCAGCGTAATCATGGCGACTCAGCCGTCACAAATTAGCGGTGGTGTTTCTGGCTCTTTTCTGATTGCAGCAGAGAGGACACGTTTGAAGCCAGACATCTGCTACGAATACATCACAATGACACTTTCTATCAAACTGCCAATAGCTGTATTATAGACAAACAAGCTCTTGTTATCTCAGAGCACTTCAGACGTGGAGTGACTCATTGTGTTGCTCTATAGAGGCCCTTGGGTTCGGGATGATGTACTGTTGCGTCCCGTTTGTTGTGCCCTTAAAGAAGATGACATTTAGCTCTACTCATAGCTGCTTCCTCAAAAAACGTCTCATTTGTTTTTCTATTCTCAGTGATGACCTTTAAGAGTTGTGTGCGACTCTAACTCAGAGGTGAAGTATTGGTGTCGTATCGGTAACTCACTACACAGCATGCATTAATGCTTAACCAGCAGCATTAAAACACTACAAACAATTCAACTATAACAGATTTGTGTTTGATTGTTTGTAATTCAACACTATGCAAGTCACTATGGCTATTTGCATGGCAAGAAACAGGCTAAGCAAAATATAAAAAGAAAAAAAGAAAATGTACATTAGATTTCAAAGTTTAAATGACAAAAATGTTCAAATACACTGATTTGTTTTATTTAAATCAGTGTATTTGGTTTAATAATTAAAATTATATTTAAATATTCATATTATATTTAAATATTAATTATAAAAATACACCACAATTTATTTATACATATATATATATATATACATACAACACATTTTTTATTTTGTAATTGTGTTTTTTTTATTTTATTATTATTTTAATATTTTTATTTACCAGCTATTGCTGATTACTGGTTATCTTCATGGAATTACACGGGTTAAAATAAAATAAAAAATATGGAAAGAAATAAAACAAAAACCAAAAAAATTTATATATAGAAATGCATAAAACATTTTATTTAAATTAGTTTTTGTTTACCATTTTAAAAATATTAAAACATAAAAAATAATAGTAATACATAAGATTTGTAACTTTATATTTATTAATTTATTTATATACAATTAGAAATATATATTGTGTGTATGTGTACATATTTATATATAGTATTTTTTTAGTAATAGTGTTGCAATGTGGTGTAATGTTTATCTTTGCGATTTCATTAAAAGTCAACTATATAATATAACAGTCAACTATAAAAGACAAATATCATCACTGAATTAATACACATGGGTCATTTTCAGGGATGAATGTCTAATTTGTCGTAGAAAATAATATGTTTGTTTTGTGAGCACCACATAAACGCTTTGGGTGGAATGTGCTGCAATTTATAATTTACAACCGGCATTGCAGGCATTGCTTTGGACTAAAAGCCATATTTTATTTTTATTCTTAAAAAAATATATATTTGCAGAGAGCTTGATGAGGCCAATATGAAGGAATCATAAAGGCTTTGGTGAACTGTGTGATTGAAAATATTATGATGTCACTTCCTTATGAATATTGAAAAATAACAATCAGAAAGATGAAGCCGTTATTTTCAAGGAGGGAAATATGCTATTTAGCAAACAATGTGACTAGGATCAGTATTGTGTTAATAATATCAGCAGTAAGTCACGAACGGCACCATTTCTTTCCCAGAAAGGGCCGTGTATGATTCTGACATTTATGTATGATATACAGTAAAAGCTCTGCTGCACAAAGGGGAACCTGTAACCTTTAATCCTCAAAGAGGAGCTGTAATTGTAAAGACAGCGATGTCTTCAGGTAGAGCTGGAGAAATAGAGAGCGAGACGCAGAGAACACAGTAATCTCCAGTGAATCTGAGAACAGACTGGACTTCTTTTATTTGCTTTGCTACGGGAACACCCGGTACATAAAAATGACAGAGTTGAGCGATTAGGATTCAGGAGTGGACCGATACGAGTCACTGACCCTCTACAGCCATCAGTGCGCTCTCACCCACACCACAACCTGGATATTGCATTTCTCTGTCGGGTTGAAGATGAAGAATCATAATCAAAACTAAAAAAAATCGATACTTCAACATCTTTTTAACCATTTAGTTCACCCAGAGTGCATGCAATCATCTAATTCCACAAAAAAATTCAGAACTTTTTTTAATGTTCCCATTTAACGTACATTATTTCTGAATGTTCTCCGAATGCTCAAAATATACAGGTTTTTAATGTTTTAAAAATATTTTTTCTTGGTTATGCAAACGTTAAAGGGATAGTACATGAATGAATGAATCCTGACATCATTTGCTCACCCTCATGTTGTTCCAAACCTGTATGAGTTTCTTTATTTCTGTTTAAATTCTTTATTTCTGTTTATTCTGTTTACTACAAAAAAGAAGTTACTTTGAAAAATGTTTCTGGTCCCCATTGACTTCCAGATAGTCTTTTTTTTTTTTTACCTTATTATGGAGGTCAATGGGGACCAATAGCTGGGCACATGTTCAACAGAAAATAGAAACTTATAGAGGTTTGGAACAACATGAGGGTGAGCAAATTTCCATTTTGGGGTAAACCTCAGCTAACAGCGAACATTCACACAATTGATTTTCAAAAATTATATAAACGATCATTTTTATACATAATTTATATAAAAATTATATAAATTTTATAAAAAATTCTCAAATGTTCTTAAAGTAATGTTTCTGGAATGTTCTTATAACTTGATTTATGTTCTCATAACATTGAGAGGAAACGTTCTGAGATCAACATTCATTATGTTATTTGTACTCTATGTACGTTCCCATAATGCTGTGAGAAAACACTAAGAATATTCAAAATAAACTTTCTAATAACCTTTAGGCTAAATAATGTTTTAATCAAAACTAGGCATTTAAAGTTCTTAGAATATTAAAAAAAATAAAAATTCAAATATGAGAATAAAGTTAGTAGAATGTTGTAAGAAATGGTTTTGTAACCTTTAAATGACATTCTAATCATAACGTCAACATTTTCAAAGCAATGTTCCCACGTTTTTATAAAAGTTTTGTTACCTGGGACTATCCTTTTAAGGAAACATTTCATTTGATTATTTTGCAAACATTACAGAAACGTTACTTTTGAATGTGTTCTGTTCTCTGAACATTCTAAAAAAAGTAGTAACATTAAAAAAAAATGTTAGACGAACATCCAACTAAAATGTTTCTTTGTTACGATGTATACATCACATTTTTGTGCTCACATTGAGAACATTATTAAAGACCAAATAACTTCTATTAACATTACTGTAACTTTGATACAACGTTCTGAGAACGTTCCCTGTTATCTGAGTTTAGCCTAAATTACTTCAGCAGTATTTGAAAACCACAGCATTAATGGATCAACTTCAAAACATTCAACAACAATTAAAACCAAATAACATCTACATGCAAACATTTGAAAGGTTTTTAAAGTATCTTTGATTAAACCAAAAAAATCTAAAGCTAAATTTTGCCTCCTTTTATTAAAATATTTTAATATGAGTCAACTGAATAAAAAAATAGTCAACCATAAAAGACATAAAAGTGGATTAATATACATAGACACCCCCCCGAGAATGAACAAATTTGTTGTGGAATTATTATATATATTTTTTTCAATATTCCCACATTATAGGTACAATACTTTTCTCTCAAATGATTAATCGCGATTAATCGCATCCAAAATAAAAGTTTTTGTCTACATAATTCATGCGTGTGTACTGTTTATATTTATTATGTCTGAATGTATATGACATATTATATAGACATACACATACAGCAAAAAAAATCTAAATATTTACATGTATTTATATTCATATAAATTATATAATAAATATATTTAATATATAAACATAAAATTTTTCTTAAATATATATATATGCATGTGTGTATATATATATATATATATATATATATTACACACACATATATTATTATGTAAACAAAAACTTATTTTGGATGGAATTAATCGTGATTAATCGTTTGACAGCACTCATTTAAACATGTTTGTCTACACATTAAACGAATGTCCATCTAAAAAGTTCTGTGAACGATGCATAAATCACATTTTTGAGAACATTATTAAAGACCAAATAACTTTGAGACAACATTCTGAGAACGTTCCCTGTTAGCTCGGTTCAAATTATTTCAGCAGTACTTGAAAACAACAGCATTAATGGACCAACTACATGCAAGCGTGCCAAAATCAGCCATGGTTTTTTAACTCTGTTAGGAAGTGTTTTGCAGGAGGGCCGGCAGTGATCGAGCAGGTGATTTGGATCTCAGCGGCTCTTCGGTTCCCGGGTCACCCGTCCATGGAATTAAATCGGCAACCTCTGCGACGGCGGCTCACATTCCCAACTATTAGACTCAGAGAAGCAGCAGTTGCACCCAAAGACTTCATCAGTCAGACTCTGACAGGATAAATAGGCCAGCGCACACATCTCACTTCAAATATCATTATACTGCAGGCACTTTAAACACAACATGGATCCATTGTAGCAAATGCCACTGCTTATTGCACCAGGCTGCTTTCAAGACGAACACACTTCAACAGATTCACTTTAATAGAGGTTCTTAATGCTAAAGAGGAATAGATGCACAATCTGATTACACTAAATACGCTTTTCTTTTATCAGGGGAAGGTCGTAAACGGTTTAAGCAAAACCTACCAAAACTCTCAGCGAGGATGTGCACAACTAAGCTACATAGATATCTACCAGACAGCGAATCTCAAGGGTTATACATATTTTTTTTTTTGAAAACAGCTGGACGGAGCTCAACAGAGTGGAATCTGTTCTCCAGATGTGTTTTTTCAAAGATTAACTATATTTCATATCACATATTTTCAGCGTTTAAAATTCAAAAGCATACATCACTGGCAAACATTGACTAAAATATGACTCAGAATATATACAGGGCTATTTTAAATGGCCATCAATGAAAAAAGATAATTTTTCCTCTCAAATAGGTACAGCATCTACCAGTAAGAACTAACTTGACAAAGTCAATTTTAATCATTTCATGGGAAAAAGTTACATTGTCAGTCATTATTTTTGTCTTGTTTTCTAGTACAAGATTTATATATTCTTCTTCAGTATTTAATTTTTTCAGTCAGGACTGAAGATAAATAATCAAAATCAAACATAAAATCAAAAACTTCAACTACTTAGCCATTTAATTCACATAGAGTGCATCTGATCATATAATTCCACAAATGATCATGACTACAATAGAGCGTTTTGTTAATGTTCCCATAAAACGTTATTTCCGAATGTTCTCTGAATGTGGAAAATGTCCAGATTTTTGAGTGTTTTTCCTGGTTATACGAAACATTCCATTGTATAATGTTGCAAATATTACGGGAATGTTACTCTTGAATGTTCTCTGAACATTCTGAAACAAGTAGTTACATTCAAAAAATAACAATAAAAATTTTAGATGAACATCCAAATAAAACATTTCAGAACAAATGTTCCAGGAATGATTTAGAAAGAATGTTGTTGTGCTATCGTTTTGAGAATTTTATTAAAAGACCATATAACTTTAAACAAACGTTTTCTCCATTTTACATTTTACTCCCATAATTACAGCATCTACCAGTAAAAACTAAATGAACAAAGTTAACTGTATTCATTTCACTGTAAAAAGTGAATTTCCTACTCTGTTTTCCAGTACAAACATCAAGATACTTTTATTTGATGCAAAATGACATTAAGTCTTGTTTTCTGAAAAATGTTAAAATGTAAAAATATCTGCCAATAAGGCCATAAAGATGAACTTGAATAGAACCCTTTGAATTACATTATTTTTCTGACCCCATTTGCAAATAGTTTTCTTCTAGTTTTATGCTTAAACTCACGTAATTCTGATACATTTTTCAGAAAGAAAAAAGCTTAATAACTTTTCATTTTGCATCTCAAGTAACTATCGTCATTGCACTAGAAAAGACAAAAAAACTGAGGAAGAACATCACTTGCACTTTCAAACCTTTGCTTTCTTAGAAACATCTTGAAGAAACAATGACTAAAGCAACTAGAAAGCAATATGAGTAAAAGACAGCCTCCGTGACCAACAATGCACACCATAAAACGAAGCTCTACTTCACCTGAATTAGAATTATCTAGAAAGCGACACTGTGCCACTCAGTCTGAGACAAAAACTTACTTCAAAAGCTCTTCTCAAGTGCCTCGCTGAGAGCCAGGCTGTGGAAAATGTGAGTGAAAATCACTGTAAGAGTTCTCGGGTGCGGATCGGGCTCAGCGAAGGAAGACGGGTGGCAAACAGCTGCATCCACTTTCCGTCAGGCTCTTTGATAAAATGCTTCAGACTCTTATGTAATGAACACAGGTGCTCATGTGCAAAGCAAGTGTCAGCCTCCAGCTGCGGTCTCTTCATAATGCTAACTTTGACACTGACATCCGTCAGATTAAGCCACTACATTTCCATGAGTAAGCACTCACTTTGGCCACTTTGTGCGGACTGAGGAAGTGAAACGCAAAGCAGATGATGGTGTGAAACTATTTCTAGGCAGCAGATTGTGGATTCAAGCTTTGCAGTGGACACAGAATTTGAAGTTATTCATAGAGAAGAGCACAGCTCTAGTTATGTCAAGGACATGGGTTTAATTCACAGAAAACACACACACACAGAGATCAAATGAAAAACGCTGAATGCACTACAAGCCAGTGGATTTAAAAAAAAAAAAAAAGGAAATGTAAACTAAATTTATTACTGAAATGAGCAGCATGTGTTTTGTATTTTTTGTGCAGGTTTCTTAATCAGTTCAACCTGCAAGGCTTCTACCACTGCCATGCTGGAAAATCATTATTAACCAGCATTAACCAACAATAACCAGCATTAACCAAGATTAACCAGCATTACCCAACAGCAGCATTAACCAACATTAACCAGCATTAACCAAGATTAACTAGCATTAACCAACATTAACTAGCATTACCCAACATTAACCAGCATTAAAAACATTAACCAGCGTTAGCCAAGATTAAGCAGAATTAACCAGCATTAACCAGGATTAACCAGCATTACCCAACATTAATCAGCATTAACCAGGATTAACCAGCATTAGCCAACTTTAACCAGCATTAACCAAGTTTAACCTGCTTCAACCAGCATTACCCAACATTAACAAGCATAAACCATCATTAACTGGCATTAACCACCATTAGCATTAATCAACATTAACCAACATTAACCAGCATGAAAATACAAGTGAATGTGACTGATGTTTGTCTGTAAAAAAGTTGCTGCCATGTTGGTAGGGTGTTGCTATGTTGAGTGGTGTTTGGATTGTTGCCATGGTATTGCTATTTGGTTGCCCGGGATTAACTATTCAGATACTAAAGTGTTACTCTGAGTGGTGTTTAGAATGTTGCTATGTGATTACCTATGGCTTACCTCTTCAGTTACTAAGGTGTTCAGAGGGTTTTTGACCTTTTTAGATACTAATGTGTCCAGAGCATTGTTTAGAATGTTGCTATGTTGTTGCTTTGTTACTAAGGTGTTCTGAGTATTGTTTATAAAGTTCCAATGTGGTTGCTAGGGTGTTGCCAGGGCTTACCTGTTCATTTACTAAGTTATTCTGGGTGTCATTGACAGCAAACGCCAACAATAATAAACTCACATAAGAGCACCAAAAAAGTAAATAACAATCTTAGGACGGAATTACGTTTATGCAGTTGATTAAACTAAACCTGAATAAATCTCATTAGTAATTGTGCACACGTTCGGTACCATCTTCAGTATTTAAAATCTAATCCCACAGTGCTTCTCTCTGCCAGGCTACTAGAGAATTCACCAGACTCCCTCCTGACGGAGTAAAACGCGATCAATACGGTCCAGTGACTCGTGATTGCTCTGTGTATTTTCAATGATCCAACAGAGATGTGTTTAAGCCATCAAACACCTTCTAATCATCATGCAACAGGGACTTCAATTTACACTGGACTGCGTGTTCTCAGCCCGGTCGATTATATCTGTTCCATCTACCGGCAGCCTCAATTCTGTTAGAGTAGTCTTGCTACTATTTGGTCATAATAAGCCTCAAATTGATGATTAACCTTTGTAATCCGGCAAGCGCATGGAAAACGGTGTGCTCTTGTCATCCGAGTGGCTCCGAGAAAGATGCTGCATTATCGTCTGCGGGAAAATTGAGGGGTTTGTGAGCAAATGAGGCAGCGTTATCTGCACAGAGCGTGCACGAGTATAATGAAGACGCATTTCTAGAATGAAGAGCCTTTTAATAACAAATCAGACACTGTATTGTGCATTTTAATAAAAAACCGTCCATGTCTGCATGCATTAGGCGTCTATGCGTGAAGATAGAGGCTGTTATCTTGGGAAAGCGAGGTGAATTAGCATCTGGTGTAGAGCGCCGGCCATTGTTTATGGCCCTCTATTATTTGGTAATCAGACATTAAATGAGTCATTTCTCTACATTTAACTCCAGCCGGTGAACTAATGGTTTAATCTGACCATCGAGGATGATTTAGCTTTTGTTTACTCCGAATCACCATTAGACAAACCCAATTCGTGACTGCAAATGTAGCAGGAAACCATTTCCTAAAATGTGAATAAACACATGCACCAATCAGACTGCATATAAATGCATAAATATGCATTTTAGGCTTTCGTTATCCTGTGATATTTGCAGTCGGCAGACTTGATGCTCCTTTATCAGAGGCCTTCATCAGTTGGTATTTCATATCTATCATATTTGTGAGTGGAATCAGTCCAAAGGCTGTCCTTAACACGTCACCTTGTCAAAGCGCCAGACAAACGACCTCCTTCATTATCTTAAAATCTCTAAGGATGAAAAATAAAATCTTTGTGCGGAGTCTCATTTCAATGAAATAAATTTAAATTAAAATAAGGCCCTAAATTAAACCTCAATATATTCCACTCTGGGGGACAGAGGCAGAATCAGGGCATACTTCAAAAACACAATCCCTCATCAAGAGTAAAGTAAAGTTCAGAAACTTTCATTTGCCGAAGGGTCAAGGTTTGCTGATTTCTAGGTCGGAGAAAGAAATATTACATTAGCAATAAGTAAACACTTAGAGAGAAAATAAACTTAGCCTCAACATTCAGGGTGAAATGAAATAAAGTTTATTGGTTACAACAAATATCAAAAGTTTGGAAGTTGGGTTTAGGAGTGGAAAAGGCCAAAACAGCAAACACAAATACCAAAGGGTCAGTCTAAAGAATAACTGAGGATTGAAATCGATGGTTTGATGAAAACAACAGGCCAAATAATCATCTATCTAGATAATACACTTAGGTTATAAAAGTATAACATTATTTAAACGTTACAAAAAGTTTCTTACAACATTCTACTTTATTTTTTAACCAAAATGTAACGTTATTTGAACGTTTATTTTAATATGCTAAGAACACTAAAATGTTTTCTTGTCATGATTACGTTATTTAAATGCTACAAAAACCTTTCTTACAACATTCTACTAACTGTAGTTTTACCTAATAACATTACGTTTATATTTAAAATTATTACATTTTCTTATTGTGATTATAAAATTATTTAAAGTTTGCAAAAACGTTTCTTAGAACGGACATCAAGTACAAATAACATCATCAAATTATGTTCTAAAAACATTTTCTCTCAACTATGAGAACATATAGCACATCCAATATTAATAAAGTTATAAGAACATTCCATAAACATTACTGTAAGAATGTTTGTCCTGACATTTATATATAAAACCTTTTGTGCAATGGAAAGTTTCCAAAGATGTTAAATGTTCTTCGCAGAACCACTGATACTAATAAAATCCTTTATTTTTAAGAGTTAGCCTGGTTCAGCATTAGATACAGTTCAGATAAAGGTTTTCATACACATGTTCTTGTGTTCAAAAACAGCTGTACAAAGCACAACAAAATACAAGGGTCTCCAGTTGAATACTTGAGTATTTTAAACTTGGCACAGCATCTTAAAAAATCAGCAGAAAACACGGTGTAGTAAAAAAAAAATGAACTACACATTAGAAGAAATTAATACTTTTGGTTAAGGGTTCATTTAAATCTCTAAGTACAAGCACCTCTAATAAAAACTTGACCCTTACGCCGCTGCTCAAGCACAACCTTATTAGTTTTTACTTGAGCACTTTAAAAGTTTCCTCTCAAGTGAAGCACCTCTACTGAAAAATCTACTTCTGAGCTGTACTTTCTCCACCGTTGCATGAAAACACCTTTTATGAAAGCCTGGAAACAAAACAAAAAATAATAAATAATGAATCCAGTAACACTGAATGGAAAATCTAAGATGTGGAGCATAATAAAGTAAGCCACGAAATCAAATGACTGCTGTTTCTATGAGCTTTAATCTCAGGGTAATTTCATTTCACACTGCGCTGTACTAAACACTGCAACACTAGAACAATATTTTGGCTCCTGCTCTCGCAGGTATTTGAGAAACCGAGCCATTAAACACACATCTATTGTCTTAATTGTGTAGCTGAATAACAACACCAGCTTCGTGCTTGTTGGGTGAAATAAAGAGCAACACAACATGCGTTAAAGGAGGCTTTCGCACTGATCCGAAAAGAACGAAAGCCAAAGTCTTTTCGCTCAAGTGGAATGATAAATTCACCCCATAATGCATCTGCCTCAGAATTCATGATGAAAAAATATTTTAAATTAGGTGTCAAAAGTCTCATATTGAACAACTCCTTCTCAAACTGCACTCAAACATTCCAGCAAATTGAACAGAAGAAAGCACAAAGCTGTACATCCGGGAAGCCTCATCGGAATACACATAGCATTAATGAGCCTGTCCCATCAGCACGGCTCATGTGTGATCATCTGATGCTATGTGAGTTTAAGGGGGATTATGAGAGGGAACGCAATCAATACACCTATCCAGATGCACTGCAGACTGTAAGCCTAGGGATGGGAATCATTGGGAACGTAATGATTCTGGTTCTGATTTCAATACTGGCTCTTTAAAGAGACGGTTCACCCAAAAATAAACATTCTGTCATTGTTTACTCGCTCTCATGTCATTCTAAACCTGTTTGATTTTATTTTTCTTTGTAACACGAAACGAGATGCTCTTTATCGTGCAATGACAGTGAATGCTGAACGCTCTAATATAGATTAAGCAGCAACTTTAACATTATTAGAACATAATATCTTGCATAAGATAACATCATAATTGTTGTTTTAATGATATGCAAGCTGACATTATCGAGTATGTATGAGTATATGCAAAAAACAATCAAATACCCGTTTATGTGTAATGAGGTGTATTAGAATATAGTTAAAATGCCCCAATAATTCAAGTTATGAAAGCATCAAAGGGGTTATTGTTTTTTATATTATAAGATATGATATAGTAAGATCAAGAGTGCTGTTTTCCCAAATTTCATATAGCGTATGATCGTGAATGTGATATTGATTTTATAGAGCGGTTCAATAAACAAGAAGTTAATATTAAGTGAGTTACATTTTAGACACAATAGTGTCTGTTTTTTCTGTTTTGCCAATGAAAATAGTTCCAAACAAACCTAGATCAGAACATTTGTCCATCTCAGAGCACAAATGCAGTGTTTCGTTCGTTTCTGTGATCTGCAGCTGTATTTTCAGCATCATTATTCCAGTCTTCAGTGTCACCTGATCCTTCAGAAATCAGTATAATATACTGATTTATAATCAATGTTTTAACTGTTGTGCTGCTTAATATTGTTTAATATACTTTTTTCTCCGATTCTTTGATGAATACAAAGTTAAAAAGAGCAGGATTTGTTCAAAATAGAAATATATTTTCTAACAATGTAAGTCTTTATGATGACTTTTTATTCATTTAATACATCCCTCCTGACTAGAAGTATTAATTTCTTAAAAAAAAAAAAAAAAAAATGTACTGACCCCAAACTTTTGAATAGCATTATATATTGTAACACAAAATTTCTTTTCAAATAAATGCTGTTCTTTTTAACAGAGAATCCTAAACAAAATTATCACAGGTCCCCAAAAATATTAAGCAGCACAACGGTTTCCAACATTGATTATAAATCAGCATATTAGAATCTAATCTGATCTGTCTAATCTGTTACGCTTTACATGGAAGGGGGGGGTCTCCTCATCCACCACCAATGTACAGCATCCACCTGAATGATGTGACGGCAGCCATATTGCGCCAGAACACCCACCACACCAGCTTATTGATGGAGAGGAGACAGATGCAGCCAATCAGTGTATGAGGATGATTAGGAGGCCATGATGGTCAGAGGACAGTGGAGGGAATTTGGACAGGATGCCAGGATTACACTCCTACTCTTTTTTTGTGAAGTGACATACGGCCAAGTATGGTGACCCATACTCGGAATTTGTGCTCTGCATTTAACCCATCCAAAGTGCACACACACACCGTGAACACACACACACACACACCGTGAACACACACCGTGAACACACACACACACACAGCAGTGAACACACACCCGGAGCAGTGGGCAGCCAATGCTGCGGCGCCCGGGGAGCAGTTGGGGGTTCGGTGTTTTGCTCAAGGGCACCTCAGTCGTGGTATTGAGGGTGGAGAGAGCGCTGGACATTCACTCCCCCCACCTACAATCCCTGCCGGACCGAGACTCGAACCCACAACCTTTGGATTACAAGTCCGATTCTCTAACCATTAGGCCACGACTTTTGAAGGACATCCTAGGACTTTTAATGACCACAGAGAGTCAGGACCTCGGTTTAACGTCTCATCCGAAAGACGGAATGATGATTATTATTATGATTTCTGAAGATCATGACACACTGAAGACTGGAGTAATGATACTGAAAATACAGCTGCGCATCACAGAAATACATTATATTTTAAAGTATATTAAAATAGAAAACATATTTTAAATTGCAATCATATTTCACAAAATATTTTTTTTTCAGTATTTTTAATCAAATAGATACAGCCTTAATGTTTAAAAAACAAAAAATCTTACTGATCCCAAACTTTTGAGCGGCAGTGTATATATATATATATACACATATATATGTATATATATATATTTTTTTTTTTGTCAATATTGCACACCGCTAGCTATTATTCATTGATATTTTGCTCTCCAATCACATTCATGTTTACATATATTTAGATATGGTGCATCAAGATGTGTCACGCCAGGTTTGACTTCAATGATGTCTCGCCTAGTGTAAGTTGGAGGAAGTAACATTAAATTAGAAATAAAGACTAAATTTAGCTCCAACACTCAAGGTAACTCAATAAGTTGCTTCAGGAGTGGGAAAGGACAGAACAACAAACAAAAAAGTCGGTGGTTTACCTGAACTAATAGTCTTTAGGCAATTCTAATTAATCGTTTTTGAAATATTTTAACCTTAACACAGCGTCTGAAATAAGCAATGCTTAAAAACACAAAATCCAGTTATTAAGGATGTTATCATACAACATGTTCTTGCGTTTAAAACAGCCAGAACCATTGTGGTCTGGAGGTTTGGCTTTAAAAGTTGAATATTTTAACTTTGACACTTAAATAAGCAACACTTAAAAACAGCATATTTGTAGTACAGTCTGGAGATTTAGCTTTAAAAGTTGAAAATTTTAACCTTGGTTTGATTTTAGTGATACCAAACATTACTGTTTTTTTTACATAACCAACTGTTATTTAAATATGCACACCTTCGAAAGAAGATTTTAAGAAAGTAAAACTTAAATTTGGGTCTGTTCCTCAAACAAAGATACTGGACAGCTTCAGAAGATTTAAAATATAATGCATTTAATATGCTGTATTGTTGGAGTTTGACAGCCTCTGGTCACCAACAGCAAGTCTTTTTGACTAAATCACTGCTTATAAGAGTTCAGGTTGCTGCAAAGATGTATTTTTGTCTGTTTATTACTTTTTTCTTTTCCCACATTCAATATAGCCTAAAAACTCAATCACATAATTCTGAAGCACATGTATACAGATCTACTTACAAAGGTGAAGGTGGTAAAGAAAAACCTGTGTTCTCATGAATAATGCAGTTAGTCTCAAATATGCAAATCTATGTATTAGCCTAGTTATGCATAACTTACAGTAAGTTATGCATTATATATGAACAAGACATGTAATGAACGACTAGTTGGCTAACGCACAAGCACACAGTGCTAAAGACGCTGGATAACTTGTGAACCAGCTACTAAATCCTAATGTCTACTTGACTAATAAATGACATCCTGGGAGACTTACGGAATTAGCTCGTAGTACGCGGATACGTCTCGCAGCTATTAAAGACAATGATGTCGTTAGGTTTGGGAGGCTTGCGAGACGGACGGAGACGAAGCGTAGCGCTGTAGCTAATCCTTCCATTTTCCCTAAAGGACTAATCAGGAATCTGCTCCGACTGATCCCATCCATCTACATCTGAGCCAATTTAACAGAAAGAGTTCATGAGGAGTCTCAGCGGGCACCAAATGAGCCGAATCTAGGCCAAACTTTTAAAGACATGTATGGCTAATATGTTGGATGGGAAGGGAAAAGTTTAACATGCAAAAGCAGGGAAATCTTCACCAGCACACGCAAGTGCCAGCAACTTTTAGTTTCGAGTTCCCAACAGACTGACAGCAATTCAAGAGTTTTTAATAATGTGCATATTTTAGGCATATGCAGTTTATGCTAATATTAATACATTTTAATGTTTACATGTTGCAATGGTTACATGTTGGGTCTTCATGAGTGTTGCCAGATTTTGCCAATTTTTTACAATCCAAAAGCTTTCCTCTCCAAGAAAAACCCAAAATATTTACTGCCAAAAGAATGTGACAGAATTCTATTTCCATGCCAACCAAGGTTGATAAGCACAGTTGTTATGACCTTAAAACTAGTGACAAAATAAAGCTATACAAATGAATAAATTTCCCAGATAGGAGAACAATAAAACAGGAAAACAAGTCAAAACATGACAAATACAGTACAACAAAGTAGCAAATATGACCAAAAAATATGTCTACCCAAACAGGTTGAAGTATGTAAAATATCTGCAAACGGCAGTCAAACAATTAACATACTTCAACAGCAAAAACGAGCCAATTCAAGTCCAGACAAAAAAGCCCAATATAAGTGATTGGAATAAGCAATGGGTTCATCTACATATTATAATCACCTAAAATATTTCATTTCGTATTCAAAAAATGAATGACGATGATAATAATAATTTGTGCTATGCTTTATTACCAAACAGAGCAATCCACTGTTTGAGAGTTGGGTCACTCTACCATTCTTTTATATTTAGTTATGCCACTTTGGTATAGCAATCACTTGGATATTCAGCTATAATTTCAAAATCTGATCCCTTATCGCAATAAAAACGCTGGCATCAACACCAACATCAGACGAATCTGCAGTGTGTTTATCCAGCTAACATTCTCACAAGTTTCACTAATGTTTTTTTAAATGTTAAATAAATGTTAGGACAAAATGTTCTTATTAATATTTGATATAGGGTCTCATAACATTGAGAGAAAACGTTCTGAGATCAACATTCTCAGATTGCCCTTATGATGTTATTTAGATGTGATGAACATTCCAATCAATGTTTTTGTAACCTTTAAGTAACGTTCTGATTAAGATGATGTTCTTAGAATTAAGGGGAGACACTGCAGGCAAAAACACATGCACCTGTCAAGTTTGATATTTTGGCCTTTTTGATTTTTCATAAAGTGTTTATTTCAGACTAGTGGAAAATAACCTCCAAAAAACACTAAGTTTTTCTTTTATAGCACTTTATCTATTTGTCAATAGATTTAAATAAGTTTTCTCTCCTATGCTGAGCCATAAATCTCCACTTCAGTAGCACTTACACACACCAAACTTTATTTATTCCTGTCTATATCCTGAAGGTTTTTACAGAGGGATTTATAATTTGCTTGATTATATACAACATTTTAATCCACAAAAATTGTGAAAATATAGTGTTTTCTGTCCGTTCTAAGCATTTTCTGAATTATGAAGTGACAAAAATGAGATAACCAAAATTCCCTCTTTAAAAACTTTTGACTCTAATATGTCAAAAAATATTTTGAAACTGACATCATCCAGTTTTTAGATTTTTGTGCAAGACATTTATGCAAATTAACGCATATTTCATTAAATAATGACTCATTTGCATATCTAAACCTAACATTTTAGAAAACTTGTAATACAAAAAATGTTTGCAATTATCAATGTAATCAATCAGCTGAGTAAGGCAATAACTATTAGTTTTTTTTTTTTACCCTCTTCACCTGCAGTGTCTCACCTTAAACACACACACACATTCAAATAATCTTAAAATATTCAAATAACATTATATTTTAATGGCTATTTTAATGTTTTTAGAATATTAAAAAAATATATATAGTAGAATGTTGTAGAAAACGTTTAAATAAGGTTAAAATCTTGATATTGATCTTGGATATTTTAATGTTTTTAACTTGTTTAATGTTTTAACTTTATATTTTGGGTGAAAAAGTAGAATGTTGTTTTTGTAACCTTTAAATAATATTATAATTGTGAAAAGAAATCTGGACATTTTAATGAAAATTTAAATGTCACAATGCTTTTATATCCTAAATTTATTACCTGGATGTGTGTGTGTGTGTGTGTGTGTGTGTGTGTGTGTGTATGTGTATGTATGTATGTATGCATGTATGTATATATGCTATAAAATGACCAGAAAAACAACATACTGATCCTAAACTGGTTCAGATATTGTTCACCCACCAAACTGATTTTGAACCTCTCAAAAAAGTAAAACCTGGAAATTGGAAATCCTCCCAATCTGGCAACACTGGTCATCACTTGATGATCACCGTAAAATTAACTTCCAAAAGACTGGAGTTGGATATATTTACCACGATCTACCATTGCTCTGACAGTCTTGCAGCATTTGTTGTCTAAAAACAGCAAGGTGCATAAAACTCGATTCCCATCTGCGGCCGAAAGCTTCTTTTGAACTTCGAAAGGGTCCATAACTCAGAAAATTGGGCCCAGACAAAGACTGCCTTTAAGCACTGTTAGATCTGAGAGGAAAAGCAAAGCACATCCCTCAGGGGCTAATCTGTATTTGCCCAGTTCAGCATTAACCATATAAAAGAGAGTTCAATAAGTCGCCGAACAAAACTGAGAGCCTTGACGTGTCTGGCCTGCGGGCGTCGCATGAGTTACACGTCGCCAGCAGCAAGCGGCTCACGCGCTCATGACAAATGACTCCTCTAGTCATGGCATATTACCATGCTCTGTGCCCGTCTCGGCAGAATCCTTCCAGAAGCCTGCCAGGTGCGAGAACATTTCATTCTTTTAGCTCTGGAATATTTTGATGTATTATTCATTTAGGGTGTAGTCCCTCTCGTTTCAATGCAAAATGAGCTAAATGAGGCGAATCTCACGAAACCTGTCATAAATACGTCCAGATCATATTTCACCCCGACTCAAAAGAAAAATATACCAAATTATATTATGCACAAAGAAAATTATGCCTATTTTAGGACGATGCATTGTGATATTCTTTGATTTTCATGCCAGTTGAGCATATTTCACCCTCAATTCTTCTTAGTATCACTCTCATTACTGTAAAGCAAATAAAATAATGATTAATTGTTTCAACAAGAACGGACATCTGCCAATTGGCTCAGAAATATCATGTTCATTCAAAATGGGATTTATATCCTCTTGACATATTTGTTCTTGTTTTAAGCATAAAATAACTTCATTTTGTTCGATTTGTCAAGATTTTACATTTGCATTCTAAAGTAAATGTACCTTGATTTAAGGATGTTTAGATATCTATTTTGGAAAATAAAAATACAACATGCATGCAACATTTAATGCCACAATTTTATGAATTCAAGACTTTTTAAAGACTGATTCAAGACTGATTTAGGACTTTTTTAGGTCTTAGTTTGTGGAAGGGCTTTTAAAGACCTTTTTAAGACCCGTAGAAACCCTGCATCTGACATGATAGTATTTCATTTATCCACAAACAAGGATTTTTGTTAATGCAATATATAATTTCCTAACTTTTGTATAAAAAAACAAAAAAGAGAAAGAAATTATTTGTTTTGCAATGCATGCAACATTTAATCCTACAATTCTATGAATGCAAGACTTTTCTGCTGTGATTTGAGAACTTTTTTAGGGCTTTAATTTGTGGAAGGGCTTTTTAAGGCCTGCAGAAACCTGCAGTGTTAGTATTTAATGTATGCATTTTTTTCATGCAATATGCAGTTGCCTATTTTTGATTTTGAACTGAAATACGACCTTTCATTGTTAACTTCACCCAAGAGTGAAACTTACCAGCAATTTTCTAAGCAGATACGAGCTAAAACAGTGGAAATAACACAAACGTCTGGCAAACTTTGCCAAAACCGCAGACATCTGGACTGCAAACTCCCCAACACCCTCCGAACACAATCTGCTCCTATAACAACTGTACGTCTGTACGTCCTAACTCCAGCAGGAGAATATTAATTATCAGCAGACATTAAGGCCTGCAGATTGAATCTGGCACGCATTAAAGCTGCGCGTGTTACCACGATAGCTCGTGGACCTCCTGAGGGGAAAGATGTCTAGATTTTCTCTCCCAAAAAGAGCAGAATACATTTACATGCTTAACAATGTGCCATTCCCTCAGCTAGCAATTTTCCTCCTTTAATTCAACTAACACAATCTCATCAAATATTAATATCGCTATTGAGCTGTCTCTGACGGAATGGAAGAGAAAACGAGAGCCGATTATGAAAAAATAAAACATAACAAAAACGCCTCCATTCGAATGAATCCAAAAGAACAAACTCACAAGGATTATTATTTGATCTTATCAAGGACGCAGAGCTCTGCATCTTTATGTTCGGGCTGGCATTATTCATGCATTTCGCTCTCTAATCATGTCTTACAGAGAAATACATTTGTTGCCGTTTTCAATTCAGCGCAGCGTGTTCTTTTAAACGCAGCAAATTTCATTCTGTAATTAGGTAATTAGCGCTTCTAATCTCTAAACTTTTAATCTAATAAAGTAAATGTGATTAATTTCCCCCTGATGTCAATTCTGGCACTCTTTCATTCTCTCCAAGTAAACAAAACAGGAGAAATGGCATTTGATTGCCTACAAAACTGTGAAGCGTTTAGCTCTCTGTGAAGCATAAAAATAATGAGTAAAGTTTACTCCGTTTGGTCTGCCGCTTGGCCCGCACAACTATATACTTGGCTGTGCGTTCAGAAACCCATGTCGTTTAAGCAATAATCCAGCCAAAATTGTAGTCTAACGCAATCGAGGGTTCGATATAACCGATGCCGTAAACCACAACCCTAAAAACAGCCTTTATATTCTCAATAGTCTTGTTTAGTCAAATCAGCAGCTGTGTATGATGATAAGCCATGACTTTGAAGCGCAGCCATGTTTGGTTGCTTTCTGCCAAAGCGTTGGACATCTGAAGCATTCCTACGGCATTCACAACAGCTGCGTGCATTAAGCATTTAGTCAACTCGTGGACGTCTCGTACCGCTGGGACACGCGTCTCGGTTTAACGCTTCCCCCGGAGACAGATCAAGTCAAGTACTTTCAACTACAAATGAATCACAGGCAGGAATCTTTACATTTAGCCGTACGATTACAGAAGCATTACAGCCACCTGATCGGGATCTCTAGTGCCCAGGCAATCGAAAACCTTTGCACTTAATTGAAAACCTGCTTCAGTAAAATTGCACGAGCCACTAGGCTTCCTAAGACGAGCCGGAGGGAATCCAAAAATAAACAGCACCTCGTTCTTTTAATTAAAGGTGAATCAGTTGGCCTGTGGCAAAACGCCCTGAACCAAACTCAGCCTTTCTTAAACAGCTCAATATAAGATGACAGCGGGTTACGGGCCAGGAGAGGACTCTCGGGGTCCCTGTAGAAGAGTATTGAATGTCTTGTCCATACTATCTATTCTTGTTCTCTCAATACCCTTGCCACTAACGGTTAAACATCACGGCTCCCGTCACACCGCGGCCCGTCTAATCTGGTTGGATTTAAACAATGAGACAGGGCTAAACCGAATGCACCCGCAAATGAGAATTGATGCAGTGCATATCGCCTCTACCTGTGTGATGAATGGCTCTGAGTAAACTACCGGACGGGCTCAGAGGCGTGAGAGATTGACGCGGGAATACTGCATCTGCTCGTGCACGCTTTGCTGTTAGACCTTAAATAGCAGCCTGAGACAAAGCGCCACAACAATCCAGGTTTCAATGACATGCTGATGAATTCCAGAGACATTAATAAAGAGAATTAAGCAACAAAAAAACATCTAAAAATAACTTGCACATGCACTTGAAACCACAATGCTCAATACCAGACTGAAGGCTCAATATCGCAGGATATCAAATCATTTGCACAAACATACAAATCCTATTTTATGAAGCGTTTTACTTCACTTACACAGGTTTGCTGAACTGGCATATAAGAAATCCCTTAAGTGCCCTACTGCATCTACCAAAGGCAAACAAAACAAAGCATTCACTGCTAATCAATTGATAGAGAGAAAATCCTCATTTATATAAGGAAGTCATTGTTTCATCCCAAACATGTTTACTTGCATTGAAAAGAAATGCAAAAAATGTACTTGTACTTACTGCAATTAATATGCAAATAGTTGTGAAGTTATGTTATGAGCCTTATTTTTTATAATCAACGCAGTCTTCACTATAAAAAGTGATACTCTGCCTTTTAGAGGAGCTCTACCATAGTATATTTGTGTTACTTTGGAGTACAATGACACGTATATATAACAATGATTATATAACAACACCATCATATATAACAAAATACCAAAGTAATACCACCTGACACCATCTGTACTGTACCATGGTACTATCAAAGTGCTTTTACAGAAAAGGCCATCATGAAAAAACAGTAATTGATCATGGACATGGTACCATGGTAATACCATGTTTTATTGGACATGTATTATTTTAAGCACCATGCAAGTACCATACGTAAACATAGTAAGCAACCATGATATGGCCATCACTGTACCACGGTACTGCTACACTAAGTATTAATAGAAAAAAAACATAACCATTGTAAATCACTTTCTTCCGATACGGTATCATGATACTACCATGTTTTATTGCCAGTGCCGCTTTATTTCTTTACATATATATGGAGTACCATACCAAATATACCAAAGTACCATGGTATTATTGCCATCACTGTGCCATAGTACTCCTACAATCCTTTCCAGTAAGTATTAATACAAAACAATCATGACCTCAGCTAAATTTCCTTACATAGATTAAATTACCATGCAAATACAAAGGCACATGGACATGGTAATCCTTTCAAAGTACCATGGTAATACCATCACTGCACCATGGTACACTACTTTCTTGTATTAATACTAAACAACTATGACCTCAGCAAAAAAATAAACAGATAAAACCTTTAGTGTGTTTGGATACTGTGCCATGGTACTACCATATTTATTATATCATACTATGGTATTTCCTTACATATATTGAAGTACACCATGCAAATACCACATGTGGGAATAATTCTACATACATATATATATATATATATATATATATATATATATATATATATATATATATATATCAAAGTACAATACTCTACTTTCTTCTAACAATGAATACAAAGCAATCATGACCTCAGCACGATTCACAATGGTTTTCGGATACTGTACCATGGTACCATCGATAGTCACATACACTGAAGTACCATTGTGTTTCAGAACCATTATAACCCAGAAGCACAGTATTAGGATGCCATCACTGTATGATACCACCTCAGTACTTTTAACAACGCTCGTTCTAGTATAAAACAAACAATTAAAGCAATTCTTTCAGATATGAGAGTATAATCGCGCGCGTCTCTCTATAATGAATGCTGTGCAGGTGACAGAAACGCACCTGTGTTTCCTCGCGAGCGCCGAGCTGAGGAACCCATCGCTCCGCGCGCAGGAACTGTTCAGATCGGTCCGGTTCTCCTGCTGTCTGTCGCGTCTCCTCTCCAAGTGTCGGTTCCTCCTGAAGAAGAGCAGAAGTCAATCACATCACTCCTCGAGGAAACGAGCGGAGCTGCTGTTTCTCCGCACGCGCTGAACGCGAGACTGACTCACAGCGCGAGAAACGCGCGGAGTTCACTGACTCTCGCTCTCTCTCTGTGTGTGTGTGTGTGTGTGTGTGTGTGTGTGTGTGAGAGACTGAAGGAGGAGTCTTTTTGATGCGCACAGCTCCAAAAATCTCAGCATATTTAAATATCGGAAATATTTCACTGTCCTTGTTAAAACACACTAGTTTGTAAGATAAATAATTGTGGCTTGATATTATTTTTTTTCCTTTTTTCTAAATACAAATTAATAGATATAATCTTAATAATAAAAAAAAAAAATACTATTCAGAATTTAGAGAAAAATTGCGTAGATTAGGCCTATGCGCAAAATAAATAAATATATAAAATAAAATTATATAAAATGAAATAAAATAATAAAAAAATTGCTACTGTAAGGAAACGCGAACTTTATGTCACACTCTGCGCATGCGCCTCCGTGACAATTTTCGGACCAATGACCGCTATATTCAAACAAGTTATATAAATATTAGAACAAAACGTTCTTAAAGTAATGTTTATGGAACGTTTCAACAACTTTATTAATATTTGACATAGGGCCTACGTTCTCATAACATTGAGGAAACGTTCTTAGAACACCGTGCTACATATATGGAATAACCGTTTTATAAAAGCCCAAACTCTGCTTTGTGTCGTGCCTAACAACGCTCCTTAGCTGTTATAAAATCACTGTAAACCACGGCTTCTTGGGGTTTATTGCTTTCATTTAATGTTCTTAGAATATTCAAATAATGCTATATTTTGGATGAAAATAAAGTTAGTAGAATGTTGTAAGAAACGTTTTTGTAACATTTAAATAAAATTATAATAATGACATGAAACACTGACATTTTATGGTTTTTAGAATATTAAAAATAAACATTCAAATAATGCTATATTTTGGGTAAAAATAAAGTTAGTAGAATGTTTTTTTCAGTATTTTAGAAATGTCAAAAGGTTCCCACGACGTTTTTTTGTAACCTAAATTTGTTACTTAGATACACAAAGTGTGATGTGAACATTTTGATGTTAAATGAGTAAATTACAAACCATCCATGTACTGACATATGGATGTCTAAGTGTATATTTATTAAATCGATAGTTTAAATGACAGTGGACAGTAAAGCATAATGGATGTTCTTTCCTTCTATGGTGGGTTATATCCACTAACCCAACCACTTATCATCCAATTAGATACAAACTATTACAGTTATCTGGTTAATCACCAAGGCTGGTATTCAGAGGTCCTTTATTTCCCCCACACTTATCCAAATCACTCTCACAATTAAAGTTGAACTATTTTAAGATGAATTATCGGCTACGGAGAGCAATGAAACCATGTCAAATCAAGCTGTCAATCAAACTAAAACATTAGTTTTCCTGCAGTTTTCTGGCAATGATGCATTTCAGTGTCGTGCTTGGTTGTCAATTCTCATATTTGGCTCTTTGTAGAACTGAAAAGTGTAACACCAAATTATAAAATGCAAAGTTAGTGGTAATAAAAGCAAACCCAGAGAATAAATATGGAAAAATCATGCACTGATGCATTACTGTCCGCTGTACAGACGGATAATTCACCAGTCATTTAAACTATTGATTCAAGAACTAAACACTTACTAGACTAGACATCCACGCGTCAGATTATTGTGAATTATGCTGTGAGCTCTGCTGCAGATTGAATCTGTAAATTCATTTCATGGATGGTTTGTAATTTGTAAAGCAGTTGTGAGATACACAGGTCTCTCGGATCAACAAGACTCAGGATCTCATTTAACATCTGAGGAACAGAACATCTTCACCCTTTATGTGTATATCAAAATCAATCAATACAACTGATCAATATCTTTCCTGTCCAATTTAGAGCCCATCACAAATCCTTGATTCATCTGCATCGGCACAGATCAACAAACAAGTGCAACATAGGGGAATGTTCTTTCTTTCTTTCTTTCTTTCTTTCTTTCTTTCTTTCTTTCTTTCTTTCTTTCTTTCTTTCTTTCTTTCTTTCTTTCTGTAGTTTGGCTGTAGTTTACGATCATAAACGATCAAAGTACCTGTACTTCCTTTCTTTCTTTGACTGTCCTTTATTCATTTATTCAAATACAGTAAAACCATCTCATGGTTTTTGCACTGTAAATGCCCTCTGGAGGGACATGAAAGATATTCTTCGGAATGAATGCATTTGTATTCATCCTTTTTTTTTTAAAGCCCACGAATAAAGCTTTCAAATGGGGTCAAATGCACCCAGGAGTGATCTCATAACATATTCCATCTTTCTTGTCTTAAAGCCCAGCTCAGCTGTTTGCTGCCCGTCCTCAGCCGCGTTTGTTCCCTGTGTTGGAAGGAATATGTGTCATAAAACACAGCGGCTTGTTCGTCTGCGGTGAGCGGCAAAGAGAGGCCACGCAGAGGCCACATTCATTTTTCAGCACACCGCCGCTGTCACGAGGGAAGTAACATCACAAAGACTTTGATTGGTTCAAATTGTACGAGGTTTGTAAAGCCGAGGACGGTCGCGTGGCAGACCAGAGTGCAACGGGAGACAATTTTGTACATTATAAATGCCCGTTCAGAACCGTGACTGCCAAGCGGAGAGGAGAATACAAATGAAAAATATATTAGGGCTGAGATAAGAATGCTTTCAGACAGAAATGAGTCCTATAGAGGACCGAGGTTCCTGAGAAGAAAATTCAACAATATTAATTTCTGTCCTACTGGCCATATTTATGCTCTAAAACGGCCCTTAGACATACAATATATATTTGAATTTAATAATTAATAATTAATTAATAAACACTTTTGCATGTTCATGATTCTTTGATGTTGGTCACATATAACATGCAGGTAAACAAATATTCAATATGTTTTCAGTAAATATTTATATACAGTAGCCAATAAATTATATTGCAATTATTTTGTTATATATTGTGAATGTGACGATATTTATTACTATATTCCATATTTATTTTATTTTTATTGCTATATCCTACTGGGCAAATGCAGGTAATCTGATCAAATATTTTATTTTGATTGATTTTATTTTAAAAATATTTTATGTGGGTGGCACGACTTGGCAAATAAATTATATTACAATTATTATTAATTAAATTAAAAATTATTTTCAAATATTGCAACTTTAACTATGACATTTTATCTCATACTGTATGAAAGACCTTTATTATTATTATTATTATTATTATTAACTAATTTAAACTCTATAAAAATGTAAGTATTACTGTTTACATTTTTACTGTTAAATAAACAATTTATAAAATAGAGATGATTTCATATACACATTTCTTATAGATTCAGAATTCCGAATTGATTCTTATTAGTTCAGAATTGATCAGATTTAGATTAGATTTGTTCTATTATTATGATACACTTTGGTTGCATGTAAAGGAGCAGTGTGAACATTCTGCAAAACATCTCCTTTTTATCCTTTTATGGACTGACATGAGGGTGAGTAAATGATATAGAAATTTAATTTTTTCTTGAACTATGCCACAATATTTCAGCGTTCAGAGATGATCAGTTATAATTCACTCTGATAAATACAAATACTCTCTGAAGCGGATCTTTGAAGGCTTCATAAATACTCAACGCAGCAGCCGCGCAGAGGTCTGTATGCATTAAGAAAACCCCAGATAACCATAATAGCCTCACACATCAGACAGCAGCGCTGGAGGCAGATAACGGCCTCCTGCAAGCGTCTTTCCCTCCCCGAGGCTGTTGTCAGAGATATCGCCGATGAAATGCATTGGCTGTATGTGATTCGCATGGATTGGTGACCGGATCTGGCGTGGCGCAGCGGTTGCAGCAGGAGGACAGGCCCTGTCTTGAGAGATAGCCCCTCGCTCCACACAGCTCTTCTCAATATTTCATCGGACAGACGGGCAGGCAGAGTTTGGCAATACCTCAGAGAATGCATTTGCTCATACTAATGGCTGCTTCTTGGAAATACTGACAGGAAAACATCAAGCGAAGTGAAAGAGAGGTTCACCTGTTTGCATAAGAGCATTTCATGTCTAAAGCAACTGAGCAGCGTTTTTTGGACACTCGTGGCTTGATAAGTCTCTCTTAAGTGAATCGTTCACGCAAAAATGAATGTTATTTCATCATTTACTCTCAGTCATGTCAGTCCAATCTCAAATTTCACCTATATTTTTTGTGCTACAGGGCACTTTGATGTTCAAGAACTAGGATTCCCATATATATATATAAAAATTGCTCTGTTGGCTGTGGAGTCAAGACATTTACAAATATGATTAAAAGATGAATATGAGACAAAACTACAGAATGTCACATTTTATTATTGGGTGATTCAACACATAGATGTTTTACCAGCTAAGAAGTTCAGCACTTTTAGAGTTCATCCCTCTATCTGATGTGGGCATAAGTATTGGAGCAGTTGCCTCTCAGGTCTTTCTAAGTGATCAGCTGTGTCCTGCTGCATTAATTCTTCAGATATTAAAAGCAGGGAATGTGTCGTATCAGTTATATCCATTACTTCTGTATTCTGAATCCTGCAATCGATGATGACACACAAACCAGGATGAAGATGAGGGAGCTGACTTTGAGAGAAAAGCAAGTGATTTTGATGCTAAAAGAAAAGAGGAAGTCAATTAGAGCTCTAGCAAAAACAAAGGGCATGGAGAAATCAAGAGTTTGGAAACCACCTCTGACCAGCACCAAAAATAGAAAGGCAAGATTAGAGTTTGCAAAAAAGCACAAAGGTGAGTCAGAAGAGTTTTGGAACTGTGTTTATGGACCGATGAGACAAAGATGAACCTTTATCTAAGTGATGGGAAAGCAAAAATGTGGAGAAAAAAGGGAACTGCAATGATCCCAAGCATACAGCCTCATCTGTAAAGCATGGTGGAGGTGGTGTCATGGCATGGGCATGCATGGCTGCCTCTGGAACAGGCCCTCTCAACTTTACTGATGACTTAATGTATGATGACAGTAGCAGAATGAATTTGGAAGGGTACAAAACCATCTTGCCTACCAATATTCAAGAAAATGCCACCAGATTCATTGGGAAGTGCTTCATATTGCATCAGGACAATGACCCAAAACACCCTGCCAGTTCAGTCAAGGAATTTATAAGAGCAAAGAAATGGAAAGTGTTAGATTGCCCAAGTCAATCTCCAGATTTAAATCTGATTGAACATGAATTTCAGCAGCTGAAGAGGAGAGTAAAGGCAGAAACTCCACAAAACAAGCAACATTTGGGATTAGCTGCATTAAAGGCTGGGAAAAGTATTTCAAAGGATGAGAGCAAGAGTCTGGTGATGGCTATGGGTCACAGACTCACTGCTGTGATTGTGTACAAGGGATCTGCAACTAAATAATAGCTTTTAATCTTTAATATCTGCCTTATGTTCAACTGTCCCAATACTTATGCTCACATCAATGAGTGGGATGAACTCTAAAAGTGCTGTTCTTTTTATTTGGTAAAACATGTATGTGTTTAAACAGCTAATAATAAAATGTGACATTCTGTAGTTTTGTCTCATATTCATCTTTTAATCATATTTGCAAATGTCTTGACTCCACAGCCAACAGAGCAATTTTGTCTTTACTGTTCCAATACTTATGGAGGGGACTTTATATACAGTATATTCTCAAGTATTTATACCCCTTAATTTTTTTTCACGTTTTATGTTCCTGCCTTATGTTAAACTGCTTTAAATTACTTTTTTTCCACATCAATCTACACTCCATACACTATAATGATAAAGCAACAAAAAAAAAAGATTTTTAGCATCTTTGCAAATTTATTACAAATAAAAAACGTAAATGATTCCATTGCATAAGTACTCATACCCTTATCTGAGACAGTTGAAATTTATCTCAGGAGCATTCATATTGCTTGTAGGTGTTACTAGATTTGAGTGAAGGTAGCCTGTGGCAAATTCAATTGAATGGGTCTGATTTGGAAAGGCACACACGTCTTAATAAAAGGTCTAACAGCTGACAATGCATATCAGAGCAAAGACCAAGCCCTGAGGTCAAAAGAACTGTCTGTAGAGCTCAGAAACAGGCTTGTGTCAAGTCACACATGTGGTGAAGAGTTCAGAAAAAAATTCTGCTTCATTGAAGGGTCACAGAAGCATGTATTAATGGAAGAAGTTTGAAACAACCAGGACTCTTCCTGGTCTCCTGGCCAAACTGAACAACTGATGGAGAAGGGCTTTGGTTAGAGTGGTGGCGAAGAACCTGATGGTCACACTATTTGAGCTCCATCATCATATATGGAGATAGGAGAAACCTACAGAAGGACAAACATCACTGCAACACTCCACCAATCTGGGTGGAGTTAGATTGGATTTTGCCTCTCTCTTTCAGATTTGTTCTGCGTTTATATTCTTGTGAAGTTTGTTCTTTTTACAGCTTTATTATTCTTATTTTTAGTTGTACATTGTCCCTTTTTCCCATTAAATTGCAATGACAAAAGCTTCAAAAAGGAAGCAAAATCACCATAAAAGTGGCATAATATTAGTCCATGCACTATATTCCAAGTCTTTTACATCATAATTCATCTGCTCTAGTTCTCTTTTGAGCATTCAGTGCTTTCATGAAGCCTGAAAAGTCAGACGGAAGAGTAAATGATGATCCCTTTAAACTCCTGTAAAGGAGTGTTTTACTTTTTTATACAAATCTGAGAGCAGTTGTGTTTATTGATCATAACAAATATATCGTTTATTTCATCTTAAACCACTCCAAAATACTATGCTGTATATATTGTTTCTGTTTATGTGAAATAAAACAATCTTTATATTCTTTCACACGCAGCTCTCAAACCAAAGATGATGCAATATGTTAAGCATCAGGTTTGATGTCAGAAGGTGAGTACATGAACTATTCCTTTCAGAAAGCAATCATCTGATTGAATATTGTCTGTATGCCTGATGTCAGCGTGATGAATGTCACATATTCAGAGCCGTTCCTCATTGAAATCTCAAGGCTGTAGTTTATGGGTGGGAATGATTCTGTGGGGCTACAATTCAATGCAATCAATGCATTCAACGTCTAAATAAGACATAAAAATAATTAATCGACAAATCATGCTTTGTTTAGTATTTCATATTTCAGCTCCCTCAAAATAAATAGTTGGATGCTCGTCTGAAACTAAACAGATGACAGCTGACGCGGCGAGCGAGTCACACCGACAGCGCAGAAATGAACCATAAACACAAGAGAAGCAGTGCAGCGGCACAGTACACAGAAAACAATGTTAGAAACGAGGTGAGCTTATCAAACAAGACGTCTTTACAGCTGCTGCACAGGTCAGGAATGAGAGTCTGACCACTAGACATACAATTCAGGTTTATGTTTTTGCATTGCATGTCAAATTTACATGCATTTGGATTATGCAGATTTAATGAAAACAAACTAAGTCATCGTGTTTTCAAAATGTATTTATTCAAATTGCTTAGAATCAGCATAAATCCATGGAAACTTATTTCTGCCATGAGAAAAAAAAACTTTTTCCTCACAATTCAGTTTATTTCTTACATTTCAGGCTTTTTTCACGCAAATTCAGAGTTTATTTTTTGAACATTCTGAATTTATTTCTCAAAATTTTGACTTTTTTCTCACATTTCACAGTTTATTTCTCAATATTCAGACCTTTTTTCTCGCAATTTAGTTTATTTTTTCAAAATTCTGAATTTATTTCTCAATATTCAGACTTTTGTCTCACAATTCAGAGTTTATTTCTCAATATTCAGACCTTTTTTCTCGCAATTTAGCTTATTTTTTCAAAATTCTGAATTTATTTCTCAATATTCAGACTTTTGTCTCACAATTCAGAGTTTATTTCTCAATATTCAGACCTTTTTTCTCGCAATTTAGCTTATTTTTTCAAAATTCTGAATTTATTTCTCAATATTCAGACCTTTTTTCTCGCAATTTAGTTTTTTTTTTTAAAATTCAGAATTTTTATTTCTCAAAATTTTAACTTTTCCTCACATTTCAGGCTTTTTTCACACAAATTCAGAGTTTATTTTTTGAACATTCTGAATTTATTTCTGAAAATTTTGACTTTTTTCTCACAATTCACAGTTTATTTCTCAATATTCAGACCTTTTTCTCGCAATTTAGTTTATTTTTTGAACATTCTGAATTTATTTCTCAAAATTTAGACTTTTTTCTCACATTTCACAGTTTATTTCTCAATATTCAGACCTTTTTTTTCGCAATTTAGTTTATTTTTTCAAAATTCTGAATTTATTTCTCAATATTCAGACTTTTTTCTCACAATTCAGAGTTTATTTCTCAAAGTTCAAATTTTATTTCTCAAAATTTGGACTTATTTTCTCATAATTCTGAGTTTATTTCTCACAATTAATGACTCTCTTTTTTTTTTTTTTTACTGTGGACCAAGCCATACATTAGTTACAATGAATGTTTTATTTATCGATGATAAATATATAAACCTGGTTATTGTGCCTTTAACACCCATTCAGTGTATAAGTACTAAAAAACGCATACTATATACACATCAAATACTGTAAATCTTACCTGTTTCATTAATGTATGACTAAACAATATGAATCACAGTAAGTTTATTAGTTCATGTTAAATTTGTTTTGAGTTCATTGATTTCTCACATTGATACCATGAGAATTAGCAACCAAATAATGCTTTTTATCACTCTTTTTTAAAGCTAGCTCATAATTAAAAACATAATTCCAGAGTAATTTACAGTGGTTATGCTTTTAACTCCAATCTACGGTTGTAAATCACAATCTCTTTATTCCCATGAAATGCGTTTAGAGATCAGCATGTATTTCTTTAAACTTAGTTTTCTTCATTTGTTTTTAAGCTGTAAAGCTCTGCTGAAATATAGGTCTAATTAAAAGCCAATTAAAAATGGATGGTGTTTGTGGCCACTGTGAACTTTTATCTTTAAGCTCCTCTCAGATAATGGCCACATTGAATGTTTATTTAATGCTTTATATTTGAGGATGAAAAGACATCAGAGATTCTCGCAAATGTTTTATGTCAACCTCTCCCATGTTTCCAGAAGCTTTTAGACTTGAAGAAGCTCTACTGAGGGTCTTTGCCGATTTTTCAGGACTTTAACATAAATAGGCTCAGAAACCCACAGTATGATGGGCTCTGAAGTGAAAATGGGACATAAATGTTGTCAGAGACCTTCAAAGTAATGTTTATCTGCATAAACAGATTTACTTCTGCTTCTTTTGTACCTGCAGGGAAACACAGCGGATTTCTTTTGTCATTCACGTCTCTCTTTTAAATAACTTAATTCGCTGATGTTGGGGGTCAGTTTATATACAGCTTTAGATGTCATTTTAATCTTTAGGACTGGTAAATTGTGGCTAGGCTTAAAGGAATAGCAGCAATCGAAAATGATCAGGTACTGATTATTTCACACATAAAGTGGTGTATAAAACTCTGTTAATGGATATCTAGTTCCATACAGCAAAAAATATACTCTAAAATATATTTCAAAATATACAAAAAAAAAAAAGGCAAATAATATATTTGCGAAAATATTGTTAAAACATGTATTTACATATTTTCTGCCAATATATTTTTGGCCTTTTTTTATTTTAATTTTTTTATATGAATATTTTTTTTTATATATATTTCGCTCTCCATGGATTTCAATACAATAAAATATTTGCATTATGTTACATTTCCCATACAGCAATAAAAAAAAATAAAAATAAAAAAAAACATTTGTAAATATATTTACAAATGTATATATTTAAAAATATACACAAAAAGTAGAAACAAAAAACTAAAACTTAAAATATGATTCAAAATATATTTACACACATATACTTTCTACCAATTTATATTTTTATACTTTTTATATATATATATATATATATATAAAACATTTAAAAATCAATTTTGCCCTCCACATACCTCAGTCCATGAAAATACATTTGCATATGTGTCACATTTGGAGAAAAACATTATTTGTTTAAGAGATTAGAAATTAAAAAAAAAAAAAAAAAAATTTTAAGTTTTTGAATTTATTATTATTATATGGGAAATAAATCCCATAAGAGTATCAGGATGCCAATATTTCACAGGAGAGAATACTCTATGAATATTGGCTTTGCGGCAAGAGATCTGTGCTATGAAATCTGAGTTCCAGACCCATTTACACCTTCCATCACGACCCATTTACACCTGCTCCTCCAGCTTTCTGTCCTCCAGAGCCACAATATGCACTTGCTTCCGAGGTGCAACAGTTGACATGCTTGTAAAAACCTCAAATGCAGCGAGGAAGGAAGAGTGAGATGAAACTTCAGTGGCGTGCAGAGATACCATGATGAAAACAGCTTTTGTACGAACACTTGAGTCGAAGATAAACACAAGAGTTTCATAATAGATAATGGATTAGTGGAGTTCCAGCCAAAGATGCAGTGAATGGAAATACAAATGAATATGAATAACACTGGGATCCGTGTTTGAAGTTTGTCTTAGTGCAGATCACAGACAGAGATTTTCATTTGCATTTGATTAGAAAGCTCGTCTTGACTATGGCTTTACTTATATAATCAAGCATAAGAACATTTAAAAGTGAGTGAAGGGGATGCATGAACTAATAAAACTGGGTGTATTTTGACTTGGACCAGTAAGAAACCACCTAGCAACCACATAGCAACATACTAACAACCATTCTGATCATCCTGATGGTGAGTTTTAAGCAGACAAGAACCACTCAGGGTTATTATAGCTACCTAAAAATACAAAATAAAATCATTAAAAAAATGTATATATATATATATATATATATATAATTCTTTCAGTTAGTTCCCTCTGCAACATTTATTTTCATTAAAAACAAACAAACAAGAGAAAAAACACCTAAAACAATAACAAAACACAACAAAATTACAAAAAAAAATTTAAATGAAAATATATAATATAAATATTAAAAAATCTTGCAAAAATCTAAATCAAATTATGAATAAAAAAAATTAAAAGCACAGCTAAAATTAAGTTAACTAAAACAAACAAACAAATAAATAAATAAATGAATAAACTTTTTATTTTATTTCTGTTAGTTCCCATGGCAACATTTCTTATTTTCATAAAAACAAAAACAAAAAAAACGTAATAAATGACAAAAACACCAAAAAATGACTCAATCTTTAAATTAAAATGAATATTTATAATATAAATATATAAATATAAAAAATCCAAAAACTAATAGAAAATATTAATAAAGAAAAGCACCATTAAAACTAAGTTAACTAAAACTAAAACTATTTAATTAATTAAAATTATTTAATTAATCAGATAAATAATTAAAATAAAATCCTACCAAAAAAAATATTTTATTTCAGCAAGCTGCCAAGGCAACATTTTCATTTAGTTTAACCTGATTCACTAAAACGACTAAAATTGAAATCATAATTAATAAAAATATAAAAATGATAAATAAAAATACATATTAAAAATAATTTAAATTACTAAAACTAACTTGAAAATAGAAAACAGAAAAATAAAAACTAATTCAAAATATAAATAAAAACTGAAATAGTATCTCAGTGATACTAAAATACTGCCACTCTCTCTCAGACCGTATAAAAAGCTTGTTTCTCAATGCTTTTCTCAAAGCATGTCTCATTTTTTAAGCACCTTATAATAAACGAACACATTTCTGCATGATTTCTAATATGAATTCATTTGAAATGTGTTTTCTTTACTGTAAGTTGCTGTAATGTAAGTCTTTTTTTTAACCCATCGCACACTCGGCAGTCTGAACAAATGATGTTCCAGAGGTATAATTCTGGTTTCATTCGCACATTTTGCAGCTGACAGTTTTTCCATCTACCGAATGCAGATGAAGAGCAAGTCCATATTTTGTCATTCAAACAATCAACCTCATATGGAAATATCACTTGCTGTGAAAATAAGTTCAACGGTATGATTTTCTCATCTGTAGGCCTTCGAGGGATAGTTCAGAAAAAAATGAAATCGTTGGTACCCATTGACTTCCATATAGAGCCAAAATACTATGGAAGTCAATGGGTACCAGCAACAAACATTCGTCAAAGTATCTTCTTTTTTTGTTTTTAACACAACATGACTGATTTTTCATTTTTGAGTGAACTATCACAGTAAAAAAATCAAAAGTTGAGAAAACGTAAAAGTTTAAGGCAACCAGCTTCAGCAGATTTTTGAGTTTTCTCAACTTGTTGTTTTCAGTTTACAACAAAAAGTTAAGAAAACTCAAATCTTCTACAAAAACAAGTTAAGAAAACTCTAATCTTCTACAAAAACAAGTTGAGAAAACTCAAATCTTCTACAAAAACAAGTTGAGAAAACTCAAATCTTCTACAAAAACAAGTTGAGAAAACTCTAATCTTCTACAAAAACAAGTTGAGAAAACTCTAATCTTCTACAAAAACAAGTTGAGAAAACTCTAATCTTCTACAAAAACAAGTTGAGAAAACTCTAATCTTCTACAAAAACAAGTTGAGAAAACTCTAATCTTCTACAAAAACAAGTTGAGAAAACTCTAATCTTCTACAAAAACAAGTTAAGAAAACTCTAATCTTCTACAAAAACAAGTTAAGAAAACTCTAATCTTCTACAAAAACAAGTTGAGAAAACTCTAATCTTCTACAAAAACAAGTTGAGAAAACTCTAATCTTCTACAAAAACAAGTTGAGAAAACTCTAATCTTCTACAAAAACAAGTTGAGAAAACTCTAATCTTCTACAAAAACAAGTTGAGAAAACTCTAATCTTCTACAAAAACAAGTTGAGAAAACTCTAATCTTCTACAAAAACAAGTTGAGAAAACTCAAATCTTCTACAAAAACAAGTTGAGAAAACTCAAATCTTCTACAAAAACAAGTTAAGAAAACTCTAATCTTCTACAAAAACAAGTTGAGAAAACTCTAATCTTCTACAAAAACAAGTTGAGAAAACTCTAATCTTCTACAAAAACAAGTTGAGAAAACTCTAATCTAAAACAAGTTGAGAAAACTCAAATCTTCTACAAAAACAAGTTAAGAAAACTCAAATCTTCTACAAAAACAAGTTGAGAAAACTCAAATCTTCTACAAAAACAAGTTGAGAAATCTCAAATCTTCTACAAAAACAAGTTGAGAAAACTCAAATCTTCTACAAAAACAAGTTGAGAAAACTCTAATCTTCTACAAAAACAAGTTGAGAAAACTCTAATCTTCTACAAAAACAAGTTAAGAAAACTCTAATCTTCTACAAAAACAAGTTAAGAAAACTCTAATCTTCTACAAAAACAAGTTGAGAAAACTCTAATCTTCTACAAAAACAAGTTGAGAAAACTCTAATCTTCTACAAAAACAAGTTGAGAAAACTCTAATCTTCTACAAAAACAAGTTGAGAAAACTCTAATCTTCTACAAAAACAAGTTGAGAAAACTCTAATCTTCTACAAAAACAAGTTGAGAAAACTCTAATCTTCTACAAAAACAAGTTGAGAAAACTCTAATCTTCTACAAAAACAAGTTGAGAAAACTCTAATCTTCTACAAAAACAAGTTGAGAAAACTCTAATCTTCTACAAAAACAAGTTGAGAAAACTCTAATCTTCTACAAAAACAAGTTGAGAAAACTCTAATCTAAAACAAGTTGAGAAAACTCAAATCTTCTACAAAAACAAGTTGAGAAAACTCAAATCTTCTACAAAAACAAGTTGAGAAATCTCAAATCTTCTACAAAAACAAGTTGAGAAAACTCAAATCTTCTACAAAAACAAGTTGAGAAAACTCAAATCTTCTACAAAAACAAGTTGAGAAAACTCAAATCTTCTACAAAAACAAGTTGAGAAAACTCAAATCTTCTACAAAAACAAGTTGAGAAAACTCAAATCTTCTACAAAAACAAGTTGAGAAAACTCAAATCTTCTACAAAAACAAGTTGAGAAAACTCAAATCTTCTACAAAAACAAGTTGAGAAAACTCAAATCTTCTACAAAAACAAGTTGAGAAAACTCTAAAATCTGCTGAAGCTGGTTGCCTTAAACTTTGTTGATTTTTTTACAGCGATCCCTAGTGAATAATAAATATGTATTAGAAATACATTTATTTCATGCTAAGCATACTACAAATACAACTTTATATTTATGTGCTTAATAAAATGTCCTGCAATTGTACTTATACTTAAAGTCTGCTAAACTAGAACAGCTAATATTGTACTTTAATTGTGTGGAAGTAATGCAAGATATACTTAGTATATTCGATTGTGCTAAAGTGGAACTATTGCAAGTATACTTTAAATATTGCATTTAAAGTCTGATGTTATTCAAAGATCATACAATCCTCATCAACAGTGACATTAAAACACATTTTAGACTCAATATTAAGAAAAGTGCATTGTGCAAACAAGTAATATATGCCAAGTAAAGTTTAATTATAACCTCCAGTTATGTGTCAGTAAATATGTTAATAGATTTGAACTATACTTAGCATGAAATAAATGTATTTTAAATATATTACTTTTTTAGGGATATCTGCTTCCCGAAGAATGTCGTTGGGTCAAAAAATGCGATAAGTAAATAAAAGCTTGAGCCGTGGCTACGAGTGTCATGTCAAACATGGTGCATTTGGCTCCTGAAGCCTCAAACGAGGGTCATTTTGTCGGGTAATGGCTGCTCTCTCAGGAGACTCATTTAGTTTTGTCTGTAACGATGGGCTGCCTCAGAGAATCAACCTCTCGACAGGGAAGGAATGTAATCATCGCCTCATTTTCCCCTCTCTTCTCTGTCCTCCACTATATTTACATAGATGTTTCTGTCTGTTCCTCATTTCATTTCTTGTGCTTTTCTCGTCTCGCTCCTCATTTTTCTCACTTTAATGGTCACGTATGCTGAAGGTGTAGGATTTACTTTGAAACATTTTCACATTTTCAGAAATTGCTAGTAAATTTCACAAATAATTAGACAGGTAGCACACTGAATTAAATAACATTTTGATGTAGAAAGACTAAAATTGTATTTTCTTGTATAACATACAAACCTTTGTTAATATTTGAAAAAGAAATGGCAAGTAACACACTGAATAAACTATATATCTATCTATATGATTAAATGACATTTTTGAGTAGAAATACTCAAATTGTATTTTCTTGTAAAACATACATATCTTTGTTTTTATTTACAACTTCATTACAAAGAAATGGCAAGCACCAAACTGAATTAAATATACAATTTTCAAGTAGAAAGACTTTTAGGATTTAATTCTAAACATTTCCACTCAGAAATTGCTAGTAAATTTCACAATAATTATATATATATAAAAAATGACAGATAAAACATTGAATTAAATAAGATTTTTTTTATTTATAAGATGGTTATTATTTTAAAAATTACTAGTAAATTTCACAAACATTAACAAAGAAATTTTAAATTTATACATTTTTAAATTCTAAAACCTGAAATAGAGTTTCTTGCAAAACACAGATCTTTGTTATTAATATTATTTTTGGGAAATTGCTAGTAAATTTTCTGAAATAATTACAAAGAAATGGCAAATAACAAACTGAGTTAAATATGCAATTTTGAAGTAAAAAGACTAAAAATAGTTTTTTTTTGTAAAACATACTTTTTTTGTTTTATTTACAACTATTTATTTACAAAATAAAATCATTATAACATGCTGAATTAGCTTTGTGTATACTTCAAATGTTTTCAACAAGCACTCGAGTTCATCAGTAGTACATTTATGGCCATGTGATGCTTGGAACAAAGGTTTTGCTCATACATACTTAAAACAATATTTTCACTAAACAATTGCTAGTAAGTTTCTCAGATTCTTAAAAAGAAATGCCAAGTAAAACACAATCCAACAATCTTTGAAAAATCCTATTTTACGGTGCAGTTCCTCTAATATCTAAATTGCTCTCAGACAGAAATAAGATTAATTGGAGAGCACATTTAAGACTTTTGCTTAAAGCTCCTGTTTCTCAGATCTTCTGAGAAAGACTTCAGTAATCCTTCATGTTTCTCATGAGTTTCAGAAAAGATCTCAAAGGTCCCAAAATGTGCAGTCAAAAGCCTGAGATCTCAATATGAACTCAATCAGTTTTTCCATAGTGTAAGGTCTGTTCTGGGTTTTGTTTCACGTCTCTTATTTTGAAGTTCTGTTATGGTTCCTGTTTGTTTCATGCGTCCCTTGCCCTCATGTTTCTTTGCGATTGGTTCCCTTGTTCTATGTGTCATGTTCTGATTGGTTCTCTTGTCTATGTGTCATGTTTCTTTGCGATTGGTTCCCTTGTTCTATGTGTCATGTTCTGATTGGTTCCCTTGTTCTATGTGTCATGTTCTGATTGGTTCCCTTGTTCTATGTGTCATGTTCTGATTGGTTCCCTTGTTCTATGTGTCATGTTCTGATTGGTTCCCTTGTTCTATGTGTCATGTTCTGATTGGTTCCCTTGTTCTATGTGTCATGTTCTGATTGGTTCCCTTGTTCTATGTGTCATGTTCTGATTGGTTCCCTTGTTCTATGTGTCATGTTCTGATTGGTTCCCTTGTTCTATGTGTCATGTTCTGATTGGTTCCCTTGTTCTATGTGTCATGTTCTGATTGGTTCCCTTGTTCTATGTGTCATGTTCTGATTGGTTGCCTTGTTCTATGTGTCATGTTCTGATTGGTTCCCTTGTTCTATGTGTCATGTTCTGATTGGTTCCCTTGTTCTATGTGTCATGTTCTGATTGGTTCCCTTGTTCTATGTGTCATGTTCTGATTGGTTCCCTTGTTCTATGTGTCATGTTCTGATTGGTTCTCTTGTTCTATGTGTCATGTTCTGATTGGTTCCCTTGTTCTATGTGTCATGTTCTGATTGGTTCTCTTGTTCTATGTGTCATGTTCTGATTGGTTCCCTTGTTCTATGTGTCATGTTCTGATTGGTTCCCTTGTTCTATGTGTCATGTTCTGATTGGTTCCCTTGTTCTATGTGTCATGTTCTGATTGGTTCCCTTGTTCTATGTGTCATGTTCTGATTGGTTCCCTTGTTCTATGTGTCATGTTCTGATTGGTTGCCTTGTTCTATGTGTCATGTTCTGATTGGTTCCCTTGTTCTATGTGTCATGTTCTGATTGGTTCCCTTGTTCTATGTGTCATGTTCTGATTGGTTCCCTTGTTCTATGTGTCATGTTCTGATTGGTTCCCTTGTTCTATGTGTCATGTTCTGATTGGTTCTCTTGTTCTATGTGTCATGTTCTGATTGGTTCCCTTGTTCTATGTGTCATGTTCTGATTGGTTCTCTTGTTCTATGTGTCATGTTCTGATTGGTTCCCTTGTTCTATGTGTCATGTTCTGATTGGTTCCCTTGTTCTATGTGTCATGTTCTGATTGGTTCCCTTGTTCTATGTGTCATGTGGTCATTGGTTGGTTCTTGTCATGTGACCCTCATTGTTTGTTATAAGTAGCCATGTCCTTGCCTTTGTTTCTTTGTCGTGTATTGAATGTATTTATCCAGCTGTCGGTGAGGGTTTCGTTATAGTCAAGTCTTCGTTTGTTTGTATTTTGGATTGCACTTTGTTTAATAATAAATCTGCATGCCTCAGTGGGCTCTCATTACACATAATTATCTGCATTCATTTTATTGCCATATACTCTTAATGTATATGAGCTATTGACTCATTTTGTCTTTTTATTTCTCCAAAGGGGTTTTAGGAGAACCATCTGAAGTCTGCATGAAGCATCTGAGGCGTCTCGTGAGGTTTGAAAGCACAACATCCAAACAATACATTTTTCCTTTGAAGTTTCATTCATTCCTTATAGTTTTAGTAAATTTACTCCCACTGCAGTTACATAAATAAATAAGCTCAGGTTTGCTATTTCTGAGTCAACCTCAGCAAAAATGACTAATTTGAATCATCAGACTTGAAGCACTCAGTCTAATGCCCTCCTGAAAGCTGCTTTAACGATTTAAAATGAGTTAAACCCCGTTTGAGAGCTTAAACTAACTTTAAGTGCAACTTTATGCCATTATAAGTGTGTTGGGGAGAGAGATGGGGATAAAAGTTAATCTTCTTAGTATGTTTCAAAACCAAGATTCATATGTGAAGAAGAAACACGGACCAGAAGTGTGAATCATGCTAAATATGTAACTATGTAAATGCAGATGCTGAAATTTGTTTTAATCATTTAAAATATAATAAAACTTACAATGATCATATTTTTCTCTTATCCATTTTAATAAGTACAGGTCAGAATAAGTGTTACTTTTTTTCATACATATACTATCTGTTACGCTGAATGGTGATGGAATATTTTCACATTTAATACATGTGCAGTGTAAGAACATATAAGGAGCAAAAGTGTTTCAAACATACGAGCACAGTTCAGAATGATCGTTTACTCAACTTTGTTGTTAAACTGAATGTACAAAGCAAACGGAAATAACCACAAAATAAAAAACACTGAAACAAGAGCGTGAGGTTTATCTGTCAATCAGATGCTTTAAACTGATTTCTATTGAACAGTTTGAGCTGCAGTTCAGTTGCTGACTATTTCAAATCTAGTGAATTAAGCTACAAACTCCATCATAAAGCACAATGTTTCCATCTAATGTCTTTTGAGCTGCAGCTAGTCATGTTAATGGAGTGTTTCACTAGTTAGCAGTAAACCGGTTACCTCACCTCTATGTTCCTAGATTTGTGTTGGATGTTATCTTCGGAATGGAAACATTATTTTATTTGGAAACATCATAGTTTCTCTTATTTCAGTTAATGTGATAAAACTAGCGAGCTGAGCCAGTAGCAGTACTGACAGTGTCATGTAAACATGACTGAAGATGAACTCATGTTTGAATAGTCAGTGGCAAATTCTTTAAATAACAAAACGTACTTGCAGGCTGAGAGTCAGAAGCGCCAGACTGTCCTTGCAAAGTTGGAATTGCCCCACTTTATAGAAACAGCATTTGAGCACAGCTGGCATTGGAGGCTACTCTCCCAGGTTCAGGAAATAGTCCTCCGTAAAATGGGCTGCACACACTCTAATATTTGGGTTGATCTGTTCTGGAACAGTGTTGTAAATACAACTTAAACATAGATTTCTAGTTGTGCCCTCTTTTGGAAGCCCAAACAAAGTACTTTCACTTTCACAACGAAACACAGCATCTCCAGGACATTGTGCCGGCGGCAGCAACAATACTACAGCCAGAATAAAAATCACACCCTCCTTGCGTATACATTTGGGTGGTGTTTTGCAAATCTCCCCACACCGTGACGTAGACATGTGGGGCGTGTTTGAATGAGCAGTTTTAGGGGGGTGTGGTCGAGTCTTTTATAAAGAATATCTCTTTGGTTCTGAGACTTTAGTCTTTGCAGCTTCAGGGATCTTATCTATGCACAAACAGCTTGTAACACTCCAAAGAGAAAGGAAAACTTGAAATAGCATCATATGACCCCTTTAAACAGCCGTCTCTACTGTGACCAATTACCTTTGATAAATACTGTTGTAACAGAGCAGCAGCAGCTCTCAAACACACGTAATGAAGTTCTCTTCAGTTCTACTAACTACCAATTAGTTTGTGCACCTGTTTCGATAAACAAATGATTAATTGCGATCCTCTGAACAATCCTGAGTAACGCAGGTATTTTTGCAACGCAAGAGATTTCTCCAGGCTTTATATGGAGCAATGCACTCATCCTAGATGACAGTCTGAGGAAGTCAAGCAGGTCACGATAACATACTCCATTTCTGCATGCATTCTTAAAGGAACATAATGACTTTCTTAGAAGAAAGTTTATGTGCTGTTCTCTCTCTCTCGTTTTTTTTTTTTTTTTTGTCGATTTAGTTTTTTATTTAAGTTTTAGTTATTTTAGTACATTAAGTTAACTAAATGATAATGAGAAATGTTACCTTGGCAGTTAGCTGAAAAATAAGCTTAAGTATATTTATATTTCATTTATTTTATTAATATTACATTTTTATTTAAATTGATAAATTATGGGTTTAGTTTTGTTTTAGTTAACTATAATAACCCTGCTTTATCTTTTTATTTCAAAATATAAAATTTTTACTCCACAAATGTAAAAACCTTAATGTGCCTACAACTCCCTCATTAACAAATAGACAAATAGGCACACACACACACACACACACACACACACACACACACACACACAAAATAGCCATTGAGCTGAACTATTTCTTTGAATGTTCTAGTTTTAAATGTACTTTATAAACAACTGAATAAAGGCAGCCACATAAAAGTGCATCTAAATGACTAAATTAGTTTGAATTTCATGCTGAAGTCATTTATTCTGAAGCTTATGAGGGATATTATAGAGGATGGAAGCACTTCACTGTCATATCAGCTTGATCTTTATCCCTGCATTTACATTTATTTATTTAATCATTTAGCAGATGCTTTTTATCCAAAGCAACTTACAAATGAGAATAATACAGGCAGAAGCGGTTAAAGTGAGAGGAAAACAATGAAGTGCAACTGTACCAAATTTCAATTCAACAAATGCTATGATTATGTAAAATTGTGTGGCAGGGCAAACCATCTGAAGGCTGAGATTAAAGTGTTTTTCTTTGCATTTTTCTGCATAATAGATTTCAATCTTTGGACTCAAATGCAGATCAGACTCGAAACTGATCTGAATTTTCTTTGAATTTTTTGTGTTTTTACTCCGAGGATGATGAAAGACCCTGTTTCAATGAAGTAATAAAGTATTTAGCAGGTAAAGAACTAAAAAGATACGAGAGCATTAAAACAGTTGTGAGGTTCATGTGCAACAGAACCATCCCTAGATTATAATAATACAGTTGTTTTTGTTTCTGGCAGAGCCGGAGTTGCTTCATAATGTACCATTTTTATAGCCCTGAATGAATGCATCATAATATTTTAATGTGCATCTTCTTAAATAATTTCACGGATGTGCTAGACACATTCAGAACATGCAACCGAGGTGATAAATTGCTTTTAAATCTACACTGCGTTCATTTGAGGCAAACATTTTTTATGTTCCATATTTTGCATTATTTTTTAATCGCATTTCTTCTTGCGTTGTTCTTTTTCAGAAACATGACAGCCGGAAGATTATTTTCCCGATGTGACCTCCATGAGGAAAGCTTCAATGCTCAGTGGAAATTAATGGCATTCTTATGTTTCATTACAATATCAATCTGATCTTAGATGTTTCTCCTAAAAATCATCGTATTATATATATATGACAAATCATAAAGTAACAGAACATTTGCTTTTAGGTGAATTTGAGGAGTTTGTCACTTAAAAATATTTAGGCCTAAATTTAAGATTTAAAGTATTTGATTCATCTATTATAATTAAAGTTTTTACATAAACAAAAACTTAATGTGATGCATATTTGTCAATCATACATAAATGAAAAGATACATGCAGGGTTATAATAGTTAACTAAAACTACAACCATTAAAAATAATGAATGAATGTTAACTTAAATACAGTAACTTAAACTTGTTTTATTTTGCAAGGCAACATTTCTCATTTTTTAGTTTATCTTAAATAACTAAAACTAAAAATGAATTGTATAGACATACTTAACACACAAACTAATACACATGACAAAAACACAACAAAATTACTAAAACTAACTAAAAATAAATTTGAAAGCAGAAAATATCAATTAAATTAATTCAAAATATTAATAGTACATCAATAATACTAAAATAACACATACACAATAACCAGGTATATTTGTAATCAACAAAATCTGTTTTAATCTCATGCATTTTAAATAACTGAATATTGCTTGTTCCACAGCTAGTCATATTTAAACCATGTTCATACTTTTTAACCAAATTAATTTAATTGTTTTCACAATGAATGAACAGATTTATGCTGATTCTAAGCAATTTGAATAAATTAATTTTGAAAATTTTATTTAAATAAAAACAAATGCAAATATTATTATTATTTTGAGTGCAGAAATCTGATCTGGTTCATTAATGTATGTATCACTGACCGATATGCACCACATTTATTCATTTGCTTTTCTTAATACCAAATTAATTTTAGGTTTATGTATTTGAAGTGCATGTAAAATTAGATTACAAATTAAATTAAAATTAAAATGTACATGCATAAAACTTAAATTTAGGCCCAAATACTTTCGGAGTGTATTGATATCTCTCACATTTGATTGAGACTTTGGTATCTTGGCAAATCTGAGCCGAGTTGAGAGAAACTCCAGAAGAGACATTTGTGAGACTAATAGGGTCTTTTTCTCAAGGGACTTCAGTGAAAGTCTCCACTTGCTCTTCGTTGAGTCTAACTGTTGTCTGGCGGGAAACCCCAGTGATTTTTCTTTACTATAGACCAAAAACATCCATGTCACAAACCTAAAGCTTTATTTCTGCATAATCTTCTTTTTTTCCCCTCTCTCAGCTAATGTCTCTTTGATGTGACATTCGACTCCCAGCATGCTTTAGTGTCTGTCTCGCATGTTTTATGCACAGTAGCCCCTTTCTTGTCCGCAAACGCACACACTGTCACACAATGGAATTAATAATGTCTACATGGCAAAATGCATTCTGCTGCTACGCTAAATTATTCTTGCCAGCTAACTGTTATCTGCTGGTGTCTGGCGGCAATCCACGAGGCTTTGATCACCTTCACAGTTCTGAATCTGCCCGCCAATGCTAGTAAACTGATATCTTTTAAAGAAAATAAAAGATCCATCCGTGACTCTTTCATTCTGTGGCTGCGAATGTGCATTTTCCAGCAATGTGATTCTCCGTCTTTTGTTTCCATTCTGGCGTATCAGGGCTTTTGATTTTTTCTCTGGCCTAAGGCACTGCAAAAGTACTGAAAATGGCAACTTTTTCTCACATGCACAGAAGAACACAAGGCGTCCTGAAGTTCACAGGAACGTGGCCCGTTTGAGACGAGACGATCACACGCATGCCGCAGGGAGATGAGCGACGAGGGACTGACAGACAGTCAAATATCACCATTTAAAGAGAATGAAACTCATATCAAAAGAGACATCGAAGCCATGCATCACTATGAATCATTTTGAGTGATCCTCTGAATTTTGTTGGTGTCCAGAAACAATGTGCTGCATGTTTATGACGATGACAAAACTTTTTGGACTAATATGCTGAAAATACACTTTTATGCACTAAAGCATGCTGGGAGTTGAATATCACATCAGAGTGATCTTTTCCAAAAGTAAAATGCATGTAGAAATGATGCAGCTTTTTTACATGCATAAGCTTTAACTTTTTGCCATGCATGTTTTTAACCAGGAAAAAAAGTAAAAAAAAAAAAAATAAATCACAAATAATTTCTCACTTGCCTACACAATAAATATAATTTCTCAAAGTTGCAAATAAAACTAAGTTTACTGGAATATGTTTCGACTTAGAAAATGATAGCAAAATTTAACAAATGACAATTAAACTTGATTTAAGTAAAAATTGTAAAAATCAGCTATTTTTAAATTATACAAAATAATTCCAGAGAGAATGTTCAATGGTAAAAATATATATATATTTATTATTTTTATTATTATTATAGACCAAAATTTCTGACTCCTAACTCTTTAATAATCTTTAAAGCTACAACTACCGAACTCGGGGTGAAACATGGCACAAAGCAACGCCCTAGCAACTAACTAGTAACCACATAGCAACACCCTTGCAACCAATGTAAAACACACCAGCAACCACCCACAACACCCTAGAAACTGCATAGCTACACCTTTACAGCCACACAGAAAAACCTAACAAACACCCACTATACCCTAGAAACCACTGAAAAACACACTAGCAACCAGCCAGAATAGCCTAGCAATTGTACAGCAATGCTGTAACAACCAGCCAGAATACCCTAGAAACCACTGAAAAGTACACTTGCATCTGCCTAGTCGTCGTCGTCGTCGTCGTCGTCGTCGTCGTGTCGTGACGTATTGTCAAGTATGGTGACCCATACTCGAAATTGGTGCCGTGAACACACACCCGGAGCAGTGGGCAGCCATGCTGCGGCGCCCGGGGAGCAATTGGGGGTTCGGTGCCTTGCTCAAGGGCACCTCAGTCGTGGTATTGAGGGTGGAGAGAGCGCTGGACGTTCCCTCCCCCCACCTATAATTCCTGCCGGCCGGGGGCTCGAACTCGCAACCTTTCGATTACGAGTCCGACTCTCTAACCATTAGGCCACGACTTCCCACGACTTCCCACTGCCTAGCAACCACCCAGAAAAAATCTAGTAACTGCCTAACATTGTCCTAGCAAACACCCTAGCAACGCTCTAGAAACTCCACTAGAATACTCTTAACAACCACATTGCAAAACCCAAGCAACCATTAAAAAACACACTATAGCATCTGACTAGAAACACCCTAGCAACTGCACAGCAAGGCCATAACAACCAACCAAAATACCCTAGAAACCACACTGCAACACCCTAGCAACTACAGAAAACACTAGAATCTGCCTAGCAACACCTTAGAAACCATCCAAAATACCATAACCACATATATCTCTCCGAGACATTGCATCACCTTTAACCTTTTAAAACAACTTACATTTTTAAAAATTGCTTCAAACTTAAACTTTTAAACATCAAATGTAAAATATTAAAACTTCAACCTGTTGGTTTTCTCGAGCCAATATAAAGTTTGTTCTTACAAACTTTATGTAGTTTAATTCCAGTCGCAACCAATTCTGCATTCAGATCATGCATGCGTGTTGGGTTTCACTACCATTTTCATATGCTCTTTCCACAGCAGATCAGTCCAGACCAGGTCCAAGCTCTGCACGCGTAACCGAATGACGGGACGTCGTAGCGCAGTATGAAGGGAATGTAGCTGTGTATTGTGCTACTCTGAATTATTCAGATGTTGTTGTTGAGCAGCTGCTGGCAGAGATGAACTCACACAGCCTACTAATTTGCCTGTGTTTAGTGCCTCGCCGGAAAGCATCTGAAAGCGGGAAAAGTTTTGGCGATAAGCTCCACCCATCAGTACAATGAGCAATTAGCGGAGAGGACTCTTGGCGTGATGGATAAGACGCTCTTCAGATGGCAGTTGTTCAAAGGAAACAGAGATGGCGGCGCACAGCTGTCCAACTGGAAATCATCAAAACCGTTTACATGGATATCAACACTATCATTTGGAGACATAGCAGTGCGATTTGGAAAGAGCTCGAGGAAGAAAACGAACAGGGCAGTAACCGGTCTGAAAGTAACATTTATTAGATGATAAATGCAACAACAGCTAATTGTCAAATGGATAAAAAATTTACAAGCTCTCGCTGATACAGATATACAGATGCTTAATGCAGCTGAAATTGCAAAAACTGTGTGCTACCATGGTACCATGTCGTTATCAGATGGTAATACTAAGTTATTACACCGGCAACAGTGTAGCAACTGCCTAGCAACCACTCACAACAACCTAGCAAGCAATGGAAAAAACCACAAGCAACTGCCTAGCAACACACTAGCAACCATATAGCCTAGCAACCACTGAAAAAAACACTAGAAGCTATCCACAACATCCAAGCAAACTGCCTAACAACCACACAGAACACCCTAGCAACCAATGAAAAAAATACCAGCAACTGCCTAGAAACACACTAGAAGCCATCCACAACATCCAAGCAACAGCCTAACAACCACCCACAACACACTAGCAATTGCACAGCGACACCTTAACATCTACATAGCAACAGCATAACAACCCCATAGCAACAGCATAGCAACCACTGAAAACACAGTAGTAACTGCATAGCAACACACAAGCAACCACCCAGTAAACAAGCAATTCCACAGTGACACCCTAACAACCACATAGCAACCATCAAAAAAAACACACTAGCAACTGCTTAGCAACACCCTAGCAACCACACCGAAAAAAATGTTATGTTATTTTGATTTGTAATTTCATTTATAGAGAAGTACTACCATAAAATTTTGGACATGTTATGTATTCTATGAAGTACCATGGAGTAAAAACTACAGTACATGGATTTCAGGATTGTGGCATATTTCAAAATACCCTAGTATTACCATGGTACCACCACAGTACTTTTGTTTTGGACATGTATTCTTTATACTATGGTACATGGTTCCCATCCCATCTTGCGTGGAGAGGACATACGACAGCACACTCACTTGCAAATAAAACTACTTTGATTTCTTGCAGGGAGAGGTATATATATATAAATATATATATATATATATATATATATATATACAATTATTCACAGGTGTAAACAATCAATCTCAATCCAATCAACAGTCAATTAACATAAAAAAAAATACAATCGGGTCTTACTAGACAATAAATACTGAGCACAAAATACTTATAGCAACTTAGTTTTCAGTGTTCAACACACTCCATCAAAATACATAGACACCCACACTATATTGACATAAACCTCAACACAAAACACATTAACTTGGGGCATATCACTTATAAAAAAAATCTCATCCCATCTTGACCAATGAATTACTGTTATGGATTTTTAAAAATCATTTTATAGAAATTATGCTCACAGAAAGCAATTATCAATTATGTATTGGTCAATGCATAATTAGATTAGGGCTCCAGGATGGCTTAAAAGTCTTGAATGAATAAATTATTACTAATATACTAAAATAATATAATCTAAATATAAAATGTCTAATAAACAGAAAATCACTAAACATTTTTTTTCAAAATTTCTGAAATCAAAATTACTAGGAAATATGATTATATTATATTTTATATTATATTATATATGTATTTAATGTGCACTGTCCCTGTTAATGAACAAATATAATTTTTAAACAACTATATTATAAACAATAATAATAAAAATATAAAATTAATGTAATAAAATAATTTCAAAATGATAATAAATTTATAATTTATATATTTATGAATATAGGTAAAATATGTAAATAAAAATATGTATAATATATAAATATATTTATAAAATGAATTATATTTCTAATAAATGTCATTATGTCAATTAATTCAGGATCTTATATAATACACAGAAGGGCCTTTGGGAAATCTTGTTGGGCCTTGAAACGGTTGAAAACCACTGTATGTTGGAAAGGTCACTGATATTTCCAGCTTTTCCATGAACTTGAGAATCCTGATTGTATTGCCATGGTACATACACAAAACCACGGCATTATCATGATCATTCTGATATTTTTGTCATCCGCAGGTCCCACAAATGAAGGGAGTAGATGTGTAGAGCTCTCTTATGGAAACTAGGTTATGATCCACCTGCTCAGAACATGTGCGGGTCATGAACTCTCTCTGACACTGATGTGTGAATGCACTCAGAAATGCAGCTGAATAATTTGTGAGCTCACGTCTGAAGTAGGACACACTCTTGCAGGGTCCTTCAGCCGCTCTCGGCCCAGCTGGAGACGACACGCTCCGATCGGGACGTCACGTCACACATACGCTCGGATCCAAACCTAGTGAGCTGCCTTGCTGTTACACAGGCTGCATCGCAACTGAAATAGAACCTCCTCATAAGTGACTGATTTGAAGCGCCCTACATAGACAGCAGCTCCGGCGGCACACAAGTAGCACTCCTCCAGTCAAACACACAGGAGACTTTATTCATAATTCATTCAGAGAGAGTTTGACATTAAAGTTTCTTGCTCAGCTAATGATGCGATTGTGTGTGTCTGTGTGTGTGTGTGTGTGTGTGTGTGTGTGTGTGTGTGTGTGTTAGTTTTAGGGTTTTACATTATTATTAGTGCTGTCAAAAGATTAATCATGATCGCATCCTAAATAAATGTTTTTGTTTACATGATATATGTGTGTGTACTATGCATATTATTATGTATATATCTATACACACACATACATGCACGTATATATTTAAGAAAAATATGTTACATTTATATATTAACTATACTTATATATGATATAAATTACATGAATATAAATATAAACATGTAAATACATGCAAATATTTTCTAAATATATGTGTGTGTATTTATATATACATAATAAATATACACAATACACACACATATATTATGTAAACAAAAACTTTTATTTTGGATGTGATTAATCACGATTAATCGTTTGACAGCACTAATTATTATTATTATTACTTGGTATAAAAGCTTAACTATTTAATCAGACTAACTATTATTACTAATATTTTCAGATAGCAAACCTATTTCATAACATTCAGTGTGTTTATGTAAAAAGTCAAGGAAACATCATACATTGTAGCTGTATTTATTTGCTAGTAGATTTGTTCTACTGTAAAAATAATTTGACTCTGTTTTAGACCCGTTTTCTTCCTCTTTCCCCTTATTTGACTCTTGGCGGATGCTGAAACATCACAAAGCTGCAATCCTATATCAGCCGATAAGGTAGAAAGCGTAGAGGACCCAAGGGTCTTCCTGTAATTGGGAATGGATATGGCATGTGTACAGACAGACAAATCAATATACGTAGGAGGATAGCGCTCTAATCAGATAACAAAAATCACCCAAAAACGCCACGCTCGGTTTTCTTCTCGCCCTGATAGAAGGTTAAAGGGGAAAATAAGCCTTTGCCGCAAACAGAAATAAGCACTTCACACTCAGGAGACGTTCCATTATTCCATTATCAGTGTTTGCACTCTCATGTGAAACCATTTCGCAGAGGCTGCTGATGTGTTCGTCATTCATCTAGCGGAGCTATCAGTGCGTGTAAGACAAGAACATCCACAGGAGCTGATAGCAGTTACATCAGTGTTCCTCCGTCCACTCTTCTGATGGACCGGACACTCAACTGCTGCTAGTTTTAGTCAACATCAGTAGACATGTGAACCTCATTGGAATGTTGCATAGAAACACCCTAGCAACCACCCAGAACACCCTAGCAACACCCTAGTGTAGCAACAACTTTGGGACACCCTAGCAACACCCAGAACACCATAGCATAGTAACTGCCTAGCAACACCCTAGCATAGCAACCACCTAGGAACACCGGTTAAGGCTAGAAGGGATACTGGGCATGCGCACATCAATACAGAATAATTTTTGTCACACGGTGCAACAATAATTACTATTTTTGCATTATTGTAAGGGGTAGGTTTAGAGTTAGGGAGTTGTAGACGTGAATAAAACATAATCTAATAGGTAGAAAATTTCCATCCAGGTTTCCATCCAATAATTGTTAAGCAAAAAAACATTTAGCACTTTAAAATATTTACGATATAGCTGATGGTAATGATAATTATCAATTAAATTTCTCATGTGTCGATAAAATCTTTTTCCGTTTAACTTTAGCGCATAAATTCCATATCAATACTTCAAATGTCACAAAAATTTGTTTGGAAACACTTTTTGCACTGTTCAGTTTAAATAGCCTGTAGTCTGTGCTTTTCAGCTTGACCACCATAACCCCGTGATGTTATGCCAAGCACATATTGGAACGTGAAGTACAAAAGTTTAAATTAATTTGTTTTGGCTTGTTAGCTTCTTATATTTGTATTCTTGCTTTGTTCTGAGTTCTTTCTACCGTTAAATTTAAATTATTTGTTGTGGAGTGAGGGGAAATCAAATATTTTTTTCATGTTTCTTCAATATTTTTGGCTGACTGTATTTTATTATGACAGTGAACAGGATGCGTTGTGGAGTCAGTAGGCTATGCTTAACTGCACGTGAGGCGCCGGCACGATCGCTTTGGGGGTTTTTTCCTTGTAAAAGTGGAAACAACTTGCACTAGTCTACTCATTCATTTGTGGTCATATAAGAGTAAGACATTATTCAAAACTATTCAAAATATTTATTTTATTTGTGTACATTCATAATAAAAAACAAAACATACTTTTGTGAAATAAAGGAAAACTGCCGCTTTCTCAAGAGTGCATCACAAAAATGAACCGAAATTCTGCAAATAAGCTACTAATTGTTGCAGGGGTTTTTTCTTTTCTTTTGTTTTGTTAATTCATTAATTATTTAGAAAAATATATTGTGCATATGGGCCTGTTTCTTTGATATATAATAACTTGTTTTTCTCCGTTCGCAGAAGCTCTGCAGGTGCTTGAATCCTCACCTTCATGTTGTTTATGCTGCTTTTTGCGTGTATAAAATGAATCCCTGGAAAACAAATTTAGGTATTTGTAATGGGTCAAGCCACCTATCAATTTAAATTTTATTTAATTGTAATTTAACATAATCTTGTCGGTTAACGGTTAATATGGCTTAGTGATCGTCGGTTAGGAGAAATAAAATAACCGGAATGAACTTTCCTATTTCCTATAAACGTTAATCAGAAAAATGCTAATAATACAACTGCAACTGTTTATGATCATTGCTTGATTATCAACAGTGGCCTATCTATCTAGTCTATAACAAAGTACAAAAATCCCCCAAAAAACACATGACACTTAATACAAATTATTTTATGTAGGCCTATACAATTTAATATAGGCTTTTTTTTTGTTTAAAATGGATGAAGAACAGCTAGCCTAGCCTATAATTTACGCAATAGGATAAATTATGTATGGAAACAGCTCAATACACCAAAACTTATGCGACAATTAGTTTTTTTAGGGATGACGTCATGACGCACACCATTTTATCGGTAAAAGGCCTGTTGGATGGAAACAGGTTGTAGACGGCAAATTTCGCAAAGTTTTTTTTTTAACGCATATCTCTTTGTCGATAACAAAACAGTGCAAAATATGGATGGAAACTTGATTATTGTTAGTTTCCGGTCGGGGCTATATCCCTTCTAGCCACAACCAGGAACACCTGAGCAACAACCTAGCGACACCCTAGCATAGCAACTGCCTAGGAACACCCTAGTAGCCACCCAGTACATTCTAGCAACCGCACAGCAACACCACATCAACCACTTAGAACACCCTAGCATAGCAATCTCCGGTCACACTTTATATTAGGTGGCCTTAACTACTATGTACTTACATCAAAAAATAAGTACAATGTACTTACTATGTTCATATTGTATTGTAAAACACGTTTGCTGCTACTGAGATGGGATACGGGTAAGGTTAGGGACAGGTTTGGTGGTATGGGTAGGTTTAAGGGTGGGTTAAGGTGTAAGTGATGGGTCAACAGTGTAATTATAAATGTAATTACAGAAATTAATTACAGATGTAACTACATATAGGTATTTTTTAAAATATAAGTACAATGAAAAAACATGTATGTACACAATAAGTACATTGTATCAAATTATTAATTTAAATGTAAGTACATAGTAGTTAAGGCCACCTAATATAAAGTGGGACCCAATCGCCTAGTGATACCCTAGAAACCACCTAGGAACACTCTAGGAACCACTTAGCAACATCCGATCAACCACCCAAAACACCCTAGCATAGCAACAGCCTAGGAACACCCTAGTAACCACCCAGTATATTCTAGCAACCGCACAGCAACACTACATCAACCACCCAGAACACCCTAGCATAGCAATCGCCTAGCAATACCCTAGAAACCACCTAGGAACACTCTAGCAACCACTTAGCAACATCCAATCAACCACCCAGAACACCCTAGCATAGCAACTACTTAGGAAAACCCTATCATAGCAACCACCTGGTAACACCCTATCAACCATCCAGAACATAGCATAGCATAACGACTACCTAGGAACAAAGTAACAACCACATAGCACCCATCCAGAACACCCTAGCAACTGCATAGCAACACCCTAGCAACCATCTAGAAACCACCCAGCGAACCCTAGCAAGTTATCGGTGCCGACGGATATAGACATCACAGAGTGATCATACTTGAGTTCACACTTTAGAACTAACTACAAGCTCCAATACAAATATTTATGTAATCAATTCAATTCTTCACTTTCAAATGTTCAAACCCTGAAGATTTTAACAAGTCAAATTCACAAAATCTAAATATTCTAAATAAAGTAAACAGAGACGGATAATAAAGCAGACTGAGTTCATGAGAAGAAGCGAGAAAACACATTACAAAACACGCAGTTCAACAGACTACACACTTCTTTAATTAAATCACAGTGTTTTTCTCGATCCCCACGTGTTTATTTTAATGTTACATTTGATTTAATTAATTATTATCTTTTCTTCAGCTCACAAACCCCCTGCAGTTCCCTTGCAAAAGCAAACCCCCGCTTGCAAAATTCTGCTGGAAATATACAAATGTACTTCTGCATCCGTTTCATGCAAGACTCTTCTGACAGTCCAAAACTCCCTTGAATTCTTTCTCTGTTCTTCTCTTCCTCCCTCACGTCTCTGGCATCACAGAAGTTGATTGTTCCCCCTCTTTAATTGAATGTTATCTTCTCTCCTGCGCTATTTCTGTTTAGGCCGCTTGTTCTGATACGGCTGGCCTGCAATTTGCCATGTGAATGGAGCCGACGGGGGCGGATGAGCCTCTCGCTCCGACCGGAGCGCTGTGGAGAAGTCTGACTGCAGTCTTAATCACCGGCCTCAGCAGCCTTTCAAGTGATGCGACAATTAAGATCTGGAGCTGAAGGAAGAAATACCCTCACAGCCTTTTGTTAGCAGCTGGAGGTATAGTGCATGTTAACTTCAGCGCCTTCTTCTCAAAGGTTTGGGACTTCATGTATAAAGCACTGAACTGTGGAGATGCTAATGTCTCATTTCGCTCTCGGGAGGCTCTAATCGTGACTTTTTTTCAGGTTTTCATCATCTTTGAGCTATAAATAACTTTATGCTTCCTGGAGAGATAAATGAGAAGATGAAGTGTGATCTTGTGGCCTCAGACTGAGTCATTTGTTCTTAATTACAGCCGCTTCACCACAATGTCCATCGTCTGTCTGCACCCTGCAGAACTATTTAACTTAAACCATTAAAAAAAAATCATTTCTGTTACTTGAAATAATTGAAATGTTAACTGAAATAATAATAATAAAAAAAACTTAAACTTTTTATTTCAGCTAGTTGGCAAAACATTTCTCATTTTCATTGAGTGTAACTTGATGTATTAAAGTAACTACAACTAAAATTGAAAAAAAAAACTATACAGACATAAAAAAAATTACACAAAATGACAAAAGCTAAAATTAAAATGGAAAATACAGAAATAAAACTATAATAAATCTCAATGATACTAAAATAACACTTGTAGTTATAAATAATTTAAAAGAGAAATAACTAAATATAAAGCTAATTATAAATAAACAGTTAATTCATTTATTACCCCAAAAATGGGCCAAATATAGTACCCTGGTATTGCTATGTTTTTTGAACACATACCACATTAATACCATTGTGTTTTGACAAGTACAATTAATGTACTTGTAATGTACTTGGGTAATATCGTGGTATTTCTTTGGATACAAAAACCATGGCATTACTACATTAACCATGGTGCTACCTTGAATACCACAGTACTACTATGGTACTGCAAATGTATAAAAAACATTACCATGGTAACTAGCTACCACATAAATACCATGGTTTTGGAAACATACCATAGCAATACCTTTTTTGGGGGGGTGGGGGGGGGGGGTGGGGGGTGGAATATTGTAACAATTGTATTTCTTTTGACGTTTAACGGTAATGCCGTGTTATTTTAATTTTTTTATGAGCCATGCAATGCCATGTTTTTTGACACATACTATGGTATTCAGGCTAGTATAAGTGTTCTGCTATGGTAAATGTCTAAAAACATGTCTGTATTCATTGATGTACACTGAAGTACGACATAAATACCATGGTTTTTGGACACAAATGATAGCAATATCTTGGTTTTTGACAAGTACCACAATGATCATGTTTTTTAAGGTAAAACTATGGTAACATCAATATTTATTTTGACTTGTAATGGTATATTTTTTTGTATATGAACCATGCAATACCATGTTTTGACACGTACTATGGTATTCAGGATAGCACCATGGTATCTAAAAAAACATGTTAGTACCATAGTATTTTTTGAAGTACAATGAAGTATAATATAAATAAATACCATTGTTTTTTTTTTGTACACAAACCATGGCAATGCCTTTGTTTTTGACAAGTACCACAGTGAATCCATGTTTTTTTTTTTAGGCAAATACTATGGTAACATCATGGTATGGTTAGAGAGTTGGACTCGTGATCCAAAGGTTGTGGGTTCGAGTCTCGGGCCGGCAGGGATTGTAGGTGGGGGGAGTGAATGTCCAGTGCTCTCTCCACCCTCAATACCACGACTGAGGTGCCCTTGAGCAAGGCACCGAACCCCCAACTGCTCCCCGGGCGCTGCAGCATGGCTGCCCACTGCTCCGGGTGTGTGTTCACTGCTGTGTGTGTGCACTTGGATGGGTTAAATGCAGAGCACGAATTCCGAGTATGGGTCACCAAACTTGGCCACACACCACTTCCCTTTCCCTTTAAAAAATAAAAATAAAATAAACAAATACCATTGTACCACAGTATTACATCACTGTACCATGGTACAGTACTTTTAGTATTAAACTGGGCCTCAAATTTTAAAATCCCATCATTTATCCCAAGCAGAAAAGTCTACAAACTCCTTCAGTATCACATTGCTCAGCATTCAAGCACTGAACCCAATGCAATCCGAACAACCTACTGTATAATCAGACATTTCCACACCGGCCTTGCACAGCATATATACACTCATTAAATGCACTCATGCACTCGTGTGTGTGTGAGAGAGAGCATATATGTGCATACAGGTACATGCATATGCTGCTGAGCCTTATTTGCAGGTTTTGAATAATTCATGGGTTTTTGATGAATTGTGCATCACAGCATATGGAGTTCCTCTGGTCATAGTCAAGGTTCGGCGCAGCACCGCGGCAGAATTACAAACGAGGCTCATGGGAAAGCGCGGAGGCCGGAGAGATCACAGGGCGGTGGGTCGAGAAACCAAACGCATCTTTAATTCCGCTGCTGTTTATCCCGCGTTACAGCTGGCCGGCGTGGAAACGCCCCGGCATTAATTACCTTCAATTTGAGCTCGCTCACAGCACAGACCGCCCTCAGCGAACATCAAACGCTCTTAATAACAGCGCCAGAGAAAACATGCATTTGGCTTCGAGGGCTTGCACAAGAGCTCATTTCCTGCAGGTTAAAGCCGGTGTTTGTCATGTACAGCTGCGGCTTACGGAGGAGCGGACATTGCAATTCGGATGAGATACAGAGCTTTAGATTTAGCTCGGGATATGTAGGGATTTGCAAGGTCTGTGACACGCAGGGGACAAATTGCGTGCCGCGCTCACTAGATAACTAGCAGGAAGCTGGCTCGGGTGGGCGGGTTAGTCAGGCGCGTGGGTTGAGCCAGGTGTTGTAATAGTAACACGGGTCTCGGCAGGCAGGCGTTTTCACATTTAACTGTTGTCTAATGATTCATTTCTTTAGCGTTAATTGGCCTCATTGATGTTTTGTGCATCAAGAAATATACCTTTCTACTTCTATTGAGTTGAGCTGTTTGATCATTTTGCTTTGCACACTTTTTATGAAAAGAAATATATACCTGCAATCTGTGTTCTTTGATCACTAAAGTTTCTACTAGGACAGTTTTGTTGTTAAAACAATGTTAATCAATGCTGCTGCATGTTTTTGTTGTAATAAAGTCAGTTTGTTTGCAATTTACAGCAAAACATTTGCAACACTCTGCTTCAACTTTGCATCCTAATAGTAATAAAAAGCATGCAAGAATAAGTGCTTCCTAAATCGTGGTGTGCTACATAGTATGCAAAAGACTCCCAGATGATACTTTTGGTGAATTTTTAATGCGCACGTGCTCTTTTGGCTAATATTATGCACAGAAAAAGAAATCTATACAGCTATTTATGCAGTTTGTGCACTAAAGTTTCTACTAGAAAAGTTTTGATGTAAAAAAAAAAAGAAACTATTAATCATAACTGCTGCATGTTTGTTTGTTTTTTTCTTTCTAATACAGTCAATCTGTTTGCAAGTTACACTAAATCAGCATTTGCAACACATTGCTTCTGTAATGTGATGCATTTTGAACCAGGATATTCAGGACATTGAATGGTTAATGAGCAGCCACTTTGAAGTTTGCATCCTAATAGTTAGAAACAGCATGCGAGAATAAGTGCTTCCTAAATCATAGTGTGCTGAAAATAGTATGCAAAAGACTTGCCGATTATGTCTTTTGGTGGATTTTTGAAGTGTGCGTGCTCTTTGGGGTAATTTGCAATTTGTACTCTTTGTGCACTGAAGTTTCTACTAGGACAGTTTTGATATATAAAAACCCACTGTTAATCATTGTTGCTGCATATTTGTGTTCTAATACAGTCTATTTGTTTAGAATTTACACCAAAACAGCATTTCCAACACACTGTGCTTCTGAACTGTGATGCATTTCTAGGTGAAACAGGGTATTCAACAAGACAAAATGTAGGTCAGGACTTGATTTTATCCATTGGGAACTGATTGGATTGTAAAAAAGTGGTAGTTACATACCGAAATTGAGGTCTAGAGAGCCTTCCGATATGGTTGCTCATCTGGCATGTGCAGCACTGGAAGTATGCAACCTGCGTACTTGAACCAATCACCTGACCTGTGAATGTCATGTGAGGTGTTTGATCAGTCTTTATTAGAAGGAAAAACACAAGCCTATTTAATGCTCGTAAAAGCCCCTCAAAAACCCTGTTTCAAATTCTGTTACTTGAAAATAAATAATATAGTCAAAACACATGGCTACTTTTAAATGGCTGTCAATGGAGAAAGATGTTATTTTCCCACAAAATGATGTAGTTATGGCGTCTGCCAGCAGGGGACAAACAGATGAAGTTGGTGACATTAAAAGGAAAGAAGTTTTGTACATTTAGTGCCCATCAAAATGAAAGCACATTGTTTTATATTATTTACTAAAACAGCATTTGCAATACATTGTACTTCTGTAATCTGATGCATTTCTAAGTGAACCAGGATATTCAGAACATTGATTGGTTAATGAAGTGCCTAATAGTGTCCTAATGGTAATGTTGAAATTAGTCATCAAAGACTCCCAGATTATGTTTTTTGGTGTATTTTTGATGTATGCATCTGTGCATGCTCTTTAGGCTAATATTATTTCAAGCTAAACTATGCTTTTGAGACTCTTGATGAAAGACTGAGTTTTGGAGTGTAAGCGTCATTCTTCCAGTGCGCTGCTGACATGACAGCACTGTGAGTCTGATGCACAGACATTTAATTATTATTCTATAAAGTTTAGCTGCCTGTTTTCCTGGCTATAAATTAAAGTGTGTGAGCGCAAGGGTTCGCACAGCTGCAGCAAACACACTAGAAACCATGTTTAATGAATGAAGCAGTATTCAAAGCAAAATTAATTAATATTTAAACTTTTATAACCATTTGCCATCTGTTGAGATCAATGCAGATGTCTTTAATTGTTCATGTGGAGTTCTTCACATAAAAAAGCACTGCAATAAAGTCTTTTAAGCACCATCTAATGAAAGAGTAATAATATCTCATGGACGCTCGTGCACGCTCATGCATGCTTGTGAATGCTCGTGCACGCTCATGCATGCTTGTGAATGCTCGTGCACGCTCATGCATGCTTGTGAATGCTCGTGCACGCTCATGCATGCTCGTGAATGCTCGTGCACGCTCATGCATGCTTGTGAATGCTCGTGCACGCTCATTCATGCTCGTGAATGCTCGTGCACGCTCGTAAAGGTTCACCTGTGTCTTTAGCAGCTTGAATGTTCCTGTAATATCCTTCCTGAACTCTCGTTGTGTAATGGAGGGAGATGATCCGATTTGCCATACGTGATCTATCAGCGTTTCCATCTGTGTTGGCCATGCGTTTTAGCCCACATTTACATTAATAACTCTCTCCCAGAAAGACAGAATTACTTTGGGGCTTTTTAACGACGCCAGACAGAAATTCGATTAAGATTAATTCGAGCCGAGCAAGCAATTTTGGGGGAGGTTAGAAGCAATTTCTCCGCACATCATTGGCCACACAATGCCTCTAATGCTGTGAACGTAGCAGCCGCTGTATTACCGACGCTCCATCTAGCATTTCCATCTGCACACCTCCGTTATTCTCTGAAGAAAAGCCCATTACCCCTCCTAAACTCCTTTCAAACTTTGATGTGCATCCCGCAATTAAAGACACGCACTGCATTATTGGGAATGGAATGAGCCTTTTGGGTCCTTCAGTGAAATCAGAGGAAAAAGATTAGAGAACGGCTGTGTTCACAATAGAGTGCTATTCTTACTTGGTTTTGTAGTTTGCATATCATATGCAAATTTTCTGTTTGCATCCACTGCAAAAAATGGCTTACTTAGTCTTACTTAGCATTTTTATCTTGTTTCTAGTCAAAATATCTAAAAATCCTTAAATCAAGATACTTTTAACTAGATAAAATAAAGAATTATCTGCCAGTGGGGTAAGTAAAATACTCTTGTTTTAAGAATATTTTACTTACCCCACTAGCAGATAATTTTACTTGTTTTAAGCACTTAAGAACTTAATTTAGTTTTTCCGCCTGGAAACAAGACTAAATATCTTAAGTAATTTTGCTTATCTAGTAAAAGTATCTTGATTTATGATTTTTATTTTTTTTTGACTAGAAACAAGATACAAATTCTAAGTAAGATAAGCCATTTTTTGCAGTGTCAGTGTTATTTTAGTATCATCAAGATACTAGTTATTATTAGTATTTTGGGTCAGTTTTTATTTTTATATTTCTGTTTTCATTTTCAATTTAGTTTAAATTTTGTTGTGCATTTGTTCAGTTTTAGTTATTCTAGTACAAGTTAAACAAGTTAAATAATTTTATTTGAGTAATTTTAGTTTCAGTTTTTAGTTTTAGTTAACTATAATAACCCTGGTATGCATATATGCAATATTGTATCCCATAATGCACTTAATTCGAAATGAACTGTTGAACTGTTTCCTTTCTCTTTAAGCCGACTAATTAAAGCTGTCATATTTCTGTGATGCGCAGCTGTATTTTCAGCATCATTACTCCAGTATTCAGTGTCACATGATCTTCAGAAATCAGTATAATATACTGATTTACTGCTCAAGAAACATTTCTGTTGAAAACAGTTGTGCTGCCCAATATTTTTGTGGAAACTGTCATACAGTTTATTTTTCAGGATTCACAGATGAACAGAAAATTCAAAAGAACAGCATTTATTTGAAATAGAATATTATAGTATTTTATGCTGTATATAGCCTTTACTGTCACTTTTGATTAATTTAATGCATCCTTTATTGTACAGGATCATCATGCATGCACACGTAACACATTCTTTCTCTTTCACTTTCCAGAGATTTCCACAAAGGTCATCCCTGACCGTGAGAGATGCATCGTCTTTGCCTAATACAGATCACCTGCCTTCGCTGGGTAATTTATCACGCCGAGCCGCTGGAGAGATATGAGCGACGACTCTTGTTAAGTCTCCTGTATTCTCCGACGGGCCGCATTATGATGCCGTTTAAAGCGGATTCCTCAGGCTAGACAGACTATCTCCCACCCGATCCGTCTCCTTCCATCAGACCCCTGCAGAAATCAAAGACGGGTCTCAGACGGCACGGGACGGACAGACGCTGTCGGCTGGATGTTAGCACTAAATATGAGTTGACCCCTGACGGTAATGGCTCTCGCTGGGTGTCGCAGAGTAATTTGTCTGTGGCGATGAACAGGCAGCCAGGTGACATGAGAGTAAATGTTTGTCTTTGCTCTGTGTTTACACTGTTTACTCAGGCTTATGAGCAACAGGGATGAGGAACCTGAAGAGAAATCTTTCCCATCGCTTTCTCTCTCACTTTTGTCCTGTATCTTACATTCCCACTGGCAAGGTGTCCAGACCTATTATAGTAAATGAGAAATAATCTCATCATGATACAATAGGGCAATTTATCACTCTATTTTTATGTAGACATTTTCCATACTAATCACATTTAGGCCAATCAAATAAAGGATAGTTCATCCAAAAATTACCATTCTGTCTTTTACTCACCTTCATGAATATAACCGAAAGGATGTTTAACAGAAGCTTGTGCGATTTTCCATATAATCATATTTATATATCAATATTTCAAGTCTAAATGAAATTAGAAGTATGCAGATATTCCATATAATTTAATATGTTAAAGAAATGTATAGCAAGAATGTATTAAATTGATCAAAAGTAGTGACAGTAAATAATGTTACGAAAGATTTACGAAATAAATGCTGTTCTTGTGAACTTTCTAATCATTTGTGAATCCTGAAAAATAAAATATATCATGGTTACTGTAAAAAATATTGGGCAGCACAACTGTTTTCAACATTGATAATAATCAGAAATGTTTCTTGATCATAAATCAGTATATTATTATGATTTCTGAAGATCATGTGACACTGAAGACTGCAGTAATGATGCTGAAAATACAGCTGCAGATCACAGAAATACATTATAGCTTAACACATATTCACATAGAAAACAGCTGTTTTAAATAGTAATAATATTTTAAAATTTCTACTGTATTTTTGACCAAATAAAAGCAGCCGTGGTGAACAGAAGAGACTTTCAAACACAGTAAAAATCTTACAGACCCCAAGCTTTTGAATGGTATAGTGTACATCGTATATTGGTCATTTATTATAAAAAATGTCATATTGGCTTTGAAACAACATGAAAGTGAGTAAATAATGACTGGTTTATTTTTATTATTAGCTAATTAGTTGAATGCAAATGTAATCTTAATAGGATAGTTTGCACTGTTAATATTTGAAATGTAGTGATTGTCATTCTGAATAAATCATCTTTAAAATATTAAATAATTTTTCTGTCATATTCCCTTTAAACACTACGGGTATGTCTCTTGATGATTATAATAATCCCAGAGTAGATGGGAATTTCCCATGACATAAAACAGGGTTTGATTGACAGGTCATCTCTTGAGACACCTGTGACTGTGACACGTTTACATTCACGTTGTTGATCACAGTAATATGTATTTCTGTGGTATGTAGGTCAGCTGATTTTTGCATGTGCACAGTGTATCCATAAATCTGTTCATCATTTATAAACAATCCATGAGTGCTAAGGAATTTGTGCCAGAAAACCGAAAAAATAATAAATAAAAGTAGAAGGCCACTGAGAGATTGGTTAAATCATTGTGTTTTATATCTGCTAGTTCACTTGTGTATTCATGTAGTGAAACTCACCACACTGACCTTCTGACCGTGAGATTGAATCTTTGAAATCATCTCTCCAGCAGACGTGACTGTGTGTTTGGAAGTGACTAAGAATGAACTGAAGTGCTCATCATAGTTTTATTTGGTCAAAAATACAATACAAATTCTGAAATATTAATACAATTTAAAATTACAGTTTTAATATAGCCTATAAAATGTCAATTATTTCTGTGATCTGCAGCTGTATTTTCAGCATCATTACTGCAGTCTTCAGTGTCACATGATCTTCAGAAATCATTCTAATATACTGATTTACTGCTCATTTCTGATTATTATCAATATTGAAAACAGTTGTGCTGCACAATATTTTCATGGAAACTGACACAGTTTATTTTTCAGGATTCACAGATGAATAGAAAGTTCAAAAGATCAGCATTTATTTCACATATAAATCTTTTGTAACATTTTACAACTTTACTGCATGCATTACAATTGAATGCATCCTTGATAAATAAAAGCATTGTTTTGTTTTTGAACAGCGGTGTAGTGAATTCACACCTTATAATCTGCCAGTTTTGGATTTTAAATTGCACTTTATTCATCTAAAGCTCACAGCATGTTGGTTTTATTATTCAAATGATTATGGTTGCTGTGATTTGATGTATGCATTTGGCAGATGCTTTTATTCAAAGCAACTTCCAGTGCATTCAAGAAATACATGCATCCTGACTAACATCATTTCACAAAACCAGACATAATTTCACAGACATAATTGGGTTCAAATTAGCACAGCGATGTGAACCTGAAGGAGTGTGCAGGGCTGAGATGAAACTGATGAAATCATTTTACATCACATCTCTCAGTTAATCATGTATGAAGCCCCTCTCAGCATTGACCTTCTGACCTTGAAGTGAAATCTCTGAAATCGCTCTGAAGAAAGCACGTTTGCGTGTAAAGAATGAGAAACTGGGTTTGTGTTTAATACCAGGCCTGCAGCGGAGAGCGAGGTTTCACTTCAATATCCGTTTCTCTCGTCGCTCGAGTGCTGTTCATATCTCAGTGTGAGACGCAACTGCGATTTATCAACAAACATCCATATTCTCTGGCGCGGGGCTTTGGGAGCACTGACTTTTTAAAGTGAAGAGCCGAGCAGAAAGCATCCGCACCGCTGGAGCCGAAGCTCCCAATGCAAGCAATTAGGAGAGTCAGAGCTACTAAAGAGCTTTGCAGAGATTCACTCCAGCGACCGAGAGCCTAGAACCGCAGCGGACGCCACCGAGAATCAAAGACAGACGTTGAGGAAAGGCCAGGCTTTTCAAAAGTGTCTCAGCGGGGACATGCATATCTAGAGGGACAGAAAACATAATTTTTCATTTCATTATGGCGTCGGTGGTGTGATCAATAACGCCGGGTGTAATAACGAGACCCCGACGCCGTCAAATTCTCATTTTGTTTGGCTTTGAGGAATAACAAGGTTGTTAGTTGAGAAAGGTTACGCTGATTAATATCTTTTTTCTCTTATCTGTGGATGAATTCTCGGTATTCGCTTCATGCAATTGTGAGCAGAAAACGGGGCTGATGTTGAATTATTCATGGGCGTTCAACGAGGTGAGCATTGCATTAAGACCTGTCCTGTTGCTCTTTAAAGAATAATGATGAATCTGTGTTTCGACAGCAGTGCAAATTCTCAAGGTGAAGCTTTTTATGAACAGATGAAGAAAAGACTCGGAAGCAGAGGTCATGTGTGAGCTATTAAAGCCAAGAAATGTTTGCTCAGAGCAGAAGACCGTCAATTTGCAACAATGACTTCATATTGAGGAATTCCTTTCGTATATTCAGATTATATTGAATTGAATATGAATTTATGTAAAAGTTGAGTTTGTGGACCCAAATCACATTCATATGGAATTTCAAACACACACACACACTCTCTCTTGGCGTGACTAAATAATTAGCTAAATAAACTAATTAATTAACTAACAAAAATCTGTATTTTTCTATATCATCAAGTCAATATTCTATCTATCCATTTCTTTCCTTTTACAAGAGTATTGTCTTGATGATATCGAAAATATACTTATTTGAAATTCTTACATGACCGACTAAATAAATAAATAAATAAAATTCCTATATCATCAAAACAATATAATATGATGATTTAGCAAAAAAAAAATAATAATAATAATAATTTAAATAAATAAAAATAATAAACAAAAATGTATTAAATAAATCAATTACATAAACATATAATTGAATAAATAAGTAATGGATGGATGGATGGATTATTTAAAATATATACTTATTTAGAAAATGTTCTTCTAATTTTCATGATGAAAAAATGTCTAATCTGGTGATAAAAATGAACATGACATTGTGAATATTTGCACATATGTAATGACTGAGAGAGATGTTTCAATATAATATCTCATTATTTGTGCTGACCTAATAATTAGTAAAAACCAAACAAGTCTGATTCATTTCAGTGAGTCAAACTGCCAGCAATGAATCAGTTTTTTTTGAATCACCGATTCATTTGCATAGACTCGGTTCTGACTGATAATGTAATTAGCCTATACCTAGTCCGTCACCAACGCAAAAACAGCTTAACGTGACTCATGCGGCTCAAACTAATATGTGACCCTGGAGCACAAAAGCAGTCTTAAGTCGCTGGGGTATATTTGTAGCAATAGCCAAAAATACATTGTATGGGTCAAAATTATACATTTTTCTTTTATGCCAAAAATCATTAGGATATTAAGTAAAGATCATGTTCCATGAAGATATTTTGTAAATTTCCTACCATAAATATATCAAAACTAAATTTTTGATTAGTAATATGCATTGCTAAGAACTTCATTTGGACAACTTTAAAGGAGATTTTCTCAATATTTTTATATTTTTGCACCCTCAGATTCCAGATTTTCAAATAGTTGTATCTCGTTCAGATATTGTCATATCCATACATCAATGGAAAGCTTATTTATTCAGCTTTCAGATGATGTATCGATCTCAATTTAAAAAAACTGACCCCAATGACTGGTTTTGTGTCCAGGGTCACATATAATAAAGCAGACTCCAGCACGTGTCGAAGCCGAATAATCGGTGTAGAAAGCTGCCCGCGGCCTGTATCCACGGGTCCTGATTGGCGATGAAAGGTTTTTCCCCGGGGCTGTGGAAACTGCTCTAAATACGATCAGATGAGAAGTGAACACTCGCCACAATCACAACACACCTTTCCCGGAGATATATCACGGTGTCGGGGGAGCCCATATACATTCCCTTCATTCAATAAGCTCCTTCCTCTCGGAGCATTTCTCATCATCAACTGGATTACCGATGTCGCGAGCACGGATGCTCCTGTTTAGGCTGGAGGCTGTGCAGATGTCAGCTGGATGTTTAATTTTCCCTTATTTCACCACCCAGCCAGCGCTATGATGATATCGGTGCTCGTATTGATGCTGTCAACACAGATAGACCTTTAAATGGCTCTTCAGTACAATATCAGCCCGCGAGGAGGAGGAGTGTCGCATAAACGGCCAGATTCCCATTCTCCCCTTACAATGAATGTGATTTCACCTAGGGATGGGCGATATAGCCTTAAAAATATATCACGATAATTTCTGGTATTTATTACGATAATGATATTAATGACAATAATTCAGGGAATCCTGTTTCTTTAGAGAAATGTATTATCGTTCCTATTTTTACCCAAAATAGGGTGTTGTGAGCATTACTGAGTAGTACACATGTAATCATGTAATGACTCTTTTATTCATACTGAAACCCGGAGGGCGCCCTTGCGCAGAAACTACACATATGCATTACAGAAGTAATAGCACTGACAATGCTCCAGGAAATCCCTAATATGGAGAAAGGTTTCCAGTTATTGCTGTGGCTGAATAAAACACAGATAGAGAAATTTTAACTGATGAAACTTGAAGACAATAAACATACGATTGCACAAAATATGTGACCCTGGACCACAACACCAGTCTTAATACACCCCAGTCTTCGCTGGGGTATATTTGTAACAATAACCAAAAATACATTGTAAGGGTCAAAATTATAGATTTTTGTTTTATGCCAAAAATCATCAGGATATTAAGTAAAGATCAGGTCCCAAGAATATATTTTGCAACTTTCTTACCATAAATATATAAAAACTTAATTTTTGATTAGTAATATGCATTGCTAAGAACTTCATTTGAACAACTTTAAAGGAGATTTTCTCAATATTTAGATTTTTTTGCAGATTTTTTTATCCAGATTTTCAAATAGTTGTATCTCAGCCAAATATTGTCCGATCCTAAAATTAAGAATGCTTTTGTGTCCAGGGTCACATATATGGTTTATCTGTGTTCTTCAAGCAATCTTGGGTAAAGTATATTTATAATACAATGCTAACTGACATAGCCTTTATCACTGTATATAATACTAACATTCTCTGTAATATGAAACCACGTTTGGTCACAAAAATAAGTTATTTCAAACACTCAACTATGTTATTAAGTTAACTTGGAGAAAAAGTATGTCAATAAATTATATCTTTGTTGGACAACAGGTTTGTAAACAGGCTCATACACATGCAAATCTGTATCGCACACATGCTACTGTATTACATTTATTCAAGGCTCAGACCTATTTTTGTTGCACTGTACAGCCCTGACCAAACCAGTTCCAGATTGCAGAAGGAGCTCCTCATTTAGCGATAAACTCCTCCTCAATTTCACGTCCACCTTCCGTGATGTTGCTCTGCACTGTCCCACACAGAAACATGTCAACAACTAGACTTTATCGTTATTATCGCGGGAAAACTATGGGCCAGTTTTACTGAACAACCCTAACCCTAACCCTAACCCACCCCCTGATTTCTAAACCCACCCCATCTCCACCCCTAAACCTACCAATCTCCACCCCCTGATCCCTAAACCCACCCCATCTCCACTCCTAAACCCACCCCATCTCCACTCCTAAACCTACCAATCTCCGCCCCCTGATCCCTAAACCCACCCCATCTCCACCCCTAAACCTACCAATCTCCACCCCTAAACCTACCAATCTCCACCTCCTGATCCCTAAACCCACTCCATCTCCACCCCTAAACCTACCAATCTCCACCTCCTGATCACTAAACCCACTCCATCTCCGCCCCTAAACCTACCAATCTCCACCCCTAAACCTACCAATCTCCACCTCCTGATCACTAAACCCACTCCATCTCCACCCCTAAACCTACCAATCTCCACCCCCTGATCCCTAAACCCACCCCATCTCCACCCCCTAGATGTGGATTCAACCACGCCCCCTGGATCTTGTGGACTGCAGCGAGCCCTACTTTGTTCTCTGCGGTGCCTCTCCTAGTAACAATAATTGCAGCCATTTCAAGTGCAAATAATTTAAGACATGCTTTTTTGGACGTTATATAATGATGCAAATGCCAGTAATATGACGAGCGCAAACATTAGTAAAAGGTGTTGCGTGATTCATTTCAATACTCTCCTCCTATAACTTCTGTGTCTGAAAGGGAAACTCCTACAAATGCATATTCAATAAGGTGCAAAAATAACTGTGTCCATGCCTTTTCAGTGCTACTTCATCACTGCACGGATTATGCACTGCACTGACAGTACTAATTTAATGCCAAAAGATGGTTTGCGCTGGTGCAAGCTGGCCCTAATTCTCATCATGGGGAGATTTTTTACCGGTGTATCGCAAATTATAAGATATCGCCTATTCCTAATTTCACCAAGTGCAAAATGTTGATCCTGGAACAACATTCCAAGCAACCAATCAGAATTGAGGGATAGGTTTACAGGAAATGACAGTTTTAGCCTTACAACCAGAGTTAGGTGCTTCTACACCCTTGTTGTTCAACTATCATATCCCTTTGATTTTAGGGATAAATTATGAGTAGGGTTAGGTGTAGAGGTAGGGATAGAGATGTCTTACTTGGCAAAATCACTGCGGCCCTCTCTTTACCGGGTGTTACAGGCGAGGCCCGGGGCTAATGGAGATGATGCTGGGATATCATAACAATTTAATTTCACTCACACACACTCGGGGGCTGAGATGATAATCTAATAGAGACATTTGTTTTCATCAGCCTCCCTCTCTCGTTCTGAGCGGCCAGCGTACGGTTTGAAGCAGAAGCTCAACCGGAGCCACACCGCTGCGCATATGAAACACAGTCAGAGCAACGGGAAAACAAGAGTAACACATACCATCTGGCCCATCCAACATGTGTGTGTGTGTGTGTGTGTGTGTGTGTTATCGTGACTCACAACAGCTCAACACTCCCACTTCTCTTGTAAATTGACCAAAGAACTCAAGTGCATCAATGTAAAACACAATCTGTTACTAGGGCTTAGTTTTATAGTGGAAATAATTATATTTTTCAGCCTTTTGATGAGATATACGTCGATATTTGTGTTTTTGTTTACACGTTTTCAGTGAAATAGCTTTAAATAATGATTTTTATCAATCAGAGGAGCCAGTCATCCCAGCTAACATGTAACGTTCTTTTAAATGTTAGGACAAAACATTTAGTAATTATGGAACGTTCATATAACTTTATTAATATTTGACATATACGTTCTCATTACATTGAGAGAAAACGTTCTGAGCTCAACAGTCTAATTTTTACTTGAACTTTCAAATAGAGAACATGTTTCATTTTTTGGGTGAAAATATAAAGGATAGATTGTTTTAAACATTTTAGTCACCTTTATATAATGTTCTTGTTAAAAATAAATGTTCAAATAATGTTATATTTTAAAGGTGCCATAGAATGCATTGATACAGTATTTTTAAATTGTTCTCTGATATCTACACAGAAGGTATGTGGCTTAGGTAAGGGCAAAAAATCTCCAGAAACGATTTTACATGTCCATTTACAACCCTAGGATTTCTCCCTAGAATGAAACGGTCTGTTATTGGCTTATTTGGCAGGGTCATGAATAATAATGAGCTCTGCTCTGATTGGCTGTTTCACAGTACGGCTCATCAGCAAGAAGGAAGCACAGGGAGGAAAATATATATTTAAATACTTTCTCTCGCAGTTATATCGTCGGGTAATTATACTGTATATAAAACGCGGGCATCAGGGAGCCGTTATTAATATGCGAGGCATTGAAACTGCTTTTGAACGATCCATCGATCGCGTTATAGTTTCACTTTCAAGAGACGCGATCACACAAACTATGTTTACATTATGGAGCAACAGTACTTACCACACATTTCACAAGATCAGATGCTTGTCAGTGGTGCTCAGGATCTGTAAGTCATTCGCCATCATCCTCATCTCTCCTTACTGAGAGTGAAATCTTATGTACTGTAACAGGCTACCGCTAGCAAGGAGCTAACCATGTCCCTTTAGTGGCTCGCGTTATTTGCTTTCTGTGCCTTTCTGAATACAGACACCAACCCATCCCTGCACTTCACACCCCCTGCACGGCCTGGAACATAACATTTATTGTGTTATTTTCGCTGTTGTCCGCGCTTGTTTATTTACAATACCTGCAGAGCTTCTGATGGTTCGGCCGGCTTAGAACAAGGGCGGGTTTATGCAAATGTTGGGGGCGTAGTGATCCCGACTGTTGCGTCACAGTCGGTGTTATGTTCTGATTCGCCTGTTTTTCAGTGGTCTTTTTTAATCACGAGATTTACATATGAAGGAGAAAACTATGGTGTTTGAGGCTCACTGTATGTCATTTCCATGTACAGAACTGTTATTATTTAAATATGCCAGGGTAAAGACAGTTTTTCATTCTATGGCACCTTTAAATCAAATAAATTTAGTAGAACGTTGCAAGAAACATTTTAGTCACCTTAAATAGCTAACGTTCTAATCATGACAAGAAAACTTCATTTTAACCTTTTAGAAACATTTTTAAAAAACAAACTAAAGTTTTTAGAACCTAAATTTGGGAAGTACGGCAACTACAATGATATTAGCATTCGCACTAGCAGAATATAACATTGTTTATTATAAGCACACGCTACAATTTTGTCATTTACAGAACGTTCTGGCAAGGTTCTCTGAAAGTTATCAATAAATGTTACATTAATAGAACGTTCGTTTAGAGTTATCTGGTCTTTAATAAATGTGATGAGAGACTTTGAAATTGTCTTCCATCACTGTTTTACTGTGTTCTTATTGTTTCTGTTGTACTGTTATAATTATGTATTTTCTGATCTAGCTGAGTGGGATAAAAAATGTGAACTTGAGGGGAAGCGCTCGTCTTCGCTAATTTATGAAAACGTTATTTATCCGTTCTCTTTTTGTCTGAATGAACTGTGTTTATATACTTGACTCTTGTTCCTAATTTTCATGTATAAAACAATGTGAGACAAGAGTTTATTTTATAAAAACATGGTATGTTCAAATTTGTGAAAGCGGGAAAAATGTGTCTTTAAGATGACGGTCACTAGTGAGAGAGATGGACATATCCAGAGCTTGTTAATGAGATTATGGAGCTGTGTAGCATGTAAAACTCCAGCCTCAGTGTAGTGGAGGGGACCTGTACTCAACAGTTCTGGTTGTTTATTAATAATCTTTGTTTTAAGCTCTGAAACCTATTTATTTGCACATCTACTCGAGATAAACATCCTTTTTGGACGCCAACTTTTGGGCTAAAAACATTAGCCCAAAAACATAGTTTATAAATTGTTAATGGATTTTTTTCTGAAGTGTTTTAGCTTTAGTTTTACTTGTTTCAAAACGTTCAGAGAATATTCAAAAGTAACGTCTAGTAAAAAATTAATAAATATAAAATTCTAGTATAAAAAAAAAAACTTTTTAGAAGCCCAATCTGTACAGTATGTGTCGTTATCATTAAAGTTGTAGTGTGGACTGATAATTAAAACTTTACAGTTACTGTTATTGTTATAGTTATCCAATTTTTACTGTATATTTTTGACCAAATAAATGCAGCCTTGATGAGCAGAGGAGATTTCTTTACAGTAGTGTACAGTTACTGTGATAAAAGATTCAGTTGGACTTTATTTTACAGTAGTTACGTATACTTACAGTATACTTACCCAAGAAAGTACTGGTGATATAAGGTAACTACATGGGGTAGGGTTAGGGTTAGGGGTAGGTTCAGTAATTACTACAATAAGTACATAGTATGTACAGGAGGAACAGGACTGTAAAATAAAGTGCTACCAAAGATTCCTCATAGCATTTTCTAAGATCAAATAAGGTCATGCCGCCCACTTTAAGGGCTTTAGCGGCACAGCAAACACTAAGTGCTAGTAGATGACACACTTGCCATCGCAGCAGGCTTTTCTCTCGGGTTAATCGTCACTGTGTGGCAAAACGAACACACAGCGTTTCTGACTGCATGGATATGACACACGGGTGAAGAAGGGAAAAGCGTTGCGATGTAAAGGTCAGGAGCGTTATCCACTCAAGGAGGCCATTTAAACAGCTAATCGCACGCGTTCACAGCGTCCCCTGTTATTTGAAGAGGCTCCGCAGGTGGGGCTGCCGACCCTCTCGTATTTGAAGAGACTTATCAAGCTTGACGAAATGTCACTGCCTCTGTAAATCATAGCCTTCAGGATGACGCTCGCTCCCGGCGTAGGTGTTAATCGCCTGCCGTCCCGGTCACAGAAGATCTGACAGCTGACGATGAAGATTTTGAAGTTGGAAGGCTCTGATCATGTACATGCTAACATGACAGTCCTGATTCCTCTGGACAGATGAGATGGTGCTTTATTCACTCACTGTATCTCACTTTCACAACTTGCAGAAATTTCATTGCATTTTGCAATTTGTACAATGAATTAAACATCAACTAGAACAAAAGACTAAATTATTTTTTTTTTTGAAAAAATGATAATGTTTAGGTTTTTTGAATAGGGAATGAATGCATAATCATCAGATTTATTTTGTGATACTTTAGCAGTCCAAGGATTAGACATGCATGACTGGATTTATGTTTACTATTCTCCTAAAAACCTTAATCTAAAAGATTCTGCATAAATGCATGAAGTTCAGAAAAAATATATACACCTCTGTTCAAAGATTTGGATTTTTTATGTTTTTTAATGTTTTTTTTTGAGTCTCTTCTGCTCACCAAGGCAGTTTTTATTTGATCAAAAATACAGAAATATTCTGAAATATCTGAAATATTATTACAATTCAAAAAAGCTGTTTTCTATGTGTATATATTGTAAAATGTAATTTATTTTTTTAATTTTGTAATTGTCTTCAGCGTCACATGATCTTCAGAAATCATTCTAATATACTGATTTACTGCTCAAGAAACATTTCTGATAATCATTAAGGAAAGGAAGGAAAGGACCTCATCATCAACCGAAATATTATATATTATCTTAAATAAAGAGTTGTAAGGTCTGTTCCGGGTTTTGTTTCATGTCCTTGTTTTCATGTCTTTTATTTTGAAGTTCTGTTATGGTTCTTGTTTGTGTCATGCTTCCCTTGCCCTCATGTCTCTTTGCTATTGGTTCCCTTGTTCAATGTGTCATGTTCTTATTGGTTGTCTTAGTCATGTGTCTTGTCCCCATTGGTTTGCTCATGTCATGTGACCCTCACCGTTTACTATAAGTAGCCATGTCATTGCCTTTGTTTCTTTGTCGTGTATTGAATGTATTAATCCTGCTGTCGGTATGTGTTTAGTTAAAGTCAAGTCTAGTCTTCGTTTGTTTGTATTTTGGATTGCACTTTGGTTAATAATAAATCTGCACTTGGATTCTCACTACAATAGTTCACCCAGAAAAGAAAATTAGCTAAAAATGGACTCACTCTCAGATCATCCAAGATTAGGATGAGTTTGTTTCTTCATCAGATTTGGAGAAATTGCATCAGTGTCTCAGCAATGGATGCTCTGCAGTGAATGGGTGCCGTCAGAATGAGAGTCCAAACAGCTGATAAAAACATCACAATAATCCAGTCCATCAGTTAACATCTGGAGAAGACAAAAGCTGTGTTTGTAAGAAACAAATCCATCATTAATATGTTTTTAACTCTGTGGCCAGAGTATGAGTCCATAATCCATAATAATGCTCCTCCAGTGAAAAAGTCCATCTCCTGTTGTCTCTCACATCAAAATCCAGCCACATATTTGTTTAGAGCTGTTTTTGCTTGTAAACGCTGCTTGATCTGTGCAGATTTCTCTCCTGATTCAGACCAGAACACTTTTTCCAACTGAGAAAGCAATATTATGAATTATGGACTTGTATTTTAGCCAGAATCAAGTCCAAAATGTCTTAATGGTGGATTTGTTTCTTACAAACACGCAAATTTTGTCTTCTCCAGATGTTAACTGATGGACTGGAGTGGTGTGGATTATTGAGATGTTTTTATCAGCTGTTTGGACTCTCATTCTGACGGCACCCATTCACTGCAGAGCATCCATTGCTGAGGATGGAATGCTAAAACCTTCTTTACTGCAAGCTTTACATTCACATTCATATAAAGCTGTCTGTTCTAAATACACAAATGTCTGAAAGCATTACTGGACCGTGTGTCTCCTTCTCTTTCTTTTACTGCACACACTAACCAGTCGCTCTAAAAATAGATTTGGGCAGAAACACTACAGCAGCTTCTTATTTGTGTGCATGAGAACAGAAGCTTCAGGAACAAATGACACAATCAGCATTAAACTGCTTTACAACCGAGCCTTAGATTAAATCTGATCCATCATCTGAAATGAGACGCATTACACACAATTAGATTCCAAACACACCGATCAGATGGCTAATATATTTCATCAGCTCGCGCATACGGACGTGCGTTTGATTACAGGATAAGGTGGCAGAACGGCTTCACAGATCCAGATTCTGCTCGAAACATCTCGTGTTTCTCTCAGACATCAGTGAGATTTAATGGGAGACTCTCTGCTGAATCTCCTCTGAGAAAATGTCCCAATGATGACAGGAACTGGATTAGTTAATGCACTGCAGTGGTATTTTAGTATTATTTATACACTATCATCATATATGTCTTATACAATTTATTGAAAATATTACATTAATAATATAATAATATATTTATAATATATTCAAGTAGTTTTTACCCTTTTAGTTTCAGTTTTAGTAATGTTAGTATAGACAATAAAGTCTGACTGTCAGCAGAAACTCAATAATTTAATGTATTTCATTTATATTTTAGTATTATTTATCCACTATCATAATATTTGTTAATATTTTAAATTAGCTTTGATAATTTTAGTATAGGTTTTAATCATTTTATGTGCTTTTGTCATTTTTATCAGTTTCTATTTAACTTTTATTTATTTTTCTTTGTTAAATTACTTTGAAACAGTTTTGTCTCAGAAATTGCTTGTAAATTTCACAAATAATTACAAAGAAATGGCAAGTAACACTGAATTAAATGTGAAATCTTTAAGTATAAAATACAAGAATATTTCTTTCTTGTAAAACATAACTTTATTTACAAATTTAAAAATATTTATTACAGAGTATTTTATTTTAACATTTCTAATTTTTCGTCAAATATTTATATTTTATTTTATTTCAGATTTATTTCAATTACCAACATGTTAACATGTTTTATTACAGTTATTTGCAAATGCAACATTTCTAGTTTAAGTTTTTTAAATGTAAGTTTTCATCTAATATTTATGTTTTTAGTTTTAACAGTTAATGTAATAATATTTAGTTTTAGTTAAAAATAACTGTTGATTTGTAAGCATAATTATATCATTGATATTGACAGTACTAATTAAATTTTGGGTCACTTGAAGCCTTTATATATAATGCATCATAAAGGTATTCATAATATCCATTACAAAGCATTATAACTTTTCATAAATAATTGTAAACAAAGTTAAAATGCATTATAATATTTGCAGATTCATTACACATTAAATTGCTTGTTTGTAATGTGCTTTAATGCATTATACTTTCTAAATGTGCAAAACAAATCAGAATTATAATGCATTAACTGTGATTACAATTAGTTCATGTAATGCATGATAAAGTTTATTACAGGCTGTAATGCTTTGATAAAGCATGATGAATGCAGGCTCGAGCAGCTTCTCCTGCAGGACTGAGAGGAGGCTCGTCGGTGAATGTTAATGCGCTGATACGGTCAGATCCTCGGCGGGCCGCAGTTATCTTTAATTGTATTGAGTTTGGCTCCACACTGACCTGAGTTCAGTGCGCTGTGAGCTAATGGAGGCTCTCCGTCCCGCGAGACTCGACCCGCTCGTCTGACAGGACACCGGACCATCTGCTGAGCACAGAGCACATCCAGGCCACAGACATGAATGTAAAACCAGAGCCGGAGAGGAACAAGCTGATTGGTCAGAAACAACGCCTCTTCATACACAAGAACTGCAGAAACTTACTCTTACCTCAAAATATACCATGGTATTACACTGTAAAAATGCAACTGCACATTTTCCAGTTTACAAAACCCTTTGAGCCTCAAAAAATGCTATTTTCTTGAACCTACATAAACACCCTTGTCAGATCAACAAAATTACCCCAAATGTTGTCCCAACTAGTCAAACACAGCTGTCTGAACAAAGAATTTCATGTTGTTGAAATGTTAAGGCTTTGTGAGTTCCCAGCATGCATTGCAGCATGAATAAATTATGCCGTTACTGTACTCAGTGACTTGAGTTGAGTGAACAACTTGGTCCAAAACTCAAAAAGGCTGTGCAGTGAGTTGCCTTGAAATTTTAAGTTAAGTCAACATTTTTTACAGTGTAACACACCAAAAAAGTGAGCCCAGTCTCATGAAAGTACGCCAAATAAAAACAAAAACTCATGGTACTGATACCCAAAAATGAACTTTGGCGTTCATATGATACGCAGTTTACGTGTGTATGTTATAAAATTTGTTGGCGTGCATTTTAAACGCAGTTTTCGTGTACATATGACATGTATCTACCCCACAACGCTAATCCTACCCACCGCGTAGCACATACACGCCAAAGTCCATTTTTGTGTAGCAATACCACGAGTTTTTGTTTTTATTTGGCGTACTATTTATACACACTTTCATGAGATCGGGTTGAAAAAGTACCATGGAACAGTATTGTGTTCATGTACTATGGTATATATTAACTTCAGGTAAATATACACTCATGCATTTCAGCATCACAGTATATATTAAAGTACCATAGCATTGCCATCACTGTACCATATTGCTACAGTACTTTTAAGGGTCGTAAGGGATGTTACTCTAATGTACTTCCTCTGGTACTACCGGTGTTATTTTAGTATCATTGAGATACAGTTATAGTTTTTAATATTTTCTGTTTCAATTTTAATTAGTTAAAGTTTAAATAGTTTAGTAGTTTCTATAGCTTTCTTAATTTTTATTTCAGTTTTTTTTTTTTTTGTTGTAATTTTGTGTTTTTGTCATTATTATTTTTTAATTTCTATATTGTTTTTTAATTTTTAGCAATTTTGTCACGTTTTTGTCATTTTCCATATTTTAAAAAACAATGTCTATATAGGTATTTATTTTAGTAATTGTGTTTTTGCCGTTTTTAATTTTTAATATATCTATTTAGTTTTTTAATTATTTTTTTATTTTATGTTTTTATATATACTGCCACTCAAAAGTTTGGGATTTAATGTTTTTTAAAGACGTTTCTTCTGCCCATTAAGGCTGTATCTATTTGATCAAAAATACAGAAAAAAAAAATTATTTTGTGAAATATTATTGCAATTTAAAATAACAGTTTTCTATTTTAATATACTTTAAAATATAATTTATTTCTGTGATCTGCAGCTGTACTTTCAGCATCATTACTCCAGTCTTCAGCGTCACATGATCTTCAGAAATCATGATAATATACTGATTTATAATCAATGTTGGAAACCGTTGTGCTGCTTCATATTTTTTGGGACCTGTGATATTTTTTTAGGATTCTCTGATTAATAAAAAGTTAAAAAGAACAGCATTTATTTAAAAAAGCAATTTTGTGTTACAATATATAATGCTATTCAAAAGTTTGGGGTCAGTACATTTTTTCTTTATTTCTTTTTTTAAGAAATTAATACTTTTATTCAGAAGGGATGTGTTAAATGAATACAAAGTTATAGTAAAGACTTATATTGTTAGAAAGGATTTTGAACAAGTGCTGTTCTTTTTAACTTTGTATTCATCAAAGAATCAAAGAAAAAAGTATCACGTTCCACAAAACAACACAACAGTTTGAACACTCATAATAAATCAGTATATTATAATGATTTCTGAAGATCATGTGACACTGAAGACTGCAGTAATGATGCTGAAAATACAGCTGCACATCACAGAAATACATTACATTTTAAAGTATATTAAAATAGGAAACCAATATTAGAAACTGCAAAAAGATTTCACAATATTACTGTTTTTCTGTATTTTTGATTGAATAAATACAGCCTTGATGAGCAGAAGAGACTCCCTTAAAAAACATTAAAAATCTTACTGATCCCAAACTTTTGAGCGGCAGTGTGTGTATATATAGTTTTTTATTATTAATTATTATTCTTATTTTATGTTTTGTCATTTATTAATTTTGTTCTTATGTTGTTCGTATTTTTATTCCATTTTAGTTCATCAAGCTAAACTAAATGAAAATGAAAAATGTTGCTGAAAAATTGATTAATAAATTCTATTTTTCATATTTTTTTCAAATACATTTTAAGATTACTTCAAGTAACAAATGTTTCACGGTTGTAGTTTTAATTTAAGCTAATCATAATAACTCTGGGCACTACCACCGTCTACATTTAAACAATACAATAGTTGCTTATTTTTCTTATTTGTTTTTAATGCATTTTAAGTCTTTTTTATATTTATTATTTTATCTATATGTATTCTTTCCCTTGTGCATCTGTTATGATTATTTAAAAAAAATAATTTTTAAGTAAAGCACTTTGGATGACCATGTAAATAAACTTACCTTCCCAAATGAACATGGTATTGTACATGCTAAAATTATACATTTCATAAATCTGTAAATATGTTCAAATATACCATGATACATACATATTAAATATGTAATTTTCTCCAAATATACAGACGTCACAATGATTTACCAGGAATGGAGGTTTTATAAACGTGAGCATCATTAGTCTGTTGTTGGCGCGTCTGAATGAGTGTGTTACAGTGCTGGACAGTGATTTATTAGCCGAGGCATATCAGAGCCACAGGAAGCTGCAGACAAATTAAGGTCAGTGTGGATCCTCACTTCCTGTCATCACCGTCACTGAACCATCAGAGACCGCTTCACAGGACAGATGAGAGCCTAGCGCCTCACTGAGCTTCAGCCCAACTGAGAGAGAAGGCTTTTCTGTCAGATTACTCTATTAAACCAGCGAGACTGCTGCGGCTGCACTGTTTGATTTCCTATTGTCACATTGTGATTAATTCTGTCAGATTTTCAGCTCTCTGTATAATGATGTATAAGAACTCTTTTACTCAGAATTCTTTCATTTCTGACAGCTTCCTGTTGATAGTAGGAAATTACAATAGTGGGGAATTTTTCATATAAAAAACATGATTAGAAACAATTGTTCTTTAAAAGAACAGTTCTGGGTTTACAAATTAAGCTCAAGCTGTGAGGTTTTTTTTTTTCTTATTTAAAGGGAAAACATTAATAGAAACTATTATAAATGGCTTTTTGCTAATTGGAAAAAAAGTTGCAATCAAATTACATAAATATCAGATGCAAGATTTAAACTTAAAAAAAACTAAATTGAAATAATCGTAGTTTAAGCTGAAGTGCTAAATGTACTAATAAATAAAATAAAATAAAATAAAATAAAATTGAAGCTAAACAGAAATATTAAAAAATAAAAATAATAAAAATTAGAAAAGGCACATATTGTAGTAAAATTACCAGAAATAAATTAACTAGAAATAAAATAATAAATAGTTCAAGTCAAATTAATAAATTGCTAAGAGTAAAACTTAAATGAATTGAAGCTATATATATATATATATATATATATATATATATATATATATATATATATATATATATATATATATTCAAAATTAATAAAAATGAAAAAGACAGTAAAATTACACAAATTAGTAACACTAAAATATTAAAATTACTTAAATTCAAAATATTAATAAATACCATAATAGTAAAAATATTATACTAAAATAACATTGAAAACAAGCAGTCACATTCTTATATATATATATATATATATTAGGGCCGGGACTCGATTAAAAAAATTAATCTAATTAATTAGAGGCTTTGTAATTAATTAATCGAAATTAATCGCATTTTAATCGCATATAAATATTTGACCTGAGAACAGTGAGAAGTAAGTTTTTTTATATGGATTTTTACATTTCCCATCCCGTCCATGTTCACTGCGGTTTGTTTTTGGCTGTTTCTCAATATGCGTTCTTCAGCGATTTTTTTTTTTTTTTTTTTTTTTTTTTTTTTTTTTTTGGATTCTTGCTGAATTTTTCTCTGGGTTTTTTTTTTATTTTATTTTTTTTTATTATGAAAATCAAAAAATGTACAAGCAAAATAGGCTTTAACTGAACAAACTTAAGACATAGAAAAAAATCACAATTTCTGATACAAGGCAGACACAACTAAGTTATATACATTGTACATCATTAACATCAGTAATTAAATATGATTTAGAAATAAACTAAATAAATAAATAAAACAAATAAATAAAAAGAAAATACAGAAGGGGTTACAATATATTATGAGTCACTAAATTGGTTGAAAAAATTAGCTAATGTAATAGCTTTATTACTTTCAAGTGTATGTAGAGAAGAAGCAATAATTCTAAGCTCATTTATGAAATGAGGTATGCGTTCTTCAGCGATTTTTTTTTTTTATTTATTTTTTTTTTTTTTTTTTTTTTTTTTTATTGAATGCCATAAAGAACATACAAAAAATTAAGTAAACAATGCCAGGGGTAAGTGCAATTAGGAATACAGTTAGTTACAAAATCGTGAAAATATTATGAAAATGACACAATGAGACAGTTTTAAGAGCTTTGGAATTGTTGGATGTAAGAAGAGTGTCCAGGTAAGATTTAAGGTCCTTACAGAAAACAGGAAAGTGAGGTTTAGCACCTTGAAACTTACATTTGTGTAAAAAGAATTTTGCAAGAAAAATGAATAAGTTTATCAAATAATATCTGTCCTTGTCTTCTTTAGTAAAGTTATGACAACCAAATAAGACATCCTTATATAACAAAAATAAACTTTGTGAAGAAAAAGCATATACAAAAGTACAAAAATCCTTCCAAAATAAATTAACATATGTACATTCCCAAAAGAGATGGGACATAGATTCATCTTCAGCCTCACAAAAGGAGCATAAAGAATCAATATCTGGAAACATTTTTTTCATATAAAGCTTAACAGGGTAGAAAAGATGAAGTAATTTGTAAGAAACCTCCTTCACCTTATTAGTTATTAAATATTTAGATGACAGAGTCCACACCTTCTTCCATGGAATATTATCGTATAGACCATTCCAGTGGGATAAAATATATGGGAGAGAAGTTATCTCAGCCTGAAACAGTTGTCTAATTCTTTTGTTCCGACCGGAAGAGGGAGATAAAAAGCAAATCTTTCCAATCACTGTATCAAAAGGATGAATCTCTGACAAAGAAAACTGGGATCTAACGAAGCCTTTGAGAAGAGTTATGGCCCCACAGGGAATGGCATCCATTACAATGGCCAACTCTCGAGGAGTGACGGGAATATTATATTTATTTAGAAATTCAGAGTAAGAATATAAATAACCATCAGAGTTTAATAACTGAGAAACTAGAATAATATTATTATTGATCCAATTTGGGAAAAATAAGGATTTATTTTTAAAAAGAATATCACCATTGTTCCAGATAAAATAGCTGTGAGGGCTAAAATTATGTTTATAAATCAGATGCCATGCCAAAAGCACTTGTTTATGAAAGTTTGATAATTTAAGGGGTAACTTAGCGATATTGTAATTACATAACAATAAGAAAGGAAGACCTCCCATCTTAGAGAAAACAATATTAGGAAGAGTATTCCAAAATGAGTCAGGATTTGTTAAATACTGCTTTAACCAATTTATCTTAAATGTATTATTTAAAGAAGCAAAATCTAAGAAATTTAAGCCACCATATTCATATTTATTTATAACAACAGATTTCTTGACATAATGTCTTCTATGCTTCCACAGAAAGTCAAATAGCATTCTATCGATTTCTGCACATACAGGTTTATCTACATATAAAGAAAGAGCGGGGTACGTCACTCTTGAAATACCCTCAGCTTTAGCAATGAGGGTTCGGCCTCTTAATGATAAATCTCTCTGTAACCATGAATTGAATTTCCTTTTAGCTTTTCCAACAACTGGGTCAAAGTTTAACCTGCATCTGGCTTTATCATCCTTACATATAGACACACCAAGATAGGTCACCTGTGATTTAACTGGGATACTGTAAAGAGAAGGAGAAGAACAAGTTTTAATGGCTAATAATTCACATTTATCAAGATTTAGCTTTAAACCGGAAGCTTTAGAAAAACTTTTAATGAGTTCGATAGCGACTGGAATTTGTAATTTATCTTTAAGAAACAAAGTAGTGTCATCGGCTAGCTGACTAATAAGTATATGCTTATTGGCAACAGTAATACCTTGCAGATCACTACTTGAAAGGGAGGAGGAAAGAAGTTGTGCCGCTATAAGAAATAAATAAGGAGAGACAGGGCAACCCTGACGAACACCTCTTGACAATTGAAATCTAGGAGAGGTACCCCATTTAAGATTGATAGAGCAATTGGCGTTATTGTAAAGAGTTCTTACAAATTTACAGAATGGGTCACCAAATCCAAGCTTTTTGAGAGATAAGAAGATAAATTCGTGATTGAGAGAGTCGAACGCTTTGTAGAAATCTAAAAAGAGAATAAAACTATCATCATTAACTAACTCAGAATAATCTAATAAATCTAAAACAAGTCGGATATTATTAGCTATGTGTCTTTTTGGCATGAATCCTGATTGAGTCTCGTCAATAACAGAGTTTAAAACACTCTTAAGCCTTTTAGCTAAAATCCAAGCTAATATTTTATAATCGTTATTGAGCAGACAGATAGGCCGCCAATTATCTATCAGAGTAGTATCCTTTTTGGGTTTAGGAATTAGAGTTAGTAGTCCTTGTGTTAAACTTGGAGGCGCGTTCTTCAGCGATCTTGCGTCCTTGTGTTCTCGTTCTACGTCATCATTAACCGTCGAAGTTCAGTTCCAATTCTCAAGAACGCAAGCATAGATATATATAGAATGACAACGCAAGTACAGAGGATGCATGAAAGTGCCCGGATATGTTCTTGAAACTGAGGATGCATCGAGTGCAGACTTGAGAGAATCGAGCCGTTAGAAATCCCAGAAAACGCTGTGGGTGGCCGGTGTACGGAAGCCTGTAAGCTTTAAAGTCGCTCTCACAAATACTTAACGGCTCTTCAAGTTGAAAGTAAACATTTATCGTTTTGTTTTGGTTAATTTTAATAAAGTTATAAGACCCGGAGAAAGTCTGCATTTTTATTGGCATATTAAAATGAATCTGAACAGTAAAACATATAACGCTGTAAAATAAAACACAATACAATTATATGAAAGTAATATCTATAATAGTATGAAATGTTTTAATAAGTTATGACATTTTGTAATATTTATTGTTCATTGGCCGTTTCTTATGCTGAGACTATGCGGTCATTTAAGCAGGACATCTCAGTTCTCATAAGTGTGCGTTCTGTGTTCTCGCGTCCTTCCGAGTTCGTTCTTCCAAGGAAGCCTGGCAAGACCGGTCTCCACGAGAACGCAAGTCCGTTCTTTGCGTTCTTGGAATTCTGAACGCTAGTAGGTGCTCCAGTATAATCGGTCCGCCGAAACTCATCCAGTGAGAAACGTTCCGTGGTGCAAAAATAAGTGCGATTAAAATGCGTTAAAAAAAATTAACGCGTTATTTTTGTGTAATTAATTAATCTAAATTAACGCGATAAAGTCCCGGCCCTAATATATATATATATATACAGTGGTGTGAAAAAGTGTTGGGCCCCTTCCTGATTTTTTATTTTTTTGCATGTTTGTCACACTTTAATGTTTCAGATCATCAAACAAATGTAAATATTAATCAAAGATAACACAAGTAAACACAACATGCAGTTTTTTATTATGAAGGGAAAACAAAATCCAAACCCACATGGCCCTGTGTGAAAAAGTGCTTGCCCCCTAAACCTAATAACTGGTTGGGCCACCCTTAGCAGCAACAACTGCAATCAAGCGTTTGTGATAACTTGCAATGAGTCTGTTACAGCGCTGTGGAGGAGTTTTGGCCCACTCATCTTGGCAGAATTGTTGTAATTCAGCCACATTGGAGGGTTTTCGAGCATGAACCGCCTTTTTAAGGTCATGCCACAGCATCTCAATAGGATTCAGGTCAGGACTTTGACTAGGCCACTCAAGTCTTCATTTTGTTTTTCTTCAGCCATTCAGAGGTGGATTTGCTGGTGTGTTTTGGGTCATTGTCCTGCTGCAGAACCCAAGTTCTCTTCAGCTTGAGGTCAAGAACAGATGGCCGGACATTGTCCTTCAGGATTTTTTGGTAGACAGCTGAATTCATGGTTCTTTTATCACAGCAAGTCTTCCAGGTCCTGAAGCAGCAAAACAGCCCCAGACCATCACACTACCACCACCATATTTTACTGCTGGTATGATGTTCTTTTCTGAAATGCTGTGTTACTTTTACGCCAGATGTAATGGGACACACACCTTCCAAAAAGTTCAACTTTTGTCTCGTCAGTCCACAGAGTACAAAACACTTTTTCACACAGGGCCATGTGGGTTTGGATTTTGTTTTCCCTTCATTTAAAAACTGCATGTTGTGTTTACTTGTGTTATCTTTGATTAGGAAGGGGGCCAACACTTTTTCACACCGCTGTGTGTGTGTGTATATATATCAAAATAAAAGAACACAAATATTAAATAAACTTTACAAAAATGTTGCCTTGGCAAATAAATGAAACTTAATACATTTTTTAAGTACCACAATTACTAATTACTAAATAACAATCAATTAAAGCTAAAAACAAATATTAAAAAAAGACAAAAGGACATGGCAAAATTACTCAGATACACTGAAAATTCTGAAACAAAATCTTAAATTCAAAATATTAATAAATGCTATTATAGTATAGAAATAGCAACACTGAAAACAAGCAGTCATATCCTGAAATGTATATGAATATAATTGTATGTAATTTAATAAGAACTGGTTCATTCTGGCTTCTTGTTGATAATGACAGAGGTGGATTTAACACACAAAATGACAATTAAAAATATAATTGCTGTTTAATAAGCAGCAGGCTTTTAACAAAACCAGTGAAGAAGAATAATTATGCTAATGTTTCATGAGCGTGCATATGATGTCTGTCCAGCTTTTCTGTCTGATCACGGCCTCCGGACGGTTTGCTCTTTACCGACGGATCCAGAGCCGGCTCTCGGTCCTCATGAATATGTAAATGAGCTGATAGCATACGTTCAGATACAGGGCCGATGTTCAACGCCGTTCCTCTGTGCTTTTGTACTGAATTAACACTTTACATGGTCACAAATGAACATGTTTTTTGGAGAAATTCTTAGTGTCTGATTTAATAGTATAGGAAAGTATGCATAGCAGCGTGGCTTCATGAAATATTCAAATATATGCAAATGAGATTTGAGAGTTGCAGCCGATGGGAATATTATCAGAGACTTAAAAGCGACTAAAATTCATGCAAATCTATCACATAACTTCAAAAGACATATTAAAAATCATTATACAAATCAATAATATTAATAAATTACGAATAAAGCATAGTATAAATATTCTGCTAAACATCTCCTCTGTGAAAATTAAAATAAGCATTGTTTATTTGCTTAGTCTTTTTTTTCTTCCTCAGAAAACAAACAGAGAAATTAATTTGCATATTTAAACTTGGTTGTGATTGGTTACTAAACATGGGAGAACCAATAACGTTTGCTATTGCAGCATGGCTTCATTAAATATTTAAATATATGCAAATTAAAGTGAAAGTTGAGATTTACAATATTATAAGAGAATAGAGACTTAAATTTGGGCCTGTTGCTCACACAAATCTATCAGACGATTTCAAAAGACTGCTTAAAATAATAATTAAATCAATAATATTCATATGTATTAATATCTATGAGAATTATTAATAAATAAATAAAATAATACACAATGATGAAAATGAATAAATAAATAACTCATAATTTGTTTTAAAAATATATTTAATAATTATTAAGGTAATATTTATTAGAATAAATATTAAATAATATATTTATTAAAATTAATATTAATATATTAAGAATAAAGCATAGTATGAAGATTTTGCAAACCATTGCATAAAAGTTATTATAACAACAGCTTTTAAAATTAATAAATCATTATTAAATTGTTAAATTGATTTGTTATTTAATAATTATCACATATATTATATAATTATTAAAATTAATATTACTACATTCAGTAATAGTAAAGAAGTAAAGAATAGTAAAGAAAAGTCATTGAATGAAGATTTTGCAAAATATCTCATCTATGCATTTAATAATAAATTAAATAATGCATAGTAATTCAAATTAATACATAATTTAACTTAATATAATTATTAAAATTAATTTGAGTATAGTAAGAATAGTAGTTCAATATTTATTAAATTATTTAGTATTTAAAAAATATATTACATGAATAATATAATATGGTAACAACAGTGTATTATGAAGATTTTGCTATTCATCCCCTGTCTCAATGCATTAAGAACAAAGCATCGTAGATCAGCAGATTAGATTTTGCTAAACATCTCTGTCTTCCTCAGAAGTAAGAAAGTCACAAAGGTTTAAACGACATGAGGACGAGTAAATGATGACAAAGTTCACTTGAGGTGAACCATCCCTTTAAGACTGAAAGGATTCTTGCTTCAAGCAAAGTGTCTTTTATTAAAAACAGACAGATGGAAAGAACAGAGCAGAACTTTAATGTCAGCACATTAAGCATTTTAAAGTTCGAATGGGCTGAAAGCATATTCAACTTTTATTAAAACTTTTCTTTCTTCGGCTGAGAACTCATATTACAGAATACAATATTAAACTCATAAACGCACTGAGACTTCATTAGCATTTGGGAAGCTACAGCTCAGATCATTTTCAAGACAAATAAATATTCAAATCAAATATGCAAAAAATATCACCGCCAGCCGAATCAACACAGAACGGTGTCCAGATGCTAATCAGATCCATTTGCTCACACACAGACAATCCTGCTAGACTTTCTTTCAAACCAGCATCATAATACAAGACTGTTCAAGCAAAGCAAAATCACAAAATAAAGCAAAAATAAAAGCATTCATATGTAATTCCTGCAACGGCAAACGCTTTTCAGCTTCAGTTCTGAAAGTAATTTTCCCACGGACTTTTTCCGAAGGCATTTCAAAAAATCCTTCAAAGCAACCAGAGAAAGAACTCCGCTAACAGGGAACGTTTTTAAACAGGACCAAACATTTTTAAAGTAACGTTTATGGAACGTTGTTATAACTTTAGAAATGTTTGATATCTGTTCTCATAATGCTCTGAGATTAAAAGTCTCTGAACGTTCTCATGTTATTTTTACTGGAATGTTCTAAGAAACATTTACGTAACGCTCTAATCGTGACAAGAAAACATGTAAACATTCTGAAAATAACCGTTCAAATAATGATACATTATGTGTCCAAATACAGTTAGTAGAAGGTTGTGAGAAACATTTTTGTGAACTTTAAAACTTTCTAAGTACAAAAACTTTTTTGTACTTGGAAATTTGACCATTTTTAAAGAAACATTCCAATAAGAGTTCAAATAAAAATGTTCATATAACAAATAGTGTTAGTAGAATGTTGTAAGGAACATGTTTGTAACCTTATAGCGCTATAAAACCAACAAGAAAACGGAACATTTTAACATTCTATTATGTTAGGACATTTAAAAGACGTTCGAATAATGTTATATTTATAAGGTTAAACATTTTTTGTAACCTTTAAATAACTTTCTAATTATGACATGTTATTTTTCATGTTATTAGAATATTAAAAGATTCAATAAAATTAAATTTTGGGTACTAATAGTAGAATATTCTAAGAATTTTTTTTTTTATTTTAACATTCTTAGAATTATTATATATATATATAATAATATTTTACGACATTATATTCTTGGTACAAATAAAGTTAGTAGAATAGTTGTAAGAAATGTTTTTGTAACATTTAGGCCTAAAACTTTCTAAGTACAGAAACTGGACATTTAAACGTTCTTAGAATAAACTTTCAAAAAAGTTCTATTTTGGGTGCAAATAAAGTTAGTAGAATGATGTAATCAGGGCTGCTGACAACAAAACTCAACATTTCAACGTTTCAAAAACACTTTTTTTGTTACGTGGTAAGCAAGTGAACTTAAAATTAGTTAATAAAATGATGATGGTGAGAAGTCGCATAAAACTTTTCTTCTTTGGACTCAAACCACGCACAATAGCTCCAGAGATGCATTATGAAAAGTAAACAGAGTGAATTTAGATTTTAAAGTGTGTCTCACTTGGCTTTGGATCACAGCTATAGTTGAAATTAGCAAAGTCAGAATTTAATAAAGCTTTTGTTATTGAAGATTACTCATAGAAAGTGCAGCACAGCAGAGCCTGATGGGAATTGTGGCGTTGCTGTGGGCCGTAAAATCCAATGTAAAGTAATTTAACGCCAACACAACAGTAGCTAACCCAGTTTGAATGCTGGAGCCGGTTCAGTCCGGTTTTCAGGACGCTCTGCGCTTCTGCTTTGGCGTTTCGGAAAGGGTCAGAGATAAAAAGAGAGGCCCTCGGGTCGAGTCCTGGAAACGCCTGAGCTGTTCTACTTAAAGATCCTTAAATAGGAAGATCTTCCTCAAGACATCACGGGTTGCACTCGAGTCACAAACAAACAGGATGAAGAGGTTTGCATGGGATAAAATCTCACAGTGTTTACAACCAAACAAACACTGAAAGAGTGTTTAAATATCACAACATGTATATGAATATGTTATAAGAACGTTTGGTTAACGTTCCTATTATAACATTATTTGTGATATTTTCTGAATGTTTTTAAATGCTTAAAAAATATAATTTTTCTTGATTATATGAACAGAACATTAAGCTAGCGTTACATTTTGTTATTTTACAAACATTATGGGAATGTTACTTTTGAATGTTTTCTCAACCATTTGACACTATAATGTTTTTTTTTTTATGATAAACGAACGTTGTTCAAATAATTATCTACTGCATGGACATTTAGACATTTTAAAGTGTCCAAATACTTTTGGGTGTCACTGTATGTGTATTTGAAAAAGAAAGCAGAACTCCATGAACTATCAATAATGCTCACACTGACTGAAGAAATCAGACTGCGGATATTTGAGCATGAATCAGCATCAGCGTCATGTCGAAGGTGTTGAATCTGTCCAGATCATCAGCAGGCTTCACAGAGCAGAGACTGAAACTAGGCATTTCGTTGCCAAGGTTCAATATACTCTAAACCCAAGTGGGCAAAGATGTCCTCTTCCGTGCTAGCAGGCAAGAAGGTATTCTGGAGAGAGACAGAGAGGGAAGGGTGAGCTTGTGTGATTTCCGCTGTCTGAGAAATGAACAGAGGCAGCAGCATGTGAGGAAACGCTCTGGACTTGACGAATGATTCAACAGAGAGACTGTGAGAGGATGAGGAATTGCTGCAGCCGTGTTATTACACATTTAAAGGTCAGTACATGTGATTGTTTCAGATTGCTGTGTCCTCTGTGTTTACATTTAGAGACAATCATCTGTGAGACTCAATGTTCTCTAAAGCAGAGCATCTCAACTGAAGGGTCAGAAACAAACATCGGGTCAAAGGCAGCAGGGAAAACAATGCTGAACACCAGGAATAAAATGCAATTAACCATATAACTGTGCAGAGTTAGGATGGCAAAATAAATAAAATTATGAACAAAATGTTTCGATGTCAAAGGTAATTTATTTTGGTGCCCTGAAAAAAAGCAATTGTTCTATTGCTCTTAATTGTTTTATTGCATGGTTTTGCATTTAAATTTCACACGGAATTAAAGGTACAGTAGGGTAGGACATTTCGGAGCAAGCTAGCTTTGAAATCATAAGATCCCACCCTCCCTGCAAATCACTCTCCAAAGCCACGCCTCCTCCAAAACACATGACCGCGCTCCATCAGAGCAGAGATTAACCAGCGACACAATGAGAGACGGCGTCAATGCTGTCAGATTACCTCATGTCTCATTCACAATCCAGTAAAAAAGCGCATAATAGTAACGCCTTCCATTCTCACCCAGTCTGCAAATACATATGTTAGCAGGCAGGTAGGTCAGCCTATCATAGCCCTCGGACCGAATAATCCGATTGGTCGAACATTTTACGGTCCTACGGCTTCCACAGATGATATACATACATATAAACACAATAAAAATGGAATAAGAAATCAGAATGTGAAGAGACTTTCAGCCAGCCTAACAAAAAAATAATTTTGAACAAAATCACCTACTCTGCCTTTGAATCATTTTATTCTGTTATGGAATAAAAAATAAATAAATGAATAAATAAAAAGTGTACAATTACAAAGAAATGGCAAAGTATTTTAATGTAAAATGTACTCTAAAAGTCTTTTTTTACAACTTCAAAAAAATCATTTTACAGTGTTGAAAGTAGTCAGAATTGTGATGAAAAGTTGCAATTACCTTTTTACCTTTTTTTTAAATTCTGTGGCAAAAATAGGCAAGTGTTTATAACGAAGGGGTGTTGACTGAATGAACACTGTAATTATTATTATTATTTGGTAAATAAAGTTGTAAATAAAACTATGAATAAAAATAAATAAGAAACAAATGGAGTGTGTTGTTCAAGAAAATAATATTCTAGTCCTTTTAATTCAAAATGCCTTGAAAACATTATTTCTGGCAAGGTTCTCTCAAAATGATTCACGTTCGTTCAGTAACATTAATAGAACATTCTTTCAAAGTAAAAACATTCTTAAAATGCTAACACAAAAACATCATTTGTGCATCAGCCGTGGAATGTTTTTCTGAAACGTTTCAGGTGGACGTTCGACTAAGATGGGTTAGAAAACATTCAAAATAACATTCACCTGAAGTTTGCAAAATTATCAAATGTAACGTTCCCATAACCAAGAAAAAGCATTGTTTAACCATTTTAAAACAGTTCTGAATGTTCAGAGAAAATTTAGAAATAGCATAATGAGAACGTAAGCAAAACATAGCTTGTTAGTTGGTATATGTCCTTATTGTTCTTTCTTTGCAACAAGTACCTACATTAAAAATAAATAAAAAAACAGATGAATAAACTAAAATGTTTCAGGAAGAAAAAACATGCACGATGTATGAATTGTGTTTATGTGCAAACATTTTGAGAATGTTACTGAAGACCAGATTCAAGACTAAAAATTCTATTAATGTTGCTGGAAGCACATCTGTTCATATCTTTAGGCAAGGCAAGGCAAGTTTATTTATATACACATTTCATACACAATGGTAATTAAAAGTGCTTTACATTACAGGAAGTAAAATAATCATTAAAAAAAATAGTTTACAGTGATTTAAAAATTGATTTAAAATGAATTTAGAACAGTTAAAAATAAAAATGATTATACATAAAAGACAAAGTGCAGTCAGTTTGAACGTTGCACAGTGCTCATTCAACAAATGCACAGTTAAACAGATGAGTTTTGAGTCTTGATTTAAATGTGGCTAATGTTTTAGCACATCTGATATCTTCTGGAAGCTGGTTTCAACTGCAGGCAGCATAATAGCTAAAAGCGGTTTTGTGTGAACCCTTGGTATTTCTAACTGACTCGATCCTAATGATCTGAGTGGTCTGTTTGGTTTATATTCAGTGAGCATATCTGCAATATATTTAGGTCCTGGGCCATTGAGTGATTTATAAACGAGTAAAAGTACTTTATAAATCAATCCTAAATGTAACTGGAAGCCAGTGTAAGGACCTGAGGACTGGTGTGATATGCTCAGATTTTCTGGTTCTAGTCAGAATCCTGGCAGCAGTGTTCTGGATGAGCTGCAGTTGTCTAATGGTCTTCTTGGGAAGGCTGGTGAGGAGACCATTACAATAATCCAGAATAATCCACCAATAATCTTTAAGAGAAGCTTGCCAGAACGTTCCGAGAACATCTTCATGCACGAGCTCTTACTGATGTTCCCCGAGTTCACCAGCATTCACCTCAGCTTATAGTGCGAACCGGATCGGTGCGGCGCATTAACAAACCCTCCTGACCTTGCCACGGACGCTGTTAGGGGACAAAGTCATTCTATATGTCATAACTGATGAGCTCGGGAGAAGGTGTGCATGTGCTCAGGGCCTGATGTCATGAGACGGTGAATATCTCAGCTGGAGAGGCAAATCTGACTCACCGCGGCAGAGGAAAGGAAGCTGTGAGCTCTAGAAGTGCTAAACTGGAACTAACTTGTCAGAATGAGGCAGAGGAAATAGAAAGCATGTGAACACATTTAGCAGGAGCGACAGGCTGCGGCACACACCAGGAGGAAAGACGAGCTCCAGCTCTCCGGTATAACTTCCCACATCATTATTTGCAATGCAAATGAGGGAGGGTGGAGCCAGAGAGTCACGTGACTTGTAGTTTTGACTAGTTATGTATTGACATCCTTTTTTTATGATGTTTTATTAACAAAATTAGGGAGGAGCATGTTTAGATAATCGATAATCAGCCAATTCAGCACAGGTGGAGCTCGTCTAGTTGATCAACTTAATTAGCATGATATATATATATATATATATATATTAAACTATTCTCATCCCATTGTAAGGATGGGGGTAGTTCTCTGGGTTGGGGCTATATTCTGAGCTCGGAGCCCTCCTTCAAAGCCTTCCTTTTTCCTGGTAAAATAAAGGTTATAATAATAATAAAAAGTACTATGGAAATCTTCAGCAACACAACTGAAATGTTCCCAGGTCCAGAAACGTAGTAAATACACCAGAAGATGAATGAAGATGAATGAAGGTGTTACGGGTTTGGAACGACATGAGGGTGAGTAATTAATGACATAATTTTCATTTTGGGGTGAACTAACCCGTTAAATGTTTTTTTTATCGCTTTAATTTTAGTTTTACTTTTAGTGAAATACTAAATATATTTTATCTTATATGTTGGTCTCTTCTGCTCACCAAGCCTGCATTTATTTGATCAAAAATACAGTATAAATGGTAAAATATTAGAATTTAAAATAGCTGTTTTCTACATGAATATATGTTAAAATGTAATTTATTCAAATGATGAAAAGCTGAATTCTCAGCATCATTACTCCAGTCTTCAGCGTCACATGATCCTTCAGAAATCATTCTAATATTTCTAATATATTCTAATATAATATTTGCTGCTCAAGAAACTGTCACGGTTCACTCATTCATTGCTTCCTCCTTGTTCCGTAATTCTGTCGTGTGTGTGTGTGTGTGGGGGCGTGGCCGAGCCATCACCGCTCACTACACTCAGCTGAGCCTCGTTAGCGGCGCCAGCTGCAGCTCTTCAACACACCTATAAATACTCACCAGTTTCTCCTCTCATTGTCAGATTGTTGTGGATGCCTTCCTGTGCTGTTCTTGTGCCTGTTCCTGCTTCGTTCTCATCCGTGCCGCTGTCTGGTGTGTTAGTCGATGTCCCGTGTCGGTGTGGCTGTGTTCTTCGTTCCTGCCTGGATATTCACTCACCACCTACGGATCCGACTCTTCACCTCCATCCAGCCGTGTAGTCCATCAGGTTCCTGCGTCACTCATCATCATTACATTCCTGTTTGTGTGTGTTCCATCTGACGAACAATAAACTCTGTTTTCACCCGCACTTGCTTCCTCATCACTTCCTTGCCATGACAGAACAATCTGACCATACCATGGAAGCAGCGGGTGCCTCAGCCACTTCACTAGAGGCATTCATCACCCAAAGCATTGACAGGATGAATTCTCAGGAGGCGAGCCTGAATAACACGGGTCGTGCTATTCAGGCTCTAGTGACGCAGGTGTCCGAGCTCACCCAGCAATTTCAACAGCTGCGAGTTCCCACTGCGCCACCCACACCGCCAGTTCCTCCCATTCCATCGGAGCCCCCCTTCCAGCCGGAGCCTCGGCTGCCCGTTCCCGAACCGTAGGCCGGAGAACCCAGGTTTTGTAGGGCCTTCCTCACACGGTGTTCCATGCATTTTGCTTTGCAACCCAGAACATACAGCACGGAACAGAGCAAGGTGGCGTGTGTTATCACACTATTGACTGGAAGGGCGGCACTATGGGGAACAGCGGTGTGGGAGAATCAAGATCCATGCTGCGCCTCGTTCCAGGCACTGTCCGAGGAAATGAAGCGGGTTTTCGATCGTGCCGTCGCCGGAAGAGAGGCGGCCAGAATTCTCGCCGATCTCCGCCAGGGGGAAAGATCGGTAGCTGACTATTCCATCGAGTTCCGGACCCTGGCGGCGGAGTGTCGCTGGAACGAGGAGGCGCAGTGGGACATGTTTCTGCATGGGCTGGCTGACCGCGTCCAGAGAGAGATCTACGTCCTGGACCTCCCCACCACACTCAACGGACTGATTGACTTGGCCTTAAGAGTGGACGCACGACTCGCTAGAGTGGAACGACGCGTCCCGGTCAACCGAGTCCCTGGTGGGTTTGAGAGTCAACGTGTCAACGACGGGGACGTGGTCAGCCCTACCTACAATCCCGAACCCATGCAGATAGGGCGGGCTCGGCTTTCCCGGGAGGAGAAGGAGAGGCGGAGATCCCAGGGCCTCTGCCTGTATTGTGGGGGGGCAGGACACTTTCTGAACAGGTGCCCAGTAAAAGACCAAGCCCGTTAGTAAGTGTGAGGCTACTATCGGGTGGGATCTCCGCAGAGAAGACCTCATCAACATCATCGACCCTCCTCCCGGTAAAACTGAGATGGGCTACACATTCACTCAGCTGTCAGGCGCTACTGGATTCCGGGGCAGAAGGTAACTTTTTGGACTATACATTTGCGCACAAGTTTCAGATCCCCATCAAACCCCTCACGCACAATATTTCTGTTCACGCCCTCAACGGTCACGAGTTACCTCCCATCTCCTTCACCTCTGAACCCGTCACCCTCACCACGTCTGGAAACCATACTGAGACTATATCCTTCTTTATCATGGACACCCCCCTGGCACCTGTCGTGCTCGGCCATCCCTGGCTCATCAATCACAACCCCAAAATAGACTGGCATCAAAGATCCGTCATAGCTTGGAGCAATAATTGTTATAAGTCCTGTCTTGTGTCTGCCTGTCCGTTGGTCTCTGTTTCTGTGTTTCAGGAGGAGGCGATGGATTTGTCTAACGTGCCCGCGGAGTACCAGGACCTGAGGGAAGTGTTCAGTAAGTCTCGAGCAGCTTCTCTTCCTCCGCATCGTCCTTACGACTGTGCCATAGATTTACTGCCAGGTACGTCTCCGCCTAAGGGCAAGTTATATTCACTTTCTGTTCCAGAAAGGGAGGCTATGGAGAAATATATTTCTGATTCTCTAGCTTCCGGGTTTATCCGCCCTTCCTCTTCTCCGGCGGGGGCGGGGTTCTTTTTTGTGGGGAAGAAGGATGGGTCCCTGCGTCCTTGTATTGACTACCGAGGGTTGAACAACATCACGGTAAAGAATACTTATCCTTTACCGTTGATGTCTTCAGCCTTCGAGAGGTTGCAGGGAGCATCCATTTTCACAAAATTGGATTTACGTAATGCCTATCATTTGGTCCGCATAAGGAAGGGGGATGAGTGGAAGACTGCTTTTAACACCCCCAGGGGGCACTTTGAATACTTGGTTATGCCCTTCGGGCTGTCCAACTCCCCGGCGGTCTTCCAGGCACTCGTCAATGACGTGCTGCGAGATATGGTAGATCAGTTCATATATGTCTACCTGGATGACATATTGATTTTTTCTTCATCTCTCCAGGAACATGTGCAGCACGTCCGGCGAGTGCTTCAGAGGTTGCTAGAGAATGGGCTTTTTGTCAAGGCGGAGAAATGCGCTTTTCATGCACGGTCTGTTCCTTTTCTGGGGTACATTGTGTCGTCCGAGGGAGTGCGTATGGATCCTGAGAAAGTTAAGGCTGTGGTGGAGTGGCCAAGCCCAGACTCCCGTAAGGCCCTACAGAGGTTTCTGGGTTTCGCCAACTTCTACCGGCGTTTTATTCGCAACTTCAGCCAACTAGCCGCGCCTCTGACTGCCTTGACCTCCCCCAGAACTACGTTCAGGTGGTCTAACATAGCCGAGGCTGTGTTTACCAAACTAAAGGGCCGCTTTGTTTCAGCCCCCATCCTCATAGCCCCTGATTCCTCGCGTCAGTTTGTGGTGGAGGTCGACGCGTCAGAGGTGGGGGTAGGCGCAGTGCTATCCCAACGCTCTTCCGCGGACGGCAAGATGCATCCCTGCGCGTTTTTGTCCCATCGTTTATCCCCGGCCGAACGCAATTACGACATTGGTAACAGAGAGTTGTTGGCAGTCAAATTAGCGTTGGAGGAATGGCGTCACTGGTTGGAAGGGTCGGGGGTACCTTTTATCGTCTGGACCGATCACAGGAATCTAGAATATATTAGAACTGCTAAAAGACTGAATTCCAGGCAGGCTCGGTGGGCACTTTTTTTCGGTCGTTTTGATTTTTCTCTCTCGTACCGCCCGGGTTCCAAAAACATCAAACCCGACTCTTTATCACGCATTTTTGACAGTTCCGAACGCCCGTCTACTCCCGAGTGCATTTTACCCGAGACTCTTTTTGTCTCCACACTCACATGGGAGATCGAGTCGAAGGTCAGAACGGCCTTAGAAGGGGTAACGCCTCCGCCCGGTTGCCCACCGAATCGGTTATTTGTGCCGGAGAGATTACGGTCCGATGTTATTCAGTGGGGGCATTGTTCCAACGTGGCTTGTCATCCAGGAGTTAATCGCACTAGTTTTTTGGTCAAGCAACGATTCTGGTGGCCACGTATGGCTCACGACATTCACAGTTTTGTTTTGGCTTGCTCGGTTTGTGCCACTGGTAAGACTTCCAATCGACCCCCAGATGGGTTACTTCAACCGCTGCCGGTCCCTTCGAGACCCTGGTCCCACATTGCGCTAGATTTTATCACCGCCCTCCCGCCCTCTCAGGGCAACACAGTCGTTTTGACCGTGGTGGACCGATTCTCGAAGGCGGCCCATTTCATTCCCTTGCCCAAATTACCCTCAGCCAAGGAGACAGCGTTGACAGTCGTTGACCACGTCTTTCGCTTACATGGCCTCCCGGTAGACGTGGTTTCCGACAGGGGACCCCAGTTTGTGTCCAAATTTTGGCAAGAGTTTTGTAAATTGCTGGGAGCGACTGTCAGTCTGTCCTCTGGGTTTCATCCCCAGAGCAATGGCCAAACCGAGAGAGCCAACCAAGATTTGGAAAGGGTGTTGCGATGTCTGGTTTCCAAGAATCCTTCCTCTTGGAGCCAACAACTATCTATGGTGGAGTACGCCCACAATACGTTACCAGTGTCTTCCACGGGCCTATCTCCGTTTGAATGTAGTTTAGGTTACCAGCCACCAATTTTTTCCAGTCTGGAATCCGAAGTCGCGGTCCCCTCCGCTCACGCCTTTGTCCAGAGGTGTCACCGCACTTGGACTAGAGCCCGTGAGACTCTACTCCAAGTGGGGGCGCGCACCAAGGCTAAAGCCGATCGCCACCGGTCTAAGGCCCCCGTTTACGTCGTAGGTCAAAAAGTGTGGCTTTCTACCAAGAACATTCCTCTTCGCTCCGTTTCTAATAAACTTGCTCCCAAATTCATTGGCCCGTTCACTGTCACCAAGATCATTAGTCCGGTGGCAGTCCGCCTCAAACTTCCTCCGGTGTACAGGAGGATTCATTCCGTCTTTCACGTATCCAAAATTAAACCCGTGTTTCATTCTCCGATTAATCCGCCAGCCCCGGTTCCCCCCCCGCCGCGACTCGTAGACGGGGAACCCACATTTTCGGTAAATCGTATACTGGACTCAAGACGGAGGGGACGCGGATTTCAGTACTTCGTGGACTGGGAGGGGTACGGTCCGGAGGAGAGAAGTTGGGTGCCTGCGAGAGACATACTGGACCACTCTCTTATCGATGATTACAATCGACAGGTAGGAGAACCTGGGAACGCCAGGAGGCGTTCTTAGGGGAGGGGTACTGTCACGGTTCACTCATTCATTGCTTCCTCCTTGTTCCGTAATTCTGTCGTGTGTGTGTGTGTGTGGGGGCGTGGCCGAGCCATCACCGCTCACTACACTCAGCTGAGCCTCGTTAGCGGCGCCAGCTGCAGCTCTTCAACACACCTATAAATACTCACCAGTTTCTCCTCTCATTGTCAGATTGTTGTGGATGCCTTCCTGTGCTGTTCTTGTGCCTGTTCCTGCTTCGTTCTCATCCGTGCCGCTGTCTGGTGTGTTAGTCGATGTCCCGTGTCGGTGTGGCTGTGTTCTTCGTTCCTGCCTGGATATTCACTCACCACCTACGGATCCGACTCTTCACCTCCATCCAGCCGTGTAGTCCATCAGGTTCCTGCGTCACTCATCATCATTACATTCCTGTTTGTGTGTGTTCCATCTGACGAACAATAAACTCTGTTTTCACCCGCACTTGCTTCCTCATCACTTCCTTGCCATGACAGAAACATTTCTGATTATTATCAATGTTGAAAACAGTTGTGCTGCACAATATTTTCGTGACATATTTAATTTTTTAGGATTCACAGATGAATAGAAAGTTCAACAGAACAGAAATTATTTCAAATAGAAATCGTTTGTAACATTATAAATGTATTTACTGGTACTTTTGATCAATGTAATGTATCCTGTGCTGAAAAGACAAATCAAGAGCACGATGTTGAGCTATTTATGTGCGTCTGCCTGTTTCTGTAACTGTGGGAGTATAACTAACACATGACATATCCAAACTTTTGCAAACTGGTTTTGGCAAGCATAAAGCTGCATTTTCCAAAAAACTAAATTTTGCACTCCATTCAGCCATTTTTTATGAAATCTGGCAGCGTGCATATAACAATTTCTCCACTGAGAGAGTATCAGGAAGCATTGGATGGGCTCAAATCACGCTTGATCCTACACGCCAAACTAAGCCTGTTCCCTTCAATCCCTCAGATACTCCATACAGGACGAGCGCCACATTAATTACAGCATACATGATCTGCAGCTAATGCTCATATACAAACACATCAGCCTGGCCTTATTCAAAAATACCATCACTTTAAAGCTTTAATATGCATTTCATTCAGTGCCACTGGTTTATTTAGCATTTAAGTGGCGTAATTTAGTATTAATGAAATGGTGCCTAGCTGGCCATTATTCTGTTATGATGCTCACTGGTCTCTTGAGTAAATGAAGTGCTGCTGATGTGTGCATATCATCCTGTGTGTTTATGACAAAACTAAAAGTGCAGATGTGCTCATCTCCTTCAAATACAAGTGTCTCGTTTCATAATAATTACTAATTGCTTTCACAAACACTCTACTGGGCTTTCTGTACTTTCTGTCATTGTTTAATCAGGCTGACAGGGAACATTCTGGCAAGCTTCTCTGTTTTTGTTTGTTTGTTTTATTTGACAAAATGTAAAACATAATAAAAACTACTAATTTATACACATTTCAAAACTGTTGAGGATAAAGTACACAAAAAAAGCTATAGACTTGTTTCCATTGTGGTACTCTACACTGTAAAAAAAAATATTTTTGAGTTCTCTCAACTTATTTTTTTAGGAGATTTTTGATATCTCTCTACTTTTTGTTGAATACACTTAAAACAACAAGTTGAGAAAACTCAAAAATCTGCTGAAGCTAATATTATACGTTCAGTGACATTAATGGATCATTCATTCAAAGTTATCTGGTTTTTAATACCATTATGAAAACTTTACATCATTTATACATCGTTCATGGAGCATTATTCCTGAAATGAACTTAACTCCAACCTAAAGGCTTTCAAACCAGGCTTTGTTGAGTCAGCATTTAATGTCCAAACTCTGAATTAGAACTGAAGTACTGTAACAAACAGGATGTAGAATTGCAGTTGAAGCAGAATCAATTTTTGAAATTCATGACATCCCAAAGCACATTCTGCAGTGTTTGCTTTTAAAATCATCAAACTAATGATTCTTTCGTGACAGTGCTGAGAAATAAATACAATGTGCAATTAGAGATTAAAAAGATATTTCACTAAAAAATTAAAATGATAATTTACCCACCCTCGTGTTTTTCCTAAAACATGTATGACTCTTTCTGCTGTGAAACACAAAAGCTGATATTTTGAAAATGTTGACTTTCGTTAAATGGACAAAAACAGCTTTCAAGATATGTTTTGTGTTTCAATGACATGAAGGTGAGCAAATGTTGACAGAATTGATATTTTTGGCTGCTGAATTTATAGTAGTCAAAATAAATGGCTTATATAAATAACATATAAGCCAAATAATATATAAATAGTTTAATAAATAGTGCTTTAATAACATTAATTAAAGATATGACCCAAAAGTAAACTATTGGCTATTGTTTTTGTTTATCATATTTGTAACAAATATAATAAATTCCTTACGATTCTATACAAGACTGCCTCTTGCTGCATGAATGGAGATCATTTTTAAATTTTATTTATTTATTTAGCTGCCATCACATTGAGAGAAAGTGTGTGTGTGTGTGTTTACGGTCATACAGATACAGAGGCTGCAGCCACATGCAGTTATTAATAGACTTGTCACAGCTTTGTGTGTCGGAGCGTTTCTCTGCTGTAATAGTGTTTAAATGTGAGCAGCAGATGCAGTGCAGTCAGAAACACTCCCACACAGTCAGTGTAAGAACACAGATCACATACGGCTCTCACAGACAGCTGGACCACGCAGCCGAGAAGACGGACCCCAGCGGCTGCCTTACACTGCAGGAATAAAACTGGAATTGCTGCAGTGAAAAAACTAATGCTGTAGAAACAATGTTCACTCAGAAATTGCTAGTAAATTTCAGGAATAATTTCAAGTTACACTGACAAGGAAATAGCAGTGATATCAGATTTTATTTTTATGTTTTCGGTTTTCATTTTTAATTTAATGAGTAATTTGCCATTTTATTATATGCTATTGCAGTTTTTGAATTGATTTCCTCTTTTCACTTTAATTTTAACTAATAATTAAATTTTAGTTTTTTAGCCTCAGTTTTAGTTTTAATTTAAATTTTAGCAATTTGCAGTGTTATTTTAGTATCATTAATATGCAGTTAGAGTTTTTGTTAATATTTTAATCTTTTCACTTTAATTTTAGTTATAGTATTTTGTTGCATGTTTTTGTCCCTTTAAGTATTTTTTGTTTTTAATATATTTTTATATAATTTTTATTACATTTTTATTTCAGTTATTTTTTATTATTTTATTATTTTTCAGTATTTTTAGTTAACTATTACATGTTAAACTAAATTAAAATGAGAAATGTCACCTTGGCATTATTTCCATTAACTTCCATTAACATTTGTTTTATTTCAAATAACAAAAGTTATTAAAAAAATAAATTATTAAAAAAAGTTATTTAAAAACAAATTAAAAGTTTTTTTAATTTTTGCTAAAAACAATTTATAATTTTATCATTTATTAGTTATAATTTTCATTTTATTTTTAAAGTTTTACTAATTTGCAGTGATATTTTAGTATCATCACTGTTAAAGATTTGTCAAGATTTTGAATTGTTTTATTTTATTAAATTTATTTTATCAATTTAATTTCAGTTATAGTAATTTCGTTGTGTGTTTTTGTCATTTTAAGTAGTTTTTTTAATGTATGTTTAGTTTATATACATTTTTATTTTAGCTTCAGTTTTAGTTAATTTAGGACATGACGATAAACTGAGCTCAATTAAAATGAGAAACATTGCCTTATATAGCTGAAATAATTTTTTAATTGACATAAAATGCTTATTATTTATAGACTTGTTTTATATTATTTTATATTACATTATATTATATTTATATTATTTATATTTGATTTCTTTTTTAATTAAAAATGGTAGAAAGACTTGTAAAACGTAAAAAAAAAAATAAAAAAAAAGTTTTCTCATTTCATTCAGAAATCAACTTTTTCAAAGCAACACAAGTATTTAATTATATTAAAATCACTGATTCACCAGACGTTATCTTATTAACATTAAATTAACTTCTATAGCTCCCTGCCTCTGACAGTTCGAAGGACAGAAAAACTAAATTATAAATGAACAGCATAACTTTACCAAAGGTGTTTTACAGATAATTAAACTCCTCATGCAAAGACTGCAAATGACTTTACCTTTGTTAAAGGATTTAATTTATAAATAAATTAGCTGCAAAGAAGATCTCTCCTTCATTCAGTGATAAAGGAGAGGAGCGTTTGCAGGTTTGTTGTGTCAAATTTGCACAGACGTCTGCATTCCCTAGTTCTCTTCTGTCTGATGTCTAATGTCACATTAAGTAAAGCTAAAAGCATTAACGGTGTTAAATAAATTCATGGCCTTAAACATTTAATTAAAGTCTCATGATTAGTCTGCTCAGTTATCAGCTCTCACTGACCTTCGGCCTTCAACGCTCCTGTCGAATCACAGACCGGAGCTGTTTTAAAATGCTTTATTCTTCCGATAATACACTTTTATGCATTGTAATTAAGGCAAATCATTCTAACTTAATTTAAATGAACCCTAAAAATCAATGTATCATATTTAAGGTCTAAGGTTGAACTTAAACCTGTCACACACAATCTACTCCGTGCCATCTGTCATCTGATTGATAGTTTAGTTTTATATCAGACTATATGAGCCATAAAAACCCATATCATATCATATTTGATACTTCATATGTCAGGCTTTATAGGGTTAAAGCTACACAAACTGATGAGTTTTTCAAGCTTATTTCATGATGTTTTACCACATGCATTTTTTTTTTAATAAAAGTATTTGCCTTTGGAAATCTCATGGAGTGTGTTTATTTTGTGTTTTGATATTGTTATGATTCTAATGGCTCTGTAATCGTGATTATGAATGATCTGTAGTATAATTACTGCTCACATATTGACAAACACACACACATTAGAGCTGAAACATCTGTCCTCAGGATCTCTCCTCCGACAGCCATATACACCTGATGACATCCCTAGTTATCAAAGCAAATACTCGGACACTGAACTGCATGCTACTTATAATTTACTTATTTATTATCACTTATAATTTACTTATTTATTATCACTTATAATTTACTTATTTATTATCACTTATTTATTTTGTTTATTTAAAATTTAAAAAAATAAATATATTTTTTTAAATACATTTTTATTTCTTAATATATAATTTTCAACTATAAAATAGATTTAAATGCAAAACAAATTTGAATAAATTATTATTAGGGTACAACGGGGCTAAACGCCCACCTTAAGAAAAAATGTTTTTTCTTAAGGTGGGCCTTAAAAATGTTTTTTTAAATATAAAAAATATATTTTAAAATACAGAAACAATCATTTTAATAAGTAAAGATTCTGAAAGCATTGAAGGAGATCCAGTAATAATTGAATATATATATTTACAGTAGTAAACACAAATGATATTTTATTATATGATATGATTAATATCATGTTTTTTAAATATGATGGTTTAATTCTAAACATGGTTATTATCTCTAATATGGACACCCAACATAATAAATATGATATTTACCATCTGAATCTAACCATGTCATGTCAACAAATGGATAAGTCAGCCATCTATTAATTATCATGTTAATTACTGTGCCTTTAGCCCCAACAGCAGGAGCGCCTTTTACCCCAAATACCATACTTTTACATATTCTTTTGTTATTTAAAAACAAAATTTGTTGCTTTAATTATCTTAAACAAAGCTGAAAATCATAAAGAAAACCAAAATATGTGCATTAATTTTAGTGATTCTCATTTGCTACTTAAATCTACAACACTTTAAAAAACATAAAATATTAGATCAAGTAAGCACAGAATCAACTTTGCATCAAAGATCAGACAAATATACGTGCATCTTGAAAAGCGGATGTTTTGGAAAGTGCCATCTAATGGTTTAGATGAAAATAATATCAAAAGCAGCTTTAGCCCTGTTGTACCCGATTATTATAGCTTTTTCTTAAGTTGGCACTATTGAGTATATTCTGTGCAAAATACAGTAATAATTTCACAAAACTGTTTGAGATCCAATAAAATGACTGAGATTTCATACATTTTAACTAACAGAATACCCCCCCCCCCACACACACACACACACCTAGTCATGTTTTAATTGTTCATATACTTTTGATCTGAATAAATTAAATTGTTTTCACACTGAACATATCCGTGCTGATTCGAAGCAGTTCGAATAAAAGTATTATAAAGATATAATTAAATTATCAATTCAAATTGTCAGTAAAACTTGAATTTTTGATTGCAGAAATCTGACCTGTTTTATTTATTTATGACTGATAAATATGTATCACATTAAATTTATAAGGTTGTTTATAAAACTGTGTAATCTAAATGGATGCATATTTTGTATGCAATTCAAATACATGAATCTTAAATTTAGGCCGAATTTAATTTGATATTTTTATTAAAAAAAACTAACAAAAGGCAGCGTAACACATTAAAGCTACTTAAAGGGGCAGTATCTTAAATATAAAATCATGCAATATAATTTTTGTGCAACAAAAACAATGCAGTAACAGAAATAATGCCGATTTACTATAGCAAACACCTTCAGTGCTGAACATCTCAAGGACATGAGCTGCTTTTAAGCAGCAGCAGGTGAATCACAGGGGACGTCACATAAAGCAGTCAAACTGCAGGTCATTTCTGAATCTAAAAGATGCCATTTAAACCTTTTTATATGACAAAACGTGGCCCAACAGATGGAAGCGGCGCAGGGTTTTTTATATGAGCCCCAGTGGATGTGCGTGTCCAGCAGAGAGCCGGAGCAAACGTCAGCTGAGGACAGATGTGGAGCACAGACGCTCACAACATCTCCACCGCGGGACTGAGCTTCAGCTGGACTCTCTGCACACCTGATGCTGAAGACTGAGCTTCATGTTCATTTAAAAACACTTTAAAAAAGCATTTTATAAGATGATGATTTAAATACACCTTTTCTGTGATGCATGCTTTCAGATTCTGAATTAAATATTATTTTGATATTTTTAAGTAAAAAAAGTGGTGAAGTTGTCTTGATATGGTAAAAAGTGAACAGATAAATGCTAAGATGAGAATATTTTTTTTTTTAATATTAATATTTATTAAAGAGATATTAAATTTTTTAATTTTAATACATTCATAATATTTGAAAAACATTCACCAAGGTCGGCAAATTTAAATTTGACAAAAAATAAATAAAATCTAATAATAAGAATTATTATTATTATTATTACTACTACTACCTAATGAATTTGTCTGGAAAAAACTTTATATTTCTTAAAAAAAACGCTAAAGTGAATCAGTCTTCTTTTGAAACATAATATTTGAAAAATATTTCCGACAAAACTACAATGTGCAGTCAGCCTAAAAAATTTAATAAAAACAAATTTAAATTATTATTATTAGTAGTAATACAGCAGTAGTAGTATATTTAACTATTTTTAAATATATATATTTTTAGGCTTGCTTCTAATAATAATAATAATAATAATAATAATAACAACAAATCAACAACAACAATAATAGTAAATAGGTTTTTATTATTATTATTAAATAAAATTAACAATAAAATAAAAACAGTTAAAATGTGATGATATTAATAACAATAACCTTTTATTTATAACTATTTTAAATTATTATTATCATTAAGCCTTGAAGGTTAACAGGCCTTATGGACAGAGAACAACTGATCGATAGATAGAACAACAAATACAGAAATATTATATTTCTATGAACTTGGCACAGGTGTTTTAATCTTGATTCCCCCAAAAATCCTTTTCATCTTCTTAAGATCCTTTATTTGTTACTGACCCTTTTTTCCCCTCACATTTATAATTATAATCAATTACAGTAGGCTTGGTTATGGCAAAAACAATGCAAGACTGTAAATACTTTTTTTGTGTGATTTAATGGGATTTTTGAGTTATAAATCAGATGTTCTAGCTTGTTAATGTGCTTTATTAGACCATATTTATTCTGTCTTTTTACCACAAATTCCCAATCAAGCCATTATGGATCACACGCAGCTGAATCACAGCGCAATTAAAGCCAGCTGATGCTCTGAGTTTGTTACAGGAATGATAAACTGCAGATGTGCCAGTCAGCCGATCATAAACCGGGATATTGCTCTTGGCTTTCGCTCGCCTCCTTTAACACCGATTTCTGTGTGCTTTATTGTGGGGAGGGAAAAGATTACAGAGGAAGTGATGAATTGAAAAGTCTTTTGATTGTCCTCAAGTTAATTTGTCTTTATTATGAGCAGAAAAGTCTGACAAAGGCAGGAGGAGAAGCAGTCGATTAGACCTCGTATCTGTCCCGGCCGAACGATTCCCAATGAGAGAAAAGATCGGACACTTCCTCACTAATCAATCCTGCAATTACTGCAGGCATCATAAAGCACTGGCGCTCGTAAAACCGGCTCTAAAACACACACACACACACAATACGGCCGTTACATCTCCTATCTGATTAAACAGCACCTCCTCTCGCCAAATAACTAAAGACTGGAGCTCATGAGCGTGAATTGATGGGTCGAGGCTCCGGCCAGCAGGTGGATGTCCGCAGATCCAGCGCTGAGCCAGCGAAGATGGGCAATTAATAAAGATGAGTGAAGATTAGTAGGCGTGAGTCTATTACATGCCAAACAAATCTCCAGAAAAATTGGAAAGCGCTCGTTGGATTCAATCCCAACATTAAAGCTAATGTTCTCACAATGAGAGTCGAGTTTGAATCCTAAACCTACTGAGACCTCAAAGAGACACTGCTATTTTTGTGTAGAAATAATAATAATTAACCCTGTAAATGATGACTTTGTGTTGCACACAATCTACTACGTCTTCTGTCGTCTAATTGATAGTTTAGAGTGTTTTTATCCAGTAAATGGTCTTTTAATGTAATGGTAGAAACGTCCAGCTCAAGCTTCATGTGTCTTTCTGTTGTCAAATCTTGACTGATTTTATCGAGTAAACGTCAGAATAACTGTAGTCATATTTTCAGATGAACACTTACTGAAGCAGCTCAGCTTTACTTGATTTTCAATCAATTTTTTTTTTAGTAAAATCAGTGCGTCTAAAAATTGATCTTCAGGATCTTTTGAGGAGCATTTGTTTCCAGAAGCTTTATTTTCTCTGTTCCTCAGCGGAGGAATGATCTTCACAAGCCTCCAGAACATCTCACATCTTCTGAGGAGCGTTTATTTATTCATCTCTCAATCAGCATTGCATTATATGTTTGGATCATTTCAATCTCATCTTACTAAGACATATTATTGGAGATATAGAGCGACATCTACATTAATCCGGATCCGTTTCAAGCGTTTTCAAAAAGTTTCTCATCCACACTGAAACCTCAGAAAACATTAAATTCGCTTTACTGCACATGCATAAAGCCTCAGAAAAGCTCATTGCAGACGGAACAGACATGATACACTTTCATGCAAATCTTCTGGCAGGATCATTTTATTTAGGAAAATATCTCACCATTCACTGATCGCACTCACTCACGATTGTATGTCTGATCTAAAACGCAACTGCACTTCATGTTTTGCCACAAACAGCAATCGTGAGTAAATTTTCTGTCATCTTTGCAGGACTGTGATATGAAGAGTGTACAAAATAACACATCTGTAGCAATCGTGTGAGAGTGAATAGCACATAACAGGCACAATACTGGTATAAACATAGATATATATTGGTATAATATGTGTCACACAAGTCCACACTACAACACGAAAACGACACTTTCAAATTTATCCACTTTGGAGAGCGTTTTCAAAAAGCGTTTCCATTTTCTTTGACAAAAACGCCATCTCAGTGTGGATGAAAGGCCAAAAAAGATGCATTTTCAAACAAAAACTTATTAGTGTGGACAAGGCCTGATTTGCATTACTAGCATCAGAATTACATCATATAAATATCAGCATCTGCACCAAATTCATATTTTTGCTCAGTTTGAGTCTCTGAATAAAATTGAGCTGTTTTTAGTTTATATTCTCACTATATCAGACTATATGAGCCATAACTGCCTGATGGATCAAAATATAATACTCAAGAAACACATATGCAAACTTTATATATATATATATATATATATATATATATATATACACACATATATATATATATATATTTTTTTTTTTTTGTCTAAAGTTTTAAACTGTTTCATTAAAAAAAAAAAAAAAAACCTCTCATATGTCAGGCTTTACAGGGTTAACCTTAAATTCAATACATTAACCTCTGACTTCACCAAAAGCAACAGGCAGACATTACTGAGGCTTTAACCTTCGGTTCCAAGCATAAAAACAAGACATGTCTTTAAAGATTAACTTCTTTTGACTTGACATGACATCTTAAACACACTGCACTCAATCAAACAGCAAGAAGTGCTGCAGCGGTTAAAGACGTCTGTCAAAGAAATGCATCTTTCAAAAGCACTTCTTCAGACGTCTGCTTTCTGTTCTATTCAGCTGTGCTGCGTCTAGGCGGTTTGAATACAAGAACACTTCCTGAAAGCCCATAAAGGGCATAAAACACACAAATATTGATTCATGCACTCCATGTTTTTAGTGCAAATTCAGTACATTATTTCTGTGGCAATGCTTACTGGCACAGTTCACTTTAATGTCATTGCCTGCCGTTCTGAACAGACTTTGCGTTATCTGTGATGCCTGGAAACAGCTTACTGGGTTTAGGAACAGAGCTTTCATCAGTGCTCGGTAGTAACTTTACATGTAATCTAGATTACGTAATTAGATTCCAAAAATTAAGTATTTATAATTAGATTATACTACATTTTAAAGTACTTGTAATCAGACTACAGTTGATTGATTACATTGATTACATGATTATATATTACAGTATTCAGACAATAGCAATAAATTATGCATAGTTTATTGATGCTCTGACATTGGTTATTGGTCACATGACATGCAAACAAATAAAATATTTCATCTTTTTCAGTAAGTATTTCCTTTTGACTGTTATTACTTCAAAATTATTTATTTTAATTTTACATATTTAATGATTTTATTCATTATTATTTTTTCTTCATTAAACTCGAAACCCCCTGCCATACCTTCACAAATACAAGTTTGGGAAAATTGGACATAATGTAATGTTGTTAATAACAATGAATGAAATATCAATACGGTACAAGATCATCCTATTTAAAACAAAGTCATAAACCAGGTCAAAATTAATCTAAATGTAATCAAAAAGTAGTTTGATTATATTACCAACAATGTTAAGGGCAACGCATTACAAGTTACGTAATCAGATTACTATATTTAAGTAACTAGTAAAGTAACACATTACTTTTAGATTTACTTTTTCAGATAAACAAGCTACTTTGTTTTCCATTTATTCACTGCAGCTCTTCTGTCCCTCTTGTGAGAAATCGGGAGTAAGTACAGAGGCATTCCCTTCAGCCTGAGGCTTTTTAATTTCACTTTAGGTGTAAAAGGGTCCCTGCAGTTGCCAAAAATATAACTTTTGGGCTTTTTGTTATTAAAAAAAACAAACAATTAAGCAAGTTCAGTCCAGGTGACAAAAAGTAACGGAAAAGTATAATGCATTACTTTCCATAAAGAGTAATTAAGTAACAAAATTAAAGGGGTCATGAACTGAAAAAAAAAAAATCCCTTAATCCTTTGACATACTGTATAAGAGGTCATTGTACTGTAAAAACATCCTATAAGCTTCAGAACTCAAAACTTTGTTGTTAGTCTAAAAACAGCTTATACTGAATCCAGGCTGCCAAAATGCCTTGATCAACGCCTTGACGTCACTGCCTGTTTAGCCCCGCCCAATTCTACATCACTGCCTGTTTAGCCTCGCCGACCGAGTCTACATCACTGCCTGTTTGGCCCCACCCACCAAGTCTACATCACTGCCTGTTTGGCCCCACCCACCGAGAGGAGAACGCGCAGGTCTAAGTAGAATTCAAATAACAAAGATGTTTTGAAGACATGAGGACGCTGTGTGGTTCACTTCATTTTACCGCGGATTCGTTTACAAACAAGACACAATTCAGGGTGGGATTTTCAGAAAGTTTGAAACTAAAAGACGATGCCGTGCTATTATATTGGATCTGGCAGTAATGTCGCAACACAAGTGTGAATAACGTCTCGGTTACGTACGTATCCCTTGTTCCCTGATGGTACGTTATGTTGTGACGACATTAGGGGATTTACCTGGGAGCCCCGATCACCTCTGATAAGAGAACACGCCAATGAAATTGGCTAGTGGATTTTGCATACCTGAGCCACTCCCCGTGCATACGTGTATAAAAGGGCGACAGGTGCATCCACTCATCAGGTTTTCCGCTGAGGAGCCGAGAACGTGTCCCTGGTAACCGAGACATTCCCTATCTGTCGGTCACTACGATTTATGACGTGACGACTTTAGGGGTCTATGGAAAGCACCACAACCTGAACCCTGTCACAACCTTGTGGCATGCAGATGTTGACAAGCTAGCGCGTGCCAGACAAATGCCATGCAAAAGGTCGCAAGCTTCCCATCGCCCCAGCGCAAATTCGCTGACCTTGGTACCCGCAGGAACCAGAGGTGAGTACATCACTGCTGGAGATGGCCAAGCCGCTGTTCCTTTCCCCACAGAATCGGAAGGGATTTCGACCTTCAACGAAAGATGGCTTCAAGTCTTTCCTATTTGTTGTTACAGCTTGGCAGTAACAACGGGAAAGTGGGCCTTCTGGAGAAGGGCGCTACGGAGGCCGCATCCAGCCCGTAGGGAGGTGACATGTGGAGACACTGATATGGACTGACCCAGGCCTGGGGCAGTACTACATATGACTGGACTCTGTGGCAGATCCTACCTAGGTGTAGGGAGGAGGGCTGTCAGCAGAGCCTGACAGAGTACTCTGTCAAAGGGAAGATACGGGTTTACCGAGAGGGACAAACACATACACATATGGGATTACCCGAAGGGAATCAAGCCATATGGACACCAAGCCCAGTCCATCCCCGGGTGAGGTGGAATGGCGCAGCAAGCGTGACACCGGCCAACTCTTCCCGCTACTTACCTGTTACCCAACACACGGGAAGAAACTGGCTCAACGCGGAGACTGTAAAATCTTTTGGTGTCGCCCAGCCCGCAGCTATACAGATGTCTGCCAGAGAGGCGATGTGCACCAACGCATAGGAGGAGGCAACACTCCGTGTGGAGTGAGCCCTCACCCCGAGGGGGCACGGCTCGCCTTGGGTACGCCAAGGTGATGGCATCCACTATCCAGTGGACCAACCTCTGCTTGGAGACAGCTTTCCCTTTCTGCTGACCTCCATGGCAGACAAAGAGCTGCTCAGAGCTTCTGAAGCTCCGGGTGCGGTCCACGTATATGCGCAGCGCTCTTACGGGACACAGCAACGCCAAGGCTGGGTCTGCCTCCTCTGAGGGCAGTGCTTGCAGGTTCACCACCTGATCGCGGAAGGGCGTGGTGGGAACCTTAGGCACGTATCCAGGCCGGGGTCTCAGGATAACGTGAGAGTAGGCCGGCCCGAACACAAGGCACTCTTCGCTTACCGAATGCTTGGAGGTCCCCGACCCTCTAGATGGAAGTGAGCGCGGTCAGGAGCGCTGTCTTAGTAGACAGGAACTTCAGCTCAACTGAATCCAGCGGCTCAAAGGGACCCCTCTGAAGTACAGCCAAGATGATAGAGAGATCCCAGGAGGGCACCAAGGGTGATCTAGGAGGATTTAACCTCCTGGCACCCCTCAGGAACCTCACGATGAGATTGTGCTTTCCCAGGGACCGGCAGTCCACCGCATCGTGATGGGCCGCAATAGCAGCCACATACACTTTCAAGGTGGAGGGCGACAGCCTGCGCTCCAACCTCTCTTGCAGGAAAGAAAGCACTACTCCAATCGTGCATCTTCAGGGGTCTTCTCGACAAGAAGAAAACCAGTTTGCGAACAGACTCCACTTCAGTGCATAGGCTTGCCTAGTTGAAGGAGCTCTAGCCTGAGTGATGGTGTCCACCACAGCCTGTGGCAGTCCACTCAAGTCTGCCGCGTCCTGCCCAGGAGCCACACATGGAGGTCCTTCCTCAGAGGAATGCACCAAGGAGGGGCTGTCGCGAGGAGCATGAGTTCCGGAAACCAGGTCCGGGTGGGCCAATATGGCACAACCAACAAGACCTGCTCCTCGTCCTCCCTGACCTTGCACAGAGTCTGTGCGAGCAGGCTCACTGGGTGAAACGCATACTTGCGCAGAGCCCGAGGCCCGCTGTGTGCCAGTGCATCCGTGCCGAGGGGGGCCTCGGTCAGGGAGTAATACAACTGGCAGTGGGAGGACTTGCGGGAAGCAAACAGGTCTAACTGGGCTTCCCCGAATCGACTCCAAATCAGCCAGATCGTCTCGGGATGGAGTCGCCATTCTCCGGGGAATGTAAGAGCGCGTCGGCTGCACGATTGAGCTCCCCCGGAATGTGGACGTCACGCAGCGATTTGAGCTGTGTCTGACTCCAGAGGAGGAGATGGCGGGCGAGCTGTGACATGCGGTGTGATCGTAGACCTCCCTGACGGTTGATGTACGAAACAGCCACACTGAACGGCCATCAGCCTATAGGCTTTGGACAGGGGACGAGGATGATTCCTCCAAGTGGCAGTGTTTTGCGAGCACAGGTGCACCGCAACCGCACTCTCCGCCTGGGGAATGTCAGCGTCACCCGTAGACGCCCCGCCGTCGAGGGTAGCGAGGATGGGGGAGGCAGACGTGCCACTTCTGGCCGTAAAAAGGGGCCGTCCACGACTTCATCAGCTCCTCGTGCACTTCCGGGAAGAAAGGAACCAGGGCAGGGCGTGGTCGCGAGCCACGGCCCATGCCGAGGAGCCAATCATCTCACCGCGAGGGCTCGGGACTGGGAGGTGTGCACGCCTCCAGCCCGATCTCGCGGCGACCCGGGAAAGCACAGCCGTCAACTCTAGGTCCGATTCAGCGGCGGCCGCGAGACCCGAGGTGGGCAGCCGCGCCGAATCTTCATCCTCAGAGGAACGCTCAAAATGAACGCTTAAACCATCCACGAATGCAGCTTCAGCGTGCTGGATGCCCAGACACTGAAGACAACGATCGTGGCTGTTGACGCAGGACAGGAAATGACCACAACCAAGAGGACACGGCCCGAACAGCGTCTTTAAAAAGACGCGAACCGACCATGATTTGCTCCTTAAGGAAATCTGCTCTTTTAGTTGAATTGCCCAGGGGAATCGCTGCACACAGGGACACCGCTGTTCGCACTGTGACGCCAACCAGAACAGCTTCCAGACAGATGATGAATGGCTTTGTGGAGATCAACACGTTCATCCACTCGGCTCCGAAGCAAAAATCTGATGAGTGGATGCATCTGTCGCCCTTTTATACCTGTATGCACGGGGAGTGGCTCAGGTATGTAAAATCCACTAGCCAATTTCATTGGCGTTTTCTCTTATCAGAGGTGATCGGGGCTCCCAGGTAAATATCCTTATGTCGTCACGACATAACTCGTAGTGACCGACAGATAGGGAACTATTTTTATTATGTGATCACTATTGCTTTGTCTCTTTTTACAGATCGTTTGATATATTGAGTTATGCGTTTTTGGCCTAAATATCAGCAGCGTCCATCTGTGAAGGACATAGGCTGTCAAACACAACACAATTAGCCAATCATAGCAGTGGGCGTTTACATCCGAGTCTACAATCCATCACGCCTTCAAGCAGAGCATTCTGATGAGGGGGTCAAAAACAGGACAGAAAATAGCCTATTACTTCTAAATTCAGTTTTTGATGTAAAAATCTTGATAACATTATAAGCTGAGAGAACAGAGAACAGCACAAAATAAAAAACAAAGGTAGTTCATAACCCAGTTCATAACTACAATTTTTGTTATGTAATATGGAATCAATAATGGATTACAATTTGTAAGTAATCTACCCAGCACTGGCAATCATCTGAACTCCATCTGCAGATTTACTAGAGTGCATAAAGAGCCACGCACATCGTACTGTATCTCTGTGACATTAACGTGACTTGCACCCAAAACTCTGAAGAACTACATGAAGATTCAACGCTTCACTCACTGATCATCTGCAGTTGACTTCTGTGCAAACACTTATAAATTCCAGCAGCGGAAACCCAAGAGTTCAATTACAGCGTGTTTGTGTGATTGTTCTTCACTGTTATTGTTCAGTCTAGACTCATTCAGAGAGAAATAAGCAGCTCTATCTGCGTCTCGCACCGTTCGCTGTGTCTGTTCACTCTCTCTGTCATATGGGCATAAACAGAAGCTCGGAAGATAAAAATAAATTAAGTTTCTCTGCTCTGCTGAAGCCTGTAAATAATTAATTGGTTTGTTTCAAAAGAGGATGGGAACGCATGTCAAATTCAGCAATTGTTCCGGACACCGTGATCCTGTTGTTTCGTTTTAGCACTGAAATGCTCATCATTTTAAACACTGTTGTGAAAGTACTCTTTTCACACCAAGCAAGAAGAAAACATCTAGCAACCACTCCGAAAATCCTAGAACCCACATAGCAACCACTCACAATCCCATTGCAACTACTCAAAACACCCTAGCAACCACTTAGGACACCCTATCAACCACCCGCAACACTGTAGCAACCACCAGAACACCCCCAGCAACTACCCAGTAGCCACTCAGAAGATCCTAGCAACTACTCAGAACACCCTAAAATCCACCTAGCAAGCACCCAGAACACCCTAGCAACCACTCAGAACACTGCAGCAACTACCCAGTAGCCATTCAGAAGACCTTAGTAACTACTCAGGACACCCTAGAAACCACTTGGAACGCCTTAGCAATTATCTAGCAACCATGCAGAAAACTCTAGCAACCACCTATCAAGGACTCAAAACACCCTAACTACTACCAGAACACCCTAGCAACAACACAGAAACACTTAGAACATCCTAGCAACCACTAAGAACTCTCTAGCAACCACATGGTAACCACGCAGAACACCCTAACAAACACAGATAACACCTAGCAATGACTAAAATCAACCCCGCAACCACCTAGCAACCATTCAGAACACCCTAACAAACACTCAAAAATAATCCTTGCAACCACCTAGCAACACCTCAGAACACACTAGTAACCACTTGACACACCCTAGAAACAACCCAAAACACCCTAGCAACCATTCAAAACACCCATGTGACACCTAGCATCCACTCAAAACACTTTAGCAACTGTCAAAAACACCCTAGCAACACACCATCAATCACTCAGAACACCCTAGAAACCATTCAAAATAACCTTGCAACCACCTAGCAACCACTCAAATGACCCTGGCAACCACCTAGCAACCACTCACAACACTCAAAATACCCTAGCAACTATCAAGAACACCCTAGCAACCACCCAAAACACCCTCTGAATCACATAGCAATCATTCAGAACACCCTAGCAACCACCTAGCAACACCACAGCATCATCGTGGGAAGCATCACTCATATGTCAGAGTCTATTATTTAAACAGAGTCATCTAAACATAATTTTTTAGTAGGCAAAGGGCTATGGTGCTGTTTGACGCCCACCCGTAAATAAACATAGCGCCGCTCAAACGGCCACCGTGACACATCGCACAGATTTCACGCGTTTCGTAAACCACATATTATTAACGCTTATGAAACATGTGATGAGAGATGCATGAGTCACATCGCGAGTCACAGTAATGGCTAAATAATCAAACTATTATGAGCCATCCAAAAAAAATAAATAAATAGCGACTGGCATGAGGAAGAAGTTTGAGAAGCGTGCGTGAGTGAGCGAGTAAGTGAGAGACGATATTAATATCCTCCATCTGAAAGTGACTAGTAGATAAGTGCATGTGACATGCCGTAATAGCTCAAGAGAAAGTCTCAGCGCTAATTAGGACGTGTGGTTTGATGTTTGCTTCAAATCAAATCCCACAGACGCACCAGTGTCCTCTCCAATAACATCACATGACGCTCTTCAGCCAGACACGTGCTGGCTAATTTGATTTAAAGCTGGCGTTTTAGAAGTGAATAAACATGCTCATTCATTACCATCAGCTTGCGTGATGCTCTTGCCTATTGCACAAGCTTAAAGGAAAAGTTCACCCAAAAATGAAAACAGCAGTTAATTTGATCTCCCTCAGGCCATCCAAGAAGTTGGTGACTTTTTTATTGACGTTATTATTGAGTAACTTGTAGATCTGTGCTTCTCGAGCCACAAACGTTTTCAGATGGTTTGGTCCCATTTGGTGAACTGGTACAAAAGAATGATTAATTTGTGAACCGGACATCACTCCAGACCGTTTGCCTGAGGCTCTGGATTACAGGTAATAATGTTGTAAATAATGTTCAGTTTCTTGCACAGATGATCATTTCGATTCATAAGACTTCAATATATCATCAGGAGCCACAGGGATTCATTTTCGGTTGCCTGTGCATGCTTTTCTGACTCAAAGTGATGGTAACTTTTGGCATTTTATAAATCACCAAGGACCACAGTCTCAGTTCAAAATCTTGATTGGCCTCAGGGTGAATAAATTAATAGCAAATTTTTATTTTTGGATGAACTCTCCCTTTAAAGATTCCGCATGAGAATCACAAATAATTACAAATTCATAAAGATCAAAAACTTAAAGTAAAAGTCATCATTTACTCACAGAAGGTGAGTTCCAGAGGTCAACGGAGGAACTTGGTCATCTGTAATCACACCTCAACATCAATGGCACTCAGCTAAAGGTTAATTCAAGGAAACTGTTCTTGCAGTTAGCCAACCGTAACTGCTCTGAATTAAAGAGCATCCGTTAAATGAATAATAATATTGTGCCCACTGATTCGATGCAACTGTACAGGTCAAAGCGCCTGAGCACTTCCTCGTATATCACCCTACAAACTACAGAAAACTACAAACAAGCTTAAATCTGGATAAATTGCTTTTTAAATTCCAGATTTTTAATTGAATTTGAATTGAGGAAGCAAACAAGATGGATGGATGGAATGATAGAATGATGGACGGATGGAATGATACAATGACGGACGGACGGACGGACGGATGGATGGAAGAAATGACGGACAATGGACGATGGACAGATGGACGGATGGAAAATCAGAATGATGGATTGATGGAATAATGGAATGATGGATGGATGGATGGATGGATGGATGGATGGATGGAATGGTAGAATCATAGAAGGATGGATGGATAGAAGGAATGACAGAATGATGGATGGATAAATGATAGACAGACAGACAGACAGACAGACAGACAGATAGACAGATAGACAGATAGATAGATAGATAGATAGATAGATAGATAGATAGATAGATAGATAGATAGATAGATAGATAGATAGATAGATAGATAGATAGATAGATAGATAGATAGATGAACGCACCACACAGATGAACGCCGGACAGAACAGAGAAGACATGCAGGTACAGGCCATCACTGAATCATGTGATCACGCCAAACTAGCCGTGTATTAAGATCATTATTATTAACAAACTATACAGAGATGTTTCAGCAGTGCCTGTCCGAAGGTCCCTTAACAGTTTTAAGATGTTTAATATAGAGTAATCAGTCACATGCTGTACTTCTGGGGAACAATGATCATGAAAACTAAATGAGTTCAGGGAAAAATAAAACGCTAGAAAAAGCTGATTGCATCTGTCCAACTGCATATTAAACACTCTCTCTTCAACTAATTTAAAAAGCGTTATAGCAAGCATAAAATTAACGGTATGTGCAATTTCATTTTTTCTCTAGCCAACAGAAATGTAATTACTGGGCTTTGTCTTATCATGTCTTATCAAACAGGTCATGTAGAAAACCAGATCCGGCACATTTTGCTGAATCCATTAAATGGCACTTCATCTGAATCAGAAATCAAAAGATGGAAATTAGTGAAAACGAACAGACATAAAACAGAAAATACAGTTCTGCTAATGGACATTGAAGTGTGTTTTTCTTTTAAACAATTTTAACTCAAAAATTTAATTAAAGATGATATTTTGAACTAGAAAGACTGAAATAGTATTTTCATGTAAAATATGCTCCAGTAATCTTTACTAAAATCTTTGAAAAATCATTGTTTACAGTGTAACTTTAAATGAATATTAGTGCAGTGAATAGGTGGGAATGGGTGGGAAGACAAAAGATGTTTTTAACTAAAATAATGAGTGCAAGCAGCGTTTACAAGCCAAAACAGTCAAAAACAGCTCTAAACAAATATGTGGCTGAATTTTGATGTGAGAGACAACAGGAGATGCACTTTTTCACTGGAGGAAGTGTTATTATGGATTATGGAAAATATGGATTTTTTTTTAGCAATGGTTTGAAGTTAAAAACATTTGGGGATACACATCATGCATCAGACAATCATAGAGCAACTGTGGGCATCTGTGTGCCGTGACACTAAATGTTGTTATTCATCCAATGCACCGGCAGTGAAACACGATCCAGAGACATCTTTAAAGAGTTTTACCAGCACAATAAACACGAGTCATTTCATCTGATCTCTTGACCCGAGACACGAGGTCTGCATCTCAGCAAGAGAGAGAGAGAGAGACAGAAACACAAGTCTGTGAAACCGAATCTTCAGACATTTCCTGTTCCTGTCGCCACAATCACCAAGACAATTAATACTACATGACATGAACGCAGGCCAGCAGCCCGGCTGACCCTCTCTGATCAATAAAACATCCATTTGCTCTCCTTACAGCCGGTCTTTGGTTCCCCAAGGATTGTGGCCTTTTCCCTCAATTCTCCTAATTTCATAACCACCGCGTCTCTCAGGTAGAGGGTTGGAGGACAAACGCTCATGAGAATTCAATTTGAATGACAACAGCATGTACAAGGACCGATGCTATAAATGCATCTCCATCTCTGAGTGCCATAATGGCTCTGTTGGGTTTGTGAGGCAGAATGAGCTGCTATGAAGCGCTGAGGGGGATGAGAATGAACATACAGAGAGAGAAATGATCGCACTGTATGCCTGAAATGGGAGAAATGGTAACAGATAAACATATACATGCATTAAAGCAGATTTAGGTGGTTATATCCTGTGGCGTGACAAGCTAAACTCCATCCAAAAGCATTTAAAACGCCAAATTCACATTTTTCCTTGCACATTTCTATGCATTTTAACCTAAAACCTTGGTTTGTGTACATGCTTTGTCTCAACTATTCACTTGCACATATTTGCATATTGCTCTGCAGGTGCTAAGGTGTTGCTTTAAAGAATCACAGGTGTTTAAATAAATATTCTTAAGTATTAGCAATAGTTATCAAATATTTCCTATACCAAGCTACAGAAAATGAGAACTGCAAAGTAAGTAACTCTGGATAAAAGCATCTGCCGCATGCATACATGCATTCAATGAAGTTTTTCAAATTATGCTAATTTTGAATTTATGAAAGCTGCATGTAGAGCATGTATAAACATGTCACTTTGGATAAAAGTGTCTGCCAAATGCATTAATGCAAATGACAAAAACAAATTTTTCATTGCACATACATTTGCATTTTAGCAAAAAAAATTATATTGATTGAAAAAAAAAAAAAACGATTGTGGCCATGCTATGTGTTAATTAAACACCTGCATATATTTACACGTTGCAATGCAATTGCTTTAAAGAATCATTCTTGTCACGAATTATGTGTCAAAATGTTATTACGTATAGAGTTAGGTGTTTGTTTAAATCAGTAACTTTAAAGACAAGCAATAATTATCATATACTTAGCAAATACCACTAATACAAAAACAAGAAATGCAATGCAATCACTTTGAATAAAAACATCTGCCAAATGCATAAAAATGCAAATGCTAAATACACATTTTTTATTGCACATCCACATGCATTTTATTCTAAAATTATAAAAAACAAAACATACATGCAGCTGCTAAATAATCTTTTCCAATCAAACACCACAGTCCTTAGGATAAAAAAAATGCCAAATGCATAAATGCATTAAATGAAGTCTCAAGCGATGCCACTTTTGAGTTTATAAAAGCTGCATGCAGTATAAAACAAATCACTTTGGATAAAAGCGTCTGCCAAATGCATAAATGCAAATGGCAAATACACATTTTTCCTAGCACATTCATATGCATTTTAATCTAAAAACTTTGTGTCAGCATTCGGACATGCTATGTCTCAACTACCCACCTGCATAAATGTGCAGTTGCGAAATAAACACATGCAATAATTATCAAATAATTACCACTTCATACAAAAACAAGTAACACTGGATAAAAGCAATGCATAAATGCATTCAAAGAAGTCTCTCAAATGATGCTAATTTTGAGACCATAAAAGCTGCATGCAGAATAAGCATAAAACAAGTCACATTGGATAAAAAGCATCTGCCAACGGTATTAACACAAATGTCAAATACACATTTTTCCTTGCACATTCATATGCATTCTAATCTTCGAAAAAGCTTGCTTTTGATGCATTGAGGACCTAATAACAGAGTGTGGGTCGTCTATTCTAGTGCACAACAACCTGTTTTCACATTTCAACTGGCTTCAGTGCACACAAACACAAACACACTATAAAAGGAAGAGATGTGGATGACTCAGAAACACATGACCCACACATACACACACAAACACACACACACACACACACACACACACTCCAGAGCCATTACACACCAGTTTAACAGCCCATCCGTCTTGAATGCTCCGCCGCTCATGTACCATCAATTCAACATCATCTCCTCTCCTCCTTCTGCTCCTATTACACCTTCCTAATTGTTTTTCTGACCTCCAAGGAGTAAAACTCTGCAAAATGACTGAGGCTTGAAATGAACATCCGTGCACTCATAGAACGCGTTTATCTGTGCATTAGAGGCCTCTCTGACACATTGCTGCATGTTTTCAATCTCTAGTTTCAGGCTGATTCAGTCACTGCAAGGATCACGCGTGTTACGGCCATATAACTTTCCGCACAGCTGATTTTGCACAAACAAATATGGGAAATCTATCAGATGGTAAATGGAGAACACATGAGCGTAATAGATGTCACGGTGAGCTCGGCTGATACCACTCATCCTCCAGCCGGCAGCGGACCCCCGCATCACGTCTGACTGGCTCTTTCACTTTCTCTATTGACAAATCAAACATGCTTAAATTGATCTTGATATTTCATGACTCTCTGGAGACTAAAATGCCTCTGAGCTGAAGCAGAGATGCTTCGATATCATTCTGAGCTGTACTTGTCAGGGTTCTGTCACTTCGGTCTGGTTTATTCATGGTTTTGTGACGGAGTCCTAACACTCCCTTCTTATCTTGTTTTCTGGTGAGCGCGTGGCTTCGAGTGTGCTCGAGCTGCACGCTCTCTTGTCTGCGTGCTCTGTTTCATGTTGGAGCGTGGTGTTCGGATCCCGGCACTCCTGTCTTGTTCAGGCTCGGTTCTGGTTTCGTGTCGGGGTTTGGACACTCACTCTCCAGGTTTGTTCTCGCTGTGGGAGCGTGAGATTTTGAGTTCGCTCGGGCCGTGCGCTCCTCTGTCCTCTGTGTGTGTTGTTTTTTTCTCTTGTTTTGTCTTGTTCTGTGTGGCACACAGCTTGTGTTTTTTTTCACTGGATGCGTGCTTTCATGTTTGTCATGTTTAGTGAACATGCAGCTTATGAGTCTCCTCATTAGCTGCGTGTTCGTGTCCTGTTTTGCACATGGCTAGGGATTTTGTTTTGCTGGCCATGTGCTTGTGTTTTTGTTTTGTGTGAGCACGGCTTGTCTTGTTTGGTTCGATGTGCCATGTGCTCTCGTGTCAATTGTCTTGACCCCACCCACCTTGTTTCCTGATTATTGGTTAATTTGCCCCACCTGTGTTTACTCGTTACCCTCCTCATTTGCTCCCTTTATAATCTCCTTGTGTTTGCAGTCCTGTGCCGGTTCGTTGTCGATGTTACCCTGTGTGAAGGCCTGCCCTGCCCTGCCCGGTTTCCCCTACGGGGTAGTTTTTGTTGTTTATTTAATTTTTATTATTAATAAAGCCCTATTTCCTCCTGCGAGTGAGTCCTCGCTCTAACCCTTCACCCACACCTGACAGTACTCAAAAAACTTTTAAGAGTTTTTTTTAAAACTCTTAACTTTTTAAACTTTTGCATTATGATTTATGCATATCAGATTTAAATACATTTGGATTACACACACTGTAAAAAAAAAGTTGAGCCAACTTAAAATTTTAACACAACCAGCTTCAGCAGATTTTTGAGTTTTCTCAACTTGTTAGTTCATACAACAAAAAGTTGAGAATCTCCTACAAAATTAAGTTGAGAGAACTCAAAAATCTGCAAAAAGCTGGTTGCCTTAAAATTTTAAGTTGGCTCAACTTTCTTTTTTTTTTTACAGTGCAGATGAACTATGAACTATATGAACTAATATGCATATTTGCCAGATATACAGATAATGTTTATTAACTACTTGATTTTATTTAAATCATTATTTTCTAAATGGTTTTTATTTAGATAGCTTAGAAAAAGCATAAATCTATGAAAACCTATGAAAGATGCTACCGAATCTTTTTTTTTTTAAAGTAATAGCAACTTTATTTTTCAAATCAGACTTTTTTGTCATAAGTCACTTTTTAATTAATTGATTCCTTACTTAATTTTGCAATTGCAATTCCAAGTTTATAAAAAAAAAATATATATATACCATCATAATATATACCCATAATATATACCCAAACCTGTTGGCACTGTTTTAAAAATAATAATAAATTAAATACTACTACAACTACTACTAATAATAATGATGATGATGATAATAATAATAATAATAATAATAATGTAGAGGTAATTTGATGCCATTAATTTTACAGAAATTTCCATTAACTCCAAAACACAATGCAATGCTTTGCAAAATTCAAAATACAGGTAAAGGTTTTTGTTGTTGTTGTTGTTTTACAACTATAAAAAAATCACATTGTGCCCTATTTTTATGCATTTTGTTTTAAGAGTGGGACTTACTTTCTTCTGCAAAACACAACAAAGAACCAAGCAATGCTGAACCCCAGTGACTTTCATTGTATGAACACAGCAACAAAAAAAACTGAGGCATTTCTCAAAATTTGGGGTAAATGATGAAAGAATGATTATTTTGTGGTGAGTGGTCTCTTTAAGCATATTGAGACTGGTCCTCATGTAATAGTCCGTTCACAGAGCAACAAAGTCTGGAGAGAAACAGATGCATGAAGGCCACAGTCTGCTGCCCTTTCCTTGCCTCATCTAAACACACAGAGTGATTTATTCACCACGCAGACGCCGCTTCGCTTGTGCAATTGGAGACTGGTGAGGTTATTAGTAAATATAATGAGACATCTTTCAACATTTATCCAAATAAAGATTTATAAAGATGCATTAATAAAATGAACAAAACGAGCTGCTCCAGAGAAACAGCGCTGATTAAAGCCTTTATATTTCTAAATGGATTTTGTTGAAAAGTTCACTGAATCCAGCAATCCTGACACAGACACAGACTGTATGTGAATCGATATGGATGTGTGAGATTAATTACCTCTATTTGCATGTTTACATAATTATGGAAAGTCTCACGAATATAGTTAAATACTGGAAAACTCTATCATCTCTATCGACTCTATAGAGAGTCACACTCTCTATGCAAAACTCAATATTCTTGAGATTTTGAAACACAAAATGGACCATTGAAAAGTCAAAAATTATCATTTATTACAATGAAACAGTAAAATTGACGAGTGTTGTTATTGTTAACTGAACTAAAACAAAAACTAAAACTATTTCAAATTATTTTTGGTAATTAAAACAAAGCTCAAATAAAAATTAAATATGAATATTGGGTGAAACTTTGAAAAACTAAATGAAAATTAGAAACTCATAAAATAATAAAGAAAATACTGAAACTGAAATAAAAATGAAGCTATATAGAAATCAGTGTTTCATTGAGATACTATTATGGTATTTTTGGCCATTTTTATGTTGCTTTATTATATTTTGCTATATAGTTTTTTATTAGTGTTTATTACAGTTTTAGTTACAGTTATTTTACATCAAGTTAAACTAAACTTTCAACTAACAAACTAAGAGCCTCTCATATTAAAAATAAAAAAACGGAATAAATATTAGAAATGTTGTCTTAGCAACGAACTGCAATAAATTAAGTTGAAGTTAAAATACAAAAATTTCTAAAACCGAAGTAAAAATAAATCAATTTAGAAATATTTGTAAAAATACAAATGTAATATATTATTAATATTAAACAAAAATAAGAATAAAATAGTTAAAAAAGTTCCTTAATCATACATTATTAAATTAAACAGTAACTCTGTTGTGTTGTGTCTAAAATTGGATGTATATTTAGTTCTAACTATATCCACAATTCAGCACAGCCTCTTGTATTGCTTAAACATGCCATGCTAAATTTGATATATGATTGATAGGTTTTTTTTTCTACTGAAACTGTAAAAATGACCCTGGTGTGTTCTGTTTTTCATATGAAAGAGCGTTCTGATGTATTATGTGTGGTTCCCTATCTGTCGGTGACTACGGGTTAGGTCGTGACGACATTAGGGGATTTACCTGGGAGCCCCAATCACCTCTGATAAGAGAAAACGCCAATGAAATGGCTAGTGGATTTTGCATACCTGAGCCACTCCCCGTGCATACGGGTATAAAAGGGCGACAGGTGCATCCACTCATCAGATTTTTGCTTCGGAGCCGAGTGGATGAACGTGTTGATCTCCACAAAGCCATTTCCATATTTGGTTTGTTTCCTGTCCTTGTTAAATGTAATCATTAGTTTAATTCTTGTCCAGCCGTGTTCGTCTCATTATCTATGATTTACCTGTGTATATTAGTCCTGTCTGTTCAGTTAGATTTATTCTGGTCTACTCGTTACCCCCGGTGTTTCCTGTCTGTCTGTAAGCCTTGCCTTGTCCTGCCATGTCTTGTGCAGATGTCTACATTAAAGACTATTATTTGAGTTTACGTCCTCGTCTGCGCGTTCCTCCCTGCTGTGTGCACCGTGACAATATTGATTAATATCATGATTAATACAAAGATAAAACAGATCAGAGTTTTGATTAATATCATGATTATATATGGTTAATATCATGATAAAACAGATTACAATTAAGATTAAATGTCATGATTATATATCATATTTTTTCTGTTGAAGTAGTTCCTTTTTAAGATAAAGAAAAACAAGTATATTTGCATATAAACTATAAACCAATACTCAATATTCACTTTATAATACTGAATATGCTACATAAGTGGTGATAATTAAGTGGGTTCAGTGCTGATAAAGCAGACAAAAGTTATTATTAGATCTCCTCATGTTCGTTCGGTTTTCAATCAGATCTCCAGCTGCACGTGAAGAATCTGTGGATGAATCTCTGTATATTTACTGCAGCTTGAGGTTTCTTCTGAACCCAAAACAGATGAAAGCAGCGCTTTATTCCTCTACCGCCGCATCTGCTCGTTCCTGACCCTTTCACCATATGCAGAGCTAATGCGAGACAGGATATAATTAACAGCCTTCAGGAGATGATTGAGAGGAAGGACAGCCGTGTATCTGTGTTTCAGAGCTTGACCTTGCGCGCTGAAGCAATAAAGGCCGTCGGAGTCTGGCGTGGGAAGAGGCCCGACGGTCCTCGGTGGCTCATTGTTGATGAGCTACCGTATTTTATCTCCTCTGTGTTCACTGGGACGACTTCAGTAATCACTCAAAACGCTACAAAGAGGCGGTCGTCTCCTCTACTGCGACCCCTGTGATAGCGCCACCAAATCCCCCGTGATGGAGCATCCAGAGCGCTGCAAGACAAATAATGAGCCCAGCTCCCTGTCCAGGACAGCACTTTAAAGGACAGCTCAAATATAATATCTAAATAATAATATTCAATATCATAATATTGAAAATAATATTCATTATATGATATATGAATGACAATATTCAAAACCAGACAAATAAAAATAATTATATCTGAATCTTATATCTAATATAATATCAGATACTTCAGATAATATCTAAATATTTTCCAATCTTTAATTATTTACTTTTTTAATATAATAAAATTATAATAAGTAACATAATTATAAAATAATATCTTTAAACTTTCCAGTCTTTCATGATATTTAAAAATAAATAAATACAACTTTCTAATAACTTGGACGATAAATCAATAAATAAATTAATTAATATTTTCCCATTTTTAATGCTATTCAAAAGCTGGACTCTTGCACTACACTACTGTTGCACGTTACCCACAGACTACAATTCCCATCATCTATTGCACTGACGACATACACACAGCTGATTGCACTAATCACAGCTCACCTGAGAACTATTACACACACCATATAAAACACATTCAGTTCCTGATCTAGTTGCCGAGTATTGTTCTGTGTATAGCACTCTCCTAGTGTTAGCTGCCTTACTGAGCCATTCTGTGTTTCTGTTTATAGTTTGCGTTTATTACTCTCCTAGTTTTAGCTGCGATACGGAACCCACTTAGTTGTCTTTGTCTTGTCTGTTTTCTCGTGTTTTGATTCTTGCGTGTTTCCTGGATTTACCCCTCGTCTTTCCGTTTGGACTCTGTTTGCCCCTGCTTGGACTATTGCTCGTGTTCTCGGATTACCCCTCTTGTCTAAACCCTTTGGATGTTGTTCGCCGATCGACGACCCAAGCATGCCCTCGGAATACTCTTGTGTCTTGTCTTCAACATATCTGTTAACTGATGTTTAACCCTGCCTGTGTTTTGACCACATCTCTGTTTAATAAAAGCTTGCACATGGATCTGTACGCCTCATGTCTTGTTGGCTCCGTTACAGACACACATATATATATATTCCTTGGATTTTTCTTTTTAAGTTATTCAAAAGAAAGAATAAACAAATAAAGCAAGCAAGTATCATATCTGTCTTTTCAAGTATTTGGTGATTTTCAAAAACACAAAAAATAAACTAAAGCTGAATACCTAAATGACTAACAAGCTATCAACTACATAAATCAATCAATTAATCAACATTTTCCAGTTTTTAATGTTATTCAAAAGCGTAAAAAATTCAAATAAATGCATAACTAAAATATCAGAATATTTCCAGTCTTTGATTATAAATAAATAAATAAAATGAATGAATGAATGACTTACTGAATGAATGAATAAATGAATTAATCTTTTCTCGTCTTTGATGATATTCAAAACCATGAAAAATAAAAATTAAATAACCAACTAAATAACTAACTAAAATAGATCAAATATTTGAATATTTCCAGTCTTTAAATAAATAAATACAATCTTTTCCAGTCTTCGAAGATATTCAGAAACATAAACAAATACTACAAAGTGATCAGATGCATGGTTTTCACCTGCTGGGCCAGAAACCAGCTGATAAACCCTACAGATGCACACGGAAGGATGAGCCACATCTACAGATCAGGAGATCACAGAGATCAAGGTCTTTCATAAACACTCCAGCTGCTGATGTATACAAATCACTGAATGCATGCTTTAAAAGAACTGATACCTAGAAACCAATCAAACCACTTCAAACCGCTGCTACGGTTAAAATCAGAGACAAATATCTCCTGCTGTGGCAAAAGGAGCACAAAACGAGTCTACCGGCACAAAAACTTTACATATATCATTAATATTTAAAACACTGACCAGAGCGATTTATGCTCCAGTTTCACACATGATCAGTTCTGGCATTTCAATTAAAACTGAAACAGTCTGTACAAGTGTGAGGTTTGCTCCAGTATCACCTCTCACAGGTGCGAATGTGCTGCGATGCAGGTGATAATGTGTGTGTGTGTAATACTCAACGGTACCATGGTATAATGTCAGACTAAATTAAACCATATTCCCCGCTCGCCTCATTGTCTCTCCTTATGGAGGAGTCTCCTTCCAAAAATCATCTCACACTCGCTGCCATCACACCAGCTGGGAATGTTCAAAAGTGTGCCTCCCAAAAGCCCAATGCAATTGCCCTGTTATTGTCCATTCATTCGCCACTTCAGTGTCTGTGTGTGTGTGTGTGTGTGTGTGTGTGTGTGTGTACCTAGACAGCATTGTAAAGCATCAGAGACACTCCAGACACTTTTAACCTACGGTTTCAAAAACAAATCATGCAATAACTATACAAATATACATTTTTAATTCTCAATTTCATTAAACACTAAAATAATAATAATAATTATTATTGTTGTTGTTGCTGCTGTTGCTGTCTTTAATGTTATTGAAAGAAGTAACAGTTAAAAACAGTAATACTGTTAACTATAATTATTATTTTAGTATTTTAGTATAACTTATTTTAGTATTTTTTTAAATGTTCTATTTTTGTAACTATGCATATAAATCATACATATAAATATAGATAATATATATATATAGAAGTAACAGCAAAAAAAGTAATATTGATGAATATTATCATTTTAAAATAAAGTTTTTTTTTATTTTAATTAAATAAATTGTGTGTGTGTTTTTGTGACAAATCAGGACATAAATGTGTATAATGACACAGGTATGACAGGTATTACAAGTTGAAGGTGACAATATTGCAGTAAACCAGTAATATTGTTAAATGATTACTATGATTTTGTCTTTTCTAACATTCAAGAATAGAAAGTTTGAAAGAATAGCATTTATTTTAAATATTTATTTAAATTATTTACTTACATTTTATTGTAAAAATGAAATTTGCAACATTATAAATGTCTTTACTGTCATTTTTGATCAATTTAATACACTGTTGCTGAATATTATTTTAATTAATAGTTAATAAAATTAATTTATTTTAAAAAAAGACATCAAACTTTAATATGTCAACCACCCCAATATATATTTTAATACTGTATTTCTTTAAATACTAAAATGTAATGATAAAAATGTTATATGTAAAACTAAAAAAAATGTTCTATTTGACCTAATATTTGTGTGAACAGATGAACACCATGCCGAGGTCAAACTCGACTGGAATCAATGTGAGAAAAGTTGTCAATCACACAGAGCTGTTGCTAATGCAGAGCTGAAATCAATCACGTTTGAGGTTTTTCTTCAGTCGAGGTGTTGTTTTATAAAGCAGCTCTGTATGTAGGCAGCAAACAGCACACGGCCAAGCGGCTTCTGGAGCAGAGCTGGTTAGAAGTGCAGAAAATGTGGGATTTACGAGCTGAAATAAGAGCATGCGAGTCGAATTGGTAACAGTCAGTACGTCCTGCTGTGAATGTGCGATGCTGATCCTGAAATAAAACACACTTTACACCCCGCTTTCCTCTCTCACGTACAGTCTGCTTGTGAAGAACCAAATGAGCTTCACTTCATCCGCTTATAAACATCCCCTCTCATACGGACCAGAACTGCAGGAGCAATAAAACCTGAGTGTGATAGAGCTATACAAACACACAGGAGAAACAGAAATCACACATGAACTCAATACAGAGCACATGGAGACTTCACCTGCACTGCAATTAAACAACATCTTAAAACAAGATCATTACTCCAGATTTAGTCAGGGAATATATTATTTACCTCCTAAAACGATTAAAACATGTTATGCTTTATAATAAAGCTGTAATATAATAAAAATATTAGATTATTTTTTTTTATTATTAAACGCTCCTCAAAAGATCCTGATGATCAGATTTGAGATGCACTGATTTTACTAAAAAATGATTGATACAATTACATTGATACATTTGTACAGTTACACTGGAAGAGTTTTACTGGATACAAAAAAAACTCATGACGGAGTAGATTGAGTGTAAGAGATTCAACAGCAAAGTTTGATCATGTGTGTATCAAAACTGACACAGTAGCTTTATAGGTTTAAATTAATAAACCATAAGTAGTTCTAACTCTAAATTGAAAGTCAGGACTGTTGTATGAAGGGCGAGCACTAAAAGCTTCGGTGCAGAAAGTAAAGCTTGATACAATCAGAGGGCCGGTCCATCAAGAGCTCACAGCGTCTCCGTCACATCAGTCACGTCAGCAGAGACACACGGACTCAACGCCCCACCAGCTGGACACACAAACACACCAAAGCCACAGACCACAGCCGTATCAGAGCGTAATATCAAAATATTAGTCTTCAAGTCCTCAGGGTTTCTGTTCTCATTCTGTTCGGACAGCTTTATGTAAAGACTCCACACAACTTTGTTTCGCACATTATTTCAGTCTTAAATGTGCTTTTATATTTCTAAGTCATTAAGACTAATTTTTAATTGAATAAAACAGGCAGTTGGAACTGACTCACAGAAAATTAAACAATTCAATAAAATTACAATATTAACACATCTCTGTTTTAATGCTCTGATAATCATGAGTCGAGGAAGAACTGCAGAACTAGTCTAATAACACAGTTTTTAATCGCCCAATCCAAATCCACTTCCTACAGTGCAGAGTTTCCAACTAGTTTTCATTTCTATAATAAAGTTTCACAGTCTTTCATATTTAAAAACGCTATTACAACAGAACCCAAATTTAACAATAAACACCCTATGAATCGTTCTAACAGGAACAGAGGTAATGCTTTTCCCGCTAATGTTTCCCACTGTCGAATCAATATGAGGCATTTGAGTCAAAGCCTTGACTTTCTCCTGAAGACTGACAGACGTGAGCAGAAGTCAATTCTCCTAAAAGCTCAGATTGAGTCCCTGAAGAGCGTCACCACAGTCAACCTTTACTCTCATCCAGTTATCCTCACTAAATGGACCCTCAGAACAAAATTAAGAGGCTTTTTAATTTCACAGAGACGTCTAGTGGGAAAAATCATCAACATATTTCAATCCATCAGAAAAACAAGCTGCGCTTTCAACACTCAAAGACAGACACACACATCACTGTCTTTATTTAATGAAATCAAAATAAATAGTGCATCCTTATGACTAACAATCACTGTGTTATCAGGGGTTTACTAAGCAAAGTATCTCTAGTACTACTGCTCATATTTAAGCATACACAATAACTCGAAGTGTTATAGAAAATACCATAACATATACTTCCACAGAATGTAGTATTAATTCATGTTAATCTCAACATTTACTAATACATTTAGCAATGAAAAATTGTATTATTAACTAAAAATTAAAAAGATTAATATATTTTTATTTATTTTAAAATATATAATAAATAATATATAATAAAAATATATAAAATTTATTAGAAATACTAGTGATTTTTAGCCAGCTAACCAGTCCTATTAAAAAACAGAATACTATAAGGACTGGTTAACTGCTAATAATATTATATATATATATATATATACACATTATTTATTATAGATGATAATTCTTAATTCTGGGGATCATAATTCTTATATATAAAAAATATATAATATTTGAATTTTATAATAAAATATAATAATCTAAAAACATTTAATTAAATGATATTTTATTTATTTATAATTTTGTATAAAATTAATTACACATTTCATAATGATACTGGGGATTTTTAAGCAGAGTAGAATGCTACTAATTAGAAAGTACAAGTGATACACAAACACACATATACTGTATATATATATATATATATATATATATATATATGACAGACGTGTCTGTTTTGCTCCTCAAGCAACTATAAGATCCTGTAAATCATGGTAAATGCTGGTAAAAGACTAAACTACAAACTGAGACAATTCATCAAGGATGAATTTGATAAAGCGCTGGCCTTAAGTATGTTTAGCACTCGTCCCCGTCGGCGTGTGTGTGTGTTTCTGACTGAGCTCTTGCTCCTGATAGGAAATAAGTGATGTTTCCTGCAAATGAGGGAATATAAATCTGACTCTATCATAGAAGAGACACAAACACAACCCTCGGCCACGACACCCGGCCTTAAAGTCTGTGAACCACAGACCGATTAATCACACACCAGCACCTGGCTTTGACTAATTACCCTACAGGAGAAAACACACACACACACACACACACACACACACACACACAGAGACAGGTAAGGTAAAGGAGTAAGAATCACACACTAAAGATCCTCACAGGAGAATAAGATGCTTCCAGCTGCACGGTGACATTCAGACAGTCTGATAACGGCCTCTGGTTCTCCTCTAAAGCGCAGAGGTTGTTTTGGAGGTGTCTGCGGGGTCGGATGTCCCTCCTGTTTGGGGAGGGAACCCTTCTGTCTATAGCTGATGAAATCCTCCAATGTCCTCATTCATCAAAGCCCAGAACACATATTAATTATCGTCCACCTTCAGCTGAACAGTAGAGGACAAAGCAGCACCACACACACACACATATATACATTGACCCCTAAAGTATTCGGACACTTAAAACACACTTACATCTCATTGCATTAGATGACAGATTCAAATTTTCTGATGGAAATTAAACAGCAAGTGCTAATAGTCCATGTGAAGGTCATTTACACTATTGTAGGGTTTTCTGTTCCTCTTCTGCTCACCAAGTCTACATTTACTTGATTAAAAATACAGTAAAATTGTGAAATATTTATACAATATTAATACAATTTAATATAACTGTATTGTATGTGACTATCTGTTAAAATATAATTTATTTCTGTGATCTGCAGCTGTATTTTCAGCATCATTACTCCAGTCTTCAGTGTCACATGATCTTCAGAAATCATAATAATATACTGATTTACTGCTCAACAAACATTTCTGATTATTATCAATGTTGAAAACAATTGTGCTGCGCAATATTTTTGTGGAAAATGTGATCCATTTTATTTTTCAGGATTCATAGATGAATAAAAAGTTCAAAAGAACAACATTTATTTAAAATAAAAATCTTTCGTGGGATTACAAATGTCTTTACTGACACTTTTGATCAATTTAATGAATTCTTGATGAATAAAAGTATTTTAGACATTTAGACAAGACAGCATTTAGACAGCGTGAAGCATAAAACACCCCATAAAACACTTCCAGTGGTGATGTATTGAAACAGGAAATTGTTATTTTTTTCATATCATATTAACGATATCACAAATTCACACTCACGACTGCAAGACATCAGCATTTTGATTCATTTACCCCAGACGAGAAAGACTTTAAATGCCCATCTACTGTATAAAACTGATAAAACTTGATCAAACTAAAACAGCAGCCTTAATTTGGTCAGATTTAGTCCTCATAATGTAAAAGAAGATTTTTCAAAGCTGCAAATAAATTTACTGGGGTATGTTTTACAAAAATATATATATACTATTTTAGTGTTTCTACTTCAAAATGTCATGTTTAATTTAATGTGTTATTTGAAGACTATTTGTGAAATTTAATAGCTTTACTTTTTTTACACAATACATTTACACTGTACATTTTACAAGAAAATACAATTTCTCTCTTTATACTTCAAATGTTTAATTCAATGTTACTTGCAGCTTCTTTGTAATTTATTTGTCAAAATAGTTCCAAAGTAAATCCTGCATTGTAAACACAATTTTTGTCTTTCATGTTTAATTCAATGTGCTATTTCCAGTTTCTCTATAATTATTTGTGAAATTTTCCAGCAAGTTCTAAGTCAAAATTGTAAATCCTACACTGCAAATACATGCATATACATTATACATATATTATAGTTATATAGTTTTGAGTTGTAAATGAGACAAAGATCACTGAAGTACGTTTTATAAGAAAACACTATTTACGTCTTTTTACTTTTTACTTCAAATTTTAATATTAAATGTGTTATTTGCGGTTTCTTTGTAATTATTTTTTAAATTCACTAGCCTTTATAAGTCAAAAGTGCACTGCAAAAAAAAAAAAAGCTGTAAATATACATAAATATGCATATATATTGAAGTACGTTTTACAAGAAAATACTATTTCAGTGTTTAGTCAAGTCAGCTTTATTTATATAGCGCTTTTAACAATACAGATTGTGTCAAAGCACTTAACAGTATCAGATTGGAGGATAGAGTGTCAGTAATGTATAATAATAAGATTAAACACTCAATTTTCAGTTAAAGGCATTTCATTATTGAATTCAGTGATATCATTGTCTAGCTCAGTTTAGTTTAAAGAGTATCTGTGAAATCAGATACTATTTAAATAAATCAGATACAATTTCTGTGAAACTGCTAGAAATTAAGTGTCCCCAACTGAGGAAGCCAGAGGCGACAGCGGCAAGGACCCAAAACTCCCTCTGAGACAGAATGGAGGAAAAAACCTTGGGAGAAACCAGACTCAGTCGGGGGGGCAGGTCTCCTCTGGCCAGGTGATTATTGTTTATTTATTGTTTTAATTAAAATTTTAAATGTATTTTATTTCTATTTTTATATTGTTGCAATTTCTAACAATAATAGTATTATGTAGTTAGGCATTTTATTATATTTTTAGTTCTTTTATTTTTAGTTTTATTGTATTTTAAGTCGAGTTCTTCACTGGGGATATGTTTACACCTTCAAATTGTATATTTAATTCAATACTTGCAGTTTCTTTGTATTTATTTGTGAAATTTACTGGCAATTTCGGAGAGAAAACTGTAATCCTAAACTGTAAAAAAAAAAAAAAAAGAATTTCTGAAGTTCGTGAATGAAAACAAAGATTATTGGAGTATGAGAAAGTATTTAGAAGGAAACATTATTTTAGTCTTTCTACTTCTAAATTTAACATTAAATGTGTTATTTGCAGTTTCTTTGTAATTATTTGTGAATTTACTAGCAAAATTTTTCAAAGTAAATCCTACATTGTAAAAAAAAAATATATATATATATATAAGCTGTAAATAAAGATTATTGAAAATAGAAAATAGAGCTCGGTCTCATGAAAAGGCGTATAAATAGTACGCCAAAATACAAACATAAAATCATGCTGTTGATACACAGAAACTGGCTTTGGCGTGCATATGATACACACATGTTTGATATTCATATAATACACATTTTCCACGTGCATATGATACACTACCCTACAACCCTAATCCTACCCATTGCGTATCATATTCACGTCAAAGTCAATTTCTGTGTATAAATAGTATGCCAAATCGAAACAAACTTGTGCTATTAATACGTACTTTTTATGAGATTGGGTTGGAAAATACTATTTTATTAATACTTAATTAATAATATTTATTTGATGTTATTTGCAGTTTCTTGGTAATTATTTGTGAAATTTACAAGCAATTTCTAAGTCAAAACTGGTTCAAAGTAAATCCTACACTGTGAAAATAAAATAAGATTACTGAAGTATGTTTTACAAGAATTTAGCAAATTTACAAGCATTTTCTGAGTGAAAATCGCTTCTACTTTTCAGTGGACACTCATTTGTTTCAGTCCACCATCACATGCCAAGAAACATTACTGTGCAATTCAAAACTTGTTAGAAACTAATTACCAGCTTATGGAGGACGCTTCATCTTCAGCAGAGGCACTGGATGGATTTGCATAAGTGCTGGGATGTAATTGGTATAATTTGAGCATGTTCTGTTATTACCTCCCCTTAATCATTCTGTAATGTGACAAAGCCATCTCCGCCCATAGAGGAGATCACTGAACGAAGTTGGCGATCAAAGGAACTCGGAGTAACCTTGTCAAGTCAAGGCGCTGGATGATTAGCTAGCCCTGCCAAAACCACTACGCCACCCACGCTCATTTGTCAGAAACAGGACGGCGCACATTCATCCTTCAGAAAACATTCTGGCCAGAAACTGAGATGCAGAAATAGAATCAGAAATCAAATGCAAAACAGAAGTAAACTAGAGCACTTCGCCAGGATGAAAGTATCATTATCCCAGCGGTGGTAGGCAAATGTTCTTTCACTTAATTAAGCGTAAGAAGAAGAAATGAGCTGCTCTCCACACAAAAGCGCAACTCAACGGAGTGTGGAAACGACAGCGGCTTTGCGCCAGAGATACTTCATTGATCTTCATTAGCTCGATTAGGGCTTTAATGGGGCTTCGGGGTGGAAGAGCGAGCCGCGGCGCGCACCGACTCCATTACGAGGACATCCTCGAGCCGCTGACCTTCAGAGAAGACAACAAACTGATGAGTGTGCCAGACTGAGAGAGTGACGGATAAAGCATGTGTGCGCTCGACCTTCAGAAACCAGTTACGTGCATATGAATGACCAGGCAAAGTCATGTTTAGCAGTGGAAAAAAATAACCCAGAAATGGGCTGCAGTAACTGTCAATCTTAACCCTATAAAGCTACTGGATCATATCTGATGCATGCATTTCTGAGGCTATAAATGATTCAAAGTTTAATGTTAAACCTGTTTAAACCTAATCTACTCCATGTCTTCTGTCATCTGATTGATAGTTTAAAAGCTCTTTTAGTGCTGCTTCTCGTGTTTTTCTGCTGTCAAATCTTGACTGATTTTATCAAGTAAATGTCAGAATGACTGTAGTCATATTTCCAGATGAACACTTACTGAAGCAGCTCAGCTTTACTTGATTCTCCATCAATCATTTTTTTTTTTTTTTGTAAAATCAGTGCGTCTCAAATCTGATCTTCAGGATCTTTTGAGGAGCGTTTGTTTCCAGAAGCTTTACTTTCTCTGTTCTTCAGCGGAGGAATGATCTTCATCTCACATCTTCTGAGGAGCGTTTATTTCTTCATCTCTCAATCAGCATTGCATTGCATTACATTATATGTCTGGATCATTTGTCTCATCATATTATTGGAGATACAGAGCAACGACTGATATTTAGAACATTTCATGCCAGTAGTCTGCTATACTCTTATAAAGATCTCATTGCAGTGCTATTTTAACAATGACATACTATTATGATTTTTGTTAATATTTTGAATTAGATTATTTATTTTCTGTTTTCATTTCAATTTTAGTTAAAGTTTAAAATTATATAAGTCAAATTAAGTGAAAATGAGAAATGTTGCCTCAGAAAAAATTGTTTAGATTTTATTTTATTTCAGATTTTATTTCAAGTAACAATGTGTTTTTTAATATTTATTTATTTGCTTGTTTTAGTTACTTTTTGGTCATATAAATATCTGCATCTTCCCCAAATTGCTCCGTTTGAGTCTCTGAATAAAACAGAACTGTTTTTTCTTATAATACTAAAACACAACTTTTGCTTTTAGATTTTCTTTCTTTCTTTTGTCCAAAGGTTCAATAAACTCTTTCATTTGACAAAAATTTTTTAATGTGCCAGGCTTTACAAGGTTCAATGCATTTGAACGAAGCATCTCATGACCTTGAGATCTCCTCTATTCTTTGCTTTCGAATAAAACTCAACAGCGTCATTTATTTTTATGCATAAACCCAACCGATTCTCAAACTGTCGGCATGCTCTCTGCCCTTCCACTTCACATAAACATCTTAAAATAGTGATTTGTGCTTTCAAAAGTGTCAGACATTGACACTGAGAGTGGCAGGACGTGTCTTTCCCATCTCATGTGAAGTGGGCTTTTGACAAGATCATGCAAATGAACCAAAAGGGCACGACACCGGGTTCAGAGATGAGGACGTGCATGTATCACAATGTCCATCATCAAACAACCTTCTGCAGAGCATTTGACTTGTGTTTGCTGAAGTCATGCATCAGGTCATGTCTCTTATACAGCAGTGCATAATAATTCATTGCATTAGATTCAAATGCACAAATACTTTGGAAGCAAAACATAAATCATGAAAGATTTTTAAGTTTTAAAGTCAGCTTGCAATGAAATTTGCAACCCATTTCACTTCAATAAATATGATGCTTTCTAAGTGAAACAGAAGATTCAATGAGAAAAATTATAGAGTGGGATTTGATTTTATCCATTAAGAATTGATTGGATCATGAAAATGGCTGTTAAATATCAGAATAGAGTCAGTTGGATGTCAGCTGAAAAGGATCTTCGCTTTTATGAAAGATTACACAATCATTTTTTGTTGTTTGGAATAACAAGCACTGATGAATAACTCACAATAAAACCAAGAACATGTATTAGGGAAAAGGGGGACTTTTCAGCATCATTACCCCAGTCTTCAGTGTCACATGATCTTCAGAAATCATTCTAATATACTGATTTACTGCTCAATAAAATTTTCTGATTATTATCAATGTTGAAAACAGTTGTGCTGCACAATATTTTTGCAGAAACTGTGATATATTTTATTTTTCAGGATTCACAGATCAATAGAAAGTTCAAAAGAACAGCATTTATTTGAAATAGAAATCTTTTGCAACATTATAAATAATAAATGTGTTTACGGTCACTTTTGATCAATTTAATGCGTCCTTGATGATCCTGTAATCACCGTGTCGGAGGATGAGGTTCGGAGGGCGCTAAAGAAAGTGAACGTCAGGAAAGCAGCCGGACCTGATGGGATAACCGGCCGTGTTCTGAGGTCCTGCGCCGATCAGCTCGCTGATTTGTTCACTTCCATCTTTAATGAGTCCCTTGCTACCTCCGTGGTTCCCACCGCATTTAAAAAATCCATCATTATCCCTGTGCCAAAGAACAATAAACCCTCTTGCCTGAATGACTATCGCCCAGTTGCCCTCACATCTATAGTCATGAAGGTTTTTGAGAGACTTGTAAAGAGCCACATCTGCTCCTCCATCCCTGATACTCTGGACCCTCTTCAGTTTGCCCAAACAGATCTACTGACGATGCCATCTCTCACGTCCTCCACTCTTCCCTCACACACTTGGACAGCAACAATGGGAATTATGTAAGGCTGCTATTCATTGACTATAGCTCAGCTTTCAACACTATAGTCCCCATCAAGCTGGCTTCTAAACTCACAGACCTCGGCCTAAACTCCTCACTCTGTGACTGGATTCAAGACTTCCTCACCGGCAGACCTCAAGTGGTGAAAGTTGGCCAGTTCACCTCAAACTCCATCACCCTGAACGTAGGAGCCCCACAGGGCTGTGTCCTGAGTCCCCTGCTCTACTCTCTCTACACGCATGACTGCGTATCCTCTCACAGCTCCACATCTATTATCAAATTCGCTGATGATACTGTGGTTCTGGGCCTCATCTCCAACAACGATGAGACCGCATACTTGGATGAGGTAGAGAGACTCACATCTTGGTGCCAGGACAACTGTCTCTCTCTGAATGTGAGCAAAACTAAAGAGCTGATCATGGACTTTAGGAAGAGACAGCAGCAGCCCTACACTCCTCTTATGATCAGTGGGACCCCTGTGGAGAGGGTGAGTAGCTTCAAGTACCTCGGTGTAAACATCTCCGAGAACCTGACTTGGACTACACACATCCAAACAGGTTAAGAAAGCCAGGCAAAGACTGTACCATCTGCGACAGCTGAGGAAATTCAGGGTCTCACCAGCAATCCTGAAAACCTTCTATTCAGGGACCATAGAAAGTGTATTGACTCAGTGCATCTCAGTGTGGTATGGAAACAGCTCCAATCAGGACTGCAAAGCACTACAGAGAGTTGTGCGCTTAGCTGAGCGCATCTCAGGGTCTGCTCTCCCCTCTCTGCAGGACATCTACCTCAAACGCTGCAAAAGTAGAGCTGTTAAAATCTTCAAGGACTCTAATCACCCTGTTAACCGACTATTCACTTTGCTTCCATCTGGTAAACGCTTCCGTAGCCTGATGGCAAAAACTGAGAGACTTAGGAGGAGCTTCTTCCCCCAGGCCATCAGGCTCCTAAACTCTAACTCTGTGTCATAACATCACTTGACTCCATGTAAATATCACCATATCAATAAGCTATTCATAATTTTTTTCTACCTCATATTGCTGCTATTTAAATACCCTGTACAACTTTTTGCACATTCATCTTATTACTATCTAAGTCAACAACATACTGACCTGCACATTTATATTTATATTTATATTTTTTATCTTTTATTTTATTTTATTATTTTATTCTACTTTTCTTTTTCTTAATATTTGTATACTTTATAATTGCACTGTCCTTGGAGCGGACCTGACCTGACCTGCTGGTTATACTCTGTATAATTGTGTATGTGACAAATAAAAAAAATCTTGAATCTTGATGAATAAAAGTTTTTTTTTTTTTTTTTTTTTTTTTCAAACAGTAGTGTACATCACATGATATCAGTTGAGAAAGATTCAAACAGCTGGATTTTTGGCAAAAAATTGATCAGAAATTGATCATTTTGCAACTTATTGTGGGAACTGACTTTACACAGCCACTAAAAATCACCAAATCACTAGCTGAATAAATGCAATGACCTTCAGATGCTGTATTTTCTTTCCTGTCAGCGAGAGAACATATTTTCTAATGCACAACTTGATCTGAAATGCAAAACGTGAATCCTACAACTCGTTTTAAACAAACTGTCCATTTCGCTCCGTCCACCCCACAGTCAAGGACATTTGCTTGAACTAGAAAAGACAGAAGGACAATAAGATGAGAGAGAGATGACAGCTGCTACAGACTCCAGCATTTATCAATCTCTCTGCATTCAAGTCAGAGACTGAGAGATCGGAGAGTTTCTCCGGCGCCGTGACAAGATGCGTTATATTAACGCTGGCTCATTGGTGAAATCCTCCTGAGGAGTCTGGCCTGATTGTCTGTCAGCAGGCCTGCCGCTGAGCTGTCACAGCGACCGGTGCGGGCTGACTTTGACGGATTGCTGCGTTATGGAAAAATTGCAGGAAAATCAATGCATGTTAATATGAGGCGAGTACCATAACTAAGCCAGAAGCCACCGCCTGCCGCCCGTCGGGACCTCACGTTTGATTAGTCATTGTCGAGAAAAAGCCAATATATTTTTAAGCCCGACAGTTAATTTGCACCTCTGTAGAAAATAATTTTTCAATCAGTTTTTCTTTTTTTGCCAGTCTGAAATGTGTTTTCCATTAAAGTGCATGTTGTGTGTGTGTGTGTGTGTGTGTGTGTAGTCAGTCTGCTAATGTGCATGTGTTTATGTGTGTGCAAATGCATTAAAGGATGAAATCTCTGTGCAGAGGACTTATTTTATCAAAACACAATAACCAAAGCAATTTATTGCGCACAAACAAACCAACATTAACAGAGCTGAACACAATAAACATGATGAAATTATCAGCAGCTATTTAACATACGGCTCTAATGTCCATCATCAGAATATGAACGTGGTGATTCATATTTAGGACAGAGTCAAAACCCCATCATGCTATATGTATGTGCATTTCTGAATGAGGTCAAATTACTCTGATCCTTTTTATAACCTTTGAGCATGTATGGGATTTGCAATAATTGCCTCAAAACATTCATATATGTCAAGATAAACTGTCTGCTCCTCATATTTTATTTAGTTCAAGAAATAAGCAGATTTTCTGATGTGTCTGATGAAGGCAATCTAGTCACAATGCTCCAGTGGTTGCTAGGGTGTTGCTATGCAGTTGATATGGTGTTAAGCTATTGTCATAGCAACACTTCTGGTGGTTTTCTGATGTGGCTGATAAATACAATCTAGTCACAAATTTGTTCCAGTGGTTGCTAGGGTGTTGCTATGCAGTTGTCACAGTAACAAACCTGATGGTTTTTGGATGTGTCTGATGAACAATTTAGTCACAATGCCCCAGTGGTCGCTAGGGTGTTGCTATGCAGTTGTCAAAGCAACAAGTCTGATTGTTTTCTGATATGTCTGATGAACTCAATCGTGTGTCACACTCATTTAATACCAATACAATTCCTGATACTGAATTGAGTTTTAATTGAGGCAGCAAACACAATGCTGAATTTAAATAAACTGAAATTCAAAGAAATTCATATGACTGTCATTTTGAACTAGAAAAGCAAAAACAATCTTTGAATGCTGGCTTGTTTGAAAGTTTCAAAAGCTTTGAAGTTTGAAGTTTACAGGCCGCACAGATCGATATAGGTACACAGATCTATTTATATTTCCAATTCAACTTCCTGTGAGCGGTGGCCAATTCAATTCAGTTCAATTCAATTCACACTCATGAATGGAAAGAGCGCCAGTTCTTCAGTTCCCAATTTGGTCCAAAACTAACACACACACACACACACCTGCCAGTGTTTTATAATCATGTTTTTCCTATGCATGGTATAACTGCCTTAACTACTTAAAGTATAAGACTGCTATAAATCTTACAATAGAGAAAAGAGCATCTGAAGCAACACATATCATCAGAAGATTCACCAAGCATTTACATATAAATCATAATTGCAGAAAAAAACATCAACTCACTGTTTATTCATGTGAACAGCGGACAGAAACCATAGACTAACTCATAGAGACAAGTCACCTACATCAACATCTGTTCGTCTAATCGCCCAGATTCACTCGGGTGAGTGGAGACGCTAATCTAATCGCTTTTGTTCTTTTTTCAGAAAAAAATCTAATAAAATTACAGACTGGACCTCTAGGAAGTTTAATGAAACTCCTGCTCTCTGAACTCAATCAACACTAAACGGGACGAAAGCAGAGACAGGAAAACCTGCTGTTCTCTGTGGAAAATAAAAACACTGAATGCTGAATCTGATTGTAAAGCATCAAAGATTCAGCCACATGACAGCCGTTTAGTTTCGACTTTCTATATACAGCCTTCATATTCAACAATTCCCAGCTATTTTCATGTCATGAAAGTACAGCTCCTAATCGGGAGGATTAGGAAAGGAAAATCTTAGAAGCTTGTCAAGAATACATTTCAATTCATGACAAATCGTCAAAATCTGACAACAATAGTATGTTAAAAAGCCTGTATTTTTCATGCCGATCTGGTGAACGCACATGCAACCTGGAGAATAAAAGCAGCCGGTGACTCTTACAAAAGGTCTTTTAACTGAAAGACCTGCGCTCCCACAGGCATCATACTGAGTGTTGCAATTTCTCACATATACCTTTTCTGATCAGTAACAGTGTTCAGTGTATTCATGAGGAGTTTTGTGTGCGTGCGTGCGTGCGTGCGTGTGTGTGTGTGAGAGAGAGTGGGTCGTACCGTTGCTTTGTCGTACAGCACATGATTGTCCAGCAGTTTTCCTCGCTCCAGTCTGGCGAATCGTCTCAGGTCTCTTTCAAACAGCTGGAAAGAGAACAGAAAACGGAGTTCAAATATTCTACTTTCTATGGTTTTACCATGTTCTTTGCAAATTAACATGGTAATATCATGCTATTTATGGGACCTTCATTCAACCAAGTTAGTTTGAAAAGAATTGTTCAACAAACCTGCATTTAGTTGTTCACAGATCAGTATATTAGAATGATTTCTGAAGGATCATGTGATACTGAAGACTGGAGTAATGATGCTGAAAATTCAGCTTTGATTACAGCAGTCAATTACATTTTAACAGATTCATATTGAGAACACATTTTTATAAAAAATATATATATTTTTATTTAAAATAATCATATTCCAAATGCATTACATAATAATAATGATAACAATAAAAATACTTTTATTTTTCATTAAAATTATATATTCATAAAATTGTTTATATATATATATATATATATATATATATAAATAAAGCTGGTTATTATGTATTTAAAACCCATTCCATTTATTAGGACTATTACAGAAATTACTATTACCATTTCATTTATACATGACATACAAATATGTATAACATTAAATTGATTAATTTGTTAAAACAATGTAATACACACACACACACACACAAACATATATTAAAATTATAGATTAAATGCATCACATAAATGTTGATATTGATCCAGGAACCCATGATATTTGTGTAAATCACACTGTGCATTATAATATGGGACTGTCTGATCAGATACAGATAATATTACCAGAGCACAGCGAGTTCCCGCTCGTACACAAATAGAATAATCTAAAGAATAAACCATTAAACTGTAGAGGGTCTGCAATATTATGGAGTTTGTTATTTCTTGTTTATATATTTCCCTTGAGCAAATAAAGCAGTTAAATGAGATTTAAAGTGAACCTGAACACACCACCGTGCACTGATGCTGTTGTTTATGGCATTAAGCATCATGAATCTCTTTAGAGACTCTTATCGTGGCCAGCAGACCTTTTTAAACGCTTCTCCATTAAGCTCTTCAAACATACAGTGCTTTTAATGTTTTCTGTCATTATCTAAAGCTCCTCTAGGTCACGGCTGCTCGGGTTGGAAATAAACACCACTACTGGATGCCATGAAGAGAGAACGCATAAATGAATAAATGCATGAATTCATTTTAAAGTACTCCCAACTTCTAATGAGATGCACATAATGGTATGATTTATTAATTATGATCAGCTTCAGAAAAACAAACTTCCTCCCGTTCTCCATCTTGGTTGCCCTCGAACGGCTGCAACGATCCGCGGGTGCTGAAGGCATCATGGGATAGCGAAGCCCAGGAGGCGGTGAGTGGGAGAATGTAATTACAGCTGATGGGTCGAGCTCGGCGTGGAGTGGCCGGCCTGCAGACTCACGCACAAGGTCAGGGGTCATCTATAAACAGCTCGAGTCAAACTCTATCCATCTCTGACGCCCCTAAAGACTTTCCTCTGTGCTTATGGGACAGAAACACAATAGACGGAGTCTATTGTGGAGTCTGTCGGATACTGTATGTACACTATTTAGGCCATTTAAGATTTATATGAACTGCATAAAAAATCTGCATCCTTTTTGATTACACAGCTTTAAAACAAACAAACTAATAAACTCAATGTCATTCATATATCTCTGTCACACACTGTAAAAAAATTATATTATCAATAAGTCACGGAAACATATTTTCCATTACTTTAACTCAAATTAATTTAACTAATTTCAAATTTGGTTCCCATTCAGTCGGTCACTCCGTTACGTCGGATGACCGATGAAATTGGGATCGCGCCAGAGAAACCAATCCACTTCGAGTGTAACTAAACGAGCCAATGGACATTGGCATGCGATCAATGCATCCAGCTGCCACTGATCACAGCGTGAGTATAAGAGGCAACAGGTGCACCACATTAATTCATCCTTTCGCTTCGGAGCCGAGTGGCGGTGCATCACTGCTGCTCTCCTATCCTGCGAGTCAGAAAGAGCGAGCGAGTGTTGGCGTTACAGCGCAGCAGCAGTGGTCGCGATCTCACAGGAAGGAAAATCAATTTCCATGAGGACTGTCACACTAGGAGTGAGCGGTGGCCAGCTCCCCTGCATGCTTCAGCACTGAAAGAGTAAATTTCTCTAAAAGAGCAACACGGGTGATCGCGTATTTTTAAAGATTATCGCCTGTGCTTTTTTGGGTGTGGTCGTTTCCTGGCACCTCAGGACGGTCATGATCGCTGCCTTACGTGTCTGGGCATTTAGCACACTGAGGAAGCTTTCGTGGATGGCTCATGTTCTTTTTGTGGGGACATGACCATCTCGGAGTTGCGTAATAGACTCTGTTATGTCAAACATGGCTGAGTCCCTCTGCCTCTGCCGCGATCCAGTATTCGTCCGCTGCATCCGGTGGCGTCAGAGGTGATTTGAGGATTACGGGGAGGGCTTCCCCAAGTGGAGCTCCTCACCCCTCAAGCACTCTGCAACCGGTGGAGCTGCCGAAGGAGCGCGCTGGGCCCTCTGCTGGACGTTGCCCCCTTTGGGTGTGGTAGCGTTGTCCGGGCCAGACACTTTTGTTCCGCCCAAAACTTCAATAAAAGAGCGGTTTCCTCAGTCTCTGGGTCTCAAGAGGGGGAGAGTTGCGAGCTGTGCATCACGGGTTCGCTTCCCTTCTCTTCTTTCGCCGGGTCCCTGTGTTCCACCTTGCTGCCCCACCGCGGGCACATCGGTGGCCCTGTTGGTCCTACTGGCACGGTCTCTCGGAGCCTGGCTAGCGCTCCCCAGTCCGTCTCGGTGGCTCCTGCGAACCATCAGACTTGGCTATACGATTCAGTTCGTCCGGCGTCCCCCCAAGTTCAGGGGCATCCGGTTCACTTCAGTCAAGGCCGTCGATGCCCCTGTCTTACGTGCAGAAATCGCAGTCCTGCAGGCGAAGGACGCGATAGAGCTGGTCCCACCATCCGATATGTGGTCGGGGTTTTACAGCCCTTACTTCATTGTGCCCAAGAAAAGCGGTGGGTTACAACCGATCTTGGATCTGCGAGTTTTGAACCATGCACTTCACAAGATGCCGTTCAAAATGTTGACGCAAAGGCGCATTTTCGGGTGTGTCTGTCCCCTAGACTGGTTTGCAGCGATCGACCTGAATGACGCGTACTTTCATGTCTCGATTCTCCTGCGACACAGGCCATTCGTGCGATTCGCATTCAAAGGTCGGGCATATCAGTACAAGGTCCTGCCCTTCGAGCTGTCCCTTTTGCCTCACGTCTTCACTAAAGTCGCAGAGGCGGCCCTTGTTTCCCTGAGAGAACGAGGTGTGCGCATCCTCAGCTACCTCAACGACTGCACAGTCTCGAGAGCAGTTGTGCACACACAGGGACCTGGTGCTCAGGTACCTCAGCCAGTTGGGCCTTCGGGTCAATTGGGAAAAGAGCATACTCGTGCCAACGCAGAGGATCTCTTTTCTCGGCATGGAGTTGGATTCGGTCAACCAGACAGCACACCTCACCCAGGAACATGCTCAGTCGGTGCTGAACTGCCTCAAGACTTTATCAGGCAGGACAGTGGTCCCACTGAAACACTTTCAGAGGCTCCTAGGGAATATGGCTGCAGCTGCTTGGTTCTGCTCGGTCTGCTCCATATGAGACTGCTTCAGCACTGGCTCCATGGCCGAATCCTGAGGTGGGTGTGGAAACGCGTACTCACCGGGTTCAGATTACACCAGCCTGCCGCAAAACCTTCAGCCCGTGGTCAGATCCCTCATTCCTTCAGGCAGGAGTGCCCCTGGAGCAGGTATCCAGGCATGCTGTGGTATTCACGGATGCCTCGGACACCGGCTGGGGAGCCACGTACAATGGACACGCAGTGTCAGGGGTATGGACGGATCCCCAACTGCGTTGCCATATCAATTGCCTCGAGCTGCTGGCAGTACACCTTGCCTTCAGCAGCCTCAGAGAGCGTCTTCAGGGCAAGGACGTTCTGGTCCGTACGGACAACACTGCAACCGTTGCGTATATGAACCGGCAAGGCGGTTTATGCTCTCGTTGCATGTCGCAACGGAGGATGGAGGACGAGGAGCAGGTCTTGTTAGTGGCTCCATATTGGCCCAACAGGGCCTGGTTCCCGGAACTCATGCTCCTCGCGACAGCCTCTCCCTGGCTGATTCCTCTGAGGAAGGATCTGCTTTCTCAGAGACGGGGCACCCTCTGGCACCCACGTCCAGACCTGTGGAAACTCCATGTGTGGTCCCTGGATGGGACACGGAGGTTCTAGGTGAACTACCCCAGGTGGTAGCACTCACTATCGCTTCAGCACGTGCGCCATCCACAAGACGGGCCTATGCTCTGAAGTGGAACCTGTTCGTCGAGTGGTGTTACTCTCACCATGAGGACCCCCGGAGATGTTCGATCAGAGCCGTGCTTTCCTTTTTGTAACAAGGGTTGGAGAGTAGGCTCCACCCTTAAAGGGATAGTTCACCCCAAAATGAAAATTTGCAATTAATTTACTCACCCTCAGGTCATCTAAGGTGTGGGTGACTTTTTTTCTCCAGTAGAACAGAAAAGATTTTTAGGTGAAACCGTTGTCCTTGGTGATTCATAAAATGGAGGTCAGTGGCTGCCGGTTTTTGAGATAAAAATAAAATATATAAAAACATGTCCAAATCAATACCCGTGGCTCCTGGCGATACATTGAGGTCTAATGAAGCGAAACGATCGGTCTGTACAAGAAAATGAACACTATTTACAACAGTATTGCCTTTAATCCACAGCCTGGGCAACCGGCTGTCAGCGCGTGCACGACTGTCTATAGAGCGCGACCTCTCGGTCCCCATGACAACGGATTCACGGGTGAGATACTGATGACGCTGTTTATTTACAGAGTGAGAGTAATTCACAGAAATTATTAACAAACTAATTAACTGACTAACTGTATGCACATATATAAATTTTATACATTTCAAAATTATGATTAATTTATATAAAATGAAATCACTAATAATACACTATTCAAAGATTTATTTTATTTATTTATCTATTTTAGAGCAGAACTGACAAATATGCATCACATTAAGTTTAGTAGTTTGTTAATGTTAAAACTGTGTACTCCAAATGCATGGACATTTGATATGCAATTCAAATATATAAATCTTAAATTTATGCCTAAATATTTTTCTGAGCATGTGAAAGATGTGTCAGGATTGTGCTTGATTTTTGGGTGATCTATATATCTAAGCTCGTACCGTGGATCCCGACCATCCCAGCAGTGCATAAGCGAAGCGCTCCAGCGGCGGAGCCACCAGATCCACACGCACGGCTCTCCAGTCCCGTCCAGCTCTTGCATCCGTCTCCTGCTCACGCTTCAGCTTCACGATCAGGAAACACTTGCTGAAATGATCCATGGCCTCGAAGCGGTGAGTCGGCAGCTGCCGCAGGTCAAAGGTCGACTCCTGGAGGTCTGAGTACAGCAGGATATTCTGAGTAAAAAATAGAGAGAAAATATAAAAACATCTACATTTTATCCTTATTCGTTTTGTTTTCACAATACAAGCATATGTGACCCTGGACCACAAAACCAGTCATAAGGGTAAATTTTTTTAAATTGAGATGTATACATTATATGAAATAAGCTCCATTGATGTATGGTTTGTTAGGACAGGACAATATTTGGCTGAACTACAACTATTTGAAAATCTGGAATCTGAGGGTGCAAAAAAATCAAAATATTGAGAAAATCTCCTTTAAAGTTGTTCAAATGAAGTCCTTAGCCATGCATATTACTAATCAAAAATTAAGTTGATATATTTACGGTAGGAAATGTACAAAATAGCTTCATGAAACATGATCTTTACTCAATGATTAATCCTAATGATTTTGGCATAAAAGAAAAATGGATAATTTCGACCCATACAATGTATTGTTGGCTATTGCTACAAATATACCTGTGCTACTGATGACTGCTTTTGTGCTCCAGGGTCACAAATGTGGTTTTGCTTTGTTTTAATTTATTAAAGCAGTATTGCATGTACCACATGAATTAACGGTGAATAAATAAGACAAAAATCCTCAAATAAAAATAACCTCTGCAAACAGTTGTTACAGTCCTCCTGCATTTATTTTCCAGACAAAACATCAATATTTTTCTGCATAATTTTGCAATTTGTCTTTGTTTTCCTCTCATACTCCATGTTAACCAAATGGAAATGAAAAAGCAATGCATTTTGTAGTTTGCGGTTCCACTGAACCGTTCTGAAGCCATCGGCCCACACCGATGAAGCCTGATGTAATTTGCACCTTGAATAAGGGTTTGCTTGATTTAACAAATGATTTGGTGTCTGACAGACAGAAGTCGTTATTTGCAGACACAGAGCACCAGCGCTAAATAAACTCAACAAAGCCGTGTGATTGGACTGAAGTGTGCTAATAGTCGAACCGTTGAGCCGTTCACCAAACCTCAATCACTTCCCATTCCGTTAAAGAATACAGAACCTGAAATACAATTTCTCTTAAATTATAAGTCTGGATCCCAGAGCAGACGGAAGTCTTTCTCCATCTGCGCTAAATGGTTCCACTCCACAAGAAATAAAATCAATTCACGACTCCTGCTCTGTACAGTCACAATAAATAAAGAGCAGCGTAGCTTTAAATGAAGAGAGAGAGAAAGAGAATGCAATGTATGGACAGAAGAATGAAGGCCAAGAAATGGGCGCAGCCTTATTTTACAATTATTGAGATACTATTTTAAATTAATATTTTAATTGATTTTATTTTAGTATCATTGACAGTTGACATTATTCATTAATATTAATATTAATAAAGTCATTATTAATATTTTGAATTTGTATATATAATTTACTATTTTATTGTTTTTATGTGTTTTTATATTTTTAATTATTTACATGTTGTAATTATTAATATTATGAATGAGTATTCATTATTTTATTATTAGGTCTTATTTATATTTTAGTTTTATTTATATTTTCTAATTATTTCATTTTTATATTTTTATTGGAATTTTTGTTAAAGTTTTAGCAAAGTTGTTGTTTTTATCATTCATGCATTTATTTATTTAATGTCTCTATAGTTTTTACTAATCTTTATTTCAGTTTTAGTTATTCTAGTACATCATCTGCTAAATAAAAATGAGATATGCTGCTTTGGCAGCTAACTGAAATAGGTTTAATTTGAAATGCTAAAATTAATAAAACTGACATGAAATATATTCAAGCTCAATAAAAAACTAAAACTAATAAACAAAAAATGAATAAAATAAATAAACAAAAACAAAAGCACACAAACTAAAATTTCATATTAATAATATATATAATATAAATGTATTAATATTAATATAAAAAAAATATATGTGAACGAGTACTATAATAGAATATAAACACTAAAATAACAGAAAAATAAGAAGGAAAAAAGGTAAAGGAATAAAGGGTAGATGAAGAAAGCTAGACCGACAGAAAGACAGAGAAAAAAAACTAAAACTAATGAGCAAGTCAAGAGAGTTTGTATGAGAGCAGAGAGGCAAATAAACAGATGAGGGAAGGAAGGAAGGAAGAGGAGAAAAAAGATGGAGAATTGATTTCCGCCGCTCTGATTATCCAGCGCCTGACGGGGGCAGAACTAAGACGATTTACATTACAAATTGTCAGTTTAATTGCAGCACCCTTAATAACGGTCGCTCTACTGTATCCCTCTCACAGGCCATAAATCTGCAGCGCTCGTCTTAAAGCGCAATAACTGCCAGAGACTTCCAGCTCCCGCCGCCCTCTCCATCTGTTAAACCCACAGACCAGTCCTGTAACCCTGTGTAAAAATCACCTCAACGCCTGCCGTACGCTTCTCTGAACCACACTCTGATACTGAGACACATGATCACTCAGCAGATGCTATCACGTTTAACCCAGATGTTTTTCTTAAAAAGTCAACAGTATTTCATTTTCATGAAGGAACCACAGGGGTTTGTGAGCTGATGAAAGCGTAACAATTAAATATATAAATCTAAAATTAAAATAAATAATTTTCAAAAACAATAATAATAAAACACTGTCTTCTGATCACCAAGGCTGCATTTATTTGATCAAAAATTAAATAAAAAATTTGAAATATTATTGCAATTTAAAATAACTCTTTTCTTTGTGAATATATTGTAAAATGTAATCAAAACTGTATTTTCAGCATCATTACTCCAGTCTTCAGTGTCACATGATCTTCAGAAATCATGCTATGATGCTGATTTTAAATTTAAAACTGTTTTCTATTTGAAATTCCGTCAAAGTTTCCACAAAAATATTAAGAAACAAAACACTGATAATAAAAAGAACCATTATTAATAATTAACCACCACCAATAATAATTCAAATCAGTATATTAGAATGATTTCTGAAGGATCATGTGACACTGAAGACTGGAGTAATGATGCTGAAAAATCAGCTGTGCATCACAGAAATAAATTACAGTTTACAGTATATTCACATAAAGTACAGCAATTTCAAATTGTAAAAGTATTTCACAATTCGTACTGTATTTTTGATCAAATACATGCAGCCTTTGTGAGCAGAATAGACTTTTGACCACTAGTGTATTAAAACAAGGATAAATATTTCATTTGTTTATCTGCATAATATATGACCATTAAATAACATCAGAGAATCTGCTAATGTGTTATTTAATTATTGAAATATTAACTTCAAATATTTCAAGTAAATATTTTACATCAAACAGGTTCAGCTGACAAAAAAACAATTGTAAATCCCTGTCATATATGAAGAGTATAGACAATCCACCTGGATTTTGTAGAATTTTTTCTTATTTTCGTGGCCTAAAATTACTGAATTTTTCTTAAAAATGTACTAAATATGCTTCAAGAAAAATATTACACGTCAAACAGGTTGTGACAAAAAAGTTTGTGAATCTGTCATATAATAAGAGAATAGATAATCCCACCACAATTACTTTTTTCTGATTTTTGTGGCCTAAAATAACAGAAAATAACAGCTTTTCTCAAAAATTGCAGAAATATTTGGCATTGTTTTGTGTTGTTTTACAGTAACATCCTCACCAATAATCATCATGTATACTGATGTATTGTGTTAGTGACAGTAAGAGTACAATTATCTGTAAATACATTTGTGCATAATTACTGAAAGTGTGGATTGTATTACTTAATATGGCTTCTCCCATTTTATGCTAATATTTTTTTGGCTAAAATTGCTGAAATTAGACAAAAAAATGCTAGTGACTGCAAATAATGCAGTTTGCTTGATGCTGCAATAAATTCTACAATTGCACAATCACAGAGTCCTGTATAGAGCTATAAAATGAATGTGAAGAGCAGCTCAGATCATTTGATCATGAGTTCATATTGAAATCTCTGTGATATTTTAGATTTCAAATCTGAGCACAGTTTGAGATGCTGTTGAGATCTCATTGAGGTCTAAAGAAACAACTAATACTACATAAACTAGATCTAATTTGCGAATTTGCACTCGGGCTGCATCTGAGCGCTCAGGGCTGCTGTATCTGTCCCGTACAGTATACGTGAGATTAGGATTAGAGCATCTCTCATCACAGGAGCCAAAGGTGTCCATATGGAGCACTATTTCCTGTGCATCTGTGCTTTTGCATTTACGTTTGCCCACTACTTCGTATGCGATGGGAGAGGACTTTGCAACACTTCACTTTTGGCAGCGAATGTGGGGCTGAAGCTGCACCGTATGAATCTAAAGCACAGGAAAGATGAAGTTTAACAGAATGAATTTAGATGCTAACATTTACAAGTGCGTTCACACCGACAGCGATTTACACTTATAAAGTTTTGCATTTTAGATTTATGCATTTAAAAGACACTTTTACATTTAGATTTGCATTTATGCATTTATTAAACACTTTTATCCCAAGAGACAATAGAGAAATACAAGCAATCGTGTGTCCAATGCCTTTTATAGACTCATACTGTATGTACAGCTTTGTGAAAGTAAAGGCAGAATTCCCTGGTCTTGCAGCTGTGAAACAACGAGGCGTTTTCATTCACAATCACAGGGAACATTTCACTTCCTGACACAGAGATAGAGCTACGCACAGTACTGCGTTCCTGCAGTGCTTTGCATCATACTACAAGCCATTATTTAATCAGAAAACATCTTAGCAGTCCTCAATGCATTGCATTCATCTGATTAAAATGAATTATAGTAGTAAGTGCAGTCCATACATCTGTATGCATTCAGTTGGGCTGAATTCATATAGGAATAGTTCACCTAAAAATGAAAATATTCGGAACATTTAGTCACCCTCAGGCCATCCAAGATATAGATGAGTTTGTTTCTTCATCAGATTTGGAGAAATGTAGCATTGCATCACTTGCTCACCAATGAGTGCCGTCAGAATTATGGATTATCGACTCGCATTTTAGTTAAAAACAGCTTAATGATGGATTTGTTTCAGCTTTTGTCTTCTCAAGATGTTAACTGATGGACTGGAGCAGTGTGTATTACTTGTGGATTATTGTGATGTTTTTATCAGCTATTTGGACTCTCATTCTGAAATATGTTACATTAGAGGGTTGCAAATATGGTTTCATGTTTACTTAGAGATAAAAAAATAAAATTTTTATAAAAAAACAATCCATGCTAAGGTGACAGCTACAAGATCAGTGTTTTTTTTGTTTTTTGTTTTTTAAATCAACACTATCTGATGCTTCAGCATTTTTATGCATTTGATGTTTTTTTCCGGGCTCTTTTGAAGGCCAGGACAAACAGCTGACGCAGAGAACAACAGAAAGTGTGTCACCATGACGACGGCTGATGTAATGTCACATTGGCAGCGAGCAGGAGTTGGAGGCTTCAAACCCGCTGCCCCGAGAGAAAAGATTAGCTTTTGTTTGCACAGCATGTTTGAACCGCGCCGCCTTTGATTCACCAGCTTCTGCTGCAACTGTTGAACGTGATTGCTGAAATTGCTGTGCAGCGGTAGATCACAGCATGCATAGTGCGCATAATTCTTTAAGGAAATTACACATGACTGACTTCACGTCCGCTCGCTATTTGAAAAATGCATTCGACAGGAGAGAAGTAATGCAGTGGAATGCAACTATTTAAGGCCAAATGCAAATGCTTGGGTAACATTGTACATGATGCAAAATTTAAAACTTGCATTATTTTGTGTATAAGTGAAGTTTACTGTTAAGTGCACTGATGTTAAACTCATTTTGGATAATAAAGTTTATTGTTAAATTCTTAAATACCCTGCCTCCATTACATATATTTGTCACATCATTATGAGTGTTTGATCACCACATTTGAGTTATCATTGCTAAAAATGTCATATATATATATATATAATATATATATATATATTCTGTTTATGTATATACTGTATTCTATATACAGTACCAGTCAAATGTTTGGACACACGAATGGGAAGTGTCCAAACTTTTGACTGGTACTGTACTATAATATACACAAAGAATATCGGCCGATATATTGATATCAGACTTTTTTAAATCCCTAATATCGGTATCCACATTATACACATTTAAAACACACAAAATAATGCAAGTATATATATTTTATGCACTTGCATTATTTTGTGTGTGTTTGCATTAGCACTCAAACATAAAATTATATTAAAAATGTATTAGCAATTATAAAATTGCTGTTGCATTTATCATGATATTGAACTAAGTTACAAAACGTTCTGTCTTCTTATACAAGTTTAAAGTGCAAAAGCATGCAACTTTTATTGTTATTATTATTAATCAAAAAGAATCAGAATATGTTCAATCAATATCTAGACTTCTTTTCTGGCATGTTTTAATCCAGATTAAAATGTAGAAAAAAAATGAAGTAAACAAATGTTTCTACTATAAAGACCAATTTTCAAAAGGACAATTTCAGGGTTATTATAGTTAACTAAAACTAATACAAACTAAAACCATAAAAATAAATAAGGAAAAAAAAAAAATAATAATAAATTCATTGTGTGAAATAAATGGTAACTGAATGTTTAAACTCTATAGACACACACACATAACATATATTTATATATATATATATATATATATAAACTACTTTAAATGACAAAAATACACAACAAAATTACTTAAAATTTAAAAAACAAAAAATAATAAAAATAAAGAATTAAAAATTAATTCAAAATATTGACAAAAAAATATATATATATTTTTACTGAAAAAACACTGACATGGTTTAGTCCAGGGTTAAATGTAAAAAAAATTAAGTGAAAACAAATATTTCAAACTACAAAACAATTATAAATAATCAGTACATATTCAAGCAATATCTAGGGAATTTTAGACCAGATTAGAAAAATATGAAAATAAATAATCTTTAAGTATTAAGCTTTGGTTGGTGTGATACACACTACAGTGAATATAAATGTGTGTACATATGAGTATTTTTGGGGACGAGTGGTTCTCAATTCCCTGTAATGAACTGAGTTCAGTGAGTTACACAGTATGAAATAAAACTGGTGGGTCTGTGTTCTCTTGTCTGACAGTTGAAGACCCATGGATAAGGTTCGATCAGCGGGGGATGAAGAATCACTGACCCAACACTTCTGCCGATTGATTGAGGTGTCGATGCCAGCAGCTGTCCAGGACCGGCTCTGCAGAGGCTTCAGCGCCACACACACAAAACCATTGATTATATTCGCTATATAATCGACCCTGACAACCAGTGGCTGAGTTAATGTTAACCACAGGGGTCAGAGGAAATATATAAATTCACAGCTCTACCGCCAGGACCCGCTGGATCATCTGAGACTGACCTTCTTGAGCAGCCCAAAAAAACTGATAAATAAAAAATGATGCAGGCGCCTTTTCACAAGGACATTTCTCATCCTTTCAGATGTATTTTACTGCTCACTCTCTCCGCAGGCTGGATGAATAAAACACCATGATGTGATGCCATGAGCCTCGAGGGGCAACATCTAGCATGACAAGGTTACTCGACTTAAAATCGACCTTCTTTACCACCACTTAATCACCAGCTGTCTCTCGCCCCCTGGAGGCACGGAGGATGGACATGGGATATTTATTCTCAGCGGTTTCTTTTGCACAACTCAAACTTGAGATCTGAGTTAAGTTTCTTTTTAGTGTCAAATTGGTCTCAGGATCTAAAATCACCATTCAAAAGTTTGAGGTTGCTTAGATTTTGTAAGTCTCTTCTGCTCACCAAGGCTGCATTTATTTTATCAAAAATACAGAAAACAATTGTGAAATATTATTACAATTTAAAACAGCTATTTTCTATGTGAATATCTGTTAAAATGTCATTTATTTCTGTGATCAAAGCTGAAATTTCAGCATCATTACTCCAGTCTTCAATGTCACATAATCCTTCAGAAATCATTCTAATATGCTGATTTCCTGCTCAAGAAACATTTCTGATTATTATCAATAATGAAAACAGTTGTGCTGCCCAATATTTTATTGAAAACATGATGTATTTTATTTTACTGTTTAGGAGAAGCGATTGAGCTGTTCTCATTTGTGATGTTTGTTTCCCTCGGGATCAGATCTGAATGCAGGTGTGATCAGTGTGAAATGTTTCTAACACATAAGCTAATAACAATGTATAAGGACGGATAGCAAGCATTACAAAGCGAAAGAGGAAGGAGTGCAGGCGCTGGGTTATTTTTAATCTCTGAAATGACAGAAAAGGCGACAGGCAACCCATCATCGGCCCGTCGCCTCCCACTCACTCGCCGCATGAACTCCTCCAGGCTTCCAGGTGGCAACAACACGCGTGTTTCATCGCTCTTGTTCGCTCGTAGCGGCTCCATCTATCTCTGCTTATAGTATTCACATTCTCATGTTCATGTCTCTGCTCCATCTGCAGCAGAAATACCTTCTCATGTGCAGATGTCTTATCTACTGTCCTCTGCACTCAACCAGCTCTTTACCAATGAGTCTCAAATAAACACCGAACACCATGTCTACATTACATGCACACAGTACTTCATGATGTGTCAAGGCTAGATCATAATTATAATCAAATGAGACATCTATACTGGAGATAGCAGTGCAATATGGCTGTATATCATCATGGCTGTGATTTGTTTGTACAGTAGGTAATCACGGCTATGCTGATATACAGCCATATGATATTGCGTTTATACAACAGTTCGACGCCACAAGTGTGTAAGTTAAAAAGAAACAACAACGCAGTGTCTTTAAAAACCCTCTTTTGTGCAGAACTACTTCCTTCCGCCACGGACAGTTTAACAGCTGAGCCCAAGCCTCAAAGACTAATTCCAAAACGTCACTTTAGAACTAGTAACGAAGGAGCATTGAATTGATTCATTGAAAGCTTATTGTATTATTAATGTATTAAAGTGCCCCTATTATGGGTTATGAAAGGTTCATATTTTGGTTTTGGGAGTCCCCAACAACAGGCTGACATGCATGCAATGTCAAAAAACACTTGATGCATATAATGTCCATTTATTTTTACCTTATTTGCTCAACCACTCCCAAACGATTCGCTCAACGATTCATTTTTCCAAACCCCTCCTTTGCATGATGATTGCATTCAATGATTCAGAATTGACTCTTTCTTTTGAGAGACAATAACTTACACCTTGCACTTTCAGATTTAAAACTTAGCAGAATGTTTTCATTCACTTAGAGCTGTGTTACACACTGCATGAAAGGTCATTTTCAAAAATACATAATTGCGAATAGGGGCACTTTAAAAGCTGTTTATTATGAAGAGTTGAGTATTATGAGAGAGAGAGAGATTGACTGAGCGAGTGTGATTACCTTCATCTGATACAGCATTCATTCTTCAGCTCAATCTCATATTCACAATAAATCATTAGTTTGAATGTCCGCTGAGGAAAGCGATATCTTTGTCATATTATCCTTTCATCTGTTAAGGGTGATTTCTGGTGACAGCGCTGCTCAGTGCATTTCTTGGCTGTGTTTTACAAGCAGTTGTTGAAAGTAAAAATAACTTCCTTGTTTACAACCCCATTTCAGTCTCTTTCAATTTAAAAGTCTTTACTGCTGACTCGTAAAACAGTCTCTTGTCGCCGTCTAATGGTGGAACAATGAAACTAAAATCACCATCACAAACACACACACTGTTTCCCAATACTAAATACTATTATTAAATGCTACTATTATTTATATAAAATATTATTTATTGAATAGTAATACTTAAACAACAACAGTTATAAAAAACTATAGAAATACACACACAAATTCAATAAAAATCTCTTTAACTTCTTTGATTAAGTTCCTTTAATTTGCTTCAACTTAAATCACCAATTGAACCCTGAATTGAATAAACAAAATCTAAATCAGCATTAATTTTACTGAAACTAAACCGATACTGAGAGCACAAACGGCCTGTTTTCTGTGGCCTTCAAGACTAGAAACTCAATGAACAAAAGATCAGCTCAGCAAACTAAACTGTCTCCAGCTTCAGTGTCCTGAGGTCCATCATCACTTCATCCCTCAGTTTCACAGAAACACTTTACACTTCCACACTAATGTGATATTCAAATCCCTTCTGTCATATCTGAGCATATATGTGACCCTGGACCACAAAAGCAGTCTTAAGTCTCTGGGGTATATTTGTAGCAATGGTCAAAAATACATTGTATGGGTCAAAATTATAGATTTTTCTTTTATGCCAAAAATCATTAGGACTTTAAGTAAAGATCATGTTCCATGAAGATATTTAGTAAATTTCTTACTGTAAATATATAAAAACGTCATTTTTAATTAGTAATATGCTTTGCTAAGAACTTCATTTGGACAACTTTAAATGTGATTTTATCAATATTTAGATTTTTTTGCACCATCAGATTCCAGATTTTCAAATAGTTGCATCTCGGCCAAATATTGTCCGATCCTACCAAACCATACATCAATGGAAAGATGATTTATTCAGCTTTCAGGTGTGTATAAATCTCAATTTCAGAGAATTGACCCTTATGACTGGTTTTGTGGTCCAGGGTCACATATACAGTAGAAAGAGTAAAGGAGTATAGTTGTGTTCTTCTATCCATGTGTTACGGTGATTTTTGTGTTCATCTGCTTCTCCCATTTGTTTTGTTTTGTTTTGTTTTTTACTTTGACTATCACTCTATACAGACTAATACAATCAGATACAACAACAATTGCTCAAATATTTATTACAAAATATACTAATAAACTGAACATTCACTTCAGTGGTCTGAGAGACTGGATGTTTTAACTGATTTCTATTGAACTGTCAGCAACTGAACTGCAGCTCAAACTATTTCAAATATAGTGAATTAAGCTACAAACTCCATCATAAAGCACAATGTTTCCATCTAACATATATTTTGAGCCACAGCTTGTCATATTAATGGAGTGTTTCACTAGTTAGCAGTAAACCAGTTACCTCACCTGAATATGTTCGTAGATTTGTGTTGGATGTTATCTTTGGAATGGAAATATATGGAAAATTTCTTTGTAAGCATCATACTTTTTCACTTTTTGCATTTAATGTCATAACACTAGCGAGCTAAGCCAGTAGTAGTGCTGACAGTGTCATGTAAACATGACTGAAGACGCGAAAAGAGGAAAAGAAAAACCAGGACAATTGAGTGAGTCATTTATGATGGAACCTCTCCGATTGATTCAAACTCGTGACATGATCATTTAGTTCAAGCGATTCACTAGCAAAACCAGATCAATAAAGCCATTCGTTTTTTGAATTTCGACATCGCATGTGATGATTTAAAAAGCAAGTAGTGATGAGTAAAACAGAGCTTTTTGGAGTCTGTAAACCTTTGCATCGCGAAATGATTCACAGTTTCGAAGAGCTCCAAGCAGATCCCGTATCGTGAATCATTTGAATCAGATCAGGACTTCAAAGCGCATATTGCGAATCATTTGATTTAAATCAGGGCTATATAAGTAGCCTATTATTAAACCATTAAGGCAGTACAGTTATAAAAACAAAACAAAGAAAAAAGAAAGAAATAAAGTATAGCCTAAACAAATACAAATCCCTTTAAAAAAAAATAATCATGTGTGCATATATATATATATATATATATATATATATATACACACACACAGTATATAATAGTAAAACCATGGTTATATTTTCAAAAGGGATGTGTTGCCAGCTTAATACAAAACAGAAATAAAAAAGTAATAAATTCACAATTTAAGAGGACTCCTATGAATATAGAGATGCAGTTTTGACTGCTTTAGGATGAACAGAGCTTTGGATATTTCCCATATACTCATCTAAAACAACTTTGAAAAAAAAAGGGGTTTAGAGCCAGATTTTTGTTTATGTATGTGAAATTTAGCTTGAAGGAAGCACAATTAAGTTATATTTCCATATGTACTCTTCTGTGTAGTCAAACAATTCAAAGAAAACACATTTAAAACAGAAAGAAAAGACACTTACAATAGTGTTTAAAACATACGTGCACAGTTCAGTTGAATGATAGTTTACCCTCTCTAGTTTACCCACTTCATGTAGTTAAACTGAAGGCACAAAGCAAACTGTTGCTGAAATATCCACAAACTAAAAAACAAAACTGAAACAAGAGCTTGCAGTTTATCAGATGCACGTCAAGGTTGTGTTCTCTACTGTTATTATAGTAACGATTTCTCCGATTCATTTGTAATATTAAAATAAAATGATGTACTGTACGTGATTGAAACACCCAGCGCTCTGATGCTGCTGTAATGTTGTGTAATTATTGTCTAATGGATATGCTAAAGCTTTCTTTATGAATTATGAGTATGTTGGCTACCATAGCTATACATAAAGACTTTAGATGACATGAAACTGTGGTCACAAGTCTATCATAAATGCAGAAATAATAGGGTGTTGTCTGCTGTTACGTCCTCACCAATGTCAAAATCAAACCTTTGATTTTACCATAGTAAACACTGTTGTTTGTAACAATATGAAGTAGAGCTCCTACAACCCCAAACAGTGGCAAAATCACTATAATGTCCAATGTCTTTAAGGGCTGGTCTACAAATCATCACCCTAAAAATCAGGTGTGTCCTGGTCTCCTGTTTCGTCTTTCTTTCCTGCTCTGTAATCAGCTGCCAAACATTAGAGAAAAGAGGAAGTTGTTTATCCACCAACCGCATGAACAGCTCTGATTGTTTTAAGTGACCATTAAAGGCCTTCTCTGCTAGTACAGGCCAATCAAAACCACGAAACATCGATGAAATCACAGAGAGCATCAGACACACTCCAGCACATCTGATGAGAAACTTTCCTCAAGACGATCCATGTGACTTCAGCAAAACACAGCAAGAACCAGTGCTTACATTCACACTTCATCCACAAAAACACCACATTCATATACTCAGACCTCACAAATCTTAACCCAACCCCGTAAGCATGTGTGGGAAATTAGCTGAATGATCCCACATGCAATAATTCACTTTGACTGAAATATAGATTTTCAACAATGACCAAACAGCAATTAAACGTTAAAATGCTAATAGCAAAAACTAAATAACAAGACAAAAAATAAAAAATAAAACTATTAGACACTAAAATAGTAATAAATTCTAATATGCATATGAATAAATACATTCTAATATTCATATAAAGTAGTAAATAAATTCTAATATGCGTATAAAGTAAACAAATGTTTTGTGTGTATGAAATAAAATAAAATACACTTGTTATTGATTTTTTACATGTGTTTTGTTGTTGATTGTTTTACATCAACAAGATTTTCCAGCAAACTAAAGTAAAAAAACGAAGGAAGAAATTAATGAATGAATGATAAATATACTAATATGCATTTTAAATATAATAAAATAAGTATAATACAAAGCAATTTACATATTTATGTGCTTAATATAAATACCCTGCAATTGTACTTCTGGTACTAAACTGGTATAGTCTGCTATATTGGAACATCTAATTTTGTACGTGCTGAAGGATATTTGATTGTGCTAAAGTGGAACTATTGCAAGTACACTTCAGGTACACTTTAAATATCTTGCATTTAAAGACCGATATTATTCAAAGATCATGCAATCCTCATCAATAGTGACATTAAAACACATTTTAGGCTTAATATTAAGAAATGTGCTACTAAACTATATATTAAAAAAACTACTAAATCTACCTAATATTTAGAAAATAAATCAACATTAGTGTTACTAACATACATAAAATTAACAAATATATAACCCTAACATTAAATAACAAAACAAAAACATAAAACTACATAATAAACAATTATAGGGTGTGTGCATGTTTATGTGGTTTATGAGGACACAAATTTGTATAATGACATGGGTATGACAGAGGTATTACAATATGAAGGTGGTTTATGAGGACACTGCCTATGTCCCCGTAATTCAAAAGGCTTAAAAAACATACTAAATGGTGTTTTTTTGAAAATCTAAAAATGCACAAAGTCTCCAGTGAGGGCTAAGTTTAGGTGTAGGGTTGGTGTAGGGCAATAGCACACACAGTTTGTTCAGTATAAAAACCATTACGCCTATGGAGAGTCCCCATAAACCACAAAAACCAACATGCGCGTGTGTGTGTGTGTGTGTGTGTGTGTGTGTTTGTTTGTGTGTCTGTGTGTGTGTGTTGTGTGTTCATTGTAAGTCTTTGTAAAAGATTCACAATCAAGGTTTCCCAAGCAAAACTTTCCAAACTGCCAAGTGTATTTTTAAAGTAGGTCACCATTTCTGAAGTGAAACACGAGGTCATTCATTTAATGCACTGAGAAACTGATTTCAGTATTTGGCCAAACAATCTACAGGTAAAAGCTTTTTCGGCAGAAGGTGTTTTTGTACCTGGCTTTTGAACCTCTCGATCACCGCGGGCAGAATCACGTCCTCCTGTCCGGCCTCAGGTGTTTTAATGATGAAGTCCACATCGTGACCGAACTCCTTCCCCCTGCACACACACACACACACACACACACACACACACACACACATTACACACTGAATGCATGCTCATCTGCATTAAACAGAATCAGACGGAGACAGTATCAGCGGATCGTATGATGAGACAGTAACAGTACGGGACGAACGGCTCGTTTAAAGCCTTTGCCTTTTCCTAGATATTACTCAAATAAGGCATTTGGCCTGCGCCATTAAACTCTCTTCTGCCGGAGCTGTCAGACACTTATGAGTTTCACTGCTGTGTAGAGAGATTATGAAAATGAGTCTCCAAAACTCAAAGGCCTCGCATGCTCCAAATTCAGGTGGGAGGAAAGAGATATTCAGAGATATTTATGTAAAAATACATAACAGCTGGTGAGGAGGAAAAAAATCCATCTTTCACAACAGTTCTGTGTTTAAAATACATCCAATGGCTGAGTCAAATTTAAACTGTAAAAAAAATATACAAAAACACAATTCATGATAGGCAAAACATACAAATATATCACACCAATGTGTTGTCCATCAGAAATGAATGATTGAATTATTATTGAAAATAACAACCCATAAATCATATGACAACATGGCCCACATTTCACCTATAATATATTATTAAAATTATTAAAATACATTTCCAAATAAATAAATACATTTTCAAATCAATAAATTACTAAATAAATACATTTCTAAATGCTTTTCTACATTAATAAATGAATACATAAATTAAAATATTCTAAATAAATCAATGTCGAAATAAGCAAATACATTTTAATTTATACATTTATTTCTAAATAAACATTTATAAATCAATAAATTACTAACAGAATGCATTTCTAAGTACAAAAGCATGCTAAATAAATTCTAAATTTCTAAATATATAAATACATTTGTATTTTTAAAATAATTAATGTATACATTTCTAAATAAATGCATTTTTAAATCAATAAATTACTAAATAAATTAATTTGTACATTAAAAAATCTAAATAAATTACTAAATAAATACATTTCTGAGTACATTTCTAAATAAAAAATATTATAGTAAATAATGATTATAATTTCTAAATAAATAATATTCTAAATAAATAGATGTCTAAAATTAATTATTGATTAATAAAGAAATAAATGTCTATTTTTTAATAAATGATTACATTTATTTAAATAAATACATTTCTATCTACATTTCTATACATTTAAATAAAATAAATTTAAATAAAATATTTTACAAATACATTTCTAAATAAATAAATATGTTTCTTAACAAATATCTACATTCTAAATAAATACATACACATATATATATATATATATATATATATATATACACACACACACACACATGTATACATATACAACCTTTGTAACCTTTCATCAAGTCCAATATCTCAATCATTCACCATCAAATCAATTCCTGATGGGTCTTAACCTAATAATATTTTTAATCTTGTGCTTTCATTGTGTTCACAGCTACTATATATATATATACCTGTGAGAGAAAACAAGCATTCATAAAAATTGTACTTTTGACTCAGGATACTATAGTTAGTGAAATACAGCCTTGTTCTCCCTTATATTTAGATAGACATGATTATGTATATTACATTTGAGATATTTGAATGGATCAGATGGTGCCACATTCACAGTCACGTCAAGGACCATCTGAATCCATAAAAGCTGAACATTGTAAATGTACACTTGAGCCGACACGAATGAGTCTGAGCAGCAGAACAGCATGTGAATGCGGGTTTGTCTGGTTTTAAAGGCAGGTGCTAAAAGTGAAAAACACAAGCGTAGGCACAGTTCGATGGATAAGAGGCTCTCAAAACTCTGAACTTGCATTTCTCTTTTCTCCTGCTCGCAGATGTAGTGCCGAATAAACATTACTTCATATAACCCAACGTCAGGCTGCTATTAAACGCTGCTTTTCGTACAAAACCGCAAAGTAAGAGAACACCTATTTTCATCCACTTTTTAAGAATTCATGCAGCTTGCGAATTATTTAGTGCAGGAGTTTTAGAAATGAGCTATTTACTGCCGGATCCGATATTGAGTTGAGAGAAAACTGCAGTGAACTCTGAGCCGCTTGTTTTTCATGAGTAGGCACAGATTTATGGCTTGACAAACTGCTTTCCTATAATACAAAACACCTGCGGCTCTGTTCCAATACGTCCTGAGCCTACAGTACATTAGCAGCATCCATACATGAAATCATCAGATTGAGCCACTCTAATAAATGCATTTAAACATACATACATATAATTTAAAAATAATAAATAAATAAATACAATTCTAAATTAAACAATTCTGAATAAATACATTTCTAAATAAATAGATAGCTAAATGTGTAAATAAAAATATAGATAAATAAATACAAGTCTAAATAAATACTTTATAAATAATTATAAATAGTTTGTATACATTTATAAATTAATAAATAATTAAATTTCTAAATAATCAAATTAATAAAAAAAAATCTCTAAAGAAATGAATTCCTAAAACAAATAAAATAACACATTTCTAAATAAATAAATGGATGTCTAGATAAATTAATTTCTTAATGAATACCTTTCTAAATACGTAACACTTCTAAATAAACAAATAAATACATCTCCAAACAAATACATTTCTAAAATAAAAATTTTAAATAAAACAATAAACTTTCTAAATAATTTTCTAAATAACAAAATATATATTTCTCTTTTCCAAAACCTAGTGAGCAGCTTTGATCATTTCTAAATAAATAAATAAATGCTTTTTAAACAAATGTCTAAATATTTAAATAAAAATATGTTTATTTGTTTCAAAAAAAGGTCTACTGCCTACATGATCAAAATAAATATAAATAAAATAAATATAATAATAATAATAAAAATATAATAATAATACTTTTATAAATTAAAATGTGTAAATAAATAAATAAACATCTAAATATTTTGTATAAATGTCTAAATAAACAAATATATAAATTGATACCTAAAAAATAAATACATTTCTAAACAGGGGCGTAATGCACTCATTATTTTTGAGGGGGCACGAGTGTGTGTGTGTGTGGGGGGGGGGGGGTCGTCATGTGACAGCGGCTACAATAGCACTTATGTTCTTATGTTTTATTTATTTCTCCTTTTTATTCGAAACATTCTCAAAATGCATTAACTATATCATGAAATATCTCGATTCTCACCTTTATAGATTATGTTAGTTGATCTATAGTGGGTGATAGTCAAAGTAGCCTAATTATGTAGCCTATTAACTATGCATAAAAACCTCTGTTTACTTAAGTAACAGATATGGGCGTCATGCCATAACATAGTTTTAATACGACTGACTTTATATTTAATGTGAATTTAACATTGAAAGTTAATGTGAATACAAATATTGTAAGTTAGGCTACTTATCATAACACTTTCATTGTACAGAAAGAGAGCAAAGAACATTTTCACTGACAGTCTAGAGTTCAAGCACTCTCAAAAACTCCCATTAAAGTTACTGAAGCTGTTTACACTGTGAAATTAATATCTTACAGATTCATACACACATCTGCACTTTATTGTTTCTAACGAGAAAATTCGCCAGAAAGAGATATTCAGTCAGTGAGCGAGTGGGCTGGCATTTTAATGACTCATCTGAACGCCTCTGATTGGTCCTTGCATTCATAAGCGCAACAGCATCATGTGTGATTGGTTACAATGCACAGTGCTGTAAAACTCCTCTGTCTCTGGCTCAGCGCCAGCCAGGGGACGCAGATTTGAATTGAGCAGCTGCGCTGAACGATTTAATCACACTGGTGTGATTGTATCAAATATAAATCTGCTTTTTTTTTTTTTTTTTGTCTTTCGGAAGCTGCATTCAAAATCCACTTAATTGGCTCAGAAATCTGAGGGGGCACGTGCCACCTCACTTTGAATGGGCATGACGCCTCTGTTTCTAAACAAAGAAATTTCTTAATAATTAAATTTCTAAATAAATAAAAATAAAATTTCTAAATAAACAAATGAATTAAAATACATTTCTAAATAAATAAATAAATCACAAAATAAATTCCTATACAATAAATTTCTAAATAAATAACATCCAAAATAAATTTCTAAATAAATACACAAAAACACATTTCTCTGTTCCAAAACTTAATGAGCAGCCTTGCTATCTAATGCATGAGCAGCATCCTAAATGAAATGACTGAACTGAGACCCTCTACATACTCAAACAGTGCTTTTGACATTGTCACCAATTGATTATGAAATACATTTGATGTTTGCATGTTCCAGAGTTAATATAGTACTGTTATTAGCATATAAACAGACTATTTTCATGCTCATAAATAAGTGTTATTAAAGCCTAAAGCATCTCTATAAACAAAAATGCTTAGAGCAATGTACACTGGATTTCATGCATGGCTGAACATCTCAGCTGAAGTAAACTTCTGGAGACTCTTAATGGAGCTGTTAATGTAAACGTGTGTTCATGTCACAGGAACTGGCTTCAATCTTCCAGGCAGAATACAGAAAATGAAAGAGCCGTGAATGAAGCCGAGCTGTGGTGCTGAACGCGATTACAGAGGCAGTATGTCGCTGGTTTTTGATCCAGACTTCAGAAATCAGGCCTCAGAAGACACTACTAAACCTTCTTCAAACCAGCGATGCCGATGGACCACATGCCGGCTCCGGTCCACCTCCTCTGATGGAGATCCATCAGATGCAAAGCCAAAACATTGCACGCTTAAGTTGACATGCAAGAGAGAACAAATGAATCCTGGATCAGCCAGAAGCAGCGTTTGATCCTGCTGCTGCCTTCAAGTCCTCCAGGAACTTCCTTCTTATGAGTTCAGAAATAGTGATAATGATACGACCACGATTTTAACAGAAATCAAATGTATGTGTTGGGTTATTTTAGATTTCTTACTCTTTTTTTTCCTCCCCTTTTTTAACATATTTTTGGAAAACAACAAGTCATTGTTATATGTTATGTTAGTATTATTCATATACTATACTAGAATTATTATTATATATATATATATATATATATATATATATATATATATATATATATATATATATATATATATATATATATATATATATATATATATATATATATATATATATGAAAGTATTTAATCATATTTTCATTTAGCTTTTATTTTTATATCCTTAGTTTTCATTTTAAATGTAGGTTAGGATTTGTCTTTGTTTTCTCATTTTGTTATGTGCTTTTGTTCTTTTATTAGTTTTTTTAAGTGGAAAAAAAAGAGGAAAATAAGTCACAATTACATTTAGAAACTACAAACTTTAAACTTAAACAAGTATTTTAAAAACTGCACTCCATGACAAATTCTTCCAATTTAACGATATTCAAAACAGAACATGAATGAAAAATATGTTTAAAACAAACAAATTATAATTGCAGCTATTATAAATCAAGGACAACATTTTTTACAGTACAAATCCAAATGTGCACTTTGTGCATGATTTTCATGCTTAACATTACATGCATTAGTCGCTTTGAAATATAAATCTCACATTTCGGATGATTAAAAGCCATGACTTATACTCCAGAGAATACTTACAAACAAACACTGGATGCTGCACTAGTGCAATTTCATCATTAGCATGCTGTCAGAAAGAATAAGAGGAAATATAATCTGTCATAAACCAGCTAAATAAGCAGTTTTGGTTAAGATCTATCAAAATTCTTGATTAAACTAAACTGTATCATCAACATTCACGATCAAACTATTAGCAAAAAAAATTAGCATCCACTAATATCGTCATTATGGCGGCGCTCTTGTGAGCTTGTCAAGTAGATACAATCATTCCGACGCATCTGGAAGACAGCATTAGTCTTCAACGCTATAGCTAATGGCAACAGAGTGAAACCGAGTGAAAAGAGAAGGTCTCCCGGGTCATTTTAGAGGAGTTTATTGAGTGGGCGAGCGATGTGACAGTTCATTTAGAACTCAACAAGCCTTGCTAATGTGCTAAAGTTTAGTGCTGGTGTGTAGGAGTTCAGCTCATCACAGAGCTGCATTAGCAGTCACTTCTAAACACAAAAACATGCATATAAACCCACTGCTAAACAAACAATATTAGCTTTAAAAGGCATGCTAATGCTGCAGTTCAGACAGTTAGGACACAATGACGAACGCTGAAGTGCAGAAGGTCACATTATATTTGAGTAATTTTAATTTTAATGGCTAACTGTCTTTGCATGTAAGCATGTGTTTTGCATTTGCATTCAAAAAATAAACATTGTCATTTTACTCACTGTATTGTAATTCAAACCTGAATGAGGTGTTTATGCAGCAGAAACATATAAAAAAAACTCAAAAAGTCACATCTCATTTCAGAATTAAAACATGGCTATTCAAGCCTAGGTTATTCTGCTAGGTTTGACATCATATTGATTTATAGAATCAACCGCACAGCAACGCCATAGTAGTCTACCAGAACACCCCGACAACCACATAGCAATCTACCAGAACACCCCAGCAAGCGCATAGCAACGCCATAGTAATCTACCAGAACACCCCGACAACCACATAGCAATACCATAGCAATCTACCAGAACACTCCAGCAAGCGCATAGCAACACCATAGCAATCTACCAGAACACCCCAACAAGTGCATAGCAACGCCACAGCAATCTCCCACAACACCTCGGCAACCACACAGCAACACCACAGCAATCTACTAGAACACCCCAGCAACCGCATAGCAACGCCAAAGCAATCTACCAGAACACCCCAGCAAGCGCATAGCAACGCCAAAGCAATCTACCAGAACACCCCAGCAACACCATAGCAATCTACCAGAACAGCCCAGCAACCACATAGCAACACCACAGCAATCTACTAGAACACCCCAGCAACCCCATAGCAACACCATAGCAATCTCCCACAACACCCCGGCAACTGCATAGCAACACTATAATGTCCCACAACACCCCAGCAACCACATAGCAACACCATAGCAATCTACCACAACACCCCAGCAACCACATAGCGGCAACACCATAGCAATCTGCCAGAACACCCCTGCAACTGCATAACAACACTATAATGTCCCACAGCACCCCAGCAACAGTATAGAAACACTATAATGTTCTGCAACACCCCAGCAAAAGCATAGCAACACCATAGCAATCTACCAGAACATCCCAGCAACCACATATCAACACCATAGCAATCTCCCACAACACCCCAGCAACCGCATAGCGACACTATAATGTCCCACAACACCCCAGCAACCACATAGCGGCAACACCAGAGCAATCTGCCTAAACACCCCAGCAACTGCATAACAACACTATAATGTCCCACAGCACCCCAGCAACAGTATAGCAACATTATAATGTTCTGCAACACCCCAGCAAAAGCATAGGAACACCATAGCAATCTACCACAACACCCTGGCAACCACATAGCAACACTATAATGTCCCACAACACCCCAGCAACTGCATATCAACATCATAGCAATCTACCAGAACATCCCAGCAACCACATATCAACACCATAGCAATCTCTCACAACACCCCAGAATCCACATTGCAACACCATAGCAATTTCCCACAACACCCTGGCAACTGCATAGCAACACAATAGCAATGTGTATTAGAAACAGAGCTAATTTTAGATATTATCTATTGAATATGTTCCACTATGCAGCATCTCTAGAATCAAACACAGTTCTGGCAGGTTTGATGTCAAACTGATTTTGTGCATCTGGTGTCCTGAACATTTTCTGAACAGCATGAAACTTGCATGAAGCTTCGTTGTCATTTTTGGAGCCTGACATGCCTATTTTACTTCATTTTTATTGAAAAAAAAAAAAGCCACGTGAACTTCTTGTCTTCTGCAAAAGAAAGAAAGTTCCATGGGTACAGCATGAAAGCGTGTAAATTATGACAGAAAGTTTATTTTTGGGTGAACTCGTATAATACGGTTAACTGTATAATATAATCACTAACACACACGGTAAGTCTTTCAGAAAGTGCAAACCCATACGGCTGAACTGGTGCCGCACACCCATAAAGAGCTCCTGAAAATCACTCTGGAATTACTAGATATTACATGACAGCTATTTATTTGCTGTCATAGTGAAATACGCTGGTGTTAGAGGCGGCATTCTGCTTCTCAGACATCACACATCTTTAGAAGAGCTTAAACGCTGAAATGCTAAATTAAACCCCTCTGACTTCTGTCACTTTCACAGGCTAAAAATACATAGATGAGAGAGAGAAGATGAGACTGCAAGAAGAAGAGTGACGCATGAGTCTTCATCAAACACAGAGGAATAACAGCTCTTACTAAACTCATTCATGAAATCAGTGATTAGAAGTGTTTGCCAAGCCAACCACTATTACTATTAATGGACATATTAAAAAACAACAACAAACGATTAGACTTTTCACTTGACACAGTAACAAATCACTTAAAATATTAATAACTACATAGCCATAATCTATCAATCACACAGCAACACTAAAGTAAACCCCATAACACTCTAGCAATGGCTAGCAACACCAGAGTAACCCATACAACACTCTAGCAGCTGCATAGCAACCCCAGAGTAACCCATACAACACTCTAGCAGCTGCATAGCAACACCAGAGTAACCCCCTACAACACTCTAGCAGCTGCATAGCAACACCAGAGTAACCCATACAACACTCTAGCAGCTGCATAGCAACACCAGAGTAACCCCCTACAACACTCTAGCAGCTGCATAGCAACACCAGAGTAACCCCCTACAACACTCTAGCAGCTGCATAGCAACACCAGAGTAACCCCTACAACACTCTAGCAGCTGCATAGCAACACCAGAGTAACCCATACAACACTCTAGCAGCTGCATAGCAACACCAGAGTAACCCCCTACAACACTCTAGCAGCTGCATAGCAACACCAGAGTAACCCCCTACAACACTCTAGCAGCTGCATAGCAACACCAGAGTAACCCATACAACACTCTAGCAGCTGCATAGCAACACCAGAGTAACCCATACAACACTCTAGCAGCTGCATAGCAACACCAGAGTAACCCATACAACACTCTAGCAGCTGCATAGCAACACCAGAGTAACCCCTACAACACTCTAGCAGCTGCATAGCAACACCAGAGTAACCCCTACAACACTCTAGCAGCTGCATAGCAACACCAGAGTAACCCATACAACACTCTAGCAGCTGCATAGCAACACCAGAGTAACCCATACAACACTCTAGCAGCTGCATAGCAACACCAGAGTAACCCATACAACACTCTAGCAGCTGCATAGCAACACCAGAGTAACCCCCTACAACACTCTAGCAGCTGCATAGCAACACCAGAGTAACCCATACAACACTCTAGCAGCTGCATAGCAACACCAGAGTAACCCATACAACACTCTAGCAGCTGCATAGCAACACCAGAGTAACCCCTACAACACTCTAGACCAGGGGTTTTCAACCTGTGGGGCATCAATTAATTCAGAGACATTGCCTTGAAGATTTATGAATACGAGCTTTCAAATCTTCAGCCATCCGCTAGGGGGCAATCTGACTCCCGCTGTTAGGCGACAGTGAGAATGGTGTAAAATTATTTACGGTTAGTCATGTCAGAAATCCAACCACGGATTGGCATGTTGTTATCTCAGAAACAGGCTCAGCCATCACACTGAATCAGGTAAGCTGGTTATATGTTTATGTTTCTTAATGCTACGCACTGGAAACGCAGCAAACAGTATGTGAATGATGTTCGTAAACATCTGGGGGCATCTGTTGGGGGGGCTTACTTTTTGATTCGAGGGCCACATTAAGTGAAAGGCCGCATAATATGTTTATGACAAATGAAGCTTTGATTTTTTTTCTTTTTCTAAATTGACACTCACGTACTACTGTATTGTAGGCCCTATGTATACTTGTACACACATGGTAGTTCTATTTTTGTACCATCTCTACCTATTTTTATGAGCACTTCATGAAACACAGATAAGTTGCATCGGTGTACAAGTCGATTGATGTATAAGACACATTTTATCATTTCATTCAAAAATAATGTAAAATAAACTAAACGTTTACAAACATTTTAAACATGTATTTATATTCCCTAAACTCCACAAAATCCCTGTAAATTTAGCAGTGTTCAGAATAGAAAAAAAGAACGAAAATATAAGTAAAAAACAAACACAAATTATAGTGGCATTCGCCATAAACATATATTATAAACACCCAGCCAAAATATTTAAAGCGAAACTGAAACTAGCGGCGTGTTTGCTGGAAAATGCACAATACAAACTCACTTGCCTTTTCTCATTCGTCACCAATCCTAATGTGTGCACTTTGCGCTTGACCTTCATTGCTTTATATAAGTCGCCTTGGAAATCACAGCATGTTTCAGATGAAAAAACACAATTTATAATCCAGAACCAAAACAGTAGCCTATATCCATTTTCATAAAAATGTGTGGAAAACAGAAGAAAGCATATCTTTGCAAGATAAAACGACAAATTATTTCCATGTTTTCCCCACAAAATTACAGTGCCCGTAAGGATAACAATGGCATTTGTTCTGATACTGGAAAGTCTACAGAGCCTTTTAAGCATTTTTAAAACAGTTCCAATACAAGGCATTTTTCAAAACAAATTAACACTTTCACATTTTTAAAACGTAACTTTTTTACAAGTGTGCCATACAGCTATTTTGACTTTTTATTTTGTATTGCTGTGCAGCTTGAACGCGCCGTCCGTCAAAAATAGAGTAGGCACCTATCTTTAACAAAGCCGCGTGGAGAGCCGCTTCTGAAACGTGCCGCGGACTGACTAGAGTGGGTGCGATCAGCTCCGGTGGCCGCGTCAGGGGTTATATACTGCACTACAGGCTACAGCATCATGCCATCTATTGGATTTTACTGATATTGCATCAGATTAGCTATTTTGGAACAACTGCCTCACGGGCTGGATGAAAACAGCCGCAGTTTGCCCACCTCTGCAGATTCGTATCATTTTTTAAAAATGCCAGAAGTGATAGCGGCCACAGATGTTTGGACACCCCTGCTCTAGACACTGCATAACAACCCCAGAGTAACCCCCTACAACACTCTAGCAACTGCATAGCAACACCATAATAGTCTCCTACAACACCATGCAGTACTAACTGCATAGGAACACTACAGTAATCTCCTACAACACCCTAGCAACTGCATAGCAACACTCTAGAAACCTCATAGCAGCACCATAGCAATCTCCTATAACACCTTAGTAACATAGCAACGCCACAGTAACATCCCATAGTGACTGTGCAAGGGCAAACACGTCTCACAGTTTCTTTTCCCAAATTTCAGAGTTTAGTAAAAATCCAGTTTCAATCCAATATTGCAATGCCATTTCTGGTCATATTTCACAGAGTCAGCTGTGGTACACATTAGTTGTAATATCTGCTGTGAGCCGCTCAGGACAGTGCAGTGATTTCTGTGGGTAATTGATCAGAGAGGCGTCACACCTCAGTTATCCGCCTTCCTTTTCATTTCTAATGAGCTGTGCTGAAACACAACGCCGGCACAATTCAGCCGACTGCACATGCTAAAACCATCAGCATAAATTCACTTTACCTCCTATCAGCTCAAATTCAAACACTAATGTGGGACAAACGTTCTTGTCTATGACTAGGCTATGAGTCCTGCTTTCATTTCACTTACAGACGTCAGTCAAACACAAGTGCTGACTTCAGTCCGTCTCATTAATCTCACGCTCGTCTCATCGGAGCTCAAACAGTGTCCAAAGAATTGATTGATGGCCTTTTCAAAAGCATAAGAAAGATTCACGCAAAATATTAGTAAGCTGGTGGTAGTTCTTCATCATCCAAAGTTTAATTAATAGATGGTGTTACTTTAATGTTCACAGTGTGTCTCTTCAGTTTCAAACAGGAAATGAAGAAAATGTAAGGAATAAACTGAATGGAACAAAATACGTCAATATGGTCTCTAAACAAAAATGACTTTGTTGTATTATCAACACTTTGAAGGGGACTTTTAAAGCTTGTAAATACAATTGAAATATAACTTTTACTGGATCTTCTGATCACACTGCAAAAAGTTTGTGTCTTGTTTCCAGTGCAAATCTCAAGATTCTTAAATCAACATACATTTACTTGAGAAGCAAAATAACCTTTTTATAAAAAATTTATCAGAACGATCAATTATCTTGATAGATATTTGTTCTTGTTTTAGGCATAAACTAATCAGTTTTGTTCAGTTTTCAAAAAATCTCAAGTAAATGTGTCTTGATTTAATGATGTTTAGATATTGTTTTGTTTGTCAAGTCAAGTCACCTTTATTTATATAGCGCTTTTAACAATACAGAACAATACAGTTTGTTTGTTTTTTGGAAGTGTGTGCAACATTTAATGCAAGGACTTTAAGATGAATTTAACACGTTCTACTCCAACTCCAAGTCCTACTCCAAAGACCGTTTTAAGGCCTTAATTTGTGGAAGGGAAGAATTTTGTATTTTTGTATTTTTTTACAGTGCATGCAACATTTAATACCATGACTTGAGGGCTTTAATTTGTGGAAGATCAAATGAAGACTTTTAAAGACCTTTTAAGGACTCAAAAAACGGTTTTAAAAATATCCTTTATTTATTTATTTATTAGGATTTAATTAATTATTCGCTTTTCATCAAATTGCAATTTTTACATTAGTTAGTAGTTTCTGGGAAAAAATACTAATAGTATGTGTGTGTGTCTGTGTGTGTCTGTGTGTGTCTGTGTGTGTCTGTGTGTGTGTGTCTGTGTCTGTGTCTGTGTCTGTGTGTGTGTGTGTGTGTGTGTGTGTGTGCAATGCATGCAACATTTAATTCCACGACTGTATGCATTCAAGACTTTCTGCTCCAGTTTAAGACCTTTTTAGGCCCTTAATTTGTGGAGGGGCGAATTAGGATTTTTAAAGACCTTTTGAAAACCCACAGAAACCCTGTGTTAAACATGATCCATTATCTAAGATTTAATCATTAATTTACTTTTCATCAACTCACAAACCACTAGTTTGGGAAACCTGGTCTAATGTAATGACATCCAGACATTTGTAAGTGTAGTTTTCATGGCCGCCGTATGACTGCCAAAGCATTAATGAATGATTCATGTCGCTTCACCTGCAGTTGAACAAACATCTCTTCAGAAGTGAAGACTCTGGGCTACAGGAACCCCTGGCATCTCGCTGTACTCGGCTGTGAAGTCTGCTACAGTGTATATCCTGATCCTCTGTAGATGTTAAAGCAGAAACTATTCGTACGGCACACGGAGGTAAATCCAGACATCACTAAAACCGTCACGGCCAACGTGCGAAGCCTGCCGAAGTTCAAATATCAGATTTCTACAGAGCTTAGCCTCGACAGAGCTGCAGATTTGCATTTTGAGCCATAAAGTTTTTGAAGACTGTTTCGGAGGTAAACATGATGTTTTCTCGCTGTCGTAATCCCGTTACACTGATGCTCAGTCACATTAGTCATCCTGAGATATAGAGAAGTGTCATGTGAGGAAAACTCATATAGCACCCGTGACTAATAGCTCTATAGTCAAAACCTCGCTGAATTCAACAAGCTTGCTCAATTACACCCTCTGTCAATGTCAAATGTCAGCTCCCGATGAATGCAGCGGCTAACGCACAGTTTTACAGAGGAGTTTCACAAAGGATTGGGACGGCTCTATTGAGCAACAAAATCTGGGCATTTATTTATTCATATAGGTTTATTTTTTGCAGATGCACCACAGTCGAGCGCTGACGGTCTGAGATGGTTTGATATCTATTTATAATCGGCTTCAATTGTGTTGCAGCACCGCATTATTCACATCCACCCCTTCAATATATTCATATCAGCAATTACAAATCACAATCACGCAGAGAGTACTAAACATGGCATCAACATCATCTAATGGAGACCATCTAACAGAGACACTATATGTGTGTGTGTGTATGTGTGTGTGTGTGTGTGTGCGTGCGTGCGTGCGTGTATAATACATTTTTTATTATTTATTTTTATATTTATATTAGTGCTGTCAAACGATTAATCGCGATTAATCGCATCCAAAATAAAAGTTTTTGTTTACATATATGTATGTGTGCTGTGTATATTTATTATGTATATTTAAATACACATACATTCATGTATATTTTTAAGAAAAATATGTTACGTTTATATATTAAATATATTAAAAAATGTATATAATTTATATGAATATAAATATATACACATAAATACATGTAAAAAAAATCAAAATATATGCTGTATGTGTGTATCTTTATATATATACTTAATAAATATACACAGTACACACACACATATTACGTAAACAAACTTTTATTATAGATGCGATTAATCCTTTGACAGCACTAAATATAAATACACATACACACACACACACATATAATTTATTTTTATTTATTTAAATTATTTATATATATTACTTATTTTTTATTTATTTAGATGATTTATATATAAAAAATACTATGTAAATATGAATGTATATATATATATATATATATATATATGTATATGTATGTAAATGCACACACACATTTATACATATGAAGACTTTATTTGCCAAATCACGTCAATTTGGTTTTTTTCAAAAATCTTTTTTTTTTTAATGTTATCATGTTTTGTATTGTGTATTTTTTAGTTATTTTTGACTTGATCAAAATAACCCAACTGCAGTTTGATTAAGATTAATTGGAATGAATTAATCCATATAAATATATGATCATACCATTTTGGCTCTATGGGGTGCTCAATGTCTGATTTCACACAGAACTACCAGTTTTCTCCAAATAAGTTAATATACAGCCTATTATGATAATGCTGTAAATAAGAATCTGAAAAGAAAGAAGCTTTAAATAAATATTTTTACGTGCGTGAATAAATCCACCCCTATAGATTTAAGTTTCACTTTCCATGCGTGACCGACAGAAGCATCTTGGCAGATAAATTTAGCAAGATTCAAACTGACACAGGCAGAGTGAAAGACCTTTTCGATCAGGTAGGGTACAAGTGATTTCAAAACATTTCAGCCGGTTTATATATATTGTGCATATGTTATTTATCTCATATAAGGTGCATCTGGTTGAGCTACTAAAGCGCTTCATTGTAGTAGCTACTACTGTGATTAACGTTATCTCTCAGCATGCAGCGCGAGCAGTACAAACAACAATGCAGAATATTAATGACTATGACTGTCATATACACATAACATTATAATGAGAACACTAGCCTATTATAACAAAAAATGTATTGTGAATTTTTAGAGTTTAGTTACTGTGTTTCTGCACATTGTTGTGTGAAGAACGCGTCCACAAAAGGAGTTCATTCAGAGCCGCACAGACACATTCATGCATTCAAGGTATTTTGTGCAAATAGCCTATAAGTCGTGATATTAACGTTATGTTATATAAATAACGAAGCGTATTCTATATGAGATAAATGAGTTAAATCCCACTGATTAAAAACCTGGGACACCCCTAATAAAAACATACATTTAAACAAACTAAAACTGGGCTTGATTGGTCTGAAATGGCAAAACAGCTGGAAATTTGAAGTTTTAGGCAAATTGTGTTGTAGGTGGTTACTAGGCAGTTGCTAAGGTGTTCTGTGCGGTTGCTAAGCAGTTGATACAGCATGATCCATGGACAGAGAGCCAAACTCAGAAGACTCCATCAGTGTAAGTCTGAGGGATTTCTGGGATATTTCATTATCTTCTTGAAGTCTGATCAGTAAGAACAAGATAAAACGTCCAAAGTCAGAACAGGCTGGAGGTCTGCGGGGAGTCTGCTTGCTCCACGAGGATTCAGAGTCAGACATCTCGCTCTTAGATTTGAGAGAGTTTTCACACTAGCGGTATGTTAGCTCACATAATAAATCAAACACACGTTTCAATTTGAGTTTGTGTCTGATTATCGTGAAGCCAATAAAACAAACGCATCAAACCTCATTAACACCACGCGAGTCACTGACGTCATGAAAATTCACGGTCTCCAGTTCTTCGAGTGACTTTAAAACACTGTCGTATTTTCAGAAAGGCTTTTGTTTTCATTTGCACTGCATGTTATCGGTGTAGGAGAGGTGCAGTTGTGACATCTGTTCAGCCCGAGCTAATAATATCTCTCATACGGCAAGAACTAAAGCACATCAACAAGATTTACAAAGCAAATAAGATATAAAAAGCCAGCCTGAAATAAACCACAACTGACAAGATAAACTAGTTTACTGACAAGGTGCACGGTGATAGTGCTGTTTTCACTTTAACACATATATCTGCGTGTCAGGACCATGTTATCTGGGAATAACGGCACCATATCACAACAAAACAGACGTAAAAGCATCTGGAATTCTGCACTGATCTTATTCATCAGTGTACTAGGTACATTATTACTTTCCAAAAACATCAGTCTTTAAAGGAATGTCATTAGGCTATGGACAGCTAGTTGTGCCACAGAATAAAAATGCTGGGTTAAATACAACCCAGTGCTGGGTAAAATATGGACAAACCCAGCGATTACCAACAATCAAAAGAACCCCAGTAACCCAACCGCTGGGTTTGTCCATATTTTACCCAGCACTGGGTTGTATTTAACCCAGCATTTTTTTTGTGTAATTTCAACTTTTTGCTCACTCAGTTCTATAGTAATAATAATAATAAATAAATAAACTCAAATTTCTGAAAAGAAAAGTTCAAATAGTGTGATATAATCTTGGAAATATGTGAAATTCTCCAAATTGTTCATTTTTTATAAACTAAAGTCCAAACTGTGACATAAACTACATTTCTGAGAAGAAAAGTCCAAATTGTGAGATATAAACCTGCATTTCTGAGAGGAAAAGTCCAAATTGTGAGAAATAAACCTGCATTTCTGAGAGGAAAAGTCCAAATTGTGAGATATAACCTTGCATTTTTGAGAGGAAAAGTCCAAATTGTGAGATATAACCTTGCATTTTTGAGGAAAAGTCCAAATTGTGAGATATAACCTTGCATTTTTGAGAAGAAAAGTCCAAATTGTGAGATATAACCTTGCATTTTTGAGAAGAAAAATCCAAATTGTGAGATATAAACTTGCATTTTTGAGAAGAAAAGTCCAAATTGTGAGATATAACCTTGCATTTTTGAGAAGAAAAGTCCAAATTGTGAGATATAACCTTGCATTTTTGAGAGGAAAAGTCCAAATTGTGAGATATAACCTTGCATTTTTGAGAGGAAAAGTCCAAATTGTGAGATATAAACAATTGTGCAATATAAATTGTGAGATTTAACCTCACAATTGTGAGAAAATAATCAGAACTACAGAATGTTAACTGCCAATTCAGAGAAGAAAATTTCAAATTATGAAAATGTAAAAATACAAATAAAAAATCAGAATCATAAGATAAAAAGTTGCAGTTACCTTTTCATTTTTTAAATTGGTCAGCTTCTATATTAAGCAACATGTCATCAAACTCATTCCTGCAGAAACAAATGCACCAGAAATAACGCAACCCCACCAGACTTATATATACAGCACCTTTCCTTACAAAGCACACAATCAATTACAAATCTGATCTGAAGCGTGACATGTCGAGATGAGCCTGTGGAGGTTTTAAAGCAGTCGAGTGCCTCTCTTCCCATAATTCTCATCACCATCGATGGCCCGAAGGACCAAGAGCAGCAAAAACAACAGAATGGAGAGCATCTCTGTCCGTACAGACAGCTGACCTCTGAATAATTCACATAAACACCAGCCGTAAAAGAGAAACTTTACAACCGCACCAAACAGACGAGACAGTCAGAAAGGATAAAACACTCTGTTCATGATCAGAAATTCATTCATGCTCCGTAAACACAGTATGATTGCATGAGGATGTTTGGCATTTTCTGTCTGCCGAATGTTATTAAGATTCGTAACCTCGTGGTCACATTTTCTCATAGACCGAAAGGACCCTCGAGGTACAACAAACACCGTCTTACATTTACATGGTAGAAATGTGATACGCAGTTTATTCTAAGGGAATTATTTTGTTCGTAGTGAATCCTGTGACATTAATCCTCTAGCGTGCAGCTCACAGACAGACTGAAGCCTGCGCAGGACACGGTTCATTCAAACTGAAGTTTAAACAGAAAAACATCATAAACAAACCTCAGTGCATAGAAGCATCAAACACACACATCCATAAGACACAAAATCACATCAGATCTGTTCATTATCTCAGTTGTTTTTGCTGGACAACAGTGAGTTTTTATTTAGTTTTTGCTGAAGTCTCCTGTTTCTCAGATGTTTTCCTCTCACTCTCAGTAACTGAGAGAAAGAGCATCAGACTCTCAGCAACTTCTCAGATTAATCCATATTAGTTTTACAGCTCTATTCTCTGACTCTGTGTCAAGTATTGACTCATTTGTGTCTTTGTATTTCAGCAAAAAGGTTTAGGAAGAAACATTCAAGATAAACTGATCCATAAAAGAGCAACATCTGACCAATATATCTTTCTACTGACCAGTAAAACAATAACAATTGCATCTAAATAAATAAATAAATGATTCACATATATGCAATGGTATATTATGAACAATTGATAAATAAATACTGTGTGTGTGTGTTTGTGTGTGTGTGTGTGTGTGTGTGTGTGTGTATAATATACATTTGACTTGTTTACATGCTTTTACTTGTTTACTGTAAAAAAACATTATATATACTTAAGTTATTTATATATTACATAAAACTATATATACAGTATATAAAATTAACATATGTGTGTGTGTGTGTGTGTGTGTGTGTCTGAATAACTAAACTACACGTATTAAAAAAAAACTATACACACACACACACACACACACATATACATATATTATTAATTTAATTATAGGCTCATGAAAATGCATGTTCCTCATATGTGACCCTGGACCACAAATCAGTCATAAGGGTCAATTTCTTTTTAATTGAGATGTATACATCATCTGAAAGCTGAATAAATAATCCTTTTGAGATAAATATTGAGAAAATCTCCTTTAAAGTTGTCCAAATTAAGTTCTTAGCAATGCATATTACTAATCAAAAAAAGTTTTGATATATTTACGGTAGAACATTTACAAAATATCTTCATGGAACATGATCTTTACTTAATATCCTGATGATGTTTGGCATAAAAGAAAAATGGATAATTTTGACCCATATAATTATTTTTTGGCTATTGCTACAAATATACCTGTGCTACTTATGATTTTCTTATGAACTTACTACTACTTATGAATTGCATGCTCCTAGTCACCCTGGTGTGCTAACAAAATGTAAATATGAATCGGAATACACTTCAGAGATATTTTCCTCATAAGAATTTCTAGGGGTGCCAATAATTGCGGCCAGCATGCATTGGAGAAAAACATTTATTTCATAATGAGATTTTCTCCCCACTTTCCATTGTTTTACTTCAATGATAGGTTAGAATTTTGAGGATTTTTTTTATGAAAGATCAAAAAGATAATGCAAATTTATTTTCACAGCCATCTTTGCTAATATTTACAGAGGGTGCCAATATTAGTGAAGGGCACTCATATATATGTATGTATATATATATATATACTCAAAACACTCCACTAATGTATATCAAAGGGATTTCTGGGATATTTCATTACCTTTAGCACAACCACATTACATGTGAGCTATAAAAGTACAAACTCTGAGCAATACATTTTTCTTTAGGCAAAGTGTTTTTTCATAAAAATCACAATCACACACTCCTGAACTGACATAAACAGGCACAAACCAGTAATCTTGCCGGTTTACCTGCGGAATCCTCCTGTAATGTTGACGGTGGCGGATGGGTTGACACAGATAACAGCTTCCTCCACTATAATCTTCAGAGCGCTGGCCTCTGTCCTGCTCACCGGCTTACTGATGTCCTCATAAAACAAGAACCCTGTGACCAGAGCGGATGAATAAAAGATTGAAAGACAAACACCCACCAACTGACTTTTACACTGTTTGAAAAAAAATGTGAGAGGTGTTTCCCTGCAAAAACTCACTGGATTTGGAGAAATGTAGCATTGCATCAGTGTCTCAGCAATGGATGCTCTGCAGTGCATGGGTGCCGTCAGAATGAGAGTCCAAACAGCTGATAAAAACATCACAATAATCCACACCACTCCAGTCCATCAGTTAACATCTGGAGAAGACAAAAGCTGAAACATCTCAAACCATTGCTTCAGGTTAAATACGAGTCCATAATCCATAATAATGCTCCTCCAGTGAAAAAGTCCATCTCCTGTTGTCTCTCACATCAAAATCCAGCCACATATTTATTTAGAGCTTTTTTGGCTTGTAAACGCTGCTTGATCTGTGCAGATTTCTCTCCTGATTCAGACCAGACCACTTTAACACTGGAGGAACATTATTATGGATTATGGAATTTTAGTTAAAAACGTTTTAATGATAGATATGTTTCAGCTTTTGTCTTCTCCAGATGTTAACTGATGGACTGGAGTGGTGTGGATTATTGTGATGTTTTTATCAGCTGTTTGGACTCTCATTCTGACGGCACCCATTCACTGCAGAGCATCCATTGCTGAGACACTGATGCAGAGACACATTTCTCCAAACCTGATGAAGAAACAAACTCATCCTAATCTTGGATGACCTGAGGGTGAGCACACTTGCAGCACATTTACATTTTTGGTGAACTATTCCTTGGAAATATACAGTAGACATTCCTGGTTTTTATCTTGGAGTTTTTGATCTGCTTTCTAATATTGTGAATGTCTTCCCTTGTGCTGCTGTCACACTTAATAGAGCACAACCAACGGTTTCCAGAAATAAAAACCCATTAATTTTCTCCATAGAGGAAACGACTTTCAGTGATAAAGCACCTTGACTGACAGACTTGAGTGCACTTTAAAGTTGCTTTGGATAAAAGCATCTGCCAAACGCATAAATGCAAATGTAAAACATACCTCACCCAAAATTGTGACGAGAGATTCAACACTCAGAGTTCTCAAACTACTTATATCTCTGAATACATTGCAATGAAGTTAAAATATATATGATATATATGATTTCAAAGTTACCATGTTTGAAGAACATAAGATTTTAAATGTTTCGTCTCTTCTGCTCACTAAGGATGCATTTATTTAGTCAAAAATACAGTAAAAATTGTGAAATATTATTATTACAATGTAAAATAGCTGTTTTCTATGTGAATACAGTATGTTGTAAAATGTCATTTATTCCTGTGATGCAAAGCTGAATTTTCAGCATCATTACTTCAGTTTTCAGTGTCACAGGATCCTATAAATCTGCTGCCCAATATTTTTGTGGAAACTCTGATACATGTTATTTTTCAGAATTCTCTGATGAATAGAAAGTTCAAAAGAATAGCATTTATTTGAAATATAGAAATCTTTTGTAACATTATAAATGTCTTTACTGTCACTTTGATTAATTTAATGCATCCGTGTCAAATAAAAGTATTAATGTCTCTCAATAACTACTGTAAATATTTAATAAATACTGTAAACATTATAAGTGGAGACAGATGCATGCTGCTATAATTAGATAAAGCACTTTTGGAGAAAAGCATCAGTATTTTATGTCATTCACTGAACTTCAAAATAAACACATCACAAGCGCACAGCCAGAGAAATCACTATAAAAACTGAGACCTTTTCAGGAGAGCGTCTGATCCGCCTCTCACCCGACTGGAAATCTCCCAAACGGGATCTGCATAATTGTTTAAAGTAAGCATGTTGTTTATAGATCAGCAGGTTGTAAATGAGCGCCTGAAGACAGCGGTGGAAAATTACGAGGCCTGACGATTGAAAAATACTAGCGGTGTGCCTCATTAAACTTACAGTAGATTTTCCTAAACAATCAGTAATTAACAACACGGTCCTCCATCATAAATCCATATTAAGACTCGAGGCCATAAAACAACAGGTCAGATGAGGCAATCGCTTTAAACGCTAACAATAAAATCATTTCATAATTCATAAATGAGATGACAGTGGGAACACAGCTGGCCTTTTCCCAGCCTGATTGATGAGGTCTGAATGTATAACAACCAAAACTGTGGCCATTCTCCCACTTCCTTCCGCCTCCCGGGAGGCTTTTAATACGTGACGCTCCACATGAAACCAGACTCATCGATAAGTGCACTTATATTCCGAGGGGGTTTGCGTGCGGTGCTCCAAAACACAGTATAAGCAGAGTACGAGCAGTAAACAGTGGGATTTCAGCAGAGCAGGAGCCCTTGGTCCCAGACACACACCGTCAGAGGCAGACAGCTGCATAAAAATGCCCAGCAAATGATGTGTGTGGTTTGGCAGGAACATTTATCACGTCCAAACTGTGTTTTTACTCAGAGAGAGAGAAACAGAGAGGAGGTCTGGCTTAAAAAACATTCAAACACTTCTAGAAAAAGTGACTCTTCTGTGAAAACATTATAAACTGTGGTAAAACAGTGTTGTTTTGGACACATACTCTGGTGAGTATTGTAGATGCAGAGTAAAAACATGGTATTCCTGGAACTGCTTTAAAATACCAATAAAATACTAGGGCTGGGAATTGGCATAAACCTCCCAATTCTATATTATAATGATTTTGAGCTGCCGATTCCATACATGCATTTTATTGATGGCATTTTGAATGCACAGAGATACCGTGACGAGATCCTGAGGCCCATTGTTGTGCCATTCATCCACGACCATCACCTCATGTTGCAGCATGATAATACACGGCCCCATGTTGCAAGGATCTGTACACAATTCCTGGAAGCTGAAAACTTCCCAGTTCTTGCATGGCCAGCATATTCACCGGACATGTCACCCATTGAGCATGTTTGGGATTCTCTGGATCGGGGTATATGACAGCGTGTTCCAGTTCCTGCCAATATCCAGCAACTTCACACAACCATTGAAGAGGAGTGGAAACCCTGATCAACTCTATGCAAAGGAGATGTGTTGCACTGCGTGAGGCAAATGGTGGTCACACCAGATACTGACTGGTTTTCGGACCCTCCAATAGAGTAAAACTGCACATTTTAGAGTGGCCTTTTATTGTGGCCAGCTTAAGGCACACCTGTGCAATAATCATGCTGTCTAATCAGCATCTTGATATGCCACACCTGTGAGGTGGATGGATTATCTCTGCAAAGGAGAAATGCTCACTAACACAGATTTAGACAGATTTGTGAACAATATTTGAGAGAAATAGGCCTTTTGTGTACATAGAAAAAGTCTTAGATCTTTGAGTTCAGCTCATGAAAAATGGGGGCAAAAACAAGTGTTGCGTTTATAATTTTGTTCAGTGTTTTTATATATGTATATATATATGTATATATATATATATATATATATATATAACAGCCTATAATCTTTTGATTAAGACTAAGAAATTAAATGAGAAATTATATTATAAGAGTATATATTCGGAAGTACATTTTAATTGATGTTGACTTGATATCTATCTTTTCACACCTCTCTTTCCAAACCCGTTCAGTCGAAGCGTCAGTGTTTATGTAACACATAAAAGCAATACATGAGCAGATACAAAAACAAACAAAGACTTGGCTTGACTCGACTCGACTTGGAACAAAACATAAGAAACTCACCAACAGCTAGAGCCAAGATATTGACAAAATGAGGGCTATATATAGCAAACAAAGAGGGTCACACGACATAAACCAACCAAAGACAAAACAGAATTAGCAACCACATGACAAGACAATGAACCAATGGAAACATGACACATGAACTAAGAAACCAATGGCAAGAACACAAGAGGGCACAAGGAATCACATGACAGAGAACACGACTGAGGCAAAACTGAAACAAAACATGAAACAAAGCCCAAAACCCATGTCACAGTTTACCTGCAGTCTGCATGCGGTTCAGTCTGATGCTGGGTTCGCTCAGGACCTGTTCAAACGTCCGCAGTCCTCTATAGAACCAGTTCTCTGCCGTTTTGGGTCCGACCCCGAAGACACTGCTGAACAACTGAGCCACAAACACATGTACACACACATTAACACACACACACACACACACACACACACACTAGCTCATCCCTGTTGAAAAAAACAACATATGCTGGTTAGGTATGTTTTGAAGCATGGCTGCTGGTTTGAGCTGGTTTAAGCTGGTCCTTAGCTAGTCATGAGCTGGTTTAAACTGGTCATGTGCTGTCCTAGTTGCTTAAGCTAGTTGCTTAGGACCAGCTTTAAACCAGCAGCCATGCTTCAAAACATACCGAACCAGCATATGTTGGTTTTTCAACAGTGATCTACCTGCTAAGCTCTGAAGTCCTGAGAGACTCACTTTACCTTCATAGTCCGATACCTCTCATCATTCAGTATCTCATTAACTCTGGAGGAAGAGCCGCATTCAAAGATCTCCTGTGAAGATAGAGACGTCAGACACGCCTGAGTCGCACAAACCGCTCAATCCAGCTCAACGTATTCATGAGCTGTTATGATTAAACACGCTAACTCTGCATAATCTACACACACACATGGCATCCTAGTTAATTGCAGCTTAATAAGTCTAATGAAACGCTCGTTGCGTTGTCTCCCATCGCTCTGGCGCTGTTGTGAAGATGCTTTATTTGCTGTCTTACAGTCTCTCAGCCTGCAGGAAGCACAATCAGTGTATTAATCACATTCACAGTGTGTTGCTTTCACATTTATCACTGTGTATGTGGACGCAATGATTGACTTTCCCGTCAAACACGCTTCCCATTAATCAGAGAAGTTACTTAAAGTCTCGGGAATGAGCATTTGGAGAATCATCACCTTCATGTCACTCCATTTTCACAGTGTTTCGCAGAAGAAAGTCAATGACATGAGGGAGAGCAAATGATGACTGAATGATCATTTTAGGGTGAACTAGTCATTTAATTGTCTGCATTTGTTTAAGCAGTTGGTGGAAAGCTGTACGCAATTCATTATCATCAACGAAATGGAAAGCACAAGAGATATGAGGGCCAATATAGAGACGTTAGAGTTTTGATTTGATGTTTTACCACTCTACATGCTGTCAGTAATCCGACAACTTCCAACACAAAGGAAAACAGCGTTTTTGTCATGTCACTCAATTATTAAAAGCTAATTGCCTTTCATTTTTAAAACGGCATAATATTACAAGTTCTTCTTTGTATTCTCCAGACAAACTCACAAACACAAATCTCTGCTGAAATACTGCAGGATCTTCAACGAAATGTACAGAAGGAGAATCTCCTAAAAACATGTCACATTTGACCCCGAAATCAAAAGGAAACAGAAAATGGTCCTAAAATCAGCTTATACACAGTTTATATTAGATATCCTGATTATACAGTTTTAATGTAATGTAATGTTATGCTCACCAAGGCCGTATTTATCTGATTGAAAACAGAGTAAAACAGTGATGTGAAATATTTTTACAGTTTAAAATACCCATTTTCTATGTGAATATACTGTAAAATGTAATTGATTGCTGTGATCAAAGCTGTATTTTCAGCATCATTACTCAAGTCTTCAGTGTCACATGATCCTTCAGAAATCATATATATTTAAAGCTTCAAATAACATTTAAATAAATTATATTATAATTTTGTACTATATATGTAACAAAGGGCCAAAAAGGAACTATATGAAATCTCAAAATATATTTATAAAACCTTCATATGAAGTATATGGCCAAATTGTAGGACCATAAAGCATTATTTAAACATTATTTCAATTGTCATTTAAGAAAGTATTGGATGTTTTGCCTTTGTCTTATGCTCATTTAAATGTAAAAAATGTTGATAGTATTTCAACTATTAACATTTTTTTACATTTAAATGAGCATATATAAAAGTCAATACATTAAATACTTTCTTAAATGACAATTTAAATAATATATTATTTTCCCACACTACTGCAATGAGAATTTTAGGGGGAAATGTGCTTAATTGTCATAACAATAATCTTATAAATAAATATTTTTTGGTTTTGCTTGTAGGGTGAAATATGACCCGGACACGTTCTCGACAGATTTGAGCTTTACCATTTTATCTCATTTAAAACCTACTCAAACTTCTTTCTGGTGAAATGTTTGGCTCTTTCTTTCTTTATTTCTATCCAAACCATGTCTTGCAGCTTTCCCCCTCAGGAAAACAAACAGTGGCGGTGTGAAAGCATATCAGAGCCTCAGCAGGAGCAGAGCAGCACAGATGACTGCTGATGTGTGTGGAGTGAGAGGAGTGAGACGGACGAGGCTCACCTCGATGATGGCCCTGCTATGTTCTCCCAGGCAGGGCAGATGCTGCGTCTCCTCCAGGCGTTTCAGGGCAGCGGGTAGGCTCTTGAGCACAGACGCGGCCCTTCTGAACGCCAGACTCGGCCCCTGATTCCCACTGAACTCCAGGTTCTCCGCCAGGACCTCCAACGCATCCTACAGCAGCAGACAGGAGGAGATGTTTGTCACATGTCACTCAATTATTAAAAGCTAATTGTGTTTAATTTTTAAAACAGCATAATATTACGAGTTCTTCCTTGTTTTTTTCCAGCTTCAGCTGTCAAAAACAAACACACAAACACATGCTGAAAAACTGCAGGATCTTCAGATAAATGCAGGTGAATCTCATTAAAACATGCCCAAAATACATTTAACCACAAAATCAAAAGAAAACAAAATCATAATGGTTCTAAAATAAGCTTTAAAAAATATATATAGAGAGAGAGAGAGAGACAGACAAAAAGCACATAATTAAATGTTTATATGTCTTGGATAAATTAACCAATTCGATTCTAAAGCATAAAATAAATAAATAAATATTTCAAACACATAACTAACACTATAAGACCATAAAACTATTTTTGTTACTTTAAAAAAAATCTAAATTTACTGAACTAAAACTAAAATTAATGAAAATTATATAGACATATTACAAAAATAATAATAATAAAATAAAACAAATAATGACAAAAAAAAAAAATGAAAATATTAGAAAAAAAATAATATAACCATTAACATTTTTTTTTACATTTAAATGAGCAAAAATAAAACAGTTCATCAAATATTTTCATAAATTACCATTTTAATAATATATTATTTTTACACACACTTTAATGTTAATTGTAGAGGAAAGGGTGCTTAATAGTCACGACAATAATCTTTATAACAATATAATTTACTTTTAGGGTGAAATACAACAGGAGATGAAGTATGAAAAACTATATAGACAGATAAAAAATACAACTAAACTAAAATCTAAAAATCTAAAACTAAATCAAAATATTATAAAAAATCATTCAAAATATCTCAATGACAGTAAAATATATATATGACATCTATAATATCATATAAATGATATATGATTTTTTGTTAAATAATATATATAAATTGGTAAATAATATATTTCTCTGCCAGGACCTCCAGCGCATCCTACGGCACAGAGACAGTGAAGAATGACAGGCGGAGATGAAGTGTGAAAAACACCGAAAATATGACTGAGGAAAAAATGTAAAAAGGTCAAATAAAAGGCAGCAGGAGTGAGGAAAACAGATGAAAAGAGAAAGTAAGTCAGGTGTGGGTTTACACAGCAGCGCAGTGACCCGTGCCGGTGGCGGACAGCAATCAGAGAGTGTGCTCTGAATTCTTCCCATCATGCTGTGCTCCTGTGCAGGCCAGGCCGTTTTTCAGATGACCTCACAGCGACTCCTGGCTCTGTGATCAGTGAAGAGGAACCTGTCATTTTCCACTTGTTCACAAGCGTTTCCCTGAGGGCCGCTGGCACACGTGTGCACACGCTACTACATCATTTACAGTCTTAAAAATAAAGCTGTTTTCACAGCGATGCCTTAGAACAACACTGCAAAAAATTATTCATTGAATTTACAAAAAAAATTTAAGGTAAGTGGTTGCAATCAATTTATTTTAGCTACATTCAAATAAATTTAGTTGACTAACTTTCAACATTTTTTTTATTTAAATGTAGCTAAAATAAATCGTCTGCAGCCACTTACCTTAAAAACATTTAGTATATTTTTTTTTCAGTGAACCATTCAGTCAAAGGCTCTTTAAAGAACCATCTCTTTCTTACCTTTTTATAATCTGAAGAACTTTCTTTCGCCGCAAAGAACCTTTTGTGACACAGAAAGGTTCTTCAGATGTTAAATGTTCTTTATGGAACCATTTAGACAAAAACGGTTCTTCTATGGCATCGTGAAGCACCTGGGTCAAAGACGTTAAGATGTCCGCATCAAAAGAAATTTACAAAAGTGATTTTATGTCCATAGAAAGCACATTAAATGTAAGTAAAGTGTCTACTTTTAAGGTTTCACATAAGTTTTTGGAGAATAAAATGTCAAAATTTGGTTGAAATAATGTTAAATTGTCCTTCAGTCAGTGTAACACAATATTCAAAATTCAAACAACATGCTTATTGTCATGAATCAGGTCCATGAACTTCCATTTGCTCGCCACCAGAGGTCAGTCGCTCACCACATGGACTCTACATTACTGTTGAACTTCACCATCGGACTACAGTTCCCATCATCCATTGCACTGACCACACACACAGCTGATGCCAATCACACACTCACACCTGAGAACTATTACACAATCACACAAACCATGGACTTCCTTGCACAGATCACCGAGTTTTGTCTAGCACTTATCACTGTCGGAGCCTTTCGAGTCTTGGTCTTAGTCTTAGTCTTGGATCCTCATGCCTCAAGTCTCGTCGGCTCCATTACGCTTATTCTGACTTGTACATATTAAAATATATAAAAGAATATTGGAGCATATTACATTTTATTGTGTTGTAAACTAGTACAAAATTCTTACTGACAAATGGGCAAAACCTAGGATAGTGGCAAATTAAAAAAATTAAAAATTACAACTAATTAGTATTTGGGGTGAAATAACTAGTTTTTTAATATGTCATAAATTGATTTTTGTTGTAAATATGCCTGACAAGATTGTTACACAATGACATTTTAGTGGGTGTCTTCTGTAAATCAGGGAAAAATGTGTTATTTATTTTTTGCTCAGAAAAACAAAATTGCAATTAAATTAAATTTTGGGGGGGGGGGGGGGGCAACAACAATTTAAAGCAGTATTACACTTATTGTTTTTATGCTTAAAGCCTTTTTGGTCTTTGACCCACCTCTGCTTTATTTTTAAGCGTGTACTGTATGAAGAGAGAGATGAACAGCGGTGTGATGCTGCCTTTGATCCTCCACTCAGAAAACTCCTCTTTTTACAGATTACAGATACCAGATTTACTGTACCGCGTAAAACCCTTCACCTATTTCATCTTAAACACTTAAATAGGGTTGCTGCCTAAACTTTTTTCAATTTAATCAACTTGACTGTGCAAGTCATTGCAACTTAAATTACATTAAACTGCCTTTAAAAACATCAAGTTGAATTTCATGTTACTTGAAATTGTTCAATTTATTTTGATGAGTTAAACTAATGTAAATTACATTATTGATCATATCATTTCTACAGTGGCAGTCGAAATAAGCAAACTAGGCAAACTTATGAAATACTTTTGCTCAACAAGGATGCATTTATTTAGTCATTAATACAGTAAAAAAATTGTAATATTGTGACATATTATTACAATTTAAAATAGCTGTTTTCTATCTGTATATATATTTTAGTTTAAAATGTAATTTATCCCTTGAAATAAATCTGTAAAGTAGATCAGTGCTAAGACCTTAAAATAAATAAATAATAATACTTTATACTTTATTTTAAGAATGTGTAAAAATTTGAGAGGAATTTCAAATAAATGCTATTCTTTTGAATTTGATCAAAAACTCAATATCATAAGTTCTAATATATTGAATATTGAGCAACAATGAAGATGATGAAAGATTTACAGTTTCTACATACAGTAACTAATTTATTTTTATTTTTATTCAATATATAAATGCGCATTGTTCTTATTAATTAAAAAAGTACAGTAAAAACTGTAATATTGTGAAATATTATAATAAATAATGCAATATTACAAAACTTGAAATATCTGTTTTCTATTTTAATGTTTTATTTTGTTTTTTATTATTATTCCTGTGATGGAAAGGCTGAAGTTTGGAGTAAGATTTAATAAAATAAAATAAAAAAACTGTGCATAACCAAAAAAAAAAAATGCTTTTTAAACATTTAAAACACTGAACATTTTGAACGTTCAGAGAACATTCATAAATAATGTTTTTATAACTTCATAGGAACATTTTTTCATCATCTGGATGTGTGCTTGCTTGCATTTCTCCATCTACAGCAGCTTGAAGGGAACTCTATCGCCCCTTAAGTGCTGAGGTTAGTCAGTAGAATAACAGCAGCACAGGTTTAGTATGTACAACGGCCCGGTGTGAATCAATACATGCAGCCGCTTTGTTTTCATGACATGAATGTACCCAGACATATTTAAAAACCCTCCCGACCGTGACATACACGACACCCTTGACACCAAACACACACACACATGCACAGTACTGGTTAATGAGAGCAGTGGGCCGGTAATGCCGGGGGGTCACGGGGTCGAGTCCTGCCGTGCTGTGAGTGTGTGTGGCGAGGATGAGGAAGAGAGTTCTGGAGTGTGAGGACAGCGGGAGTGTGTGTGAAGAGTGTGTGTGTGTGTGTGTGTGTGTGTGTGTGTGTGTGTTTGAGCTCCTGCTGTGCCGAAGGAAACTCTGGAGAGCTCACGTCTCACTGAGAACTCAAGACGAGATCTGCAGCTTTAATGAAGACCTCTGAACACACATCTGCACTGTCTGCTGCTGTAATGCTATGATATTATATTAGCATTGAGTGTATGATGAATGAGTGGGAGTCTCTGCAATAAGACTGTAAGATATTCTGTATTTGTTTGCTGAAGCCCATATGTGTTGCAATGCTAAGGTTTGATTTTTTTCCCCAGTAGACACTTAAAACAAACTCGTATTCTGGGTTATCTGAAGGTTATTGTAAGCCTCAGACCAAACACGGAGCATAATAAATATTGTACACAACAATGGCAGAAGATTTTGTTTCTATCAACTGTAATTGTCTGACGCAATGCAACTTAATTTGTATTTATTTGTATTACTTTATTCATTTATTTGATCAAAAATCATCATTGCTCACCAAGGCTGTATTTATTTGATAAAAAATATAGTAAAAACAATAATATTGTGAATATTATTACAAAGAAAGAAAGACAGAAATACAAATAAATGCTCTATTTCAAATAAATGCTGTTCTTTTGAACTTTCTATTCATCTGTGAATCCTGAAAAATAAAATGCATCATGGTTTCTCCAAAAATATTGTGCAGCACAACTGTGTTCAACAGTGATAATAATCAGAAATGTTTGTTGAGCAGTAAATCAGTATATTATTATGATTTCTGAAGATCATGTGACACTGAAGACTGCAGTAATGATGCTGAAAATACAGCTGCGCATCATAGAAATAAATTACAGTTTAACACATATTCACACATAGAAAACTGTTATTATAAATTATAATAATATTTCACAATTTTGCAGTTTTTACTGTATTCTGATCAAATAAATGCAGCCTTGGTGAGCAGAAGAGACTTCTTGCAAAAGCATGTAAATATAAAAAAAAAAATATATATATATATATATATATATAATATAATATATATTATATTTTAATATATAATATAATAAAATATAATGAAAATACATTATAAAATATAATAAAACATTCATAATATGTCTCTTAATTTCTCCTGTGCTTTCTATTAAACTAAACACATCACTTTCTCATTTTAATTGGATTTAGCTCCATGTTGGTCTATTATTATGATATGATCTATTTCAGATAACCTCGTCTCTAAACGGCACATAAAAACAAAACAGTGACTGGTTGTTTCAATCAGACAGACAGTCTCTCCTGCCAAAGTGTGCTGTTTTTAGCCAAAGTAACTGCAGAATGCACCAGATTTTATGCTTGAAACACTGACTATGTGCAGGTGAACCTCTCCTAACTCCAGGGAAAATCTATTTCTAGTTCTGACAAGTGGACTGAAGCGCTGACTTCACTACCAATCCTTTATTTATGTCAGAATACATTTCAAATTCCAATGCTGAACGACTCCATAATGGACTCCTGAATCAATGAAGAACATACAGACGCCTGACCTACAATACCGCCTGCACAACATGAACATTTTTCACAGAGGAACTTTTATTTATGACCACAGAACTGTAGAGCGGCTCTGAAAATAATGGACAAGCTACAAAAAGGCTATCCAGATGCTTTCATCCATGCAGCAGCACATATAATGACCGGCGTATCTGCTGCTGTATGATGTAAATACCAGCCATCAGACGCCTCCTGCATCGGATAACACCATGCTTTAATGTCCATGTGTGCTGGCTTTCATTAGCAGATGTGGCTGTGATTCCCGGTCGGCTGTATGATGAAGCACGGGGTCGTTACAGAGATTGATTCGGCAAGGAAAGACCTTCTCTAGGCTGCTGTCAACGCAGCTGTGGCACCAGAGGCCAAGAGATGAAAGCAAACAACACGCGACGCCTGCTCATTAATGTCTATTTACACCCTCCACATTAAATCAGCCAGCATTCATTCACACTCACGCTTTTCTGAGCGATTTCACAGCGTGACGGTCAGTGCCGCTACATACAGATGTACTGATTGATGTGGAGGCCTGGCAAAGATGGAGAAAACTTTAAGAAAGTAGTGATGACAGAATGCAATAAAAACTACACACATTAGCTCTGATTTAAAATGTTTAATTTAAAATATATATATTATTATTATGAAAATTTTTAAATATATATATATACACTACTATATAACTAGATATTACAGTTGCTATAATAATAATTATTTATATATGATTATATATAATGATTCTATTTTTAATATTATTTATTATTCATGCTAATAAAATAATCATCTGTTTTTTTTACTAACTTTTTTTTAAACAGTTGATTTAAACAGTGTTTTTCACAATGCATATTGCATAAAATCGATCCAGCAACCACATAACATGGTAAAAACGTATTATATTTAATACATTAAATATTATTGAATATATTAACATGCAAAAATTAATAACCATTTCCAACCGCAACAAAAATTGAACATAGCAATATAATCAATGATGAGAGAATGCAAGAAACAGAATGAGAAAAAGTCTAAATATTAATGTCTAAATATTAAAACATATTATTATTATTAATAATAACATTATTTAAAAAATATTATATCATAATATAATTATTCTATATTATTTATATATTATTATTATTATTGATACTAAATAAATTATAATGTAATTATTGCAATTACTTTGTTTTTACTATTTGATATTACTTTAAACCAGTTTTTGATGAGTTTTTCACAAAACATATTGCATAAAATTGATCCAGAACACCCTAGCAATCACATAATGTGGGAAAAGCATTTAATACTAATAATAATAATAATAATAATAATAATTAAAAAATTAAATAAAATTTTATATATAAACATGTAACCATATTCAACCATAACAGCAATTCAACATAATAATAATAATAATACCTATATAAATGATTATTTAATAATTTAATATATAAACATGCAAAAATCATGCCAAAACAACCAGAAAACCTTAGCAACTACACAGAAAAATGCTAAAATCCTCACAGAACACACCACTATATTTTTCTTTAGAACATTTAATTTTACTTGTATTAGAAAATACATATGCTGCAAACATGCAAAACTCCAGGTGACGTCTGTGCGGAGTAAGAGAAGACATGAGGATCAGATGGATATTGGCGACTCTTGGGAGCTGGTAAAAGTGACAGTCCTAGGATGTGTTTTGGTTTACTTCTTCTTCAACAAAGATGTTAAAATGCACTATCCAAACTTAAATGTTTAGAATTCATGAACTCTTGGAATACAGACCTAAGCCTGGTCTCTTTTTAAAGACAATAATGAATGATTACTGAAGTGAAAGCATTTCAAAAAATGAAAGTATAAAGTTATTGAAGTTTAATTTACTGCAAAGAAATGCACCAATACTTTTTACTAAATATTTTGTAACCTAAAATTGCTATAAAATCATGGCAATATGTCTAAGGTGCATTCCAAATTTGATATCACAAAAATTGAAGTTGTTGTGAGATTTTGTAAGAAAAAAAAAAAAAAGCCACTGCCAAACTCCATTGAATTTATGCATTTTCCTGGCACAAATTTATACATTTCTAATCACAATATTACTTCTGTCACCAAATAATCACCAAATATGCAACCTTGAGACTTGAGACATTTCCAACAATAAGTTTTGTTGATAAATTATTGTAGTAAATTTTGTAACATGACACTTGACACCACAATAGAGAGAAGCTGGCTAAAAGATTTAGGCTTGGTTTCACAGACAGGGCTTAAGACTAAGCCAGGGTGAGGCCATAGTTCAATTAGGACATTTAAGTATTTTTTTATAAATGTGCCATGGAAAAAAAACATTACTGGTGTGCATCTTGAGACAAAAGCACTGATATTTTTAAGATCAGTCAATGCAGGTTTTTTTCAGTTCAAACAGCACAGATTTAAATTTTAGTCTGGGACTAGGCTTAAGCCTTGTCTAAGAAACCCGGGTTTAAAGTTTCATTTCCATGGTGTCACAACGTCTGATTTCAAAACGATTCTCACAAGATAAATTTTGTGAAGCGTTTAAGCTTTCAAGTGATATCTAATTTAATGATGATTGCTAAAATCTGTGATCGGTAAAAAAGTGTAATGGAAATAAAAAGTAATAGTACTAAAGGTAACACAAAAAGAGTTAGCTAGACGCTGGCAGTTAAGCAGTTAAACACCTCTGATTTACCAATGCATTCAGATGTACTAAGCAAAATGCTGAACCACAGCAATAAGACACACTGCAAGTAAATGAATTAAGATATTTAAATATATAAGGACTAAAATGCACACATTTGTAGTCTAGACAAAACAGATTATATCTCTCACAAATACCCTGAGCTCATCTTATCTCTTCCTGCTGTTTTTCAGCTCAATCATTATTCTCAATAATGTTTGCATTGCAGGTGTTTTTCTCTCCTGGCAATAGACAATCAAATCTCTGTTTTCCATTAAAATATCATATTTGCCAGTGAAATACAGAAGAGATTTTAATCTGTGCTCTCGGTTACGGTTCACCTCACCCTGTCAGTCTTTGGTGTTTTCCTCTTTCATCATAATTGATTTATTAACGTTGCTGATCGCAAAATACAAGTCTACGCAAATGTCAAATCTGAAACAAAGCATATTCTCACACTGTTTTTCTCTTGATTAATGTTCAAAGAACCACAACACATCAGCTGTAATAATCAGCGAGAGACGCCTCATGCATCCAAAAGCTCTTAAACCTCCAGTGTTCGTCAGTCTAATTCTGGCACCGAACATGCGCCTCGTGTGGAAAGTTTAGCAGCTCTGGCAGCGTCTCAAGAGTTGCTTGTAATTTTCCTCGCAATAGCTCAAGGTGAATCTGTTTTGGGCTTATGTTTGAGTATCAAATAAATATTTAAAGCAGAACATGACTGAAGTTTTGCTCGACAACTGATAACAGGCCTGTAACCTTCCAAAAGCAAATAGCAAGACAAAACAAAAGCCGTCTGGCGGTTTCCACTTCTTGTGAGAAAATAAAAATCTTCACGTGTCGATCTACATTTGACTAGGCTCTATCTTTCCTGTTTTTCACCTCACACCAGCTGATGTCCATGAGTAACGTCAGATATTACACACAGTACAATTTTGCCATGTCAATATTTTGACTAAAGATGAACTAAGATAAACCACTTAACAACACCCTGGTAATTCCTTAACAACCACTTAGCAACACTCTAGCACCTAAAACACCCTTGAAACCTCTTAGAAACACCCTGGTAACCACTCAGAACTCCCTAGCAACATCCTGGCACCCAGAACACCCTTGAAACCTCTTAGCAACACCCTGGTAACCACTCAGAACTCCCTAGCAACATCCTGGCACCCAGAACACCCTTGAAACCTCTTAGCAACACCCTGGTAACCACCCAGATCATCTAAGTAACAACATACGGGCAACCACGCAAAACACCCTAACAACCACTTAGCAACATCTTGGCAAACAAAACACTCTAGAAATCACCTAGCAATGTCCTGGTAACCACCCAGAACACCCTAGCAACCACTTAACAACATCCTGGCACCCAAAACAATCTGGAAACCACTTAGCAACACCCTGGTAACCACCCAGAACACCCTAGTAACTACCTTGCACAAGCAAACGCAACTCGCATTTTCTACAAAACATGTAAAAGTCTTGTTACGTCTGAGAGGACAGTTTATAAAAGCAAACAATCCCTTAGAATGGTCACTACACCCCTGTTCTGATATAAATGGCTGTGTTGGTGTTTGTCGTGAGAAGCGGCACAGTGTACAGCTGAAGCAGCTAATGTGCATGTTAATGGAAATGTGTGTGTGTGGGGGGGGGGGGGGGGGGGGGTTCGGCCCCCTTCAGTTCTGTCCATACTGTGCTGCAAGTGGGCCAGAGATTAAAATAACTCAGGAACACTGTGATGTCAGTTTTAAAATTATATCTCAGTGTCCTTTATACGATGTTGGAGTTTGATGATTAGCTCCACATGTGTTTGTACTCACTGTAAAGATCTTATTGTGGTTATCCAATGTCGTTCGTCTCTGGCAGGCGTACGGAGACACAGCAGACTCATGTTTGGCTGATGGATATGCACACGACCTCTGATCCACAGTGGGATTCTGCTCATAAACACACACACAAAGAGAGAGAGAGAGAGAGACTCATAAATCAATCAGAAGCTGTTCAGCCAATATTAGATCAAAATAAACAAGTGGCATGAATCAGTTAACAAAGCCTCTCGATATTTAATACATATAGAACCACTTTGCCGTACTTACATTTACAGTATGAGTGGCGTTTGCTAAAACAAGTAACTGCTTGTCATGCAGATCTGAAAAAAACCCATAGACTTACAGTGAAGGAGGGTCCCTAGCAACCACCAAGAATACACCTTGGCAACACCTAGAAGATCTTTAAAATTACATAGAAAAGCCCTAACAACCATGTGGAGTACCCTAGCAACTGCACAGCAACATCCTGGCAACCACCCAGATCACCCTAAAAATGATAAAGTAACGGTATAGCAACACCCTAGCAACCACTCAGAATACCCTAGCAATGCCCTGGATACAACCTAGAACCCCTTAGACACAATTACATACCAAATACCTAGCAACCACCCAGAATGCCTCTCTAGTAACCACTCTCGAAACTGCATAGCAACACCCTAGCAACCACCTACCACTTCTTAGCATCACGGCAGGATCTTTTGCACAAGCAAACACTCACATTATCCTCAGAGCATGTGAGAGTCTGGTTACGCCTGCAAACAAACATTTATCTCGTCACACAGAAACAGCACGATAACGACAGGATGCATCAGAATCAATTACAGCTTTATGATTTACAATTACAGCCAGCAGCAGTTTAGCCCTCATGAATTGGCATTTGATTATTCACCCCCTCCCGACTCACTAAAGGATTACAGCTGTAATGTCAGCAATCTGGGAATAATTGCTTGATGCAACGGGAGTCTGTACCCATGAAAATGACCTGCGCAATCATCTCGGCACATTGTGATAATGGCCGATTCAGAGATTCAGCAGGGAAAGTGAACGCTAACATGCTGTTCTGACCGCCAGCTATTTTAGAGGCGTCGTGGATCTGAATGAAAAGAGGCCTGATATCTTCACTCCCCTCCAGCAAAAGCATCGAGCGCTCAGAAGTGAGAAAAATCAGAGCCATTATTTGCCATCAGGGGCGTCACCTCCTTCACAAGCATAAAGAGGCTGCATATAATGCCTGTATGATGACTATTTCAGGGCAAATCAGAAACTAATCTGGTCTCCCATTATGTTATGATAGTTAAAGGCACTTTCAGATTTAATTTCCCTTCCTGTGACACCAGACCTCGCTGTGGGTCTCTGACTTCACATGCCTTTTCACTGCCACTCAGGCAAAAATATTCATTTCCAATGTCTAAAAAAAGTCCATTTTGTCCTAGACCGCTGCGGTAAGACTGCATGGAGAGAAAATGGAGACTCTGCGAGGACTCAAACTGCTCAGATTTGCTCAGATTTGCCAAGTCTAATATTTTACATCAACTTCAAGTCAATTCCTCCATAAAAAATTTAAGAGAAACTGAGAACCTGAGACAACGTTGAATTTTACATTATGTCTCCTCATCTGTTACACATCCCTGAATTTTTAAATAAAATAAATAAATAAAAAATAATAAAAAAATCAAGAATTCAAGTATATTAATAAAAACTTTCCATCATGTACAAAATAAGTATATTTTTCAAATGATTTATAAAAACTAAAACTTGAAACTTCAAGTTCTAAAATTACTAAGACTGAAATAAAAATTAATTATTGATAAATGTTAATAAAAAAATTTAACTGAAAAAAGATTACTAAAATCTAAAATAAATTTAAAAATACTAAAATTACTAAAATGGATATACAAACTAATTAAAGATAAATATAGATATTTTAAAAAATAATAAAACTGAAAAAGGCACATAAGATTACTTAAACAAATTTTTTAATTACTTAAAAATAAAGAATAAAAATATTAAAATAACATAAAAGGACCAAATGTTAATTGAAATAATCCTAAAAAAAGAAAATATGAATATTAGTTTTTCAAATTATAATATGTAATATATATATTATATATAATATGAGAACTGAACAAATAGCTATAATCTGGCTCAGATTGAGACAGGAATCATGTATTTGTTCCAGATTAAGGGAAAATAAGATTTCTTCTATTTAATGACAAGTGTGAGGTGCTCCAGCAAAACAGGCTATTTTTAGAATCAGCGGCACAAAATTAGTAAGGAAGAAATACTGGATTTCATTCAGCAGATATGATGCAGGACAGTTTAATAGAGCAATAGCATTCCTCTTGAGTGTCTCTCATGCTACAATTACACTGTTTTGGGAACAAATTAAAAGTGCATTACGTCTGGCACCAGGGGGCGCAATGCAGCAATCACATCTGGAGGTCACAGACACTGAAAGGATGTGTTTTTGTCTGAGGATAGACTTCACCTCAATAGGCCAAAACAATGAGCTGAAATGAATGCAGGTGAGAGAAGCGTCTGCTGCGGGTTAATGACCAACACTTGAGCAGGTGAGCCGAGTCGCTCAGGTTAATGAGATCACACCCTGAACACCGGCCCGGCTCGGGTTCACGTCCCTCCTGATTGGGCCTCCGTTTCCTCTCCAAGTGCATGACTGATAGCGAAACAGATGTCTCTGAAGACACACACACACTCACACTCATTTCTGATCATCCCATCCGTCTAGACGGCAGAGAGAGGCGTATATTTATCTGAGTTTCTTACAATCATTACGAGTCAGTGGGTGTAAAAGCTGCAGCTTCTCTTCAGGAAAGAAAGAGAGCCGTGAGGGCGACTGAAGAACGGCATTTTTAGAGTGCTAATAAAGGCAACTTCTTTTCAAGCGATGCATTTTGGCACGTCTAGACCTCATCATGCATCATTATAAAAGGAATAGTTCAGAATCCAGTGCTAAAATTTCATCAAATTGTATAAAGCTCAAATAAAATAAAAATAAATATTAGATATGCTGCCTTGTCAACTAAATTAAATAAAAAGAGCTTAAGTTAAAAAAAGGTATAAAAAGGTATACAATTACTAAAACTGAAGTAAAAATAAATTAAATAATATTTTAAAATAACAAAATATAAATGAATAAAAATTGCAAAAGCACATAAAATTACTAAAACTAAAACCGAAATAAAAATGACTTAAAGCTATATATATATATATATTAGTTGAAAAACAAGCTTAAACCTAGAAAAATATTGAGATTATATAGAAATATTGCATTGGCAATTAACTGAAATTACTAAAACTAAAACTGAAATAAAATTAATTAAAGCTCAATGGAAATATAAAAATATTGTTTTTGTTCATTAAAATAAAGCTGAAAAATATCAAATATACAAATTATATGTACTTAAAGTACTAAAATTAAACTAAATTAAAACTAAAAATATTATTTTTTTTAAATGACAAACTTAAACTAAAATAAAAAGCATATTTAAAATATTAAATTCTATAATATTTCTGTAGATCATGGTGCTAGAAATGTAAGCTGCTTTGGATTAAAGAATCTGCCAAATGCATAAATGTAAATAATAACCCTGGTTCACTCCAAAAATGTTAAATGTCCTCAACTTTCTCAACCCTTCATTCAACAACCTCTGTTTGTTATACAACTGAAATGTATTCTGCCAAGGAGAAAATATAGCATTTGTCTTGCACTCTATATATTTTGACTCTTGAAATCATTGGACGGCTTTGCATGAGAAACTTTAAGTCATTCATTGATAAATCTCCTCTTCTTAAACCTTATTTATTGTCATGTTTTTCATCTGTCACACAAAAATCAATGACGTTCAGTGACATAAAACCTGCTGTGATGCATCTAAAGGCACCATCACTCAAAACATCTTGGAAATGACTTGGAATATTCTATATATATATATACCAGGTCCTTTTCAAAAAATTAGCATATTGTGATAAAGTTCATTATTTTCTGTAATGTACTGATAAACATTAGACTTTCATATATTTTAGATTCATTACAACACAACTGAAGTAGTTCAAGCCTTTTATTGTTTTAATATTGATGATTTTGGCATACAGCTCATGAAAACCCAAAATTCCTATCTCAAAAAATTAGCATATTTCATCCGACCAATAAAAGAAAAGTGTTTTTAATACAAAAAAAAAAAAAGTCAACCTTCAAATAATTATGTTCAGTTATGCACTCAATACTTGGTCGGGAATCCTTTTGCAGAAATGACTGCTTCAATGCGGCGTGGCATGGAGGCAATCAGCCTGTGGCACTGCTGAGGTGTTATGGAGGCCCAGGATGCTTCGATAGCGGCCTTAAGCTCATCCAGAGTGTTGGGTCTTGCGTCTCTCAACTTTCTCTTCACAATATCCCACAGATTCTCTATGGGGTTCAGGTCAGGAGAGTTGGCAGGCCAATTGAGCACAGTAATACCATGGTCAGTAAACCATTTACCAGTGGTTTTGGCACTGTGAGCAGGTGCCAGGTCGTGCTGAAAAATGAAATCTTCATCTCCATAAAGCTTTTCAGCAGATGGAAGCATGAAGTGCTCCAAAATCTCCTGATAGCTAGCTGCATTGACCCTGCCCTTGATAAAACACAGTGGACCAACACCAGCATCACTGACTGTGGGTACTTGACACTGGACTTCAGGCATTTTGGCATTTCCCTCTCCCCAGTCTTCCTCCAGACTCTGGCACCTTGATTTCCGAATGTCATGCAAAATTTGCTTTCATCCGAAAAAAGTACTTTGGACCACTGAGCAACAGTCCAGTGCTGCTTCTCTGTAGCCCAGGTCAGGCGCTTCTGCCGCTGTTTCTGGTTCAAAAGTGGCTTGACCTGGGGAATGCGGCACCTGTAGCCCATTTCCTGCACACGCCTGTACACGGTGGCTCTGGATGTTTCTACTCCAGACTCAGTCCACTGCTTCCGCAGGTCCCCCAAGGTCTGGAATCGGTCCTTCTCCACAATCTTCCTCAGGGTCCGGTCACCTCTTCTCGTTGTGCTGCGTTTTCTGCCACACTTTTTCCTTCCCACAGACTTCCCACTGAGGTGCCTTGATACAGCACTCTGGGAACAGCCTATTCGTTCAGAAATTTCTTTCTGTGTCTTACCCTCTTGCTTGAGGGTGTCAATGATGGCCTTCTGGACAGCAGTCAGGTCGGCAGTCTTACCCATGATTGCGGTTTTGAGTAATGAACCAGGCTGGGAGTTTTTAAAAGCCTCAGGAATCTTTTGCAGGTGTTTAGAGTTAATTAGTTGATTCAGATGATTAGGTTAATAGCTCGTTTAGAGAACCTTTTCATGATATGCTAATTTTTTGAGATAGGAATTTTGGGTTTTCATGAGCTGTATGCCAAAATCATCAATATTAAAACAATAAAAGGCTTGAACTACTTCAGTTGTGTTGTAATGAATCTAAAATATATGAAAGTCTAATGTTTATCAGTACATTACAGAAAATAATGAACTTTATCACAATATGCTAATTTTTTGAAAAGGACCTGTATACACGCACACACACACACAGATGTAGTTCATGTTGTCATATGGAAGATTTTGCATGCAAATCTCTTCATAGAAATAACAGCATGAATCTGAAGTAAACAATGACAGAAGTCTCATTTTTGGCTGAATTATTCCTTTAATGTCGCAAATCAATTATTGTCTTCTGCATCATTACCTGAGTCTGATATTTTGATCAATCAAAGCATCTTCATTTGAGCCGCTCCATGCTAAACGCCTCAATCAATGCCGGCCAAATGTAAACAAGCCATTTTCTGGTCTGCGGCACTAAAACGGCTAAAAGACAAACTCAAGTTCAGAGTCATAAGTCCTGCGAGGCGCACGGCGAGAGCACAGCTTTTGGGCACGGTTAGCGGCGACGCAAGATGGACAACTTGTGCTCGTCTGCATCCCACTGAGAAGGAGAAGAAAGATTAATGGAGTTTGTGAAACAGGCAGCATATTTCTTTATTTGGGGCACATATGCTGCGGAAGCGCCCACGGCGTTGTCCAGGGGTGGAGAATCAGTCTTCAGCGTCAGTTAGCGATGCGCTACGAGGCCCGGCGTCGTGCTGATGCCTCTATTTGACGCTGTATTGAGCATCACTCTGAGGCTGTCAGGCGCTGGCCTTATGGCTTAATGAAATGTGCTTTTGCAACCAACATGTGAAATGCAATGTCTTTTCCCATTATTTCCCAAAGCGGCTGTGAAGTTGCTTTCTATTTAAGCGTATTCAAGCTCTGAGAATTCACTGGATGTGTCGGATGGGGAAAATGCTTTTTGGAGATCAAAGAACAAAAATTCGACATTGAATCGTGTTTGTGTTTGCTGGTCATGAATTTGAACGAGAACATATAACACGTTTTATTTGATCTATTCATCTGCACTCCAATTTCAACCTTCATTTCTAAGATGTGCATACCTTCATTATTTGACATATGTTCAGTGTCATGTCAGAAACCCTTTCAGGCTCACAGCGACACCCAGTGCTCTAGTAGTTGTTACTACATCTGAGGAAACAATCACCTAATAAACAACATGACAGATTTAAAAGAACAGTTCACCCAAAAATGAATATTTGCTGAAAATGTGCTCACCCTCAGGCCATCCATGATGTACTAGATGAGTGTGTTTCTTCATCAGATTTGGAGAAATGTCTCACTCCATCACATCCTCATCAATGGATGCTCTGCAGTGAATGGGTGCCGTCAGAATGAGAGTCCAAACAGCTGATAAAAACATCACAATAATCCACACCACTCCAGTCCATCAGTTAACATCTGGAGAAGACAAAAGCTGCATGTTTGTAAGAAACAAATCCATCATTAAGTTGTTTTTAACTTCAACCTGTTGCTTCCAGCCAAACTATGCGTCTATAATCCATAATAATGCTTCTTCCAGTGAAAAAGTTCATCTCCTGTTGTCTCTCACATCAAAATCCAGCCACATATTTGTTTAGAGCTGTTTTGTCTTGTAAACGCTGCTTGATCTGTGCAGATTTCTCTCTTGATTCAGATCAGATGAGTTTTTCACTGGAGGAAGCATTATTATGGACTCATATATTTGAGTTAGAAATGTCTTAATGCTGGATTTGTTTCATCTTTTGTCTTCTCCAGATGTTAACTGATGGACTGGAGTGGTGTGGATTATTGTGATGTATTTATCAGCTGTTTGGACTCTCATTCTGACGGCACCCATTCACTGCAGAGCATCCATTGCTGAGACACTGATGCAGAGACACATTTCTCCAAACCTGATGAAGAAACAAACTCATCCTAATCTTGGATGGCCTGAGGGTGAGTAAACTTTCAGCACATTTTCAATTGACTTTTTACACTTGAAATTGTTCAAATAGCCAAGTTAAGCTTAAAAAGGAGAACTATGTGTTCCAGAATCAAATAGAACTACACTGTTTAGGTAGCAATGGTCTTTTAAACCAACACCATTGTCTATGGCAACATCCTAAACAGGAAAATGACTGTAAAATACGGCAATACTGACAAAAAAAAAAAAAACTTGAATTGGTTATTAATTCTTTATAGGAGTTGGTTTGATACATTTGGAAAAACACAGTGTTAAGGTTCTCATTTGCTATTCATGAGGTTAATAATATTAAATGAACAAGTGCAAAATGTGACGAGCACATGACCTGCTTTGATTATTACTTGTGAAACATCCTAACTGCAACGTCAACATTTGAACTGTTGATGCTCAAACCAAGCAGCGTGTGAGCCTTTAGCACATGAAAATTTAATGAGGCCAGCAGTGATTAGTTTATGATTCTAGCACACTGAATCACATGAATCAACTTATGCCATATTTCATTTGCGCAGTCCATTCAGTAGGCTGTGAAGTCTTTATGTTTTAGATCACGTCTAATTTATACATATTTTTGAACACTAGAAAGATCCCAAAGTCAGTGGGACTTCAACTAACTCAAGATATTTGCATGTTTTATTCTACGACACAATATACATTAGTAGTAATACCTTTACTTTTTGCTAACAAGTTCCTAAATGGGACTATAGTGGCTGTGGGTGACAGTTAAGGGGTGAAACATCATCAAGCCGAAAAGATAAACTCATCTACTTACCAGTCGCTTTTACAGCCTTGCTGTGTGTATCACACCCTTGCAAATTATTCTAACTCAAACATTCTGGGAAAATGTGTTTTAAATAAATACTAAAAGAGTTGAATGAAGCTGTTGAAGTGATGTGACTGTGGGTAGTTTGTAATTCGCATAGCCTATGTTTAACTTTTCGCTTCTGCTGATTGTATTTAGGCTTCAAATTTCATAAAAGCTGTGTGCATTTGTGAAGATTATCATGATGAACAAAACATAAGAATCACAAACAATTGTTCGTCACAATCTGTGTTATTTTAGTATATTTGGCATACTACAGTTTAAAAGTACATTTTATTATTTATTTTTTTTCATTGTAATTTTTGTTAATTTTAGTAATTTTGTTGTGTTTGTAATTTTATTTTTGTCTATACAGATTTTAAGTTTTATTTTTATTTTATTATTTCATGTGTTTTATATTATTTCAGTTAATTTTAAGTAATATTTTTTTTTGCCTTTCATTTTAGTTAATGATAACAACCTTGAGGAGAATTGAGTGATCATGGGTGAAGCAAATGGGAATGCTAACAGATTTGTTAATTTCTTGAATTATTAGATTTTATTTTTATATTTTGTTTTTTCATTTTTGCTAAATATTTAGTACTTTGGTTTATTGCTTTTTTTAATGGCCGTATGTCTTTTATTAAGTTTTAGCTTTCAGTTTAAATTATTTAATACTTCAACAAACTAAACAAAAATGAGAAATGTGGATTTGGCAACTAGCTGTTTTTTTATATTTTTTCTGTATTTTATTTTAGTTCATGATTGTTACTTTTATTTCAAATAATGAGGTTTTTTTTGTTTGTTTTATTTAAGTTTTAAATAACCCTGTGATTTCATAGGTGAATTGAATAGGAATACTAAAAAAAAAATCATATTTTGAATACATTCTAATTTCATTTTTATTTTAGTTAAAGTTTTAGCCTTTTTTTTTTACATGTTTATTAGCTTTTGATTTTTAAAAATATTTCCATGCAGTTTTTAATAAATTTTAGTTTTTGTTATTTTAGTACTTCAACTTAAACAAAACAAAAATACTAATTGTTGCTCTGGCAATTGGAATTTTTATATATCTTCTATGTTTTATTTAAATATTAAATATATTTAATGTTTTTAGGTAGTTTTTATATCAGCTGAATGTTTTAGTAATTTGTTGTGTTTTTTGTTAGCTTTTGCTTTTAAAAAATATGTCTATAGTTTTTAATAAGTTTTAGTTTTTGTTATTTTAGTATTTAAACTGAACAAAAATGAAATGTTGCCATGGTAACTGGGTTTTTAATATATTATTTCTATATTTTAGTCAATATTTAAAGTAATGTGTGTGTGGTTTTGGGTTTTTAGTTTTAGTCCATAATAACCCTGAGCAGAACTGAGTGATTTCACAGGTGAAACACACAGCACTGCTACCAGATTGTGGGGGAAAAGACAGAAAAACTGCTGCTTTTTGCCATATGAGCTTCTCAAGTGCACTTACTTGTATGTAATGTCTGATTTCCACAGGCACGGGCCGGCCGGCACTCATGCTCTCAGTAAACCAGCTGATGTGCAGCACGTGTTTGTCTTGCATCTCTCTGAAGCCCTGCTCCTCCAGCCAGCTCCAGAGGTCCTGCGCCGCGTTCCCCTCCGACACGACGTGCGTCACTCCAGTGCTGCCAACCACACACACACACACCATTAGACACACATAATGGATCCCAGATCATGTGGCACATAAATAGCGGTTTTCAAGCACCTTAATCCAGTTTCACATCTACTCTACGACTGATTGATTCTCTCACACACACCCACACACTCTCGTCCGGCGGTTTTCATTTCTCCAGCGGTTCTCAATGATCGGATTATACCATATGAAATCAAATCAGGTGGACTTTCACACATTAGGATGTGAATGTGACGTGTGTGATGATCAGATGCGCACATATAACACACACACACACACACGGTCAGTCCTGAGCTTTCAGCACTTTGCTAAATGACTGAGTCTATCAGAGCAGTCGGCTAAACCAAATTACCCCCATCGAGGTACAATAGCAGAACGGACAGGTGCCGCTGTGGATGTTTGAAATTATCCCGAGACAGAGAGCGCTTGAGGGAAATCGACCGCTGACGTGGCTTGCGAGACTAATTTACTCACTTCTGTTTGCCATCGGTGGGAAAATTATTTTTATGGTCTGAATTCTTTAGTATTATTGCATAGGCCTACTATTAGAATATTTATTAATATTTGGAATTAGCTTTTATTTTTATATTTTCAGTTATTTTAATTTTAGTTTGTTTTAGTCATTTTTCATGTGCTTCAGTCATTTTTATTTTTATAAAATTTCTATTTAGCTTACATTTTTTCAGTTTTTGTCATTTTAGTATTTAATCTAATATTTGTGACCGTGGACACAAAACCAGTCATGTGTCAATTTCTCAAAACTGAGATTTATACATCATCTGAGAGCTGAATAAATAATATTTCCATTGATGTATGGTTTGTTATGATATGACAATATTTGGCTGAGATACAACTATTAGAAAATCTGGAATCTGAGGGAGCAAAAAAATCTAAATATTGAGAAAATCTCCTTTAAAGTTGTTCAAATGAAGTTCTTAGCAATGCATATTACTAATCAGAAATTAAGTTTGAATATTTTTATGGTAGGAAATTCACTAAATATCTTCATGGAACATGATCTTTACTTAATATCCTAATGATTTTTGTCATAAAAGAAAAATGGATCATTTTGACCCATACAATGTATTTTTGGCTATTGCTACAAATATAGCTGTGCTACTCATGACTGCTTCTGTGCTCCAGGGTCACATTTATATTTTTCAGCTTTATTTTAATTAACAAAAAACTTTTTTTAAGTTTGTTTGTTTTATATTTATATTTATTTATTTATTAAAATTAACAAAAACATAGTTATTACTGCTATTTAACAAATTTTATTTTTGCTTCAGTTTTAGTTTTAGTAACTTTTGTACTTCAAATTATTTCGGGTTGGCTGCCAAATCAACATTGTTCATTTTCAATCTAAGGTTTTCTATTTCTATTCATTTCAGTTTTAGTTTTAGTAATTGTATTACTTACACTTATTTCAGTTAGTTGCCAAGGCAACATTTCTTATTCACATGTTTTTAATTTTTAATTTTATTTTTTAGCTTTATTTCAATTAATAAAACTTACCTTTTTATATTTCTGTTTACTTTTAATTAATTTTCTGAAATTTCTAATTTTATTTCAAATTTTTGTTTTATTTCAGCTTTATTTAAATTAACAAAAACCTTAGTTTTAATAATTTGAGTACTTAAACTTATTTCAGTTAGTTGCCAACTAATGAAAACATTTTTAATAGGTCTATTTAACAATAACACACTGATTTGACTTGAAATCAGAGAAACAATACATTATCAGTCCAACATATTTAATAATTTTTACAGTTTTTAAAGAAAATATTACTAGCGTTAGTCTGTGCGAAACTCAATGCCAAAATGATAAGGTGTTTGCCAGGGCGCCGCTATGCAGCTGATTTGTGGCCAAAGTCATATGAGCCTCTGACTCTGTACCATGAATCTGATATTCATGCACCAGAGAGTTTAAATTGCATGCAAATTTGTCATATTTTTCAAGATGACAATGTTTGCAATTAGAAGTCAGAGAGACCGATGCAAACTCCCACAAGATCAAATTATCTGAATTTTATAGCTCTAAACTTTCACTACATGACTCATTTGTGTCTATTTTTATTCCCTCCGAAAGGAATTTTAGCATCCAAGCTGATGCCGAGCAATCAACGAGCAACCCTGTGAGCAACGGCATTTTCCTCTTACATCAAACTCCACTGGAAGCCAATCACGCTTTGATTGATTCAGACAGCTTCAATATAACATGCAGTAAGATGTGCATTAATGTTACAGCCCTTCCCGTGCAGCGTCTCTGTGCCGTCTCTATCAAGACATGCATCCGTGTGCAGCGTAATACCAGGGGATTTATTATAGGGCATTGTATTATCAGACTCGTACTGATATCAAATCCTCACTGGCTTATGAAATGTCAGTTTTCGGCTCATCACGACAGGTTTCCTGTGGTTGGCTGCAGACAGCATGCAGCCGTAGGCCGCTCGAGCTCAAGCTGCATTTCTGGGAATGGTGCCATCGCTCAGCTGGGTTCGGCACGCTACGCTACAGCAAACTGCTAGCTGCTGTTATGCCCATCTACCCAAACAACTCCCACTGGTGCTTCTCCACCTGCACAAACTGGCACCAACAGCCCAGGATCGCTTCTGACCAAGCAGCCATGAAGAGAAGAATAACAGACGACACTTCACACGTGATGTTCAGCACATTACACACTCTGTCATTGTGCTTTCGACTCAAAACAAGTTTGTAAAGTTTGGTTCTTCTTGAAGCCACTGATTAATTCTGTTAATCAATAGCTGCGCGATGAGATTTTAATAGATGGTTTCTGTGCTATTATTAAAACGTCATTTTCTATGCAACTCATCGAGGCTCCAGCCGCCCTAGTCATTATCACTGTGATTTGCATAAAATTGCATGCAAATTTAAATATTTTATTACACAGTGAAAAATAGAGCTCTTAATTGTTTGCCAGAGATGTACGTCACTCACCGTCTCTAAACAGGGAAAATATGTATACTGGGATCTGAATGACTCTTGAGTAGGATTTAAAGCAACAAACAAACACAGAAAATGCCTCTGACTGATTTCACACTTGGTTCATGGTTCATCAGTTTTACATACATTTGTAAACACTGTGAAAAATTTGGGAGTCCTCTTAGATACCTCCCTAACATTTGATAATCAGATTAACACAGTAGTGAAGTCAAGTTTTTTTCAGTTAAAACTTCTCTCTAGAGTTAAGTCTTGGTTATCGTTTAAAGACCTTGAGAAATCCACGCATGCCCTAGCCTTATTTGGACTACTGTAAATCTTTGTGTTGGTTTACCCCAGTCGGGGAAGTCGTGGCCTAATGGTTAAAGAGTCGGACTTGTAATCCAAAGGTTGTGGGTTCGAGTCTCGGGCCGGCAGGGATTGTAGATGGGGGGAGTCCAGCGCTCTCTCCACCCTCAATACCACGACTGAGGTGCCCTTGAGCAAGGCACCGAACCCCCAACTGCTCCCCGGGTGCCGCAGCATAAATGGCTGTTCACGGTGTGTGTGTGTTCACTGCTGTGTGTGTGCACTTTGGATGGGTTAAATGCAGAGCATGAATTCCGAGTATGGGTCACCATACTTGGCAGTATGTCACTTCACTATATTACAACTCCAGATGGTTCAAAATGCTGCAGCCAGGTTTTTAACTGGGGCTCGCAAACAAGAGCATATCTATGTTTCTGAGAATTAAAAAAATCATATCGAGGATCACAAAAATAATACATATAGCTCCTGACGATATATCAAGGTCTTATGAAGCGAAACAATTGCTCTGTGCAAGAAACTGAACATTATTTACAACATTATTAGCCTACCTGTAATCCATTGCTTCAGACAAGTGGTCTGCTTCCAGGCACAAAATTGAACAGGGTTGCCAGGCCTGCATAACAAAACCAGTCGTATTGGTACTCAAAACTAGCACAGTTGCCTTCAGGGGAATGTTTTCGAAATCCCACTCCCGCAAACGTTCTAATATTGTGTATAATTTTCGGGCAGCAGGAAGCTGTTTTCAATATGCAGGGTATTGAAATCTGTTCATTTTCACTTTAGATTTCGCCATCATGCGCACTCTGGGGCTGCTCGATTATGGCAAAAATCATAATCACGATTATTTTGGTCAATATTATAATCACAATTATTTAATACGATTATGAGGGGGCCATATGACCAAAACTCGTATTAAAACTTTATATGAGTTTTTTTTTTTTATTATTTAAAGATAGTGATACATATCAAATATATACTTCCTGTGAATAAGGTTGCTATGACATCTACATTTTAGAGACCAGTGAAATTTCACAATTCTCAATACCACAGCAGAGTAGGCTACTAGGTAGTTAACTATTAGTAACAAACAAAAAGTCCTCCAAATTATTGAAGATAATTAAACTGTCAGTAATAAAAAAGCAAAGGACAAATACTATATAATAAAAAGATAGAAATGAAACAAACTGTGCATTAAGGTTTTTCTTATGCAAGTATATGCAGTTAACAGCCTACTACAGAAATGAATAATCAAATATAAAATAAAACAGCATCTTTCATTGTAAGAATTATACTTTCTTTGTTTCTTATTAAATCTACAGTCCTTCACTCAAGAGCAGTGTGTGATTTTGAATTTGTCTTTTGTTGCTTGATTAATATTAAAGGTGCTGTAAGTTTTTGACTCTATTAAAGCATAAAAATACCATGATATGTTTGCAGATATTTAAGAAACATGCTAAGTTAACATACTTGTTTATCTGAGAAACAGTGCTACAGTCAGTTATTCTCCTTTGAAAATGTGTGTTCCGGCCCTGAATGTCTGTGTTTGTTATGGTTTGTGAAACCCGCCCACTGCCAGTTCCAATTGTATTTTGGCACCCCGGGTTGCCAGTTGGTGGAAAACTCAGTGTATTTAATTATAGTCATTGTCATGTGCGCTCCTTCTGGTTGGTGTCATCAATCTGGCAACCTGTGTGTGTGTCAAGTCTGAGGAGGAGAGGCCGGGTGAAAAAACCCTCTCCAATATTTTGAATTTGGGCTAGTTCAATTCTACATACAGCACCTTTAAGCACACAGTTGGCAGCAGGAATATAGCCTGCTGTCACTTTAAGAGCCGCACAGATCCAATTTACTGTTACATGTGTATTTTCATTCTCAACTCTTTAAGTTCATTTATTACATGACCAGCATGAATAATCACTAAACACCAAATTTTAACACATTTTTGCGTGTATTTGACCATTTAGGCACGTACCTTGAGCTAAAAGATGACTTTAACTCATATGCCCATGTTCTGAGCACATATATCTTCCTGAGGAGCAGAGCAAGTGATCTTTCATGCTTTTAAAAACATGAATAAATCTAATATACTTCAATAAATCAAGCACTTCCCATTTTGCAAAAGTCACGTTACATGATTTTCTGATTTGCATGGTGAAATTGGGCTTTTATGGAGGAGCGAAAGTGCAGCGCTGCTAAGGAGCACAATAATCATTTTATCTCAATTATTGGAGATCGTTGGAGGCTGAAATCGAAATCGAAACTGTTTTTCGATTAATTGCACAGCCTTACACTGTGTGTAAAGTGAGCACATCTTACAAGATCAGATATTTGTCAATGAGCTCAGGATCTGTTGAGCATCGAATCTTCCAGCATGGTCCAGTCAGTCATCTTTGAGTTTTGATATTTGGGATATGGTCATTGCTCTACTCTGGGCTGTTTTTGATTGGCCATTGGGCTAAATTTGTCATGCAGACCTGGCAACCCTGGCTGTATGGAGCAGAGTAGACATTTTCAGGTTAGAATTGTATCGTACGTTTTCCAACTGAACTAATGCTGCATCCTAATTCGCTTACTTATACTATATCACTATCATGCATTTAAAAGTTAATGACCAAACATATCATTATAAAAGTTCACAATGTTGCTGCAGATGAAATATAAAGCGTTTACCATTAAATAAATAATCGATGTCTAACCATGAAAAAAATATCACTCAAACCCTTTCCTCTGTCTGTCGGTCACACATATCCACCACGTTTGTGGTTTTTTAACACTTTTTATGCATGTTTGTAGCTCTAATTGAATCCTCCCTCACCGTGCAATGTGTTGTCGACAATATTAGCCATTAAAGTGTGCATTGATCTGCACTTCAAATTCTGAAGTGGTAGACCATCTTTGACATGCTCATTTCAACAAACTACAATTCGGGACATACTAATTCTATTTTTGAACACTATTTAGGACAGATAGTATGAGATTTGGGACACATCATCAATGGTTTTTCATCATAAATAACAGAGGTCCCCCGGGGGGCAAGAAAGTAGCTGCTGACTTGCATTCTATGAATCTCCAAGGACCACGGTTTCAACCAAAAATCTTCTTTACTGATCTAATGAAGAAAAAAGTCACCAACATCTTGGCCTGAGGGTGTGTAAATTAACAGCAAATGTTTATTTTTGGGTGAACTCTCCCTTCAAGCGGGCTGTAATAATGCGAGACTCTGGAATATGCATTAGGTCAGGGTGTCTCACCTCATCCACTGGGTTGTTTTCTGTCACGTACCTGAGAGCGTCGTCTACGCAGAAGCCCTTTGATCTGGCGAGATTAGACAGAAAATTCCTCCTGCTTTTTCCCATCCTCCTCTCCACCAGGTACAGAGTCACATCCCTGAACTTCACCTCCTCGCGACCCCCAGCCAAGGCAACTTCAGGCCGCCGACGCTTTCGAGCAAGAAGAGCTGTCGGAAACATCTCTGAACCAGGGCCTGGGGCTTCTGTTGCATATTCTTTAAAGCTGCATGGGGTGATGCCGTTGATGTCTTATTTTCCTTTGACAGACAAAACTGGCAGTTGGTGTGGCGTGTTTGTTTATGGTTTTGGCAAAGAGTAGAAGAGTCTTACAACAGGTGCTTTTGATTTGGCACTCGTTCTGATAGGGCACTGCCAAAACTACCACTAACAGATGGATGCAGAACACCAGGTCACAGGGAAGAAAAAAGGAAAATAATATCTGCACTGAGGGAAACATTGAATAAATAGCACAGAGTATGTTTTCACTAACTCACTGGTATGGCAATGTGACACCACAGGCCTTTATACCACACGATCACACACATTAATGTCTGATTCTTTAATTAGGACCACTCTGAACGAATAAAATGTAAAAGAAATGATTGTTTCTGAATAAAAATCCTAAATGATACAAAGCTACCCTCATCTCAGATATTGATATTTGTATCATGTCCAAACCTGTATGTCTTTCACAAAAGACAACAAATTAAGATATTTTGAAGATTACTGGTAACCAAAGTGTTAAGGCTCATTGACTTCTACTGTATGGACAAAAAACACTTTTCTCAAAATATCTTGTTCCAGAAAAGAAGACAAAACTATCAAATTTGGAATGGCGTGGGTGAGTAAATGATGACAAAATGTTCATATTTGGGTGAATCGTCCCTTTAAAATCTTAAAATGAGATGTGTGACCATCCCTTCTCATTTCCATGGTAAATCTATTGAAAGTTAAAAAAAAACTGTGGTCAAAAAAGCCTGTCATGATGATAATGGTGTTAAAAAATCTAAATGCAACTGAAGCAACTTGATCATCAGGTTTTTGAGGAACGTTTATTTGTTCATCTCTCAAACATCACTTTACTGCATTGCATTGTGATCATCTTATTAAGACATATTATTGAAGATATAGGCCCAGTTTCATAGACAGGGCTTAGCCTAAACCAGGATTAGGCCATAGTTCAAATAGGACATTTAATTATCTTTATAAACATTCCTTAGATAAAAGCATTACTGGTGTGCATCTTGAGACAAAACAAAGGCACTGACATGTTTTAAGATCAGTCAGTGCAGGTTACTTTCAGTTGAAACAGCTCAGATTTACATTTTAGTCTAGAACCAGGCTTAAGCCTTGTCTGTGAAACCGGGGGATAGAGTGACGACTGATATTTATATAAGTTTATGCTATACTGTAATAAAGATCTCATTGATTTTCATCACAAGCATCAGAATTTCATCTTACTTTTTGTCAGTAAGTACAAATATCAGCATCTGCACCGAATTACACATTTTTTATCAGTTTGAGTCTCTGAATAAAATTAAGCTATTTTTTCCTCCATATTCTCACTATATCAGACTATATGAGCCAAAGAAGAATGATGTATCAAATATAATACTCAACAGAAAAACACAAATGCAAAGGTCAAGACTATTATTTCAGACTAGATGGAAGGATGCAGAAAAGTTCACTGCAAACTCCTCCTCTTCTATAACGCAAGGCTACATGGGCAGTATTAGCCTAAAATAACAAAAGGCATAAACGAATGCAAACATGGCAAATCTACTAAAAATAGGACTTTAAACCAAGCACCTTTGACATAGGGGAATTCAAGTAAATTGGGACACTTTTGCCATAGAGATAACTGGAGAAAAATGGCCCAATTATCCTAAATCAACCCTATTGCACTATAAAGCAATAGTATGTGTCCCTCTCTTTCTAATAAATGGCTTTGGCTGTTGCAGTAATTCCAGTGAAAACAAACCTCACCACCAAACTCAACAAATAATATGGACATTGCTCTGTACACAGGGGTGTCATCAAGTTGGTGCAGAAAAAAAACTCATAAAGTGTTGCAACAAAATCTAAAGCACACAATTCCCTTGATTTCATCATTTTATGTGTAGCATTAAGGTTTGTCCTCATGGAAATCACTGGAACCTGTTAATTAGAAGTCGTCCACATGCTATTGGCCATTTAGTGTATTTTCAACACCATTTGGGATACATCTGTCTCACTTTGGCATTTCATATGAGATGGATGGTGGGCAAATTGGGATTCAATCCATATGTTTTCTCTGAAAACAATGCTTACACCAGTCTGGTTCAAGCTGTTTCCCAGTTACACAGTGAGAATATATTCATGTTCTGCAGGTGCATCTGAGTTTACTTTACCTTGTTTTTCTTATTGCATCTCACAAGTGCTGGACTGAATTTCTCCACCGAATTGTCATGGGATTTGTGAGGGCTGATCACAGTGATAAACCTCTACAGCTGTCCAGTAACGTCCAGCAGTTTCCTCACAGACGTGGCACATATGTAGTACAGCACACCATCCTGTTCCTACCGCACCACCATCTGCCTGAGCGAGCTAATGAGCCTCTACCTGCTAAGAAGAAACCCTTCATTAGCTGCTGAAGGGACGCTAAGTACCATATGTGGAGATGAACTGGTCATTGAGGGCTTTTTAGATCTTTATTATGCCTCTTCTTTACAGAAGAACTCACACTCTTTCCCTCAGCGCATCATTCACTTCCTACTGCTTTGTTTATTTATTCAGTTGACGTCTTGTTGAGTTTTTTCCCACTTTTTTTGTTTTGTTTTGTTTTGTTTTTTTGCTTATCTTTGTCCTCATCTCTGTTTTTCTAATGCATGCTCTAAGCAATCATATTACAGTTCTTACCTGGCTATTGATAAAACAGGTGCACAACTCTGGTTTCTAGATATGACTCTGGTCTCGTATATAGAGACAAAAAAATTCACCTGCTTTATCATTGAGAATCATCACTCTCTCAAGTTCATCCAATAAATAAAAAAAATATATATTTTTTTAAAGATATTATTGCCCTTTTCCGGAGTGTCTATTTATACTAAGTGCAAATAGCCTGCCTTGTTGGCAAAGGCTACACTAACGCCACTCACCAATATGTGGTGAGTGGAATAGTCAAAACTGAAAAAAGATACTCTTTTTACATCAGTGTCAGTGGCTTGGATGGTAAGGTGTGTGCATTTTTAATACGATCGACCCAAGTTCGAATCCAAAACTTTTTTTTCTCCCTTTTCAAATCTCATATGGCATAGGAAAGGCATTTAATTTCAATAAAAATTAAGGAAACAATCAAAACGTTGAAAATAAAATATCGGGTGGGGTTAGGTGGTGTAGGCAGGGCTTTGTCCCAATAAGGTGGCATCCATTTAATAACTTGAAGTAACCCGTTAACTGTCACCCCCCTTTTTGATAATAGACTTGAAAGGGCACTATTTAAAGTGAAATTGTTATAATTCATGAACAGTTTTGAATACAGACCTAAGGTTGGTCTCTTTTTGAAGAAGACAATCAGCAGATTATTGCAGAAGTGCGGTGCAGAACCGCTGTGCAGAAAGAATTAACAATGCAGATTAATTTTCATAGCCATCTTTGATCATATTTACCAAGGGTGCCGATATTTTTGGCCATGACTGTATATAAAATCAATATCACATTTGTGATTTTTGTGAAAAATGGCACTCTTCGTGTGATATTACCTATATGAAATGATATAAATATATAGGCTACATTTTCTGTCCCCATATCTTGAATTTTGGGACCATTCTAAATGCATTTTATTTTACTGAATAATGCAGTGAAATAGTCAGTCTAGCTAGTGCTTAAGCACTCATAAGTCCTCTTATAATCAATTAAGCTGTCCATACACTGTATGATAAATGAATCTCTTACTTAAATCGTAGTACATCGGCACTTTGTTGCATATGATATGATGAGGGAATTTCAGTCTGAACAAAACTCTGGTGATTCAGCGATGTCTAATCTGAACTGCATTCCTAAACTCAACAGAATCCGAGCAACGCTGTAAAAACGCGTAAAAATAAAATATAATGTAACATGTATATGTAATATGTAAAATATGTAACATGAGAAGGTCTAAATTTAATACAGCAATCGAAACTTGATTTTAAGTATCATAGTTTTATCTACACTAAGTGCGAATACCTATAGATTATATTTACACAGTTAAAATAGCAAGATTTTTTGCTATTTATTCTACTTATTGCAAATAGTGGAAATGATCTGCACCTCAGTATTGTACATTATAAAACAGTATGCAGTAATAAAGTATTGAGTGTAAATTCTCAATTTAATTCAAATTATTAAATGGATATGCATATGCTACCTTATTGGGACAATAAATCTCTCCCTACACCTACCCTAACCCTACCCCTACCATATACTTTATTTTCAACTTTTTGATTATTTTCTTCATTTTTATTGAAAATTAATGCCTTTCCGATGCCATATGAGATTTGAAGAGGAAGAAAAAAAAGTTCGGCAAAAGGCGTCATGCCTTACCTTCTATGCTACTGAAACCGGTGATTGCTGAATGTCTTTTTTCACTAGACCAATCACGCGTTTGTGGGTGGAGTTAGTGTAAATAGACACTCCTTTTAAAATATTTGCGGGTACAATTTAACCATTTCTAATCATTTGGGGAGGAGGGGGTGTACTTGTCCTCCTCAATGTCTATGGTGGTTACAGCCCTGTATCTAATAGATTACACACACTGCTGCTGCATTAGGCCTCTATAAACACTCCCATCCAAATAACCTGCTCTCTCTCTCTCTCTCGCTCTCTCTGTCTCTCTCTCTCTCTCTCTCTCTCTCTCTCTCTCTCTCTCTCTCTCAGAAGGAAACCTTAAATTGGACCAAAAGAAAACTACAGCAATGAGAGAGACCTTCTGCACAGAATCAGTTCGGGTCATTTTCTCATAACCTCAGTCTGTGTGCATGTCTTTGACAATAATGCTACGACTCTCGTTAACTTGAGGCTGGAGGTTAACTGGAGTCACACTGAACTGTAGCTTTTGTGTAATCGTAAAGCCACATCCTCTCAATTCTTCATGCCAGCGTGGGTTTGGATCCAGTCCAGGATTAAAAACGCAGGCCGGTGAAAAATGGTCTGTGTCTGAACACCTGCAGAAAGACAATTCCTGGAACAACCGTGTTAACAATAACTGCTATTAATTTTGTATAAAAACACTGCATCAGTATATAATTCATCATAGCATTATGAAGTAGCTGTTATAAAGTGAATCATTATGATTAATAATGCAATAATTATTTGTAAATATAATACACAGTGCATCACAAAAACATTATTGCCTGCATGAGACAGTTTTATGGCATCACAGTATTTTCAAATAACTGAAATGTAAATGATTGTATCTTACTAAAACTGATATTCACATATTCCCATATGCAAATTTAATATACATACATGTACTAAATTTCCATATATGAAATACATTGTCATATATGGAGCTTGTTGGAAATTCTGTCAATACATACTGATTCTGTAAGTAAATATATACAGTCATGGCCAAAAATATCGGCACCCTTGGTAAATATGATCAAAGAGGGCTGTGAAAATTTATCTGCATTGTTAATCCTTTTGATCTTTTATTTAAAAAATTCACAAAAATATAACCTTTCATTGGATAATAAGAATTTAAAATGGGGGAACATATAATTCCCATTTCCACCATCAGGGCAATAATTAATAATTTTCAATCAACAGAAAATGGTGCGAAACTGCCTGGAAGTGTGTCTATATCGTCCTAATGCACGGTGAGAAGGAGAGTTTGAGTGGCTAAAGACTCTCCAAGGTTAGTTAGGGTTAGGGTTAGCTCAATGCCAAACATCTTCTCGATCACATGCTATGGTTTGTTAGGTAGTTGCAATTTTAAAAGGAAATGACAAACGTTATTAAAAGCATCAGAGCAGAAAACCACATGTGAGCTCACTTTACATATTCTCATTGCTTCCTGTTCAGAGAAAAACTCCTAAGACTTGGCCATCTAAAAGTGAGTAAGTGGATATATTTGAAATCACCCACAACTGATCTTTGTTCTCCATTATGCACTATGTCTGCTGCATGTGTACAAGCTGTACGGGAGACTGGGGCTAGTTGACACACTTTTTACTTCAGTGAAGTTCATTTTGAAAGTCAGTGTCTGTATAAATACACAACGTACAAGCCTGGACTATTGAACATTATGGAACAAAAGCTTTTGAGCATTTGTCAGTTCTATTTATAGTCCATTGAATGTGCATTTCTGTGGCACGATTTTCTGTTTATATTTGGCGTACTATTTATATGCACAAATGGACTTTGACGTGCATATGATACAAAATTGGTAGGTTTAGGGGTAGGTGCATATTATATGTATGCCAAAATGCATATTATATGCATGCAAAAACTGATATTGATACCCATTTTTTATGAGACCGGGCTCTTATTTTCACAATGGACACTGAAGTAAAGCAGCTTTACCAAACAATTAATAGTATCTGAAATTCTGTAGGGTTCTCAATTCACTTAAAAAAAAATATATATATATATATATATATTATATGTTAAACAAATAATTTCATACATACAACATACATAAAATATGTATATATTATTATTATTATTAATAAACGTATTATTTGGCCTGTGACCAAGATGGCGCCGATGATGCCAGCTATTGTGCGTTGCTCTTCAGTGTTTGTACTGTTTTTGTTTGTTTTTCCTGTTTCTTGTTTTTCAAATACGATCAGTTTTACCAGGGTTGACCTGCTGAACATTCGGCAGAACACACCACAAAATATTTTACCGGATTTTGATTTTTCGGACGTTTTGCTGGGGGAAGAGAGCGCTCGTGAAGCTTCGTCAGCACGGATTTAGAACGGTGTTGCCTAGCCAGGGCCGGCGCCAAGGGGGGGCACTCGCGGGCCGTGCCCCCCCAAACGAGTTACTGCCCCCCCTCCACTTTCCATCCTCTCCCCTCCTTGCTGAACGCAATCGATTTTGAAAGCGAAAGTACCGATAAGATTCAAGAGATTCAAGATTCAAGATTTTTATTTGTCACATATACAATTATACAGAGTATAACCAGCACTGAAATGTAGGTCAGGTCCGCTCCAAGGACAGTGCAATTATATAGACAAATATTAAGAAAAAGAAAAGTAGAAAATAAAAAAATAAAATAAAATAAAAAGAATAAAATAAAAGATAAGATAAAAAATATAAATATAAATGTGCAGGTCAGTATGTTGTTGACATAAATAGTAATATAAGAGGAATGTGCAAAAGAATGTGCAAAATAGTTGTACAGGGTATTTAAATAGCAGCATATGAGGTAGAAAAAATTATGAATAGCTTATTGATATGGTGATATTTACATGGAGTCAAGTGATGTTATGACACAGAATTAGAGTTTAGGAGCCTGATGGCCTGGGGGAAGAAGCTTCTCATAAGTCTCAAAACAGCACACATAAGAAAGCGATTGCACGCTTTAGCGAGCGTCAGCAACGCTCTGTGCAATCGACACCCCCACCCCCCGATGAGACATTGAGACACGGACCGTGTACGACACGGACACAGACCCCACAGACACACACACACACACACACACGTGATTTGTGCCCCCCCCTAGAAATTTAAATGCACCACCGATGGAGGTGACCTGGCGCCGGCTCTGTGCCTAGCATCCATCTGGCGAATCTCCGCTCTCTACCCTACAAAATGGACAAACTCCTTCTGCTCTCCCGGACAAACAAGGATTTTTCTAACTCTGCTGCTCTGTGATTCACGGAAACCTGACTGAATGGCGACATACCGGACAGCGTGCTACATCTGCCTAATTATCAGCTGATCAGAGCAGATCGGGACACGGAATCAACGGGGAAATCACGTGGCAGCGGGACGTGCTTTTACATCAATGAGAGGTGGTGTACAGATGTAACTGTGTTAAAGAAGATGTGCTGTTCAGATCTAGAAACGCTCTTCATTAACTGCAAGCCGTTCTATTCGCCGCGGGAGTTCTGCTCATTCATTCTCGTGAGTATTTACATTCCACCGCAAGCACACGTGAGCACAGCTTTACAGAAACTCGCTGACTCTGTTTTAATCATTCTCGGGGACTTTAATAAAGCAAATCTCTCCCGCGAACTGCCAAAATACAGACAGCACATCACATGTCCTACCAGAGACAGTAATATATTGGATCACTGTTACACAACAATAAAGGACGCATATCACTCTGTTCCACGAGCAGCTTTAGGACTCTCTGATCACTGTTTGGTTCATCTTATACCGTCCTATAGGCAGAACTGTTAAAAGATGGACTAACGAAACAGAGCGGGATCTACAAGCCTGTTTCGACCTGACTGATTGGACTGTTTTTGAAGCCACTGCCACCGATCTGGACGAGCTCACAGAGACTGTAACATCTTATATCAGTTTCTGTGAGGACATGTGCATTCCTACCAGGACTCATCTAATCTACAACAATGACAAACCATGGTTCACTGCCAAACTCAGACAGCTCCGTCAGGCCAAAGAAGATGTTTACAGAAAGGGGGATAAAGTCTTGTACAAACAGGCCAAATACACACTGGAAAAGGAGATCAGAGTGGCAAAGAGGAATTATTCTGACAATCTCAGGAAATAATTATCTTCCAGTGATCCTGCTTCAGTGTGGAAAGGAATGAAAGATATCACCAGTTACAAGTCACCATCCCCCAGCACTCTGGAGAATCAACACCTGGCAGACGACTTAAACGAGTTCTTTTGTCGTTTTGAACGATCACCCCACACCCGCCCTGAACACCTCTCCACACAACCATTCACACCTCCAGCAACCCCTCTCTCCCCCACACCTACAATTCAAATCAGCGAAGAAGATGTGCACCAGGTCTTCAGGAAGAACAAAAGAAGGAAAGCACCAGGCCCTGACGGTGTGTCACCAGCCTGCCTAAAAACCTGTGCTGAGCAGCTGGCCCCCATCTTCACACAGATCTTCAATAGATCACTGGAGCTGTGTGAAGTCCCCTCATGCTTCAAACGCTCCACCATCATCCCCGTCCCAAAGAAACCCAAAATTACTGGACTTAATGACTACAGACCTGTGGCCCTAACATCTGTAGCCATGAAATCATTTGAAAGACTGGTTTTGGCTCATCTGAAGGACATCACTGGACCCTTACTGGACCCCCTGCAGTTTGCCTACAGAGCAAACAGGTCTGTGGATGATGCAGTCAACATGGGACTGCACTTCATCCTGCAGCATCTGGACAGACCAGGGACTTATGTGAGGATCCTGTTTGTGGACTTCAGCTCTGCTTTTAACACCATTATCCCGGAAACCCTTCAAAATAAACTAACTCAGCTCTCCGTCCCCACCTCCGTCTATCAGTGGATCAACAGCTTCCTGACAGACAGACAGCAGTTAGTAAAACATGGTAAATTCACACCCAGCACACGTACCATCAGCACTGGAGCTCCTCAGGACTGCGTTCTCTCCCCACTGCTCTTCTCCCTCTACACCAACGACTGCACATCTAAAGACCCCTCTGTCAAGCTCCTGAAGTTTGCAGATGACACCACACTGATCGGCCTCATCCAGGACGGTGACGAGTCTGCTTACAGACAGGAGGTTAAGGAGCTGGCTGTCTGGTGCAGTCTTAACAACCTGGAGCTTAACACGCTCAAAACTGTGGAGATGATTGTGGACTTCAGGAGAAACCCCCCTGCTCTCCCCCCACTCACCATCATGAACAGCACTGTGACTGCAGTGGAGTCATTCAGATTCCTGGGCACCACCATCTCCCAGGACCTGAAGTGGGATATTCACATAGACTCCATTGTCAGAAAGGCCCAGCAGAGGTTGTACTTTCTTCGCCAGCTGAGGAAGTTCAACCTGCCACAGTCATCTGCACGTCAATAACTGTCTGGTTCAGCTCAGCTGCCAAATCTGACCTCAGAAGACTACGGAGAGTAGTCCGGACTGCTGAGCGAATCATTGGTACAACCCTCCCCACTCTCCAAGAACTGTACTCATCCAGAGTGAGCAAAAGGGCTGGTAAAATCACTCTGGACCCCTCACATCCAGCACACTCCCTCTTTGAACTGTTACCGTCTGGTCGACGCTACAGAGCTCTGAGCACCAGAACGACCAGACACAGGAACAGTTTCTTCCCTCAGGCAATCCATCTCATGAACACTCAACAATAAACGTAGAACACACAACTAATACATTATCCATTCACCACACTCCCTTATTTTATTTTTATTTTCTCATTTTCTAATTTGCACATACTTGACATGTACATACATAGTTGTCTATATTATATATTGTGTTTTTGCTGCTTTGTACATTGCTTATTTGGTTATTTGTTGTTATTTTATTATCTGTCTCCTGTCCTGTTGCTGTCTCTCTGTTGCACTGTGGAGCTTCTGTCACTACAACAAATTCCTTGTATGTGTAAACATACCTGGCCAATAAAGCTCATTCTGATTCTGATTCTACTTTAAAAAGCAGTTAATTCAAAGCTGCCAAACGACAATACAAAAACAAAGTTGAAGAACAATTCAAATCCAACAACGCAAGAAGCATGTGGCAGGGTATCAATAACATAACAGATTTCAGAGGGAATAAACCAGCTACTGTGAACATTGCCGCCTCTGTACCGGACGAACTTAATCAGTTTTATGCTCGTTTCGAGGCTCACAACACCGCCCACACAGAGCGCGCTCCCGCGGCTGTAGCAGAAGAGGCGAGCGCACTTTCCTTTTCTGTCGCAGATGTAACCCGATCCTTCCGACGGGTGAACATCCGCAAGGCTGTGGGTCCCGATGGCATCCCAGGCCGTGTGCTCCGAGCATGCGCATTCCAACTGGCCGGGGTTTTCACAGACATTTTTAACCTTTCCCTCTCTCTGTCTGTGGTTCCCGCATGCTTCAAAAAATCCACCATTGTGCCCATTCCAAAGAAAAATAAAATCACATGCTTGAATGACTGGAGGCCCATTGCTCTGACACCCATCTTCAGCAAGTGCTTTGAGAAACTAATCAGAGACTACATCTGCTCTGTGCTGCCTGACTCACTGGATCCCCTACAATTTGCATATCGCAGAAACCGTTCCACGGACGATGCTATTGCCTTCACCCTGCACACTGCTCTCTCCCACCTGGAAAATAAGAACACCTATGTGAGAATGCTGTTTGTGGACTACAGCTCAGCATTCAATACTATAGTGCCTGCCACACTGGTTGAGAAGCTCCAGACTCTGGGACTAAACGGATCTCTGTGCAGCTGGATCCTGGACTTCCTGACAGGCAGATGTCAGGTGGTCAGAATGGGCAACAACACTTCATCCCCGCTGACCCTCAACACTGGTGCTCCTCAGGGCTGCGTCCTCAGCCCACTCCTGTACTCCCTGTACACACATGACTGTACAGCAACACACAGCTCCAACGTCATCGTCAAATATGCTGACGACACAACGGTGATAGGCCTGATCACTGACAACGATGAGACGGCCTACAGAGAGGAGGTGAGAACCCTGACTAAATGGTGTCAAGAGAACCACCTCTCACTCAACATCGACAAGACCAAGGAGCTGGTGGTGGATTTCAGGAGACAGAGCAGAGAACACACACCCATCACCATCGACATGACACCTGTGGAGCGAGTAAACAGTTTCAAATTCCTCGGTGTTCACATCACTGAGGATCTCACATGGTCCGCTCACACAGATGCAGTGCTGAAGAAGACACACCAACGCCTCTTCTTCCTGAGACGGCTGAGGAAGTTTGGAATGAGCCCCAGCATCCTCAGATCATTCTACACCTGCACTGTGGAGAGCATCCTGACCGGCTGCATCACCGCCTGGTTTGGAAACAGCACTGCTGGCAACCGCAAAGCTCTGCAAAGGGTCGTGCGAACTGCCCGTCACATTGTTGGAGGTGAGCTTCCCTCCCTCCAGGACATCTACACCAGGCGGTGTATAAAGAAAGCCCGGAGGATCATCAATGACTCCAGCCACCCGTCCCACAGACTGCTCTCTCTGCTGCCCTCAGGAAGACGTCTCCGCAGCATCCGATCCCGCACTAGCCGACTGAGGGATAGCTTTTTTCCTCAGGCTATCAGGCTAATGAACAGTCGAAATTAATACACCCTACAGCACACTCCCACTTTACAATATACCACGCACTGCACTTTAATTCCAATACAGTTCAAACTGGACTACCAGTACACTACTGCACAAATACAACAATCTTTTTGCCAGCACTGGATACCATCCAATGCACATCCATGACATTTGCACATCCGGTTTATATATAATCTGCTGCATCTTCGCATATTACTGTGTGTATATAACGTAGAATGTGTACTACATACTGTGTATAATGTGTATCGGTAACTGTATGTCTGTCTAATAGTACACTGTGTGTACTGAGTATATGTATGTGTATATTACACATTGTCATCTGTATAAGTCTGTACGTATGTATGGTAATGTCTATATGTAAATTGTTTCTGCAGTGTCTGGAGCACGCTCTCAAGAATTTCACTCACGAAGGCACATGTGCTGTGGTGATGTGACAATAAAAGTGATTTGATTTGATTCTGATTCTGATTTATTGTTAGAGAAAAAACTTGGAAAAACCACACAATGTTTGATAAATAACTTTTTTTCAGGGCCTTTATTCTCCATTTTTTCCTCTATTCATTTTTAATAATAAATCATACAAATATATATATATATATATATATTTTTTTTTTTTCATTTGATTTGATTTGTGAAAAATTTGCAGAAACCAGGCCCAAAATACAAGTCATTTAACAAACATTTTCACCAGGTAAAATATATTCATAAATAAAAATAATAAAATAGATCAAAAGGTCATTAAATAAATCACATCGGTTGAACTTTGTCATATTGTATAATAGTAAATTATAGTATTATAATTTATGTATTTGTTTATTTATTAAATGTATATAACATATAATTATCTTCAGGACAAACATGTATGCAAAAATGGACTTCTAAAACATCAAAACATTGTTTTTTGTTTTTATTTTACAAAAAATGTTTAATAAGTTGCCATAAAATAAAAACGGGGAAAATGTGACAACTTGCCCCAAACTGCCATAAGTTTGCTTGAAAGTAGCAAATAACCCAACTTTTTCAAATCACCAACCACAACCAAACAATTGGCTAAAAACCTCACAGTTCCTGACATTAAGCTCATGTAACAGCTAGTTCCGCTCTAAAATGTGTTCTCGGGTTTATCTTTCATTTCCCTTTCTGTCTCTGTTTTCCCACAGAGAAGGGCTTTACTTTAAAAAGCAGTTAATTCACACTTTATGTGCATTGTTAAGTTGCCTCAAAATCACACGTCAGTTGAAATACTCTGCTGTGGCTTTGCATACCTAAATAAATTAAATCCTCACCACAGTTTCTGACAGAGAAGTGTGAGAACATATTCGCATAGGGTCAGTTACCGTCAAGAGGAACTTCCCATGTTGCATGAACTTGCCTCATACGATAAAGAGCAGTAAAGCCTCTGCTAAATGTTAGTTATCATCAGAGCCGGTTGAGAGGAGTTAGTCTTGACAACTGACCAGGATGAGTTTACCAACCAGAGAGCAATGTGAGGGCTGGAGTCCAACGCAGGTCGCTGCTCTTCTGAGTCAGGTGAGCATTTGGAGATTCAATTTATGTTTTTTTGCAAGAGATATTAGCAAGACTGCTCACCTTTTCAATATTTTTTATTATTTTATTGATGTGCTGCACACAATGTTCATTCACGACTATGTCAAATTACTAAAACGTAATGTTGTTTGTTGACAGCACAACATGAAAGACTGTGCTGACGCTGTACAGAGAAACAAGATTGACGGCTGTCGCTTTCTGGTAGGTTCCTTTCTTGCTCAATATTGATGTTTTCTCTTTGCAAATGGCGCATTTAGCTAAATCAAATCTGTTTTCTTTAATCATTTATATGAGTTGTTTCCACTAATTCACACATTTTAGATCAGATCAGTGATAAATGTGATTAAAAAAACACACTTTCACATGGGGAACCGAAACCTGACTTATTTAAATGTGTAATGATGACTGCTGTGGTTTCTGTAATGGATTTGCATTGATGCAGATATTAGATCAGTGTCCCAAATGTGGTCTGACAAAGACTTTTCATGATCTAACTGGGATAGTTTAGCTGAATCAGCGAAGCAGGTTTGGGTGAGATTACCTGTAGGAGTGCTTGGGAAACCTGTTTGGAAACAGTCATTATGTTTGCTGTTCTGTTTGGTGACAGAGAAATTACGCCCTTCATAACGTGGGTAATTAATAATTTGACATTTCCCAATGAAATAGGGTATTCAATGAGGAAAAAATGAATGGTGGGGCTTGAAGTAGGCTGAAATTAGGTTATCAGTCCAACAACAAATTTACTGACTGAGCGCCATATAAACTCTAACTCGATTCAGCCTGAATCTATTCAAATCAATTACAATATGTGTGGATATCACTGATTTGTTAGATTGTGTGTAGACAGTATGTGTGTAGTTTTGTGATAATGGCTGGCAAATTTAATAAATTAATAAATCAACTATTAAAGAATTAAATTAACTTAAATAAAATAAAAAAATTAAAAAGCTTTCAGCCTGAGACCCTGGGATAGGTCCCAGCATAAAAGAAAATTAAAGAAAATTAAAGTAAAGAAAAGAAAAGAAAAGTAAAGAAAAGCAAAGAAAAGAAAAGATGTACGGGTTCAGACTTTTTATATAATCTCATTGAAAGTATGTTGAACATTAAATACACTTTATTTTTGCTTTGTTGACTCAAAAATAAAATAAAATAAAATAAAATAAAATAAAATAAAATAAAATAAAATAAAATAAAATAAAATAAAATAAAATAAAATAAATTATAAAATACAAAAAAAACAGAAAAATTTAAAGAAAAAATAATAGAAAACCTCTTATATGTTGAAAATTAAATACACTCGAAAATAAAATGCAAAAATAAAAATATAGACAGAGAAACTAAAAGAAAAAATAATAAATAAAAAAGAAAACTTCTTACCTGTTTTTATGCTTCTTCATTATCTCATTAAAAGTATGTTGAAGAGGAAATACGTGATTTCTTATTTCTGTTTTTCTGATTTAAAATATAAATTAAAATAATAAGATATAATGAAATAAATGAAATAATACAAAAAATTATACAAAAAGAAAAAAAAGTAAAGAAAATTAGAAAAAAACATAACTGAAAGGAAACTTCTTACCTGTTTTGGATGCTTTTTAATTATCTCATCAAAAGTAGGTTATGTTGAAAATAAATTACATCGTTCCTCATTTTTGTTTTGTTGACTCAGCGAGTTGCCCTCCTTCTTTTAGATTAGGGAAAAAAACACTGCTTCCTAAATAGTGATTGACCAGCCAGTACTTTCATTCACTCACAAAAAAGCCATTTTTTCCATTTGTAGCCTTACTGGCACTAGACCAGTACAAATATACTCTATTTGTGTGAGCTTCATCGGTCTCCTGCTCAAAGTTCAGCGAAGTCGCAGCATCGTGCCGTATGTTTAGGACGTGTTTTCCTCTATTACTCCTCTACATCACTCCCACTGTCCTCCTGAATGGGTGTTAAGGGCATATATTAGACATCTTTGCATATTCATGTGGTGTGTATGCGGTAACCATCTGGTGAAAGAGTCTGTAGATCACAGGAACGTTTCCTCTGTGAGTGTGTGCTGAGAGCCTGATGAGCCATTTGTAAACAGAACATGATCACTTTTTGTTGGGGAGTAGTGGGATAAAATAACCAACGATCTCTGTAAAAATGTTATTATCAGAAAGTAAATATGTTTTTTTTTTTCCAATTACATTATAATGCCAAATAATTAACCACCTTTTTAAAGATTCAACAACAGTTCAAAAAAAAACTTGAACAGCTTGTTTGATTATGAAAATATTTAAGGCAGCAACTGATATAAAAAAAAGCTGAAATAAATATAACATGAAAAACGAACATTACAAATGTTTATTTGGGAACTAACTGAAATAAGATGAAGCTGGAGCACTAAAATTACTTACTAAATAATAAATAAAATAATATTAATAAATAAAATGTAAAACTAAAACTGAAAAAAATCAATTAAAGCACAAATAGTAATATAAAAAACACAAAGCCAATTCAAAATATTAATAAAAACTATAATAGTAATTCTTAGTGTTTTTTATTGAAATAAAAAGTAAATATAAGATGAAAACCAACTAACTGTTTCCTTGTCAACTAATGGAAATAAGTTTAGGTTGAAGAACCTACTAAAATGACTGGAAATAAATAAAACCTAAAGCTAAAAATGAAATTAAAATAAATTAAACCTGTAGATAAAAGGGGGGAAAAAACACTATTAATAAAATTAAAAATTACATAAAGTTATTTTAAAATTAAAATGAAAAATTGTATGTGAATGAAATCTGAAAACAAGAAAATTAAAAGCCAATTCAAAATATTAATAAAAACTATAATAGTTTTTTATGTTGAATCAGTGGCAAAATTTACTGAGTAATGAGTAACTCAACTACATTTTTCTTTTAAAAGCTATTTTTCCAACAAGAAGCAGAGGTCAAAACATTAGAGGCCTGTTTTTATAAATCACAACCCTGTGATTTCAATAGGTAAAGCACAGGAGAGAAACGAGGCACGTCAGGAGTCTTCAATCATGAGCAGCTTGCAGCTTGGAAAGCAATTCTCTGCTGCTTCGCCAGCGCCGGCCGTTCTCAGATCAGTGTGAAAGATGAAAAGTGTCAACACAAGAGTCCTGGAGTCCGTTTGCTTGTCTTCTCCTCTTTCAGTACAGAAGTAACTGTGGCGTTTCATTCAGACAGAGCGCTGGGTCAAACTCGACGATCTCGTGTTCTTGATACAGAATTCCTCTGATGTCTTTCACGGCTTGCAGACAGTTTTGGACCGAGTTGTGAAAGCGAGGGGTGAGTGGATGTGGGACTCGAGCTGAGACTCTGCTGAGCTTTTTAATATGCAGCTGTGATTCCAGGCCTCTGCTGAAGTGTCTCTCTCCGACTCCTGGAGAAACTCCACATAAATAATTCACTTCAGCAAGCAGCATCCAGGAGGCGCAAGGGTGAAATATTCCATATTTTATTCTGTGTCAAAAGGCTAAGCTTGATTTTTAGGCAGGGCTAGGTGATTTTCTTGTCTTTGTCTCTTCAGAGAGCTGCAGGGATTCAGAGCACTCAACCTCTTGCATTTGTCTCTATTAGAGCCGTTTCCCTTCAGATTCTTAAGAAAGGCGCCTCGCTAAATTTGGATGGCAGGGGTTTTGAAGCTTGGGTCAATTCAGATGCATCATGCAGGAAGTATTACTCTGAAAGCAGAAGGATTTGTGACAAACATTTTCACTTATAGCTTGATATCTGAGGCTAACTAAAGCCTTATTCATGTGACGGTGTCAACCAAAGTTCACATGCAATCAAAATTTTAAAAAATAAATAAAACAAAAATACAGAAATATAGTAACATAAATTAAAAGTAATATAAGCCTTCAGCTTATTTAAAAAAATAAAATAAAAGGCCTCCAGCTTATTTACTGCGTTAGACTACAGTATCCACACAAAAATTTTAAATAAAATAAAATAACCCCAAAATATGATGTCCTTGACTAATGCCATTGTTAAAAATATCAACATTCTAAACACAGCTTAGAACACCCTAGCAGCCAGTGTTATTTTAGTATTACTGAGGTTTTAGTGTAGATTTTAATTATATTTTATTTTTGTATTTTTCATTTTTACCTTAATTTTAGTTCAACTTTTAGTAATTCTGTTGTGTGTTTTGGTCACCCCAACAACAGCATGGCAACATTCAAAAAACATCCTGGCAACTACATAGCAATGTACTAAAAACACCCTAGCAATCACATAGGAACATTCTAAAAACACCCCCACAACACCCCAGCAACTGCGTAGCAACATTCTAAAAACACCCTAGCAATGGCATAGCAACATTCTTTAAAAAACCCAGAACACCCCAGCAAGTCCATAGCAGCATTCTAAAAACACCCCAAAAACACCCTAGCAACCACATAGAAATGTTCTAAAAACACCTTAGCAACCACACAGTAACGTTCTAAAAACAACCTGTGTAGCAACATTCTAAAAACACCCTATCAACTGCATAAAATTTTAAAAACACCCCTGAACACCCTAGCAACCGCACTCTAAAAACACCTTAGAACACCCCAGCAGCTGTGTAGCAACATTCTAAAAACACCCCAGAATGCCCTAGCAACCACATAGCAACATGTTAAAAGCAGTGCTGCAGTGCCATTGTAGCGCCCTGACAAACACTCAAAACACCTTCACACCACGACAGTCTTCTGCATGAGCAAACACCACTCATTTCCTCCAGACAATGTCAGAATGTCATTTAAAGTAAAGGTGCATCTTCAGGAATATTCAGACTCAGTAAAGACTAAAAAGGACAAAATGAAAGGAGGCCTAAGTGTTGCAACATCAAACATAAATAGGCCGAATGCAGTACATTTGATTGAGGATCATTTCTGTGGGGCTCAGAGGATTCATTCAGGATGGTTTTTCTTCCTTTTGATGGTCTCCTGTCATCACAGTATGTCTATCAAAACACTCCGATGTATGGACTTTCTCCAACACACTTTGAGTGCATATGGCACAAGCAGGTGAATTGGAACGCTGGCTAAGGACTCCACCTAGTGTTAGAAATTAGAAAAAAGGCCTGTTAAAGTTTTCTGATTACACAGAATTTGGCAGCTACTTCATATAATATCAAATCAAATAGAAATTCTTTCAGGCTGTATATCTGAATCAGTTTGTGTTCCCTGGGAATGTATGGATCTGATCAACATTTAAGCCAAAACAGATGCTCAGTGAGTCCATTATTATGGAGTGGAAAAACACCATCAGCAACTCTTTTAACATGGGCTATAGTTTTTCATTCCAAACATAACCAGTGTGTCCCAAAACAGAAAAATGCTAAATTAGTAAGGGACATAACATTGAGATAACAACTGAATTAGTCAGTGTGGTTACTGAAGGTGTTGATGTTGATGAGTGTGATGAGTTCACCTTTTGGCTTTTCTTACTTAGAAATCACATTCTGTGAAATAATATGTTGTTTTTCTTACTATGATCTACTATTGTAAAGTATATCATGTACAAGATTTAATGGCAAACTATTATTATTAAGAGTGTACATTTTTATCAGCAACACCAATATTCGTGCATTATTTTGTATGTGTTTATTTCTTTATTTAAAATTTTAATAAAAATTTTTAATATATTTAATTTATTTAATGCAAGAAAATAAATAAATATTTAAATATCCTATTATTATAATTTAATTTCAGGCCACGTGTCAATGACTTATAATATATCTTTTTACGTTTTTTAACAACTGAAACACATTAAATGACACCAATTCATATAAACTGATCAGAAACAAAGCAATATAACAATATTTGCATGCATATTTCTAAAACCATTTAATGAAAACTATTTAATGAAAATTAATACATTCTAAAGTTTGATGAAAACAAATATGCAGAAAGAATCAGGTGTCCCAGGTGTTTTATAATTATTATATTTATCTGTTTAATCACTGAAAAGTTCAAACAAGTTTATATTCAGCAAAGGTAGTGTGTGTGTGTGTGTGTGTGTGCGTGTGCGTGTGCGTGTGTGTGTGTGTGTGTGTGTGTGCGTGTGCGTGTGCGTGTGCGTGTGTGTGTGTGTGTGTGTGTGTGTGTGCGTGTGCGTGTGCGTGTGCGTGTGTGTGTGTGTGTGTGTGTGTGTGTGCGTGTGCGTGTGCGTGTGCGTGCGTGTGCGTGTGTGTGTGTGTGTGTGTGTGTGTGTGCACCTGGTATTCATCACGTCCTGGGGACCAAATGTCCCCACAAGGATAGTAATACCAGTAAATCTTAATCTTGTGGGGACATTTTTTGGTCCCCATGAGGAAACAAGCTTATAAATCATACAGCATAAAGTTTTTTGAAAATCTAAAAATGCAGCATGTTTCCTGTGAGGGCTAAGTTTAGGTGTAGGGTTGGTGTAGGGCAATAGCACATACAGATTGTACAGTATAAAAACCATTACGCCTATGGGATGTCCCCATAAAACATGGAAACCCAACATGCGTGTGCGTGTGTGTGTGTGTGTGTGTGTGTGTGTGTGTGTGTGTGTGTGTGTGCGTGTGTGTGTGTGTGTGCACGTGTGTGTGTGTGTGTGTGTGTGTGTGTGTGTGTCTCACAGAAACATTCAAACAGAACCAGACTGTCACTAAACATTACTGATTCTCTTTGCAGAAATTCTCCTTGAAGTTATACAACACTGACGAGTTATGGAAAACTTTACTCTATATGACAGACTGAACTCAGAATATGGAAGTGATTTTTTTAACTCTGTTGTTTCTCTTGCAGACGCTCTCGGACGGTGACCTCAACAAATTCAGCTTCATTCATCGGCCGTAAGGAATCAGTTTCCGTTTCTATTTCTATACACTCTCCGCCCCGCAGTCTATTTGTAGAAGTGAATCCCCAGTATTTTTCTCATGTGTTCCTCATTGATGGTGGTCAATGATTGTCTGCAGGAATGAGGAAGCTGCTGGACTAGTTTTACATCTATCAATATTTTCACTACCAGTGCTGGGAAGGTTACTTAGGAATTGTAATCCATTACTAATTACAAATTACAAGACAAAAATTGTATTTAAGTAACATAATCTGGATTAGGCATATTAGGTAATGTAATCGGACTACTTTTAGATGCCTTTAAGATACTTTTGACTTAACTACTGGGACAAAAAAATATATTCCATTTTTAATCAATAAACATGAAAATATTACATGAGTAATATTTAAAAGTCCTCCAGATTTGAAATATTTTCACCCAGACTGAATAATTAGTGAAGTCCCCGGGACATGATGAAGAAATACTGTAGTATTTCACGGCTACGCATCGGCAGTGTTTAGTTACTTGCAATTATATGTAATTACACATGACCTAATTGACTGATTGGTGCTTTTGTTCAGAGGCGTGGATTGCAAATCTATACATTGCATAAAAATACTAATTAAGTTTCTGTGCAGTTGTAGCCACCTGACTAGTGCATGGTATGCTCCATTAATTACACAAAAACTGGAAGACTGTCCAAATAGAAGTGGTAGGTTCATTTAGAAAGGAAACATTGAAAGAAAAGAAAAAAAGAAAGACTTGCCCTGTGTCCCAATTTGCATATTATCCACCCTAAATAGTATTGAAAATGACTAATATCACATAGAATTTAGGATGGATAGTATGCACATTGAGATGCAGGCTAGGTGTTCATACATTATGAATAATTTACTGCCATTGTGTGAAGCTATGTAAAATATGCAATCATGCAATCCATAAAAAATCATTGTAATGGATTATGTAATCTAGATTACATGTAATCAGTTACTACCCAGCACTGTTCACTACTAAAACTATAAAACATACCCCTGGTTTCAGTCTAGTCCTAGATTAAAATGTCAACTGAAAGAAACTTGTACCGATTGATCTTAAAATATATCCGTGCCTTTGTTTTGTCTCAAGATGCACACCAGTAATGCTTTTTCTAAAACATGTTTATAAAAACTTCTGTGAAACCAGGCCATAGATATTTTAGCAATCCAATGTTGTTGTTGTTGTCAGAATATACACAAATACACCAGCACAGAACATTAAATTATGTTTCTTTACTTGGTTTGCAGATCAAGCAGAATGTTTGACCTACTAGGCCTAAATATACTGAAATTTTAGGAATGTGAATTTTTCAAAGATACAAATCAGTATATGGTCAGAACGCAAAACAAATCAGTAAAGAACATTGAATTGCTACTTTTATGTTGTTACTTTATGTGTTGATCTAATGTTATATTTGCACTCTATATAATTTGTAATTATTTATAAAAAATATAATAATCTTTCATCCAATTTTTATTGTAATTTATTTCTCTATATTTTACAAAATGCATGAAAAAATTACAGAATGTTTTCACTTCTAAATATCCTACAAGATTTAGACATTTTAGCGATGTATTTTTTTTTTTTGGCAAAGAAACAAATATATATTTTATAAAGTGCAGACAAGACCAACTGAGCAAAAAGCCAGTTCCTCGTCAGTTACAAATGCAACCAAAAATAAAATGCTTACTTTCACTAACCTTTACAAACATTTTTAGAAAAGTCAAGCAGTTTGTTTCATATCCATGAAGTAAAACACATCTGCACATTTGTTTAATTATGAATACAAATGCATTAAATATCATTCATAGTGCAGCCTCTTGACTGTTAGAAAAAAAAAAAGAGCGCAATAATCAAGTTCATTCATGGAAACATTCATAATTATTATTAGATGCATAAAAATTTGCAAAATGCACAGACAGAGAACTGAAAAGACAGAGACGCAAGAAATAGCATTGTTTCATTGAAGTGAATCAGTTCAAAGTGGCTCTAAATATAGAGGTAACATGACGTTCAACAGCAGTTTCATAATCCTCATTACCAACCACTTCTGTGGAAAAAAAAAAATCGCCCTCCTCAACACATCTGCAGCATGTGCTGCTTAACCACCGATGTCCAACACGCTCAGTATGAGCCATTCAACTACTACCTGACACTCAACTAGCAGCTCATATTACTAACTCACCGCAGTCAGAATGGAGCATTTCAACAGATTCACGGCTCCTGCTACGGATAAACTTAGGTAAGACAAACTCTGAAATGATTTAGTTTCACTATTATCTAAGCATAAGGAAGTCGTCTGCGCTCAGTTTCAGTTTACATTACAGGGATTCACTTAAAATACTTTTCAATAAATCAAAATGTTTGCATTTAGTAAATCCGTATAAGTAAGCAACTGAAAAACAGCAAATGATTTATCAATATATTGTTTTTTTATCTGCATCTCTCAAAACTAACAGGAAGCTTTTGAAATTCCACTAAAATCATTATTTACAAAAAGTAAAACCGTTTAAGATAAGTGTTCTTTGTTTGTTTTGTTTTGTAAATTTGTGCTGAAACTGACTGCTGCTCATTGTGGCCAGGACACTCCTGTGAGAGGCTATCAATAAAAGTTAAATAAAAAAAATATAATCAGATATACAACAATACTTGACACCAATGAAGGTCAGTGACCGGCTCGTATCGACTGATGGATATCTTGAATTTAGTGAGTGGTTTAAGCTGGATTGTGTTGAGTTTCTATGCGGCGGTGAGGACTGTAATCATATTCATCATGTGTCTCGGTCACCTCTGTCTCTAGACGTTAGCAGCTCAGACGCTGTCTGTCAGACGCAGTTCACTTGGTTTCTGATAAGCTGTTAAAACACAGGCTTTACGCTTCAACAGAGACTTACAGAACGTCTGAGAGCTTCACGAAGCATGTGTACTGGTATAAATACCTATCCATCGATCTGACCATTTAAAACAAAGTGTTTTAAAAGAAATTAATAATTTTCTTCAGGAAGGATGCCTTGAATTAATCAAAAGTGACAGTAAAGACATGCATGATGTTATGAAAGATTTCTATTTCAAATAAATGCTGTTCTTTTGAACTTTCTATTCATCAAAGAATCTTGAAAAATCAAATGTAACACAGTTTCCACAAAAATATTGGGCGGCACAACTGTTTTCAACATTGATAATAATCAGAAGTGTTTGTTGATCAGTAAATCAGTATATTAGAATGATTTCTGAAGATCATGTGACACTGAAGACTGGAGTAATGATGCTGAAAATACAGCTGCAGATCACAGAAATAAATTACAGTTTAACAGATATTCAATAGAAAACAGATATTTTAAATTGTAATAATATTTCAGAATTTTTACTGTATTTTTGATCAAATAAATCCAGCCTTCTTTCTATTACAAAAGACACCTTACCAATCAAACTTTTCATGTGCTTTTATTAACTCGTGTTTTTATTTTCAGGCAGCTCCAGAAAATCGTTCAAGACATAAAAAAGAACGACGACAGCCTTTTCAACAGACTAAAAAGGTGTGTTATATTCTGCATACATCTTCATTAATTAAAACACAACAGAAGAAGAAAAAAGTCATTTTTTGAGTTTAAGACAGTCTGAAAAGAGCCGTAAGGAAACATCTGCTGACTGTCCTCAAACACATTTCCTCTCACTTCCTCTATTCATACAGAGGAATAGTCCCAAAAAGGCCATTAGGTGTGACATGCATGAAATTTACAACAAAAACAAGCACTGTTATTAATGAAGGAACACCTGCCGTATCAAAACATTCATAAATGCATGTTCATTATAATAACATGAAAACCCCAAAATGGTTTTAGCTCATTACAATGAGTTTACAAATGTGATTATTTGTGGTGTTTGCCAAGTCAAGTATCACTGATACTATTGTTCATGCTTATGGTTTAGGGTTTTTTCTAAAACCCTCAAAATGAAACTTCAGTGCATTTTTGTTCCACGCCATTTGTGCTCCAGCCATCAATGATTCATCAAATCATGCAGCTTGTTGACAAAAGGTGTGCTGGTACTTTACCTAAGAAACTGGAGTTCAGCCCTGCATATTAATTAGCAAAAAAGCCTAAAATTGCCTAATTTGATGATGCAGAATATAAAATATCAATAATAATTTTCCATGCATTGTGTGCATGTTTATGTGGTTTATGAGGACACAAATTTGTATAATGACATGGGTATGACAGAGGTATTACAATATGAAGGTGGTTTATGAGGACACTGCCTATGTCCCCATAATTCAAAAGGCTTAAAAAACATACTAAATGGTGTTTTTTTGAAAATCAAAAAATGCACAAAGTCTCCTGTGAGGGCTAAGTTTAGGTGTAGGGTTGGTGTAGGGCAATAGCACACACAGTTTGTTCAGTATAAAAACCATTACGCCTATGGAGAGTCCCCATAAACCACAAAAACCAACGTGTGTGTGTGTGTGTGTGTGTGTGTGTGTGTGTGTTTAATGCATTAATCAAAATAACAAGCAGTCGAATGTCAAAAGTTCAAACTGCATCATTTCATTTACCATCTACAAAGGGGAAAAAGCAGATATCAGGATTAGGCATCAAGAAATGTCATGCATGTGAAAAAGGACTGAAATTTGAACAAATGGATGTCAAAAGCAGAAATGCAACAAAATGCACATATTTAGTTTTTTATAGAATCATAGAAAGTGTGACGTGCTCAATGTGCAAAACAGACACTATTTTTGGAATCAGCATCCAAAATTAGTATAAAAAAAACCAAAAAAAATTGGATTTCATTCAGCAGATATGATGCAGGTTGATGTCATTTATCATTACAGTTGTCTTTCCATTTATGCATTTTTCCATTTATTGAAGGTTTCAGACTGAACAAACAGCTAATATTCTCAAAACTGGGAGAAATACGCTGGACCGGTATGATCTAAGTGTCACTGTGTTTCTGTTGTGAATCCTGTTGATTGACGCTTCAGATCCTTAACTTATTTATGAGTCAATTTTGGCTTATTTTTAAATTTGATGTATTTAATTATTTAACTTATTGATTCAATTGAATTTGTAATTTATTTTAATTTATTTAATTATTAATGATTTAATTTGATTTTTGATTGTTTAAATTAGTTTAATTCATTTATTGAATTATTTATTTTAATTTTGTTTATTTAATTAATTATTTAAAAAATATATATAATTTCATTTTAAGCAAATGATCTTGCTTAAAAACTTTATGAAAGCTCTTATCAGGAGCAACAGCCTTTAAGGTTTCTGCTTTGATTCTGTCTGTCTGTGTGTGAAGAAATGGCACCAGACGCCCACCGTAAATTCTAGGAGAGCTTTGTGGTGTCTTTGGAAAGACTTGCTATAAGCTGGCCTTTAACTTTAACAACCGTCTCATTATTCTGTGTCCTGCCACTGTATGTTTTTGCTTTCATATGTTGTAGATGACATGCAATTATGTGCTTAAACATTGCTGACAAATGAAACTGTCTCTAATCCACAATGTGCTGAAATCAACAGCAATGAAGAACCTCTTGAATTTAGGGTTGCTTTTGATTTTGTTTCAGAATAAAGAAGAAAAGACCTCCGAAAGTACCAGTACGAGACTATCAAGGCAAGTTCAAGTCTCTGAACTAGAAAGTCAATGTGCAGTTGAAAAATGTGCACTTATTTTTACTTGATCGGATCCTTAAAAAATGGCTTTAGCTGATGTAACTCAGTGCAGTCGGGGGAATTTTCAGTATATTTATGGACTGTCAAAACACAATTATATCATTCTAAGTGCAGGATAAATGTTGTGATCTCACAAATCACATGTCATTGTAAGTATTTTCAGCTACGGACCTCATGATCATGTTGTGTCACTTTTTAGGCGAAGCTCCGGATTCTGAGAGAGACTCTGATTCAGATTTTGTAAGTGCATTAGTCTACTTCAGTAAAAGACATTCACAGCTCGCCTACAAGAGAATTTTTGCAAATGTAACGCTCAATTAATGTAACATAAGTAATGCAATAACTGTATAGCCCATGTGCATGGAAAACAATAGGCTACCTCAAACTAACACATCACATTTCACAAATTAAGTTTCACAATATTTGTTAAAAAAGCTGTTTTACGTGAACTGAAAATGTCTGAAAGGTGACGTGCCTAATTAGTATCAACTAAATTAAAAAACGACATTTTAGTGCAATTTTATAATAAAAACTAAATTTGGAGTGAGAAATTGCTCAGTTTCACAAAAACGTAAATATTTAAGCAAATTTAAAATGTAGAAATGAAAACGTAAAAACAGAACAAAAAAAACTGGAAAAGTCAAACTAAAAACTAATTAAAACATTAATAAAAAAAAAATAACTAGTTGCCGAAGAAAACGTATATTATTTTCATTTAGGTTCATTTGATGTACTACAATAACTAAAAGTTAAAATAAAAGTTAATAAAAACAATATAGACTTAAAAATGTCTAAGAAAATGACAAAAACTAAATGACTTAAAAATTTAAACGTAAAAAGTAAAATTACAAATTAAAACAGAACATTTAAATAAAAAAGTACAAATTAAAATGTAAAAAATAAAAACTAATTAAAATATTAATTCATATAGTATTAATAGTATTAATTAATACTATAATCTCAGTGATTCTAAAATAGCACTGTCATGTAGGCCTACATCCAATTCAATCAAATCTTAAGTTACATATTTATTTGTAACAAGTAATACCTGCAGTTAAAAATCTAAAGTTTAGAAAAGTTTAAGGCAACCAAAAGTTTATAAAAGTTTAAGGAAACCAGCTTCAGCAGATTTTTGAGTTTTCTCAAAACTCAAAAATCTGCTGAAGCTGGTTGCCTTAAACTTTAAAATTTTCTCAACTTTTGATTTTTAACAGTGTCCTGACATGTGAGAGATGTTAGAGATGAATCTAAGCTTTAAGTGAAACATTTTCAAAATTAATGAGCAAAAAAGTGTCACAGCTATACAGATTTGAACTGATGTAAAAGCATCTGGCCGGAAATGCATGGATCACATATACGTCTTTAAATATAACAGGACAGCGATACATACGAGGACCCTCAGGGCGATCATGACGACAACTACGAACCTCCGCCGAGGCTTGAAGGACACATGAAGGCCTTTACGGTCAGCCCGTCCATCACCAACCCCAGAGGACAGTATGTGGGTGAGGATCACGCTCTCTGTATCAGAAAGTCAAAACTGACTCTGTATACTTTCGGAATTGTTTTGGTCATAAGTTGTATGTTATTGTTAAAACTCATGCATTTGGATGGCAATTACTGTAATTGTTTCTCATGGGGACATAAGGTCATTTCAACATAAACAGGAGCTAGTCAGGGATTTTATTGAGGTCTGAATCTAGAATGTCAGTGTTTTTTCCACGCTATCCGCATAAAGACTCCCAGCAGAAGTCTTTTTAAATCTTTTTTGACCACTGCCAAGCACCGTACACTAATTCTTGTGCTTCACGGTAATGCACACGCATTTTAAATATTGAAATTAAATATTTAAGAATTAAGAAATATTACTGTAATGCTGGAAAATGTTCACAAGAATAATATTACCTCAACATACCTCAGTGGGAGCTGTTAAGAAGAAAAAAAAAAAGAACAAAATTACATACATTATTTAAATGGGCTATTATTATGCTATGCAGTAAATGTACATACTTATTTAATAATTTTTATTAATTTAAAAAAATGGGGAAATTGACCTACTATAGTTTTTAAAATGCTTTTCTCTAAAAAGGATGGATGTCTTTTTAAAAATGTAGAAATTAGCAGAAATTTAAAGCCAAAAAGGTAAACATGGACTAGTAAAATGATTAGTTGTGCAAGCCTTTAATTTAAATAAATGTATATAATAAATATTTTACAAATTTATTGCATGTCATAATAATGGCTGATTTAAATTATTTGTGACTTTTGTTTTCTTTTTTTTTTTTAAAGCTCCCACTTACTGTAGTGGAACGGTGATGTAATATTATATACGTAAATATTTTCCAGCATTTCAGTAAAAAAAAGTGTCCATATTTAAAATCTGGATGATAAAGGTTAAAAACTAATTCTATATAGACATATAAAAAAAAAAAAAAAAAAAAAAACTAACAAAAATTTTTATGTAAAAATTTTAATTAAAACAGATAATACCTAAACAAGGACAATAAAAATGTAAAAAATAAAAATAAAAAGGGACAAGTAAAAATAAAGATGAAAATGTAAAAATAAAAATTAAAAATGTGAATAAAAAGATTTGCCAAACGACTTCTGAATTGATTCCTTCTTGTAAACTCAGAGGTGTGGATTCATATGCAATTGAATTACCACACGAACATGGTGTTTGACAAAATTTGGCTGTGAATCTTTACGCAAATGATGCAAGAAAAACATTGACGTTCTGGACTTGAACTTGACTTTCCTTTTCAGCTGTTGTCACTCCTAGTTTCATAATCCAGTCGATTCCTGATTGAACATTAAGTTTTGTCCAACATTTTTCACTCTCAAACTCATCATACAAAGAAAAATGGCTTGCGATCACTGACTCAACTTTAAAACTCATCATCATTTCTTTACCCACGTCTTTCCAAACCTGTATGAGTTTTTTCCATCAAGCACAAAAGGTTTTTTAGAGGTTTTGAATGAAAAGCCCCAGGTAACTATGGAATACATCAAAACTTCTCCTTTTGTGTTCAACAGAATGAATGTGAACAAAATGAAGTGGAATAAGTGATGTTGTAAGACTAAAAGGTTTAGTTTTATAAAAGGAAAGTTCTGTTAAGCAGCAATAGCATGTAAAACCAGACTTCCTGTGTCTTGCAGACAGCTGTCGTGGTCGACCGGCAAAACCAAACCAACCTTTCCATATGCAACCGAGGCACAAACCCCCACGACCGACCCACCGCAGCCTGGCAGAGGAAGATGACGTAATAACGGCTTGTACTGTTAACTCAGAATTTAATTTAGCGCACAATAAACTCCTGATACTAAAGCACTCTCCTCCGTTCAGGGCGATTACATTGAGCCGGAAGGCGAGCCGGTTGATGATAATTACATTGACCCCACTGAGAAAACACTAACAAGTAAGATGACAGAGGAAGGCGTTTATTTTGCTCCGCACTGAATTATTAATATGACTGTAATGGGTAAATCAAGTTCTAATGGTGCGTAATGTCTGTTTATAGAGCCGGCGATTAACAGAGCTGTCAAACCGTGTTTTCCTGTCCGTGTAAACGATCCGGGTGAGAGTTTCATGAGATTATTTTAAAAAATGCACAGTTTCATAAGATTTTTGGATCATACATGTAATACACTCAAATTCTTCTTTTTTTAGATTTCTGTGAGGTTCCTGATATGAAGGTGAGCTGAAATAAAAAGAGCTTTGTCCACATCACTGATGTGATATTCAGATCAATCAGATCAAAATAATAATAATAATAATAATAATTTCCTTTGCATGCATTTTATTTTTCAAGAAAAGTCTCTCAATGCAATAATGGAAATCATGATTTTAACACAATTATTATTATTATTATTGAATTTAAAATCAGAATAAATTAGAGGTTGTACAACATCATGCATAATATAATATTTTTTATATTTACAATACTATTTTTTATATTTATAATAATATTTTATAATAACATATTAATATAACACACACACACACACACACACACATACATATATATATATATATATATTAGTTGTTGCATTTATTTTTTTAAATGTTATTTTATTTTATATAATTTATTTTTATAATTTTGGCATGAAATTTGAGGTAGCACAACAAATAACATCATGCATTATATATAATATTCATTTATGGACTATTCATTTGCTTTATAACTGCTCTGACGAAATGCTTGTGTTTAATTATAGGAGAATTCTCAGTCTAAGACAAGGTAAAACTCCATTCAAATTAACCCTGTTTTTCTAGATTATTTTATAACACACATTGAACTCAGTTTTCTTTAGTAGTAATTACAGCACTAATAATATTCAACTTTGATTTAAAAAAATGCCACTTTGACTTAATTTAAGGCAGCGATTACACAATATGAGACTAGAATAATTACAAGTTAAAATCTACATTTGGTCAAACTTACAGTAATAGTGTTAATATGATTCTAAAAGAGCAATAACAGCCCTTAATGATTCAGTCCTGCACTTCCTCATGCCCTTTGTTACTGAGTCACACATCACATGCTTTTCTGTTCTGTTGTTCTCTGTGAAAAAAAAAAGTTTTCTTCTGATCAGCAGGAGTAACACCACACTACAACCCAACAAAACACATATGGTGCTACCTAAAGCCAGTCCACGGTATTACACAACCATTATTACCTGACAACAATTACAAACCACTAGATTAGCTCTGCATTCACCACTTCAGTTTTAAAGAAAGATTGATTGCACAAATAAAAAACTATTTAATTTTACATGTTTTATCTATTCACAGAATGAACTTCAAAAGGCCAACAATAACTCCAGTGAGTATTGAGGATTTTTTAATACGTTATATATACATATACCCTTACGAAAAATACGTTTATTCAAGTGTGCTATTAGTATACTTCTTTTAAACTAAAAAAGAGGAAAGTATACTTTTAGTCTATTTTCTATGTACTTCTCAGAAATGGGCTTTATGTACTTCTCAGAAATATACTTAAAATAACATTTAAGTACACTTGACATACTTGGAAAAAATCTAAATATATTTGAGCTATACTTGTGCTCCTAGAATCCATGTTTCCATTGTTATACGTAGGGGGCGCTAGTACACATCTTCTGTACAGAATTTCCAAAAAAAAAACACAAGTGAAGATACCAAAACAACAGATGCTTCCACGTGTAATCTAACATGATCATCAGACATAAAACAGCATCAAAACGTTATGGAATAAAATGTCACAAATGAAGTGGTAATAATGACTGTCAAGCTTTGTGGTGTCGATCAAGCTTTAATAAAATGTTTCTGTTTACAAGCAGATACTGTTCTTTCTTTTGATGTTTTGTATGTTCATATAACAAAGTATAGCCTATACTAATACTTCCAAGTCCCTGCCCTGTGTGTATCCCTCAGGAGCACAGTGAGGGCGAGAGAAAAAGGGCCACGAGTGGCTAAAGTGTACGGGGCCAGCGTCCCAAAGGCCAACTTCTGAGAGTGAGTCTTGATCCCCAAGAGGGGGAGAGCAGAGGACTCGAGGCTATGGAATAGCATCCTGATCCACCACATAGCATAAGCTCTCTGGCCTGAGGCCTCAGCCTCTGGAGGAAACATGTACTAGGGGGTGTCTACCCACTGAGAGGCCACCGAGAAGGGTCCGGTAGGCCAGATAGCCGCCACGTAGACCCTCAGGGTGGAGTGGATTAACCCTGTGGAGGAACAGGCCTGCACAAACTCGAGAACTGTACCAATTGGGCAGTTAGCTGGGTCAAGCTGGCAACCTCCGCACCATGAAGTGAAGAGCTTCCACTTCAGGGCGTACAGTTTCCTCGTAGAGGGAGCTCTGGATTGGAGGATGGTCTCAGCAACCTCGGTTGAGAAACCGGAAGCTATGAGCTGTGCCTCCTCAGAGGCCACACCCACAGCTTCCACCGCTCAGGGCGAGGGTGGACGATAGTGCCCCACGCCTGTGAGAGGAGATCTCTCCTGACGGGAATCTCCCTTGGAGTGTCGTTGAGGAGAGAAATCAGGTCCGAGAACCATACTCGGCCTGGCCAGAACGGCACTACCAGTAGTAGACTGAATTCGTCCCGGCGCACTCTAGCCAGAACTCCCGGGAGCAGAGCGATAGGGGGAAAAGCGTACAGACAAAGCCTTGGCCAAGTCTGCACCATAGCATCCAGTCCCAGAGGAGCTGGAGGAGTCAGAGAGAACCAGAGAGGACATCACGCTGTCTCCAGAGTCGCAAACAGGTCGCCTGTGCCTGGCCAAACACTCTCCATATCTGCTTCACCACCTCGGGGTGAAGCATCCATTCCCCGGGTCTCGGCCCCTGTCTCAACAGAACGTCTGCTCCCACATTGAGATGCCCAGGAATGTGCACTGCTCTCAATGAGAGGAGTTTGCCGTGGGACCACACAAGGATCTGGTGCGCCAGCTTGTACAAGGGTTGCGACCGCAGACCTCCCTGGTGGTTTATGTACGAGACCACCGACGTGCTGTCGGTGCGCACCAACACATGGTGGTCTCTTAGGTCTGGGAGGAAGTGTTTGAGTGCTCGAAACACGGCCAGCATCTCCAGCCAATTGATATGCCATGTCAGATGCGGGCAGGGTGGCCACTCATGACCGCTCTCCAACCGGTGAGGGACGCGTCCGTCGCTAGTGTTACACGGCGACAAGGAGCTCCCAGCATAGCATCAGGACTGCCTCAGCTGAGGTCTCCTATTGAAACGACGGTCCTCAGACCCGCATCATTTCTAGGAAGACTAGACTGATAGAACCAGAGCCTGCTCAGGCAGGACCCAATGAGATGCGCTTAGCAGGGGCTCCCAGACCGCTAGGTGCCTACTAAGAGAACCAGTCTCTGGAGACTGGCCTCTGGTGTACCCAGATCGGCTAGGAACGGCACACCGGCAGGAGACAGCCGAACTAGCTGCTCTAGAGACCCCCGAAGGGGTGGCGAGCATCTCAGCTCCGCTACGTTTCTGGTCAGAAGAAACTGAGACGTGTGCTCGCTGGAGATCGATGCGCCCTGGAACACCGTACGTGGCAGGGTTGGCAAGCCAATCTCTACTACTGCTCTCAAGCAGACCACACACAGACTGTGTGTATCCCCAGCAGTGATAGTTTGCAGGGAGGAACACACAGCCTGTAATGCGATCTGCTCTCGCCCAAGTGCTTAGTTTTCTCTGCACTTTTAGACATTGTGGAGCTTATTTCAAGTGATTGTGTAAGGACAGACAACACTAAATAAGACTCACAACACAGATCGACAGACACACACACAGAGTAGCGGTTGCTGAATGAAAAAAAGCGGACGCCAGTTCCACCACACGTGCTTTTATGCTTCCTGGCCGATAACGTCACCCGCCCGTGACGTCTCGCCCATCCATTGGACAGATTACACATGTGATTCAGAGCGCGGTCACGCTGAAGACATTCCCATAGCGCTTCGACGCAGCTCGAGTTCCTGAAGAGGAAAGTACACTTATAAGTATACTACTAGTACACTGATATTTGTATACTTACTACATAAAGTATACTTAAAAATATACTTGAACTTTACTTAAGTATACTTAATAAAATAAACTTGAAGTATACTACTTTTTGGTAAGGGTATACACACACACACTTTTTGTTTTTTTGTTTTTTAATAAGAACATAAAAAACGTGGTGCAAATGTACAAGATGTAGGCTACATGTGATTAGCGTATAAATACATGACCTATATGTACATAAGAATGTAAATGCATGTTTTGAATGGAGAAAATGATGATGGTCTATGTGTGTTTTAAGCAGGAACCACAGTCAGAGGACGAGTATGAGGTGTGTGACGCAGACGACAGTGAGTATCAGTCACAAACCAGACCTGAGCAAATGAATGCATGAAAAAGCATGTATGTAACATGTGTCTGATCCTCTTTAGGTGTCAATGAAGGGCCAAAGGAGACCACAGACGGCCGGAGACCATCAATGCCCACACCGCGACCTAGAGACCTGTAAGTGAATCCCTTAAACACTGAATGATAATAAATCAATCTGCCATAATATCAGATTCACTATCTAACAGTTCATCACTGCTGATCTTTCAGGAAGAGTGCTAATCCTGCTTTGACACCGGTATGGACTCGTTTATCTTATCTAATCTGTACTATTCAATGGTAAATCAAAACATTCAGTTACAAATACTTGTCCATTTTTGCAGAAACCAAACATTGCTCACAGAGACAGTGAAGGTAACTATCAAAATCACTGCAAAAGAACAGAGAAAGCAATGGCTATGTTCAGAACAGACTTCCATACGGCTTACAGCATTATATATGGTGCATACTGCACTATTTTAAATAGTAAGATGCAAAACAGAAAGCATTATGCTGCAATAAATGTTTCAAGCAGTTTACTACACTGTGGTCATGTGACCTCATTACATTGCATTTGTACCTCAGCAAGAGATGCTCATTAATGATCTCCAAAATAAATCTAAGTTAAACAATGTATTTAAGTTTGGTGGTCAAACCGATGCAGTATTCCACAAAATATGCTCTGTTTTATAATGTGCAATTTGGCAGATCTATCCGTGTATAAAGAAAATCAGCATACCACACAAATAAAAGCTACCCTACTGGTCAAACTGATGCTGTATTCCACAAATTAAGCTCTGTTTAATAATGCACAATTTGCATTATGGATGCATAGAGTTAGAGTAAGAATTACATACTGCATGTTTCTGATGCAGAATTTCACGTGCAATTTGGCAGATCTATGCATGCACGCAGAAAACTATTGTACTGCACAAATATTCCACAAAGTAAGCTCCATTTCATAATCCACAATTTGGTAGATCCATGCATGCATACAGAAAATTAGCGTACTGTTTGTCAGGTCCATGCATGCATGCATAGAGAAAATCAGCATGCTGCATGATTCTGATACAGTATTCCAGCACAAGCTGGCAGATCCATGCATGAACCCATATATAAAATGTGAATACTGCACGTTTCCCATGCAGTATTCCACAAATTAAGCTGTTTTATAATGCACAATTTGGCAGATCAGTGCATTCATGCAGAAAAGTAGCATAGTGCACAAATAAAATCTACACTGCGTTTGGTTAAACTGATGCAGTATTCCATAAATTAAGCTCTGTTTTAAATGCACAACTTGACAGACAAATTAAGCTGTTGCAGATCCATGTATGCATGCATACAGAAAATTAGCATACTGCTCAAGTAGCACTAGTATGGTAGTAGGCTATTCTGAATGTAGCCAATGACTTGTAGATGTGGCCAACATGAGAGTTTCCAGCGCATTTATAAAGAGCGATTTTAACCCTGACCTTGTATTGTTTTAGAGCGGATTAAAGTCCCCTATTAACAATTGCATGAACTCTGTTACAGCCACATCTATTAAAACAACACCAGTAACTATATCACGAAGCCCACCGGACACCATGCCGAGCCCGTCGCCAACAGGGTTCCATCGAGCCAAGTAAAAAATTTTTTTTAAAGTTTCATTTTCTCCTGTATGCATAAACTATTCTAATTTCACGAACAAAAGGACTAAACGACAGTCTCCTTTTCTGCTATAGGATGCCTCTGCCTCGACAGCTTCCCTCCCAAAGTAAGATTCAAGCTTCTTCAGTTTGCAATAGACACATTTATGTGTCCATAAAGCCAATATAAATATCAACACTTTCTGACAGCCTTGATGAATTTCGTTTTCTAGCTGTTGATTAATATTGTTTTATTTCCACAGGCAGAGGGACGTTGCCTTCAGACAGTAGTTCAGCTAGAGATGCTGAAGAGGTGATTGCAATTATTGACTTCCCTTTAAATGCATTTACTTCTTTATGTATATGTTTTCATTTTTCATTTTGCAGGGTTTGGCTCTGAGAGAAAATGAAAAAGTCCCCTGATGTTTGTGTGTCTCAGTTCGCAGCATAACTACTATAATCAAGAACATCCCAGCATGTACTTAGAGTGTCTGTCAGTCTAAACTGTCCTGTTCTCTCACACAGGAAGCTGGTGTGTATAAAAAGGTCTGGTATGCCAGCAGCTGTGACCGCAAGACAGCAGAGGACGCTCTCATACGCTCATCTAAGGCACGTCAGACCTGCACAAAATAACCCAAAACTATGCTGAATAGCACTGCATTATAAATACCAGCAAGAGCAAGGGGCAGACAGGACTATTATCGTTAACTAAAACCATTAAATACATGTTCAGTACTTGAAATAAAATAAATGTTAACTGAAATATAACAAAAAAAAATTAAAAACAAATAACTTATTTTATTTCAGCTAGCTGCCAAGGCAACATTTCTCGTTTTCAACTTGATGTGGCCTATTAAAATAACAAACTGAAACTTTTTTTCAATTTTGTTATGTTGCAGCCTGATACTAAAGAAAGTCTCTTTAATCAAAAAAAAAGGTTCCCTACCCCTGCTTTACAGGTGCCTCTTTGTCTGATTTGATTCCAGGACGGCTCTTTTCTGCTCAGGAAGAGCTCTGGGGTGGACGCGCAGCAGCCGTACACGCTGGTGGTGTTTTACAACGGCCGAGTTTACAACATCCCTGTCCGGTACATCACTTCCACCAAACAGTATGCTTTGGGGAAAGAAAAACAAGGAGAGGAGGTAAAAACCACATGGATGTTGCCCCAAAAAGTATTTGGACACTTAATTCACATTTAAAAATGAAAATGTTGTCATTACTTTCTCATCCTCATGTCAATCTAAACTCAATAATATTTCAATAATGCACTCATACCACTCCGCTAATGCGACTTAAGTGTCAAAATACATTCTGATGTCTATGGAAGCTTTTTTCTGCCACAGAATAAAAAAAGTAAAAAAGGTAACTGATTTTTTTTTTTCTGACATTTTTTCTCAGAATTCTGAGTTTTGTTTTCACCACAGAATAAAAAAAAAGTTATTGCAACTTTTTATCTTACAATTCTGACTTTTCCACACAATTGTAAGTTGATATCTTAATTAAACTACTTTTTTTTTTTAACTCCGTTCAGATTTTCTTGGAACTGAGAGGAAAAAAGTCAGAATTGTGAGATATAAATTCAGTATTGACAGAAAAAAACCTGAACTGTGAGACATAAACTAGGGGTGTGAGATATTTATCTGCAATAATATCTTTTTTTTTTCAATATGCAAGCTTACATTATCAAGTATGTCACTCGCTTTGCAAAAAAACAAAGAAAAACACGTTTTGAGAGTCCAAAAATATTCACTGCATAATAAAGCCTTTTATAATGCAGTTAAAATACCTGTAGAGGTTTTTGTTTTTCATATTTGTATAAAAAATCAATTTATACAACAATTGAAATATCAATTTTATACAACAGTTAAACAAACAACAATTGAATATTGAGTGACTTACATTTTTAGAACCAATTTTGTCTGTTTTTTTGTTAGTTTTGCCAAACAAACATTTGTGACTCAGACCAACACTGCAGTGTTTCCTTTCTGGATGAATCTGTTTTTGAACAAATCATCTGAGTCAACGATTCAATTATCCATTCATAAATACAGTCGCTTGCTTCATTTCTAAATTAATCAGCCGTTTTTGCTCTCATTAATGATTCAGTGAATCAGGGCCTTGCTGCCACATGCTGGCGGTTTTAAGTGTCACATTTATTTATCCATGACAGGCCTAAACCAGACAAGGTACTTAGCAAAATGTTGTTTAAAGGCTTAGTTCACCCAAAAATTAAAATTCTGTCATTAATTACTCACCCCGTTCCAAACTTGAACTCGTGTTTGGAGCACAATTAGGATATTTTTGATGAAATCCAAGAGCTCTCTGACCCTCCCATTGACAGCAAGGATCCTGCCACGATCAAGGCTCAGAAACGTAGCAAGGACATCGGTAAAATAATCCATGTGACATCAGGGGTTCAACCGTAACTTTTCAAAAATAACAACATTATTCAACAATTCTTCTCCTCCTCATCCTGTATGTTGTGGAGAATATCACGACGCATGTGTCTGCTTCTGCATCATGTAAACAACACATGCATCAGCTATTTTACTGATGTCCTTGCAAAGTTTCTGGACCTTGATTGTGGTAATATCCTTGCTGTCTGTGGAGGGTCAGCTCTTGGATTTTATCAAAAATACCTTAATTAGTGCTCCGAAGATTAACAAAGGTCTTACGGGTTTGGAACGACATGAGGGTGAGTAATTAATGACTTTTCAATTTTGAGTGAACTGTCCCTTTAATTATCATTATCAAAAAAAACAAAAACAATAAATATCAAGATATTATTTTTTATCAATATGGCACACCCCTAATATAAACTCATAATTGCGAGGGAGAAAAAACAGTTATAGGATTTAAAAAAAAGTCACAATTATTATTTTATTTTTATTCCATAGAAAAAACCAAGCTTCCATAAGTTTCACTGCATGAGGTGAAAAAGATCAGTCACTAAACAATCCTCTCTTTCTCTCTCTCTCTCTCAAGCGTTTCAGCAGCGTCTCTGATATCATTGAGAACCACCAGAAGAATCCTCTAGTGCTGGTCGACTCTCAAAGCAACACCAAAGACTCCACCAAACTCAGACATGCAGTCAAGCCATGAGGCAACTGAATCTGAAGACGCTGTGGAGACATTCATGACAAATACAACTGCATTCATTCAACTGTGTGGTAGTTTCACATCTTACCCTGATAGATGATGGAAACAGATCTACGCTTGCAATGCTGGGACTTGCTGCTACTTTTATAACTTATTTTGCTTAAATACAGCGCAGGAGAACGCGTTTTGTGCAAACCGTCCCGAAAAACAGAGAGAACAGTCAACAATGTTGTATAAAGATACGCAAATATGGTACAGCTGTACAGTTTATATGTTTATGGGTGTATAACCACATTTGTTTTACCTTACATGAGGTGTGAGTAGCCTAAACAAAAAATTAATAAATGATTTTTTTATTAAAGTGGTTTTGTGTACGTTACGTAAAATTATAACGATATGCATTGTACAAGCATAAATAGTTGCATAAGGGGAATATTATTTGTCATGTGGGTACTGTTTATATATAAAGTGGTGGCCAAAATGATGAGAACACTGGTACTTTCAGCAGCTAAAAAATGGTTTTTAGTCAGCTATTTCTATCTTTTTCTGTAGTGTGTCAGTATGAAATATCAGTTTACATTTCCAAACATTACTTTTGCCATTAATTGTAATAATCCAGTGATATTTTAGAGATCTGATCTGATCATCATCAGTCTGTCTGGAATGACATGAAGAAACAGAACAAACTGAGACTCAATCCAGAAGAACTGTGTCTCCAAGACGCTTCAAGAAACCTCCTGCAAAGCTCCTGAGAAACTCTGCTCAAGAGCACCGAGGACAAAAGCTGCTTTAAACACAAAAGATGCTCACACCAAATGTTGATTCAATTTAGTTAATAGAAGTTAATTGATCAAGAAAATGCCTAAAACTTTTAACAGTTCGGTAGCTTTGCAGGAGGTTTCTTGAAGCGTCTTGGAGACGTTGCCAGACAAACAGGCTCGGGCTGTTATCAGACAAAAATCTCACTGGATTATTACAATTAATGTGATCATACACAGATCTATATAAAAATATTAAATCATTTACAAGCTTTCCCCGTTTTAGTTGCCTTTGCCATTTGAAATCATTCAAAGATTTAGTATATAAACCTTTTTATTATAAGACTGCTAGTTTTTACTGTTCTGTATGAGAACAAAGTTTCAGGACAAAAGGTGCAAAATGTTTTACTTGGTAAATCCTGTGTATAAGCTTGAATGACACTTCCTTTACTAATTAAATATTGATTAGATATAAGCCGAACCCCTTTCCAAGTAATATTGTGAGAGAAATGATTCCAGTATGAATAAACCTTTTGCAAAAAAACCTGTGTATTCCCCTGTTACAAAACTCTTTCAATGTGCAAAAAACTAACAGAAGTAAAAAAAAAATAAACATTTTAACTAAACTGATCCACCAATACGATGCTATCCTTTCATTCAGTCATTTAGCAGACGCTTTTATCCAAAGCCACTTACAAATGAGGACAACAGAAGCAATCAACAACTAAAACAGATCCAAAACTGAAAGATAAAACTTTATAATTACTGTATATAAACATGAAAGAAATTAAGAAATTAAATAAAAATGACAAATGCATACAGCAAAATTTCAAAATTTAACATTTAAATAAAAACAAAAAATAAAGCTAAAAACAATTCAAAATATTAAAGAATAAAAGGTATGAGAGTATAATAATGATTCTAACATAACACTAAGCCAAACACCAAAAAACAACTACATTTGTGTGTATATACAACCACACACACACACACACACAGTTGAAGTCAAAAGTTTACATCCCCGTTTCAGAATCTGCTAAATGTTAATTATTTTACCAAAATAAGAGGGATCATACAAAATGCATGTTATTGTTTATTTAGTACTGAGCTGAATAAGATATTTCACATAAAAGATGTTCAAATGTAGTCCACAACAGAAAATAATAGTTGAATTTATAAAAATTACCTCGTTCAAAAGTTTACGTCCCCTTGATTCTCAATAATGTGTTGTTACCTGAACGATCCACAGCTGTTTTTTGTTGTTGTTGTTGTTGTTTAGTGATAGTTGTTCATGAGTCCCTTGTTTGTCCTGAACAGTTCAACTGCCTGCTGTTCTTCAGAAAAATCCTTCAGGTCCCACTAATTATATGGTTTTCCAGCGTTTTTGTGTATTTGAACCCTTTCCAACTATGACTGTATGAGTTTGTTATTCAGCTTTTCACACTGAGAACAACTGAGGGACTCATATGCAACTATTACAGAAGATTCAAACACTCACTGATGCTCCAGAAGGAAAAACTATGCATTAATTACACAGAAAAGGTGGCACAGAAGTGCTTCTGAAGTGGCATTTATGTGTCTTTACATGGACTGTTTAATGCTCCTCGGAGGTGGCATAAATGCATTTGGCTGAGGCTGAGGTGGGTCAGAGCTGGCATAATTTAGCCTGACTTCACATTGAATTTTGAGCAGACACAGAGCAGCCTTAACCTGACTGTGTAGACGGCTTAAGATATCCTTATTGTTCCATATATAGTACCTATGAAGGGGTGTGTAAGGTGTCAACAGGCTGAATATATATGTTCTTTGCAACAGCATGTCATTTAAAGACCTGACAACCGTTAATGTGTGTATAGTAAAAAGTCATAATAAATAAACAATTTTTTTTTACCACATATAGGCTACATTTGTTCAATGATATGCCTGTTATTTCATCACTTTTTAGGCAAACTTATGTGGGCGACCCAAAAATTAAAATGTACCATATGTGACCATTCAATTACATAAAGGTTTGTTTTCTCTAGCAGTGGTTTTAAATCTGTTTTGTGATTTCATATGAAAATTTCATTATATTTTTGTCTTTTTTTTAATTCAGTATACAAGAGTATTTTTCTTAAAGTGCTATATGTACCTCAGACAATACATAAAAACAAAACAAATGAATTTTCAAAATAATTATATTTATTTATTGATAGCTGGGTTTTTGTGGAGGCACTTCTAGTACAGCAATACAAGGTGTCATTCACAGCTGTTAGTGCAACACTAGTGCTTATACCAGTGTTTAAACTTCTACACAAACATAAGAGACACGTTTACTTTGGTTTTCAAGTGAAGTGGATCACAGACCATCTTCAAACATTTACAGAAATTCTATTAAGTGCCTGAATCGCAGTGCAATCAAAGTTTTACCTGGGGAAAATAAACACAGGAAATTATTATTCTGATCAGATTACACTGATCCTAAAAAACCTTTGGCTTCATAAATGAGAATAAAAAATTTTTTTACTTTTTTTTTTGATTACTGATACCAAAACATCACACAGTTGCAACATTCTTTATCCATGAATAATACATTAACAATTTAATAAATGTAAGGTAATTAATTGAAGCTTAAACCCTTAATCAAACCCATGTAACTTATCAGCCGACTGCACGCTGAAAAATAAATATTCACATAAACACAAAACATAATTTCAGTGATGCTTCACCAATGCTGCGTCAACATATGCTCTCTCGCATACAAGTGTAGTTGGAAACTAATGCTAAATATACCGGCAACGTGACAAACAGAGGAAGCTAAAGCAGATCCGTAGCCTCCTACAAAGAGAATCAACAAGTTCTGTAAACATTTCCGTCACAAAGTCTTCTGAAAGATGATTAGTAAAGCTCAACATGCCCTAGTTTTAAATGTCAAAAATAAAAATCAAATAATGCAAAGCTACATAATAAGACAAACTGATGTGTTACAGCTCAATCACTCGTTATTCAGCGTGAAGCGAAGGTCAATTCTATTAGTATTAAGCTAACAGAGTGGAATATGACAATATTACCTGAGGTCTCTGCAATAATCTCACAAAACCTGATCTATCACAGTATCGTGAGAGGAGGAGAATTTGGTCTGACCGTATCAAAAAACACAGTGATATTTCATCTATTAGATAATGCACTGCACTTTTTCACATTGTGGAACAAAATAAATAATGCTTGCTCGTGTCATCATAAATATTCAATCGCCCCGAGAAGGGTTTATTACTATAAAGAACGAAATCCAGCTGTATTTTCCTCACCCTGAGATTTGCATAGCAACCCTGATTCTTCACAGCACTTCTTAAAAATGGCTGATGAATGCATTTCTATCTGTTGAAGAGCTGGTTCCACCCTCTGGTTGCTTCCATTAGATGTCTCTGTCCGTGACCCACCCAGGCTTCTTGGTTTGTGAAAAGCCGCCCGCAAAACCAGCATTTAAAAGTCGGCTGCAGCACGATGCTTTCCGATGCTGTTGGTACTACGGTATACTTTCTTCCACACACTCTTTTGAGCCTCAGTTTCAAGCTGAACCTTTCTTTAACGGTCCCGTTTGGCCATTCTCTCCTGCGGTGGGATGCGTGGCAATTGGCGACGAGATTATCGCAAAAGGCGTCGCAATTCAACTCTGAAAGAGCTATGAGAGTTTTACGAGAAAGTACGACCCGCTGCACTGAGCCTTTGTGCTTGTGAACCACTCTCATGATGTTTGTGACCTCGGGAATATCAGTGTCGGGATGGTTGAGGACGATCACGGGCTGGCTGTCGCGTGGGATTTTAACGGATTGAGAGGAGCTGTGGGGAATCAGTCGAAGGGTCGCCGGAGCGTCTCGAGGTGCCGGCTCCCAGAAGAGGACGGAGGCTTGAGTCGATGGCTTCTGGGATTTGCTGACGGGAGAGTCTGCCGAGGACGTTTCTCCCATGCGCTTTCTGTTCAGTGACGCGAGAGGGCCGCTTGACTCGCTGGATCCAGAGGCTGTTGCTGGGACGGATGTGGAAGAGTTTGAATCATCAGGCCGGGGAGAGAAGATGCTGGCGTTGACCGGCTCAGATCGCTGGTTTGCATCTGATGAAAACATGGAGCAGAAGAGTAACTAACGTGCTTTAAAATGTTTTAACAAAAATACATGAAGTTATGAAATATACATGAAATATTGTATTTGTATTATAACACAGGTAATAGAGTTAAAATATGATAATACTGTATATAGTAGAAAAACATGGAAAACTATTTTAATTATATTTTACTTCTTGCATTGAATGCTAATTAAAGAATTTAAGATTGCTTGTATTGTAATTGTTTATGGATTCATTTCAGAGTAGAAAAAATTAATTTATACTGTTTTTCAACACATTTTTAATTACTATATTTTACTTCTTGCATTGAATGCTTTGAATGTTTGTGGCAACAACAGATATCTTGTATAATGCTTACCATGAACCATTTTGAGTAAAACATTTAACAAAAAATCTTGTAATTTTTTTTGTAATTGTAATTGTTTACGAAGTCATTCCAGAGTAAATACATAAAGCTGAAAAATTATTTTGATTTAAAATTTAGGTTTTTATATATTTGTGCCAACAATAGATTGCTTGGAAAGGTTACCGAGCCATTTCATAGTAAATAAAAAATGGTTTAAAAATGTTTTGATAATTATTTATTAAGAATTATTAATTATTATATTATATATTTATAATTATTATATATTATAATTATTATTTTATTATTACTTATTAATAATTACAATTTTTTATTATTATTATTATTATACATATCTATGATTGGGTTCTTATAATGTTTATAAGATCAATATTATTTTTTTATTTACCACATGCAGAACTATCTAACATTAAATGTAAACTAAATCCTGTGAAAATCAGCTGCTAAAGACTACTGCATATACAGATATTCATACATGTGAATAACTAGGTTTGTACAGTCAGCTCGATCTCATGTGTTCACAGACGGGCTTTGACCCGCTCCAATATTGTGCACGATTTAAATATAGCGGCTCATATATGTAGATCTCTATGCATGCAAGCTTAGACATATTGAACATCTAAACCATGAGTCTTCTGTCTGCTGGAAAGAGTTTCAATGTTTTGTTGGCCGAACATTCAACATCTGAAAATTTTCCATGGCTTTGCTTAAAAGTTTTTATTTAGACCTCATTCAAAACAAGCCACTGAAAAATTTCAGTCAAGTTATGTATATCTACAACTAAAATATTCAACTAAACACAATGCTATAGAAATTTCCAATCTTTTAACAATTACCTAAAAATTTTCCATGACTATGGGAACCATGTCCAAAAGACAAAACACAACGAGTACACTTGAGTATCTCACAGTGCTCTGCTTATTGCTTACCTCCAGCACATGTGAAATCTTTCAGATGTTCATCAGAGCTGGCGTGTGGAGATAACGTCCAATCCGCTCTCGCCTCATCCAGCAAATGGATGTCTGTTGTTAAAGGCAGCTCATCCACCGTGTGAAGCAGGTCTGGAGCGCTGCGGCTTTCCCTCTCGCAGTCGCGCTGACCCACCGGGACCAGAGAATCTCTGGGGTCCATGTTGTTTGTGCACTCGTCAGCATTGCCATGGAATAACAGGCCCCAGTCTTCACTTTGACACAAAGACTCATTCAGATCCTTCAGAGGAGATCCGGAGGATGGACTCATGTAGTCAAACCCAGAGATGGAGCATGCTTTTGGCTGATGGAGAATGACGTTTGAATCAAGATTGGGTTCTTCATCAAACACTGTTGTAAGGAGGCGTGAACTACACCTTTCTTCCAAAGAACCTGTATCCGAAGTCAGATCACTATGACAACCTGAATCTCCTTGGCATGCGGTAAAGTTTTCCTCGGATTCACTGAAGGCTTTGTCTTGGCAGTCATTCGCTCTTTTTGCGTGGGGACTTTGAATATCTGAATTATGGTTGAAGGCGTTGCATGCATTGAGATTAATAGTTGCATGTTCCTGATTGTTGCATCCATAGTTTTGCTGGCTTTTTATCTTCTCAACCACTGAAGACAAAATGTCCTGCTGAGCTACACATCGTTCCTGCTCCTTTATTTGGGACGAAGGACTTCTAGACGACACCTGAGAACGGTTTCCTGAGGCATTAACAGTTGAAATATCATTGGATTCGTCTTGCTGATTGGCTGGTTTCACAGTGTGAGCATCCTTCGAAACGTCTTGCTTGTTTGAAGGAATGACTTTGAGAACTAAATGCTTTTTGCCGTCCACCATCTTGAACCCGACCACCTTTGTAGTGCAATCTGGGGGAACAGATATATTGTTCTTCTCTATGAGTCCGCTTAGCTTATCTTTCCCAGCACACCGCAGGCCTGGGTGTGGCGTGGTACACCACTTTGCATTAGCTTGTGATGGATGGGGTGTTGTTGGCGCGCGAGAAACTAAATCTTGCTCGCCTTTGAGAGATGCAGGCCGGTTTTTACCACTACAAACGGTCCTTTCGAGAAACTGCTGTGTTTCCTCCAAGGTCTTCTCTGGGTCCAGCAAGATGCTGTGGTCGTCCAGTAGACCAGGTTTGGAGAACGGGAGCAATGGGGATGTCCATTGGGGTTCTGGTTTTGGAAGTAATAACTTGAACTCTTGAGACAGGTTATTGTCTTGCTTAACAGGTGCCCGCTTTCTCCACCAATTTCTTCTGCTCCACCTTTGACGGCATGCAGCGGCCATGTGCTTTAAGAGATCATTTTTCTGTGCATTGCCATTAATAATACAACATGAGTGACACACAAACTGCTTAATCTCCTGGAAGGAGAGTTTGCATTTGGGACAGTCGTATTGACCGTTTAGAGCATGGTGAGTTTGACAATGTTTGGTCAGTTGGGGAAGCGTTCGCTGGACGTTGTCATCACAAATCTCACAAACGAACAAACAATCCTCGTGTTGCATTCGGTGCTGCTGAAGCATAGTGAACACCGGCGTGGAGAACCCGCACATGTCGCACGGAAACATTGGTGGGTTTCCTTTGCCTCCATGGGCGATCTTAAAATGCATGGTTAATTCATCGGGTCTGAAGGAGATGCCGTCGTTGCACGAGGAACAGGAGAATGTGTTCGCTGCCTGAAGACTTTGAGGTCGCGTCTTGGACTTCCCTGTTACTTTCCATCCACGTGCTGTAACATCTCTCTCCTCTTTCACAGTGTTTCGTTCAGTAGGGAATGAAAAGGAGGACTTCCTGAGACGCAGGCGTTTATGCCAAAGGCCCCTCTCTTTCTTCCCAACCTGAGCGTCAGGTTTGGCATTGACCCCATTCATATTGGATGTACAGAGCCCTATACAAGACAAGGGAAATTTGAGCTTTTAGATAGATCATGCTCAAAACTCAATAATCAATACAAAAATTGCAACATCATAATTAATAACCAGTGTCATTACATTCTCACCAATGTTTCCAATTGCAATATTGAGCATTATGTAAGTCATGAAAGATACGCTGTAAAAAATAATTTTCTAGCTAGTTTTTCTCTTGCTTTCCATTACAAATATCTAAACATTTTTTCATTAAGAAGCATTTATTTGAGAAAGGAAACTATTTAAAATATTGTGTTTTCTGAAAAACTGATCAAATTTAATTAAGTGAATTTATGCTTAAAACAAGGAAAAATATCTGTCAGTGTTTTGTATTGCCATTGAATTAAGTTTATTATTACCCCATAACAGTTTTTTTTCTTATTTTAAGCATAAACTCTCTTAATTTTAATGCTTTTGTTTAGAATACAAGACTTGATATTCTTAATGCCATTTTGCCTCTCACGTTTTTCTGGCCCCATTGACAGATTTTTTCTTAGTTTAAGCATAAACTCACTTAATTATGATACAATTTTTTTTAAAACAAGGCTTTACATCATTACATAAGTTACTTTGCCTCTAAGTATATGTATCTTGATTTAAGAATATTTAGATATTTATACTGAAAACAAGACAAAAATACTGTGCAAGAAAATCATTTTTGCAGTGCATACAGTACATATGCATTTTCTTGAGAACTGTGCTTTTGTTTATTACATTTTTGAGTAATTATTGTAATGCATGCTGTGTAAACTATTTAATTGACATTCAATTGAATTCTTAACTAGTGTTTAGGATCAGAATCTTACCACATATGACAAAAATAAAAAAACTGTTACATATACAGTGTGTACATCAAGAATTTTCTATAAAAAACAGAACCCGGTCTTCTTTGAAATGTCATTTATAACGTTAGCTTAGTTAGTTACCCAAAACCAGACTACAACATCTTTATTACAAGTCAATATATTTGAATGAACCTAAATTTAAGTGTGCATTCAATGCTCTGTACTATGGTATTACCATCATTTTTGAACACGGTATCATGATAGTACATTTTCACTTCCATTTAGGCTAATTATTACATTTATATGTGTACTCGGTCCTCCTTTGTTATGTTTACTTTTTAATAATTATTCCTAAACTGCTTATGCAACACATAAATGACTTTGAGTTCAGTACCAGTGTTTTCCATGGTAATACCATGGTATTCTTTGAAATACACTGGAACCTTCTTGTAAATTCTTGTAAAACCTTCTTGTCTTTTAACCCCATGATACACATCGAAGCACCATGGCATTAACATCACTGTACCATGGTACTGTAAGCACAGTTTTACTAGTACATGAGTATTTAATTCACATCTTTGTCTTAATATACACACATGCATACTGATCCACGTATCTCAAAAGACATAAATATAATCAAATATAATAAACTAAGCATGCACCGTGAGTTAAATAGAGTATAATCAGTTTGCACCTGTGGTTCAGCTGCCTAATTCCCCCTATGTCACAATGCAATGAACGTGTTATAAAGTTTTAAAATCGTTTTAGATCAAACTTAATGCACTGCAAAGTAAAATGCAATGCCTATAGCCTGCGATGGAGTTTACTTTAGCAACTATGCAGACTTGCCTATTTAAAGTTGACCAACAAACATGTTTCAAACTGCTATATCGTGCATGCCATTATGCGCGTCCGACACTGCATTTCCACTAATAAAACGTTCATTCTGTTTCAAAGTCAAAGTTTATGGAGTGCATATGTGAAAACGCATATAAATGCATGTAAAAGTGTCGAAGGTGACCAGACTTACAGCGCTTTTCCGCCTCCCGTCCAACCAGAATCAGTCAACAGCGCACAGCAGCCATGACAGTTCCATCCGGGGACAAAAGCAGCTCAAACCCATGACAAGAATGGATTACCTGCATGCCACATCATACTAACGTCTAATTGCATTGTCTAAATTGCATGCATTTTTCGATGCATTCATGCCTAGTTGTATGCTTTCTGTTTATGAAAGAAGCTCATTCATGCCACAGACTTTGTGTGCACAGAGAAGTCCAGCCCTGTGAAGACAGCATGTGCTTCCTCTTTCAGCACACACCACTCAGCACTGTTTATAACGACCATGTTATAGAGACACACAGAACTTGCATATTGAGTTTATTACACACTCATTTGCGTTAACGAGAATGTGAGAAAAGAAGAAAAACACACACATTCTAGCAATGTAGAAATTATTTGTTATTTTTTACTTTATTTAATCTGTTTTTACTTTTTTGTAATTACTATTCAATTTATGGCCATTTAAGTCAATACTGGGTTCCAGATGTCATGAAAAACTTAAAAATGTGTGATTTCCAAGTCTCAAAAAGTTAAGACAATTATTATGATTATTAAAATATAAATTATTCATTAAAAGTAAGTCATGGAAAAGTCATGAGTATTAGCTACATTGCTTAGATATCAAGGATGTAACAATATTGGAAGAAAAGATGCGTTTTAAGAACCATAGTTACAGTCTCATATTGATAGAATATTTGTCATTTAAATCAGAGGTACCCAGACTTTTAATATAAAGGACCAAAAATCAACATTAACTGAGGGCCATGCATGGGGCAAACGTAAATGTTGTAAATTAAAAAAAAATAAAAACTTTAAATATATATTTTTTTTTTAATTGAATGTTAAAATCAAATTATAAATTTGAAAAAAAAAAATTGAAATGAAGCTATGCTTCAATGGTATGTTTTTTATGGCATGATGGGCAAAACCAAAGGTCATCACAGGTCAACATTGGTTTAAATCTATTACTCAAAATAATAATCATCATCATCATCATACATAAAATAAATGAATAAATAAAAAGTAAAATAAAAATGTAATTATCAAAAAAAAAATAAACTGGACAGGTCTTGTAGCACTTTTTAAGGCATAAGGAAAACAGAAATCTTAAAAGGCCTTTGAATATATGCTAATAGATAGAGGTTTTTCTGCATTCTCACTTCTGCTCAGGGTGCTAATAGGACATGCATAAATCTCACTTTTCTGAGACTTTGTTTTCCCTGCAGTAATTTGCTTTTGTTTTTCTAATGTTTATTAATAAAAGCATTTGTTCAATTATTAAATGTAAATGTAATGTTTGAAAAATGTGTGGCAAAACATTGTTAGAAATGATTTGGCAACAAACAAAAAAAATCACAAGCATTTCATACCATTTGCATTCTGTAGAAAATGTCTGTTTGGTGCAAATTAACTTAATCCGTTAATATCACGTCTAGGTTTGGATTAAAATTGAAATAACTTCTTAATTTGAAGAAACAATCCTGCACTAAATCACCAGTCACATATATCTTTATTGCTGCACTTTTATTGTTAATTGTGTGATTTATGTGCTAAAGTCACATTACAGTCCCGTAAAAGCAATTCAGCATAAACAACTCAAGTACACTGTATGTGATGTAGTAATATGGTAATATACAGGAGGCCAAAAAGCTTGTCCAGTTAACATTTTATTTTAGAATTGCTCAGTTTTTTAAATAAACAATATGTTGGGTAATTTAATTTAATTTGAAAATAAAATAAAATAAACCAACTAAAACAAGCAAATCTTTCAATTTTGTAATGAAATGCATGACGAAACAAACGAATAAATCAGTAAAGTAATCAATGCGAATTTGCAGTGGTTTGAAGTGAAAAGCTGATTATTGAGCAGAGCGGCCTCTAGTGGTGAGATCGGGTTATAGCAGGCTCAAATATTTGGGTTGAAATGCGTTTTACAAACAGCTATTAGTGAAAACTGTGTTTTTTAAGTGTCACTTGAAAGTTTCTGAGATCTTATGTTTCCCCAACAATTATTTTTCAGTGTAATTCTGTGATTAGTTGCTCTTTCTCGCTGCATTGACACTTCGTGCCTTGTGATGACGCGGATGAAAGCTTCATTCTGATTGGTCGCGCTCTGTGATTGTAAGGCGACTTTTGATTGGCTGAGATAGTCAGGCTCGCTGTGCCGTGTATTGTTTCTTTGCTCGTGAACACAGAGTGTAAACTTTGATTTGATTTACACTTTGATTAGTTTGTTCGGCTGCTAGTTTTCATCGTACTGTCTGTATGCGGGCGTCGTTGTGTGCGGTGAGTTCTGAACACTGAAAAGTTTTCATCGTCTGCTTTTTCCCTTTAAAAGTCAAACATGTAACTTAGCGCTGCTCCATTATTGATACGACTCTTTGATTTATAGTAGGTTATCGTATGCTAGTAAGTCATTCCGCTCATTCTGTGATATGCATTGGTTTGTTTGAGCAAGGAAGTATAGTGCACATTGAGGAAGACTCAGGCTTGTTACTCTAAATGATCTTCTCCTCCTGAAATGTGTTGGACCAATCAAGACCTTCAGCGGTCTCACCGTCATCAGTGCTGATTGTTGCTGGAGCTTTGATTTGTCTTGGGATGCATTAAGGTGCTTTTGCTCAATGAAGCTGATCTGATCTTTAATCCTCATATATTCCAGGATCCCAATGGAGCTGGAGGGTCAGTGGTGGAAAGGAGAACTTGCAGAGGACATCTATCAGGCCCTGCGTTACAAAGTTTGTATTCATGTCATTGTGTTGGTTTTTGGTGCCATTAAATGTGTTGTAATGTCATGCATGCATTAACCTTGCACAAATCTGTTATTACAAATTTGTCATGATAGTGGAATTGTGTGTTTGGATTTTATAACGTAATGCATGCATGCATGCATATGCAGCTTTGCTGTATTCATGTATATGCAACTTAATGCATGCATATGCAACTGTTCTGAATTTATGTAAATGAAACTTGAATGCACAAAGTGATTTTATTGAATGCATGCATATGCAACTTTAGTGAATTAATGTAAATTTAGTTTACATGCATATGCACCTGTTCATATTAATGTAACTAGTTAATTCATGTAAATGCACTTTGTATGTATGCACGTGCAACTGTTTTGAATTTATATAAATGCAAATTCAATGCATGCATATGCAACGTTACTTGGCAATTGCATGCATGTGCAACTTAAACTGATTATTGCACAAATCAATATTATAAAACATTTTAATTGCTGTGTGTTTGTCTCGTTGGATGTCTTTCAGGAGTTGCGGTTGCCTGCGTACAAAGGCCAGTCCCCACAGCTGAGCCTTAGACGATATTTTGCAGACCTTATCGCTATAGTCAGCAATCGCTTCAAGCTGTGCCCAGCAGCCAGACACTTGGCTGTTTATCTGCTGGACCTATTCATGGACCGCTATGACATCTCAGTACAGCAGCTTCACATGGTTGCGCTGTCCTGCTTGCTTTTGGCCAGTAAGAGTCAAGTTTATTTGTATAGCACTTTTTACGATACAAATCGTTGCAAAGCAGCTCTACAGGAAATTAAGTTTCCACAATATATTTATATATTGCAGAACCTTAATATATTTAACTTATGGCAAAATTTGGTAATTCTGTATGTAAGAGTCATACTCCTGTTATTGTGATATTCTGTTATTGTGTATAATGCACACAGCACACCACATAGTGTTGTGCCATAACCACTCAACAACCATTTTTATTATCCAGGTAAGTTTGAGGAGAGAGAAGACCGTGTCCCGAAGCTGGATACACTGAACAGTCTGGGCTGCATGAGCTCTATGAACCTGGTTCTGACCAAACAGGGTCTCCTGCACATGGAGCTGCTGCTCCTCAAGACGTTTCAGTGGAACCTGTACCTTCCCACCGCTGCTCACTTCATAGAGTACTACCTGCCGGTCGCCGTGAACGAGATGGACCTGCATGATGGCTGGCCGATGGCGTGCATGGAGAGGACCATGCTGTACATCTCCAAATATGCTGACTATTTCCTAGAGGTCTCTTTACAAGGTGCAGAGATTAATTCAGATGCCGTGCATTTTGCACCTGTTGAATGTTTGTGGGAGTGTATAAGAACTGCATGATATACAGAATCAGAATGTTCTGTTTTTTGCATTTCCTTTCTCTGTCAAGACCATGCATTTCTGCGATTCGTCCCATCCCTGGTTGCTGCGGCGTGTGTGGCCTCCTCCAGGGTAATATTGCGTGTGTCTCCGACCTGGCCTCCACGCCTGCAGCGTCTATCAGCGTACACCTGGGAGCAGCTGCTGCCTTGCGTGGATAGACTTCTAATGTGAGTTTCACCCAGGGTTGTTATCCTTAACAAAAAACATACAAATGGAATGCATGTAAATACAGTTTGACTGCATGTAAATACAACTTTAATGTGTGTAAATGAATCTTGAATAAATGCATATACAACTTTACTGGATGCATTCAATTTGCATTTACATGCATTCAGTTAAGTTGCATAAGCATTAATACAAGCTTGCATTAAAATTGTATATCCATGCATTGAAGTTACATTTATTGCATACAGTAAAGATGTAAATGCATGCATTTAAGTTGTATTTACATCTTTACTGAATGCATGTAAAATCAATTTCATTGCTGCAAATACAAGCTTTTTGGAATGCATGGATATGCAACTTGAATTAACGCATATGCAGCTTTACTGAATGTATTTCTGCATTTTTTGTTACTTTAAATAAACTAAACATTAAATAAAAATAATTTTATTAAAATAAAACTTATTTTATTTCAGCTACTTGGCAAAGGAATCATTTCTCATTTTCATTCAGTTTTACATAAAGTACTAAAATAACTAAAACAGAAAATAATGTGTTATAGTTGAAAGAACAATTTGGCACTAAAAACATGGAAGTCATCATCTCCCCTAATATCCTCTCTCTCTCTCTCTCAGTGCTCATGACAGTGACGTAAAGGAAGCAAACAAGCAGAAATGCACACAGCCGAGTGCTCAGCCTGCACAGATGTTGTATCCCGTCCAGGGTCAGAGCATGTCCTTGCATCAGTACATGCAGCAGCCGAACATGCAATACATGCAGCAGAACTGCCAGCCGGTGGTAATGTCCACTCAAGGTCCTGCGACATATCTGACACATACGGCCTCAATGCAGGTCTCCACGGCCCCTCTGCATGGCCTCACGCAGACACAGACCATGGATGCCAAGGTGAACGTGCCCAGCAGGGCTTACCAGGTGAACTCGCTGTACCCCTGCGCCGCTCCCTGCTTCGACAGGTGATGACACAGGACAGGAAAGCATCGGACCGTTTACACTGCACAGGGGAGAGTTTGTATTCATAAAGCAAGCACACTGCTCTTAACTGTTACTTGAATCAAAACACTTCAGCTGCTGAATTCTGAATCCTTTTTTAATTTACGTGATCAGGGTGAAAGCTAGATTATTTAAATCACTGTAATGTTCATGAGGTGTGGGATAATACGAAATGTGCAATATTCTAATGCTGTCATGCATTACCCACTGAATACTGCCTTGTGGTGTTTCATTTGTTGTGTTAAGTTTACTTAAGTATTATTATATACAGCCATCTTTCATAAATGAAGACATCATAGGATTTCAAATCAACGTTGGATAAGAAATTAATGTGGTTTTTACTAACACAAGCAAGTGTTATTTTGCTCTACCTCATTGAATGCAGACTATTGTCTCGTAACCTTACAAATGCACTTTGGTACAGTGTTGTTGTTGTTGTTTTGTTTTTGGTTTTTGTAATAAAAGTGCAACATTTCTGTTGTAGCTAGTTTTGGGTGTTGAAATTTTACACTGAGGTTTGTAGCCACTGGAACATGTTCATGATTAAAATTCACCCTAAGATTCACACAAACATTCACATATTAGTTCAAACTAAACAATCCAGTTCACTGTTTTATTTATTTATAAAAAAAATTCTAGGGTAAACAAAGTTTTTTAAACAAACGTGCATTCTCATTAATTTAACTGATAAAGACTATATAGAGGGAGAGAAAGCACATACACACACTTATATTTATTCATTCACTTATGTTTCAGGTTATGTGGGATGATGAGGGGACTTTTAATTTGGAATTGTGTGCTTGCAGTGTTCACAAAAATGGTTACAATTCATGAACACGGTCAAGGTTATAAATTTCTGCAGATAATTAGGCTAATTATGTGACACTTTCTCAATTTGAATATATCCATGTCAGGGAAAAATTTAGGGCAAGTGATTTCAAGTGTCATTGCAACTCAAAAATGTTACAAAATACATAAACCAAGCCCTAAACAACAAAAAAGTGGAATCAAAAATATAGTGTTGTGGTTATTTAATTAATCGGTGTCTGACAGCAAATGTAATCCTTCTTGTTCTCATTTGTGACCCTGGAGCACAAAAGCAGTCATCAGTAGCACAGGTATATTTGTAGCAATAGCCAACAATACATTGTTTGGGTCAAAATTATACATTTTTCTTTTATGCCAAAAATCATTAGGATATTAAGTAAAGATCATGTTCCAGGAGGATATTTAGTAAATTTCCTACTGTAAATATATAAAAACTTCATTTTTGATTAGTAATATGCATAGCTAAGAACTTCATTTGAACAAATTTAAAGGTGATTTTCTCAATATTTTGATATTTTTGCTCCCTCAGATTCCAGATTTTCTAATAGTTGTATCTCAGCCAAATAGTGTCCTATCATAACAAACCATACATTAATGGAAAGTTTATTTATTCAGCTTTCAGATCATGTAGAAATGTCAATTTCGAAAAAATGACACTTATGACTGGTTTTTTGGTCCAGGGTCACAAATTGTACCATTATGATTTCTTATCTAGACTTTTATTTTGAAGAATTCCCTAGCTTTGGCTGTAAAGCTTTTCCAGCATCTTACCCGTGTAGATAAAACCTCATCCGTCAGAGTGTCTTAAACACACTGTAAAAGTTGATTGTTTGTTTATTTGATTGCTTAAAGGAATATTTTTACATTAACAAAATAAATGTTGACAACAGCCTAGACATGTATCGAGAAAAGAAAGCATAATATCAACGCAATTCATCATCAGATCTTGCAAAATTATTCTCCACTGCTTATTATTATTATTATTATTATTATTATGTGTGTGTGTGTGTTTCGTTCTAACCCCACCTCAGGAGCTCCGCGTGCGTGTGTCGTCACATCCGGTGTCGCAAAGGCTCTAGAATATTACCGTCGCTTCGCGTTCATTCTGCTGTGTGTGTATTTAAGCGTGTGTCCTGCGGCTGGCGCTCTTTCAGGCTGTCATGACATTACAGAACATATCTGCATTAACGTTCATGTAAACATAAACTCTGAACGTGTGCTGGACGCGTCCACAGGAGCGTTATATTCATATCAACAGGTAAGAAGAAGCAGGCAGGATTTATGAGTAACGTTATCCCTCATGGGTGTGGGTGCAGAAATATAGCGCTGTTCAACTCAACTAATGCCATATATTCGGGACTATATGTTTGTAGTCTTATTAAAGGCACACATTCGTGCATAACAGTAGTGAGGTGTGGTTTATTTTATTTTGTAAAGCTGTCATAGAAAACAAATACATATAGTTTTGCGCTAATACGAATTTAGCCTCAGAACTGCGTTTAAATACCAACCGTTTTAACGGTCATTTCCTCACGTTCCATAGAGATCAAGGCATTTAAATCTCACGTAAAATTCGATACAGTGTTACATTTGTTGTTATTTGATATAAAACCGTTACATGTATCTTTAAGCACTTAAAGCTGTAGTACCCGTTTTATTTGACTGTAAGCAGTGTTATGCAGTAAATGTTTACGTAAGTTACACACCTCCCTCAAACTGAACTTTCTAGATGGATTTCTGGAGAATTTTCTTTTCAAGGCGGGACTAACTTAAACGCTTTCATTTTTATCTATTTAAACCGTGGCACCCATTGACAACTGTGACTGCAGCTATACTATTATTAGGTTTGTATATGACAGGTTTGTGAGTTGAATTACTTCTAGGGTATATGGTTTACACTATATGGTTATAGTAAAGTGTAGTATATAAAGTATTTGGTGGCAAACTGGCAATTTAAAAATTGGGACTTCATAATATAAAGTGTAATTAGGTACATTTTAGTACTTTTGTGTAACTATGGAAGCTTGTTTCTGCCACGGAACAAATACATTTTAAAAAGAGTCATTGTGACTGTTTATCTTCGTTAATTATTTTTTCTCAGAATTTCTAGACTTTTTCTCTCAGACTTTTTTTCTTAATTTAAATTTAGTTTCTTGCAATTCCGAGTTTATATTTCTCAATTTTTCACTTGAGACTATTTTCCACAGAATTGTGTTATAAACTGACACTTTTTCTCACAATTCAGTTTAGATCTCACAGTTATGTTTTTTAGATGCAGAATAAATAATGCAATTGCAAATTTTTTTATGTTACAATTCTCTCTTTTTTTTCTTATCTATCATTTTTATTCCCATTTTCTATTTTTATTTTTTATCATTAAATCCCTTTTTTCCCCATTTTTTCATACCCTATATGCAGTCTAAAAGATTAAAAATTATTATTTTATTTTTAGTTATTTTATCTTTATTTATTTTTTTTCTCTTCACTTTAGCTTGAGGTGGTTCTGGTATTTGTTTCTGTTTTTTAATGAGTGAAAATCAATAATAATAATTCAAAAATAATAATTAGCATCTTGTTGCTGCTGCATTTAAGAGTTTGCTTTCCTCTGACAGGTGTGTGTGTGTGTGTGTGTGTGTGTGTGTGTGTGTGGGTGTGTGTGTGTGAGTGAAGCGGTTGGACCTGTAGGTCTTCACCTGCGGAAGAGAGCGGCCATACGGGCCTGTCGTCATGCTGTGCTGGGGAAATGCCTCGTACGGGCAGCTGGGTTTGGGTGGGATTGATGAGGAGATAGTGCTGGAGCCGAGGAAATGCGAGTTCTTCGAGGGCAAGCGTGTGCGGGATGTGGGATGCGGCAGACGTCATAGTGTCTTTCTTCTGGAGGACGGGACGGTGTACACCTGCGGCTGCAATGACCTGGGACAGCTGGGGCATGACAAAGCACGCAAGAAACCAGGTAAGACACTTTACACTAGAATATTTTACTGTTATTAATGTAATTACTTGATCTTAATTAAATTATTGAACTACATGATTCACTTCAAATCATTGTGGCTGATGTCATCAATCCCTCTTATTTTTCAAAGTTTTTAATAAGGTAATATTAAGGTGGTTCCTCTTCAATACGCCCATTTTTTATGATCCTGCTGGATTAAATCATGCCTCGCCCTTTTTGTACATTTTATGTAAAGTGCATCTTAAACAGCATTTCATGCTGACCTAAAATTGTCCCCTGAGAATAATATAATATGAATGATTGTTTTATTGAATTAGTTTTGTATTTAAGATCTGAGTAAAGGGTTTAATTGCTTTGATTTGTCCCTTTTTTTTGTCCCAAAGGGGAAAAAAATACAGTAAAAACTGCACAATTGTGAAATTTTATTGAAATAAAATATTAATATAAATATTTTTAATATAAAATAACTGCTTTCTATGTGAATATATAGTGAAATGTCATTTATTCCTGTGATCATTACTCCGGTCTTCAGTGTCACATGATCCTGACCAATATTTTTGTGGAAACCGTGATACATTTTTATTTTTCAGGAATCTCTGATGAATAAAAAGTTCAAAACAACATCATTTATTTAAAATATTGGATTTTTGGAGCATTATAAATGTTTTTACTGTCACTTTTGGTGAATTTAATGCATCCTTGCTGAATAAAAAGTTTTAATAAAAAAAAAAAAAGCCTGGTCTTTTGAATGGTAGTGCATCACAATCCCTCGAACTTTCCCTGTTTGAAAACACTGGGTTATTTTAGGTTATATCAATGAAACAGTCTGTACTTCCTCTGAAATCAATCTGATGGATGTTGTAACATATTATCATTCCACAGAAACGCATACGGGTCGGTCAGTGTGACATTGACTGCTGTTCTAACTGTCAGTTCAGTAGATATCACATGACCTCTAACTCCATGATCTAGAAGTGTCAAGCACAGACCATATAAACATCAAGATGGTTTGAAATGGTCCTTTATTCACATCACTGTTTCACAAGCCAAAGGCTCAAAACATAAAAACTGACAATAACAAATGCTTAAAAATTAAATAAACTTTCAATAATCAACATTAAGGACATTAATATTATACAAATGAATTTTGCTGTAGCAGATGCAACATATTGAAATGCACGCAATATATTGGCCAGTATTTCATGTAGTGCATCTGTATAATTCAGTCAAACCCTGTTATATGTTTACATCCCCTCTCTAGAACAGGTCGTGTCTCTGGATGCTCAGAACATCGTGGCCGTGTGTTGCGGTGAAGCTCATACTCTGGCTCTGAATGACAAAGGACAAGTGTTTGCATGGGGTCTGGGCTCAGACGGACAGCTCGGACTTTCAAACATTGAAGATTTTATCCGTATACCCAGGTAACAAAAAAAAAATCTGCACCTTTTAACCCTTAGAAGTACTAAATATCTCAGTATTATTGCCTCTGTGATGGGTTTGCCTGTATTTCAAAAAAATAAAACAATAATAATAATAATAAAATAAATTATTTTACCCTCTATATATTACAATACATTCACATTTGTTGAGAAACTTTATTTGGTGTCTATAAGACATGTAAACATATAACACAATTGAATAAAAATCAGCAAGGCTACGTTTTCTGTTAAGGGGTAGTAGACATTTGTGGATGGAATTGCATACAAGAGATTAGAACTAGATTTGTAATGATTTTAACTTTTTTTTTATATACTGTAATTTTTTTTAAGTGATTGGTGTTCAAAAAACATTGATTTAATAGAATACTGATGATTTAATAGTAAAAAAAATTTCATATATTGTAAATGTATTTTTTGAATTCAAAGATGTTATGTTCACGTGTTATACACAAAAATAAAAATTTTAATCAAATGTGACGCATGGAATGTATCTTCTTGTATTCAAATATATTTTTATTTAACATTTTTGCCCTCCATATATTTATATTTTCAAAAATATGCAAAAATTGCCTAAAAAACATTGGTATAAAATATATTTTTGTAATTTTTGGCCACTCTGTTTACAACATATTTTGCATATATTTGAAAAAAAAAAGGCTCGATCTGTACAAAAAAACTTGTAGACAAATATGATGATTATCACTGTGTTTCTGTTCTCTCCTCTCAGAACGGTCAAGAGTTTGTCAGAGGTTCACATTTCCCAGGTGGCCTGCGGATACTGCCATTCTCTTGCTTTAGCCAGCGGTATGATTCTGACTTAAACGCTAAACATTTCTCAACCTGATTATTGTGCCTCCTCACCCTAATTATGCAATATTATTCCCAAATTTTTGCTCAAGGAGGTCAGATATTCTCCTGGGGCCAAAATAAATTTGGACAGCTGGGGCTCGGGATGCAGGGAGCAAGCGTCTCCGCCCCACAAGTCATTCAGTCTTTGCAGGGTGTCCCATTTGCCCAGATATCTGCAGGGGGCTCTCACAGCTTTGGGCTCACGCTGTCTGGGGCCGTTTTCGGCTGGGGGCGAAACAATTTTGGCCAGCTGGGCCTCAGTGACAATGATGGTAAAACAAACACCTTAAACATTCATTTGAGTTTTCTCTGGTATAACAATTTTTATGGTGGGATGCGTGGTGTTCCTCAGATCGCTATTTCCCTGCCTTACTGAAGACTCTCAGGTCCCAACGGGTGGTTTACATATGCTGTGGAGAGGACCACACGGCTGTACTAACAAAGGTATTATTGCTTACTATAAGGGCTTAATAAGGAACCGTGTTGTAGTTTATGATTACATATTTAATACTGTATATCCATTCCACAGAAACGTATATTGGTCGTCAGGTTTTGTTGAAGACCGGTCAAATTATGTGTATAGCACTTTCCTCAATGCACAAAGCTGCTTTGCAGAAATTCATGTTGATGTTTATAATATCTCTACATCTTTATGCCTTATCACATTTAACAGATTAGAGTTGGATAATAATATAGTTTGCTTTTTGCTATGATACAAGCAGTTGAGAAATGCTATATAGTACAATGCATGCATAATTATTATTCTGGAAACTCATAGTTTGCAGCTCTGGAAAATTTTGGCACTGGAGACTGAAGTTTTCCTGATGGTTTAATTCTTGATTGAATGGCTAATTCTTCACCTTAATTCTCAAAGTCTTTTGCAGTTAATACTTTTACTTACTTTACTTTTGTCATTTAGCAGACGCTTTTGTCCAAAGCGACTTACAAATAAGAAAAAGTAACTAAAACTAAAAAGTTACAACTCTATAAATACTATCTACCCACATATTTAAGAAAATAAAGAAATTAAATAAAATTGACACATGCATATAACAACATTTCAATAATAAACATATAAATGAAAAAATTCAATAAAAAGCGATACTACTATCCCTTGCCGGTGTCCCTGCCCGGTGGAGTCGCACGGTAGAGTCGATGGTCTTTACACTCTTTGGTCTTCACACTAAGAGGGCTTCACACGACGACTGCCGCGGTATAATAACGAGCTGATTTCTTCTCAACCAGTTTTTGTTACCCTGCTGCCCCGATTAGCATTTCTTGTCCAAAGGTCTTGCCTTAATTTAGCTAAATCTATAGTATTGCATCCTTCCCATGGTCAATAAATATTTTTTTATTTTTTGGTGTGTTAAATCTCTTTTTCTGGCCCATTTCACCAGTATAAGAAAACCTGCTTAATAATTATGCACATCTGAGTAGAAGGTGTTTTTCACTTCTAGCCCTTGTTAATATTATATATCACTTGTAAATGATTAAACAAATTAATAGTAGTTATTTACATGATGTGGTTTGAAATGTGTAAAATGTGCTTGGAAAAAAATTATTATAAGTGTAGTAATATGAGTGTAGTATTTGTAAGTTCATAAAGTTGGACATGCTATATATTCTGCTTTATAAAAAGAGCTGGGAGATAATATAGGTACATTTTGCGTGCAATTGTGTTCAAATTTGCGATAAAATATCGCTTTACTTCACTTGAGTATACTGTATGTATTTGAATAAAGTTGGACATACTTGTATATCCAACTTTATATAAAGAGCTGGGCAATAATATAGTTACAATAAAAATGCAATAAAATATTGCTTTACCGTGATTATACTGTTTGTGAATAAAGTTGGACATACTGGTATATACAACTTTAAATAAAGATCTGGGTGATAATATAGTAGCATTTTGTGGCGAATTTTAAGAAATCAGGCTGTTGGGATTTGCTGTATAGTATAAACAGGTTTAGTAATTAGTAATTATTGTTTTTGTAGGAGGGAGGTGTGTTTACATTTGGAGCTGGTGGTTACGGTCAGCTGGGACACAACACCACACACCATGAGGTGAACCCCAGGAAGGTGTTTGAACTTATGGGAAATGTGGTTGCACAGATAGCTTGTGGTAGGTAAGTATCAAAGCATCCATAATGATTGTTTTATTTTATGTCTGTCTTAGTTTTCTACTACTTCCAAGAGTCTTGTATTTCTCATGAAGAACATGAATTGCTTTCATTTTCACCTGCATGTAAGGCAGCACACTTTGGCATTCATCCCTTCATCAGGAAAGATTGACTCGTTTGGTCTCGGCGGTAACGGACAGCTAGGAACCCGCTCCACCTGCAATAGGATAAGTCCTGCCCCTGTGAAGGGCTGCTGGCGAGCCCATTCTGATCCTGTGCCTATGGAAGTAGGTGGGTTGACTTTGTCTACATGAAGTCTTTCAGCAGAACTAATTTCTCTGACAACTATCCTTCTCAGTGTTTCTCAGATGCATTAAATGCATTGACTTTGATCTTTATGACTTTGCTCCATGCATGTCAGTATATCAAATAACTTTTCTGCACAAATGAAACTCTAGATCACACAGAGTTGAGTTGCACTTTAGTATTATACATGAGCACTTTTTGTTCACTCATCAGTGTCCCAGTCTGTGTACTGTGAATCAATGTGCTGATTCTAGGAGCTGATTAAGACTCGTCCCCGGAAAACCATGTTTTGATGTTTCAGATTTGACGGGGTTGTCTATTTCAGAGGTGGAGCAGAGTTTCTGTGTGAAGAGGATCTACGCTGGAGGAGACCAGAGCTTCGCTCACTACGCTTTACCTCAGGTATGAGGAGCAGAGGTCAAGGGTCAAACTAAAGGCTGCCAGAGGCAAAAAAAAAAAAAATATATATATATATATATATATATATATATATATATATATATATATATATATATATATATATATATATATATATATATATATATATATACACACACACACACATACAGGGTTCCTACGGGGAAAAAAGAAAGAGTATGGAAAAATATTTGTTTCCAGACTTTTGCACCTATTTATTTATTTTTTGTAATAATAGAAAATTAAGAGTTTAATGAAAATAAATTAATCGTACAATAAGTGAAGTTTCATGGCAGCTGTTTAGTGATTCTTCAGTGATCGCCAAATATGACAGAATGAAATCAACGTGCACATTTTCATTATGCAAATTGCAGGTTATAAGCATTTTGGCATACTGCCCCAATGAAAGCCAAATCTTAAACAGTTTTTTTTTTTACAGTACCAGTCTTTTTTATACACCCTTGAACTTGGCAAATTTTATGCCTTCAGTCCATGTCATGGTTTCTCCACCACCACAGAGGATGTGTTAAATTGGACATTAGGCCTTGATATTAGAGGTATAACGTAAGAAAAGCACATTTTGAGCAGGTAGATCTCTGTTAATTCATGTGCATCCATGTTTTATTCAAAGTAAGATGGCAGTGATGCACAAAGGAAACAGGTTTATGAAACTAGAAATTGTAATGCGTAAGCATGCAAAACATTCCCATGCACATGTGAAGACTTTCTTGATGGCACAAGAACGTTTCTTGTGTACATGTAAATGTCTGTTTTTTTTTTTGTTTTTTTTTTATCTTTTATTTGAGGGATTCTGTATGTTGTCACTTAGAGAAAATCAATGAAAAAAAACCCTGAGAAAATAAAAATATGAAGAGTTCATTTGCAAAAACCGATAACTTTTTTTGTTGTTGTTTTTTTCAGAAATCAGGTTTTTTTATTGCGCATTCCAAGTCATATCAATCAAACTGCAGTTGGGTTGTTTTGATTAAGTAATAATAACTAAACAAATACAGGCAATTTACAAAAGTTCATTGAAAGTGTTTTTTTTTTTTTACATATTAAAAGTTTAAAAGTCGTTTTTTGGCAAAAGCAGATAACTCCACATTTCATATTTTAGAGTTAAAAAAAACACTCGTTTAATCTTTGTAATCTCCTCAGATGACAATGTAGATGCCTGACAAACGTTGTTGTGATCATAGATTTATGGATGTGATTACACACGATACACAGAGCTTTTCCCTCTCCATTGTAATGCGCTGCTTTTGCAAGGATCCATGAAAACGTTTCAGCTTTTATTTTCCTTTTACACCCTGAAGAAAATATCACAGGTTCATCAAGTTCGTCGAAATTATCCATCCTCGATCACTTGTAGTCAGCTTTGACGAAACTCCTCTCAGCTAGCACGTCTTTTCAAAGTGAAAGCAGCCTTGTCACCTGACCTGAATACGGCGCGCTGATTCGCTAAAATGGATTTATCGGCTTCTGTTCAAAAATAACAAGGGTGCTTGTCAGCTTCTGCAGTAAAACGTGAACTCACGATGCCTTGAAACTAGGGGTGTGCGATATGACGATTTTTGATCGTGGACGATAAAAATGTCTCCACGATCTGCTTTTGAAGAAATATCATAGTATCGTGCTACAGCACACATTATATCAAATACAGTTCTGTCACCTCCGTCTCTATGTATTGTACAACACGACATACAGCAGTAGAGTTACTCAGACAGGACACTGCACTTATTCGCGATCGCAAAAGTACATTATTTGCACACAAGCCTTGCTGGTTAAATGTTTAATTCACGCGCTGGTCTGACGTGTGCTTTTTCTGAGCGCATACACCCGAAGCGCATGAACTAAAAAGCCTGTCTAACAGCGCCTGATTACTGAACTAACTTATCTTTTGCGCTAATATTGTCAAAACACACAAGGTTTACATACAGACTCAGTTGGTTATGTCTAAAATGAAAGTAAATAGTTAAGAGAGAAACGGATGCGTTCCTGTATATTAGATGCGTGCAGCTCTTAAAGGGACAGGACACTAAACATGTTGTCGACTGTCATTAAAGCGATAGTTCACCCTAAAATTTAATTTCTGTCATTATTTACTCACTCACATGTTGTCCCAAACCTCTATTAATTTCTTGTGCTGAACCCAAAAGAAGATATTTTGAAGAATGAGGGTAACCAAACAGTTGCTGGTCTACATTGAATTTGATATCAGGAAAGAAAAATCCTATGGAAGTCGACCAGTAACTGTTTGGTTTTCCACCTTCTTCAAAATAGCATTTATGTTCAGCAGAAGAAAGAAACTCATTCAGGTTTAAAACTACTTTTGAGTAAATGATGGTATAAAAATAAAACATTATGACAGAATTGACAGACAGATGACAGAATATTTATTTTTGGGGGGAACTATTCATTTAACGTTAACAAAACACAAAGAGAAAAATCACTCACTATTCTTGACTGAAAAACTTTAATACAGTTGCTTTAGGAATCAGTCTATATAGTGTTTTATTTTTATATTTCTTCATTCAATTTCATTGAATGCTCTGCTAAATACACCTATTGTACCTGAAAATAAAGCACTGTTTGTTTTATTTGTATATTATATGTATTTGTAATGTGTATCTTTGTTCTTATTTTTTAATAAGAAAGATAAAATAATGACAGATTTTTATCTTCGCTCCACTTTGGCCTAAATATGTCTTTTTTTTTTTTTACCTTGAAAGGCTTTGTCTTTCTAGTTTGGCTGTAATGCTCAGACAACTTGTAAAACCAAAATAGTAAAACTATGATATTTTTCCCATATCGCCCACTGAAAAGGCATCTGTTCTCTATAGTTAGGTGGAATGCTAGTCCATTACGGAACTCCCATAAGAAGTGTGACAGGAGACAGATGATTGTTCGTCGGTTTAATCTCTTCAAGATGGGTCATTTCACATCATCCAGCATTGTACAGTCATTAAATTAACAGAGGTAGTAATTGTGGTTTAATCTGGAATAAACAAATAAAATATCAGTATTTGTCTGTATACAGTAACATAAACATTTGCCTTAATACCACTTCTCTATACATTACTATTAAGTACAACCCGACAAATGGCGGCAAACATATGCACGTAAATCACACACGCCTCACTCCTCCACATTCTGTATAAACTTAACTACAATATGAACCGGTGACCACAATCATATATGCAGCGGTAACATCATCGCGATATGACCGGGAAAGGAAGATAAATTAACTTACATTCATGCACGTACATTTACCACTCGATGAAATAGCAGCAGAGAATGAAACTGAACGTAAACTGGAACTGCCGTCAGCGCTCTGTACACGCACGTCACAAATGAATACGGAATTTAGTGCACCCACCCCTACTTGAAAGTAGACAATACAGGCTTTTTTGACAAAATGTGTTTAGGGTTCAGATCGTACTATATGTGGAGAATAACAATCAGCTCTTTAAAGTGACGTTTATCAGTTTTTGCAAATTAACTCCTCATGTTTACTGATGACTGTACTATATACCAAATATAAAACATGACATATGAAAACATATGAAAATAATGCTCTATAAACCGTTTGTTAAAAATGGTCTGAAAATCTACCAAGAGGTTTGGAAATTTGAAATGGAAAAGGTGTAGGAACCATATATATATATATATATATATAAAATGTGTATATGTATGTATTTATGTATCTATGAATTATTATTGTTACTGTTATTTTACTTTACTTATTTTTATTGTTATTTTTACTATTAAAAGTATTGTATATGATTTTTACACGAAGAGTCAAAATTTATGGACAAGGCTTAATCTATTATGATTTATCATGATGAAAAGTGCTATAATGCGGTGTTAGTGGTTAATATTATTTCCCCACGGCCCACACAGCCTTTGTTACATCAGAAAATTCGAGAAAACTGCACAGTTACAATTAGATGACGCATTATAAACCATTACTTTTTCAGAGCAGCATGTACTGATGAGTCATGTGCAGTAAGACCAAGGACATTTAATTAGAAAGAAAGAAAGGTCAGCTTTAATTTTGTGTTGCCTTAAAATCATATTTGCAGTGAATGAAGGAACAAAGTGAACACTGAGCAACTGCTTAACAATATCCAGTGAGATGCTTGTTCAGCACAACTGTCTAGATTTTATGCATTTTATGGTTATTGTATAGTAAAAGGACCATCCACAGGTACTATAATTATAAGAATTATTTCCAGTCAGCCCAAATCATGTTTTACATGGTAACATAACAGGTCATCGTCCAAAACTATCAAATGTATTTCAAAAATGTGCCGTATGTGTTAGTTTGTACAGTTCCCTTTGTAGCGATTAGCCGTTTGCTGATATTCCTGTTTAAATGACTCAGCTGTATTGTTGTAGGACGGCAGCCCTCCAGTTGATCTGAGGATAACCAGACCTGATGGACAGATATACACGCTCACTGATGACCTCATCCAAAAATGGCTCAGTCACTGCCATGGGAGACTATCACCAGAAATCACCAAGTACTGCTTTTTACATTCATTATTAAATTAAGGCGTGTAGATGAAACTCAGTCTGACCTACTAAAGTATAACCTGAATTCAAATCAAAGAACTTAAAACTGTATTTTGTGTCTCTTGCAGTGAGATTGATCTTGTGTTCTCTTCAGCAAGTTGTCTCAATGGAAGCTTTCTGTCTGGAAGGTAACTAAGCCGTTATGCATTTAATACATTATAATACTCTGTTTAAACCTTATAAATAGCTGATGATCTTTTCTCTAATGAGAGTGTTTTGTTCTGCAGTAATCCAGATCACTACAGCACTAACAGTAAGTGCTCAGGTGTAGACATTAACACGGCTCGCCTGCTCTACCACAGACTAATCCAGCCCGATTACCCACAAATCTCACAAATTGTGAGTAATTTCTCTTTTGTCATTTTATCTCATTCAGTAGACGTACGGTAACTTTAAAGTAGTTTTCCCAAAAATTAATATTTGCTGAAAATGTACTCTTCCTCAGGACATCCAAAATGTAGATGAGTTTATTTCTTCATCAGGTTTGTATAAATGTGTCTCTGCATCAGTGTCTCAGCAATGGATGCTCTGCAGTGAATGGGTGCCGTCAGAATGAGAGTCCAAACAGCTGATAAAAACATCACAATAATCCACACCACTCCAGTCTATAAATTAACATCTTGTGAAGTGAGAAGCTGCATGTTTGTAAGAAGCCATCTTAAATCCATCTTTAAGGTTTTTAAACTTTAGACCTTTGCTTCTGGCCAAAACATGAAGTGAAAACTCCCATCTCCTGTTGTCTCTCAAATGAAAATTCACCCAAATATTTGTTTAGAGCCGTTTCAGACTGTTTTGTCTTGTAGACTGTGCTTGATCTGCAGATTTCTCTCCTAATTCAGATCAGATGACTCTCACTGAAGAAAGCAATATTATGGATAGAGGACTCATATTTTAGCCAGAAGCAGTGGTTTGAAGTTAAAAACATCTTAATGATCGATTTGTTTCTTACAAACACGCAGCTTTTGGTTTCTCCAGACATTAACTGATGGACTGGAGTGGTGTGGATTATTGTGATGTTTTTATCAGCTGTTTGGACTCTCATTCTGACGGCACCCATTCACTGCAGAGTAGGGGTGTGCGATATGAACATTTACGATCATGGACAATAAAAATATGTCCACGATCTGCTTTTGAAGAAATATCGTAGTATCTCGCTACAGCACACATTATATCAGCTGCAGTTCTGGCGCCGCCGTCTCTATGTAGTGTACAACGCGACATACACTCACATCAGTGTTAACTCAGCGAGAAATGAGAAAGATTTTTATCTTCGCCAACTTTGGCCTAAATATCCACCATTCTTTTTTATATTTTATTACATTGAAAGGATTTGTCTTTATAATCGGGAAATTAGTTTGCCTGTACTGCTCAGACAAAATAATAAAACCAACATGACAAAGAACCGTGATAAAATCGTGAAATCGTGATTTATATAAATAAATAAAAAATCGTGATATGATATTTTTGCCATATCGCCCCCCCCCTACTGCAGAGCATCCATTGCTGAGACAGTGATGCAACGCTTCTCCAAATCTGATAAAGAAACAAACTCCTCTACATCTTTGATGACTTAAGGGTGTGTAAATATTCAGCAGACTTTCATTTTTGGTTGTATTCTTAAGTGCTCTTCATTCCTGTTGTAACCAGTGCTTGGTTAATCTTAATACAGGTAGCTGCTAGTTTGGAGAAGAATCTCCTCCCCAGATTGAGCAGTTCTCCTCCAGACATTGAGGCTCTGAGACTGTACCTCACGCTGCCCGAGTGTCCGCTCCTCAGCAACCCCAACAACTACACCACCCTCACTATTCCCTTCGCCAAGGCCGTCGTAAGCCTGAAAGACACCCCCATCAAAGTGCTTGGTACGTCCCGTCTTCTATGAGAGGAGTTCTGTTTGTTGAGCTTCATAACACCGAACAATATTTCAGTTGGCTTATCCACAGAAAGGCTATATTTAAAGTGAACATTTTTAGACTGTTCTTCATAAATGGAGGACACAAATATACTTCACAGACTTCTTTAAAGTCGTCATGAAATCAAAATCACTTTATTTACTTTACTATCGCACATTGCTAGTCTTGATGTTAACAATTAATCCGTGCAAGTTAATCCGCTGAAAAAAATAGTTTGTCTTGGTAATCTTTAATCAAAATCTGAAAATGCTCCTTCCCTCTAAAATGACGGGCCTTCTCTGATGACATCAGTTTGACGGCTTGGGCATGAGCGTGACATCTTTAACCACGCCCCTCCAACGGTCAGTTAATTTCTGAATGAAACGCCTACTTTATTGCAGCCAATAAATTTGCAGTAGAAAAAACAAGCCATGCCCTCTATTTTCCTCATTCAATATTCTGTTTCTCTCGGAAGTACGTCACAATATGGAAATAAAAACGGTTGCAAACTTCCGGTTCATGTGGACTTTAAGACGACTTCTCCTGCCTAGGAACATTTCCAGACCAGTTGGATCTTTACATTCTAGGCTGGTTTTGTTTTCTGAAGTGAAAAAACAAACAAGTTTACAACTGCATACATGTACACAATGGCCACATTTACAGGGATCCAACGGGGTTTGGAAAAGTATGGAATTTGATTTAAGTATTTTCCAGGTCTGGACAAGTATGGAAAAATATTTGTGTTTCCAGACTTATAATAGAAAATTAAGAATTTAATGAAAATAAATTTATCGTACAAGTGAGGTTTTATGGCAGCTGTTTAGTGATTCTTTAGTGATCGCGAAATATGACAGAATGAATTCAAGGTGCACATTTTTATTATGCAAAATGCATTAAGCATTTTGGGTTTTTTGTTCACACTATATTCTTAGCACCGTATTACGTAACCTCAAGGACCTTTGTAAAAATAAAAAATATACAGACCTTTATGTGCGCACAATGAACCATTAAATTTAGCATATAGGACAATGCACATTGAGCCACCTGTTGTGCCATCAGACCATTTCGCGGTGTGGTTTCTTGGCCACCACAGAGTATGCGTTACCTAAGGCCTTGAAATATGGCATACTGCCCCAATGAAAGCCAAATCTTAAACACTTTTTTACAGTAACAGTGTTTTTTATAGACCCTTGAACTTGGCAAATTTTATGCCATCAGCCCATTTCATGTGATGGATTCTGTGCCGCCACAGAGGATGTGTTAAATTGGACATCAGGCCTTGATATTAGAGGAGAAAAGCAACATTTTGAGCAGGTAGATCTCTGTTAATTCATGTGCATCCATGCTCTCGTTTTATTCAAAGTAAGATGGCAGTGATGCACAAATGAAAAAGGTTTTATAAAACTAGAAATTGTAATGTGTAAGCATGCAAAACATTACCATGCACATGTGAAGACTTTCTTGGTGGCACAAGAAAGTTTCTTGTCTACATGTAAAAGTAGGTATTTTTTATTTTTAATATTTTTTATTTTAGGGACTCTGTATGTTGTCACTAGAAAATCTATGAAAAAAAATAATAATATTTACGTAATTAAAATAATAATAATTAAATTAAATAATATTTACAGATGACTGTACTATATACCAAATATAAAGCTGAAAATAATTTGTTATAATTTATTTATAATAATTAAATTCATGTTAAATATGGTCTGAAATCTACAGAGAGCTTTGGAAATTTGAGTCTGGAAAAGTATGTAATTTTGAAATGGAAAATATGTAGGAATCCTGCATTTACCAAATGCTTTGTGCACTATGAGTGTACAATAGGCAATGGTCAATTTCTGCACATTGTTTGGCATTTCTGAAGTATTTAATTTCTCACAACTACACTTCTAAAAAAATTAAGGCTTAAGAATAGTTTCTTTTCTAAGTGATATCCATTTTCATTGAGTTTGTTGATTAATCTCATGTGAGTTTTCATACTTCACCCCAATATTAAGTGAACAAAACAAATATATATACATATATCTATAAATCATACTTTTTTTTTGCATTGTGACAATTTCTTGCCAAATAAGCACATTTTCTCCCCCAAATTTTCAAAGAATGTATGCACATAAAACAACCCAAACTTTAAGCTTTTAGCAGCTACTTCAAATTTTCAGGCTAGCTTGCGATTAAAATCTGTGGCCTGCACATTTCACGTGTGGTTTTTGCTGACATTTTCAATCAACCATTGTTATTTTTGTGGGGTTTTTTTAAGGAAACTGGTGGTCAAAGTTTGAGCCAGTGGTCTTCCAGAGGTTGGTGGAGCTGTACAAGGAGGTGGTGGTGTATCTGTTGCGGATGCAGAAACTGGGAATTCCTCTTTCTGAGCAGAGGATCTTCACCTGCTTCCTGCACACCTCACTCAAATTCCTGGAGATCCTCCACTCGGTGAGCACCACAGTTTGTAAACGTAGACATTGGCTGTGCCCCATTTCACATAACATCTGTCCTAAATGCTAAAATTAGAATTAGTGTGTCCCAAATCATAGTACATTAAAAGAGTATGCCAGCATTTATACGATATACTCTGGTGATGTACTTCACATTCACCAGAAACATTAATCATTTTAGTGTGCGCATAAATTTGTGCATTGGAACACATCCTGTCTTTTGAAATAGGAAATTCTGTAATATTGCTTTACATTTATGCAGTTAGCAAATGCTTTTATCCAAAGCTATTTGTCAAAGAACGAACAATAGCCATAATGCACAATTGTAGCTTTATTATGCAACTAGATTAGGAAGCAGGCTAGAGAAGAGGTGAAATGCAGAATAAAAAGTTTTTATTTTTTATTACATGCTAATATCATTCAGATTTTCCTGTTGCAGGTTAATGAGCGTGCTGGACAGATCATCCAGTATGACAAGTTTTATATTCATGAATTGGATGAGCTCATTGACATCAGGAATGATTATGTCACCTGGTTTCAGCAGCAGATGTTCTCTGTGGTGAGTTTTCTGTATTGTTCAAAGGTAATCATTATACGCTTTTGAATTTTATGATCATTTACAGTAACTACAGTGTGGCGTGTGTAAATCCTTTGCTACTAACAGCACCAAACTGAATGGGGTCATGTTTGAAACTTACTATTATTTTGGATGGATCTGTTTTCTGCCAATAGTGGTTTAAAAATGACACTTTTCTGCATCTTTCAATCTGTGAATACCGAATTAGTTTTTGCATTGTTGAGAGAAAAAAACAGAAAAACAAACATAATTCACATCTGTCACATTTTATTATTACATTCAGTAATAATGTGAATTACCGGTAAAAAAAATGAAGCCTTTACAAACAATAAATGCTTTCAATTTGACTGTATTCAGAAAAAAAAAACAAGAATGAGAAATTTAAGTATAAAATTTTAGTGGTATTCGTTATAAACAACATGTTGTAAACTCAAGGCCAAAACTTACTTACCAACATGTGGGAAATGCGCTATACAAATAAACTTTTTGCTTATCTCTATGATTCAGCACAAATTCAAATGTGTCCATATTTTTTTGCTAATCTATAATTTATGATGTATACAAGGCTTTGTATTTCAATATGTTTGCTTCTGTTTAGTTATCTGCATTTTGGTTAGATGATGAATTATCTGAAGTACGTTTCAGATGATAAAAAATGTGACTTAAATTCCAGTAAATGCAGTAGTCATAATACTGCATACAATCACATCCTCATGTTCTCCTCTGTCTCGTCGTCTGTTTTGTGCAGGTCATGGACTCTCAGGTGATCATGTGCAAATACCCGTTTGTTTTTGACGCTCAGGCAAAGACGGCGCTGCTTCAGACTGATGCTGTGATCCAGATGCAGGTGAGAGTGATCTGCCTCATCTGATGATTTGTCATCATGTTTTACCGAAGTGAGCTCACGGTGCTGTTTGTGACCAGATGGCGGTGGATCAGGCTCAGAGACAAAACTTACACTCTCTGTTCCTGTCCGGTGGAGGAGTGGAGTCAGTAAACCCCTGCCTCATCCTCATCGTACGCCGAGAAAATGTGGTCGGGGACTCCATGGAGGTGCTGAGGAAGTCCAAAAACGTTGATTACAAGAAGCCACTTAAGGTAAAAGAGTTAGTCAATCTGTTCCTCTTTAGTGCTGCTTTGGCAGTTTTTAATTGTGTTATTCTGCAGGTGATCTTCGTTGGAGAGGAGGCCGTAGACGCTGGCGGTGTGAGAAAAGAGTTCTTCCTTCTCATCATGAAAGAACTCTTGGACCCTAAATATGGGATGTTCAGATATTACGAGGAATCCAGACTCATCTGGTTCGCTCACAAGGTACAGTAAAAAAACACAAATGCCCACACTTGGTGTCCTTCACGAAAAAAACTATTCTAAAGTCTTTTAGGACCATCTTACTGTAGTGTAAGATGAGAAAATGTCAATCAGATATGCTTTACTGCAGACATTTGAAGACATTGATCTGTACCATTTGATCGGTGTGGTTTGTGGGTTGGCCATCTATAACCTCACTATAGTGGAGCTGAACTTCCCACTAGCGCTGTACAAGAAACTCTTGAAGAAAACTCCCACTCTAGAGGACCTAAAGGAGCTCATGCCTGACGTAGGAAGGTGGGTTTGTTTTAGTCGATTGATGAAACTTTGATTTTCTGTGTTGTGCTTAATATTTCCAGAGCATGAAAGGCTCATATTATGAAATATCAAATGTACCTTGACTGTTTTAGATGTTTGATGTACTATCAAAGCACTGTGACCTAAAACGTTCTTCCCAGTCCATAAACTTCTGACATTAGACAGAAGGATTTGGACGTACGTAATTCATTCATTTAGTCAAAACATATAATGCAGTGCAATATAATGATGATTGAGAGCTGAACAAATAATTGTACCTCAAAAGCCTGATGTTCATAATTTGACACTCACATCAGAATGCAATCATTTTGAGACCTTGTGTGAATGTGTGCATCAAATATAATACTGTTAGCTTTATAGGTCGAAGTAATAATTTTGGATTAGTTTAAATGTGATCCTCATCAATGGTTTTCTCCGTCTGTGGATCTGCAGAAGTCTTCAGCAGCTGCTGGATTATATGGAGGATGATTTTGAAGACACTTTCTGCCTGAATTTCACAGTAAGAACAAGCTGTTTGTACGTAATGTCTGTCTTTAAATGCATGATTCATTAAAAAAAAATACATGCATGTGCGGTCATTTTTATTTTATGATGACAGATCACAGAGGAAATTTTTGGCACCACAGAGGTATTAGAGCTGGTTCCCAACGGGACAGACATCAGCGTCAACAAGTCCAACAGGTATAAGATAATACATTCACTCAACATGTTGTTTGACACTAACTGACTTCAGTTCACGTATAAACTCCAGTATTTGTGATTTGATTTATATTTTTGCCTAACTAAATGGTTTAACCTATTCAACCTATCCAGGCAGGAGTTCGTCAATGCCTATGTCGATTATATATTCAACACCTCTGTGGCTCCTCAGTTCAGCGCTTTCTACGCGGGATTTCACAAAGTGTGTGGAGGGAAAGTTCTAGAGCTTTTCCAGCCCAGTGAACTGCAGGCCATGGTCATAGGAAACACCAATTATGACTGGAAGGAGTTAGAGAAGGTAAAAATGAACTGTGGATGAATTGTATCAGCTGATAGCATCATTTGCTCAGACTGCAGCTGGTTTTGTGCTGTAAATCAACATTGTGTGTTTGGTAGGGTTGGGTATCATTTGAATTTTATCAATTCGGATTCTGCTTATAAATTCCGAGTCTTATCGATTCCCAGTTTCAATTCCAATGTGGTTAAAAATTAGTCAAACATTTATATATTAAACACATTTATTCCGTCTCTTTTTGCAAAACATTTCATTGCAGCTGAATACCATGAACAAAAATCAGCCGGCTACATAAAAACTAGGGATGTGAATCAATGATTCAATTCGATTACAATTATCATGTCAACGATTCGATTCAATTCGATATCACGATGCATCACGATTTATATCAAATTTAATTTGTGCATTTTTATTAAATTATATAAGCAGGCTACTTTTTAAAATAATTGTTAATTAATTATTGTTAAGAATTAAAAGTAAATATACAGTGGTGTGTGAAAGTGTTGGCCCCCTTCCTGATTTTTTAATTTTTTTGCATGTTTGTCATACTTTAATGTTTCAGATCATCAAACAAATGTAAATATTAATCAGAGATAACACAAGTAAACACAACATGCAGTTTTTAAATGAAGGGAAAACAAAATCCAAACCCACATGGCCCTGTGTGAAAAAGTGTTTGCTTTCCACCCCACCCCCCCCCCCCCCCCCCCCCCCCCCGTTAAAACATAAATGTTTACACATCAATTTCGTATCATAAAAATAGATGCAAGTGCATTTAACCGCAGCCACGAGCTTCAGGACAAACAAACACAAAGAGCACGCGAAAGTCTGTCAGTACGTGAGTTTTGTGCATCTGATACGTACTGCATTCCAAACAAAGCAGAAATGAAAGCATATCTAAAGTAAAAGACTAAAATAACCACTAGCAATGTGCATGTGTCTCACGGCGCATATTCTGTGCAATGAAGCGGCCTGCCGCGTTTGTCTCTAGCGCACACGTGCCATAGGCAGGAAAAAGCCAAGCTCTGATTTTAAAATAGAGAGTGCAATTTTAATACTCTTGTGACAAGCGCGTATGCGAATGACGTCATAGGCTATAATCGATTATGGTCTATTACTGTATCGATGCAGAATCGTCCACGTCTGCATTGCAATGCATCGATGCAACGATTAATTTTCAACACCCCTAATAAAAACTGGACTCGATTAAGAGCTGTTTGTGTGCAAAATAGAGCTGCATGATTCTGGATAAATTGAGACTTTTGTATAGTTCTCTCACAATTCTGAAGAAAAAATATTAGACAACTAAACAAAATCTCATGGAATTTATGAATGGAATGACTCTGAATATGTACTTGTTTCATTAGTGGATGAATCAGTGTTTTTGAATGAATCTGAATGAATGATTCAAAGACGCATACATTTTTGTATTTGTCTTTGAACAGCCCCTTTTCGCCACATAAAAATAAAAGATGCGCATTGATAGGTGGAATTTTTAAATTTAAATTTTCCAACATGTATCCGATTCCTGACCTTAAGTATCTGGTTTTGGAATTGGAATTGACTTTCGATTCCCAAGCCTAGTGTTTGGAAATGTTTTGCTGCTGTAGTTTGTTGATGTTGTAAATGTTCTGCGTGACTGTATTTATTGATTCTCAGAGCACAGAGTATAAGGGCGAGTACTGGGCCGATCACCCCACCATCAAGATATTCTGGGAAGTGTTTCATGAGCTGCCTTTGGAGAAGAAGAAACAGTTCCTGTGTAAGTGAACCATCTTTGAGTTTAGATTTACACAGTGTCCCACACATCATTCATCTGCTCTGAACAGGACCTCAGATTTGTACAATTGTCCCTCTTTTCAGTGTTCTTGCACTTCAGGCAAAATCATGTTTTCCTGCACTCGTCAGCAGTGGCTTTGTAGCATGTCTTCTTTTAGACTAGTGGAGAGAAAACATCCAAAATATACATTTAAATGATTATTTAATATATTCTGAAGGTTTTTACAGAACGGTTTGTTCATCTATCATTCGCCTGGTTTTATTGTTGCACTTTATCTGTGTGCATCTTTAGTTTTTGATTACAATGCAGATCTTTAGTGTAATCTCAATGTTTTGTTTTTTTGCTCCACTTTAGTAACACTTACATACACTAAACATAACATTTTTATTCCTATCTATATTCTGAAGGTTTTTATAGAGGTTTGTTCATATATTATGTTTGTTCACCTGATATATAAAACATTTTATTCCTGAATCGTGAAATGTATTTTTATCTGTTGACTATTTTCTGATTTTATGAAGTGATTAAAAAGAGAAACCCAAAGCCCCCCCGTAAAACCTTTCATTCTAATATGTCAACAAAATCAAACAAGAACAATTTTGAATGCAGCTTTTCTGGAAATGTATGCAAATTAGTGAATATTCAATGAAGTACACAACTTTTGTCTTAATGTACTGTGGGCAAAGTATGGTGTTTAAGTAACTTTACCTAGCTGTCTCTGGCGGGTTATGCTCAGAACCTCAAGCTCATGTTTTGATGTTGTCTTCCTGTCATCTACACTAGTGTTCCTCACGGGCAGCGACCGAATCCCCATCCTGGGCATGAAGAGCCTGGCGTTAGTGATCCAGCCTACCAGTGGCGGCGAGCAATATTTCCCTGTAGCGCACACATGCTTCAACCTGCTGGATCTGCCCAAGTACACCAATAAGGAGACACTCAAAGAGAAACTGCTGCATGCCATCGAACACAACCAGGGCTTCAACCTCGTCTGACTTCAGCGAGCGCAGAACGAGCAATCCGTATAAAGACTGTATGACACACAGGTACCACACGCTTCAGCCCACAGAAACGTTTGCGTAGTTCATTGTGTGACTGCTGCCTTTTGAGTTGTTTTCAAAATTAGCATAGAAATGTTTATTATGAATAATGTACGATCAGTTACAATTTGAATAAAGACACTTGTCTGCATATACGGTGTCTGCAAAAAACAGTATTTGTATATCAGAGTTTTGTTACTTACTCAAAGTTTGGGTGATATTTGTGTGCTAGTGAGCATTAAACAATATCTCCTTTTTTTTTTGTTTTTGGTTTTTGAAGTGGGAGAGGGGAAATATTTCACCCAAAAATGTACTCGCGCTCAGGCCATCCAAGATTAGGATGAGGGTGAGCACATTTTTCAACTAATATTCATTTCTGGAAGAATTACTCCTTTAAACATGCAACAAACTACAGTAAGGTTCTATACATTGACATAAGTATCATAAACAAAAAACTGTATTTTACAGAATTATTAATTGATAAATTTACAGTTAATTCATAAATACACTGCTGCTCATTATTAATTCAAAATGCATTAACTACTGTTATAATACTATTACTGTAAAAATTACACTGAGATTATTAAATGCTATTATTTATTGTTAACGATAGTATTAACTAATGTTAGCATATGCAATCTTTTTGTAGAGTTAACAGTAAGACTGTTAGCATTACAAAACCTTTGTTTTTTATTTAATTTAATTACATAGAATATGATTTTATTCTAAATGACCTCACAAACTAACGCCTCATGGATGCAATAGATACTAAGATGTTGGATTTGCTAAATGTGTGATTTTTTTTTTAAAAACATTTTGGCATATTGTTCAGATTCACTTTAGGATGTAGTGGATGAATACTGATGCAGAATCATTTTGTTCTGCACATAATTCTGTTCAAAGGAAGTGGTGTGTCCTTGCAGGATCTTAGACCACTTTTGTGTCATGTGCCTTAACTGAAAACACACACACAGATTGTTTTGGGCTTTTTTGGGTTTCATTTTTTCGAAGTTTGAGTAAGTATCAATATCTGATAGCAGCAGCAGAACGTGTCTTATGAAAACTGTGTTCATCGCTTGTTATTATGTTCATATACTGGAGTGGCAATGCAAAGTCTTACAGGTGTTAAGAAGTTTGCATGGTTACAGAATCAAATAAAATACCACTGATAACATTCAAAGTAATAATTTATGTCTAATACAAATAATAAGTGGGTCTGATGATTCGAGTTAAACTCCATCAGTCTTAATCTGCTCATCACACACGTGTCTATACTGTGTGAACTTCTAGTTGCTGTGCCATTGTGTGAGTGTTGAAGGAAGCAATCAAAATGCTGACATGTTTCCTGTTTGTAAATTGTAAATAAACACATTTTTTTCTAGATTTGATGTGGTGATTTTTTTCCCCCCATGTACTTTAGTTGGATTTAGTGGATTGTAAGAAAGCTTGTTGCCACCATGAATTGAGAAACTTAAAATTTTGATTTAAAAAAAATGATAGAAACTCGCAATTCTCAGAAAAGAAAACTGAATTATTCAATTTAAACTGGCAATTCTGGGAAAAAGTCTACAGTGTGAGATAGAAATTGCAATATAGGTTGCATATATTTAATCACAATATATATATTGCAATTATCTTTTTATTTTATTATTTGGAAACAAAAAAAACAATTGCAGGTTATAACCTCAGAAGTGACATGAGCAATATAAACATTTTGAATTGTAAAAGATAAACGCGAGAAATGCAATTCTGAATTTAATCCTGGGCATTGCAAGAAAAAAAGTTGCAATTACCTCTATTTTCAACATTTTTTCACATTACACAAGTTTTTGTTTACATAATATGTGTGTTCTGTGTATATTATGTATATAAAAATACACACACATACAGTATATTTTGAAAATATTTACATGTTTATATACATTTATATTTTATATAAATATGTAATATATAAACATATATATTTCTTAAATGTATACATGCATGTGTTTGTATTTATATGTACATAATAAATATATGCAGTATACATGCATGTATTATGTAAACAAAAACTTTTATTTTGGATGCAATTTAATCATTTGACAGCACTAACTGTAATGGAACCCAAAAACTGACGCATTGATTGTATTAAATAATTTTATTATTGACTCCTGTACATGTTTGGCATAGGCACGCAGCGGTTTAGGTGTTTGTGTGGTCCAGCTCAGTGTGGCAGCTCATGATGGACCAGTTTGTAGTGCGAGCCGCAGGAAGGGCAGCGCTGAGGGTTTCCCTCGTGAAGCCAGAACCAAACAACTGCAGTGTTGTCCTCCTCACCTTCACGAGACGACACACAAACACATCTTGTGTTTAGAACGGTTTCCTCATTCTATTTATGCATAAATTGTAGCTAGTCAGTTTGACCAAGTACAAGTGCATTGTGTGTGTGTCTTACAGAGGCAGCCGACCAGCCGTTTGGTATTGATGCTGGGAACGATATGAGGGTCGTCTCTGCTTCCAGTGTATTCCTTTGGCTTGAATATGCTGTATGGATCCTGTATAACAGATGATAGGTGGTTCAGAATGAAAACTACACACTCACCAAAGCTTACGGTCAAACAGAATGTCAGTGTGTGTTTTACCTGGCCTTTCTTCATGGCCTGCAGGATGCGTCTCTCCAGCCCCGCTGCCTGCTCTTCATCTGTTGGAATACCTGAAAAACAGAACACATAATCCATGGTAAGACGGTGATATGCTTGAGTAAAAGCGGACAGGGGCCCTAGAGGCGTTGTTTTTCAATCCTGGTCCTCGGGACCCCACTGCTCTGCACATGTTGTATGTCTCCCTTATTTAATATACCCAGGACCAGGATTGAAAACCACTGCCCTAGAGGACAAAAAATAAGGGAAAATATCTTCCATTAATACAGTCATGAAAAAAAAACAACTCATTTAATTGTAAGAGAATACAGTAAACATTTCATGTACAGTTAAATATAACCTATTAAACCCCCATCAAATATTCTCATTGAAATAATAATGGCATTATGTCATAATCTGAAATTTATCCTCAAGGAATCAAAGAATCTTCCAAGAAATAAATCAAATTAAATTTATAAACTTTATAGTACAAATACATGTACAGCGAGACAGAAGAATCACTTTATGAAATAATTCTATTTTAATAATCAACGTTTTTATAAAGTGGTAAATTAATGTTTTTTTTTTTTTACTATAAATTTGTTTTTTAAAGTTTATTAATAACAAGCATATAATGCTTGGCAGAACATGCACATGCATACACTGAAAATGTTTAAAGTAAATTTCACAATGATTTACAAATAAATGTCAAGAAGCTGAATTTTTAAGACTGGATTTTTTTTTTCTCTTGTAAAAAGTATTCCAATCTTTTTACTAATTTTTTACAGTGTATATCAGTGTTATTTTATAATATTTATTCTTTGGTGGGAACAAGAAAAAAACCTGAATTGCACAATATAACTTATTTATTACACTTTATTTTGTTTTAATTTTAAAGCTGCAGTCACTTTTTGTCTTTTTTTACTTTAAGTATGTATGGTATAGTTCTTATTTGAGCTATTTTAGCACAGTACAAGTTAACCTAAATGAAAATGAGTATTTTTTTAAACTTGCTGTAAACGTTTTATGTATTTTATTTCAAGTAACGATTTAATGGTTTTAGTTCAAGCTTAGTTAATTATAACAACACTGGTGTGTATGAATTATTTTTCATTACTTCTACATGCATGTGTACATTCACTAATTACACATTAGTTATACAGGCAGTATATACTACAATCATGCTAATGTTACTAATTTAAAGAGTGTCACCAGCATGTTGCTGGAAATAGTTGTTTACACTCGCACTTGGTCTCGAGGCTGCGATGACACGATGTGTCCACCAGGTGTCGCCAAACAGCGGATAAATAAAGCGGCGCTCTCGCTTTGCCTCGGAGCGCCATGATCCGCAGTAACTGGCACACGAACATGAGTTTAGTGCCAAGAAAGGCCAGAGCTCGTCCTCCACAGTATAAAGAACAAATGACCTTGATTAAACGCACTCCGTGTATATCATACGAGCCTCCACGTTACCGCTTTAAGTCATGTCTAGCGTATTTAACACTACTTTTAAGTGTAATTTAATGTTGTTCAGATATCACTAAGCAGTTTCATATGTCCGATCTGTGTCTTTCTGTCTTGTGACAGCATGTCTCTGTATAAGAGCATATGTCACTCTTTCCAAAATATCGAAAAGGACAGCATACTGCTTTATTTTTGTACGTGCATGAATAATATCAGTAGTTTCTCGTGCTTCCTAATAATTCTTGAATGTCTCTTACCTTTACCAGCCATCGCACGCTGAGGAGTTTTCATTAAATGCTTCTGTCTTCCCATCAGAGTCAGGCGACAGGCTCTCAGGAGGATTTTGCTTGCCATCTTGACTTTAAACCTGCGGTCTTCTGCGCGCACAACTGTATGTGAACTGGAGGCGGTCAAAGTCAATGGAATGATTGACACGAGGGACTGACCAATCAAAGAGAGGATCCGCTGGACTCTGACCAATGAATGAAGAGCGGACAGGTGTGTAACTGGAGAGGACAGTAAAAGTGAAATCTGTTCCCACTGTCACAAGGAAAACAGACAGATTTAACAGATCAAACTAAAATATTCAAATAGAGACGAAATAAATAAATATAAATAATAAATGAATGAAAAATGCCTTTAGTCACGTCAGAAGGAAAACCCACAGATTTAAACAGACTAAATAAATAATAGTCAATATATTAGTGAAAAAAGCGACAGATTTTAATAATTAAATGAATAAATATATTTAAACAGTTTAAATAAAAAAATAAAATAAAGTTAAAACGTTACCATGGACCACAAAACCAGTCTTAAGTGTCAATTTTTCAAAAACATGACCTGAAAGCTGAATAAATAATCTTTCCATTGATGTATGGTTTGTTATGATCGGACAATATTTGTCTGAGATGCAACTATTAGAAAATCTGGGATCTGAGGGTGCAAAAAAATCCAAATATTGAGAAAATCACCTTTAAAGTTGTTCAAATGAAGTTTTAATGCATATTACTAATCAAAAATTAAAATTTTGATATGTACGGTAAGAAATTTACAAAATATCTTCATGGAACATGATCTTTACTTAATACCTTAATGATCAGAATGAGAATGAGCTTTATTGGCCAGGTATGTTTACGCATACAAGGAATTTAAATAAATAAATAATAATGAATGAATGAAAAATGCCTTTAAGTCACGTCAGAAGGAAAGCCGACAGATTTAGATGAAATAAATTTAAAAATGAATAAATAAAATAAAAATAATAGTACATTAGTAAACAAAATTGACATTTTAATAAATAAATGAATAAATACATTTAAACAGTTTAAATAAAAAATAAAGTTAAAATAATAGATTAATGAAAAATGCCTTTAGTTCCATCAGAAGGAAAAAATCTACAGATTTAAGAAGAAAATTAAAAATAAATAAATACAATTAAAATAATACACAAATACATAAATGTAGTTCTGTCAACAGATTAAATAAAAGCATTAAAAAATGTGAAACACTCCATTATGACGAGCTGCAGCTCAAAATACATGTTAGATGGAAATATTGTGCTTTATGATGGAGTTTGTAGCTTAATTCACTAGATTTGAAATAGTTTGAGCTGCAGTTCAGTTCAATAGGAAATCAGTTTAATTCATCCAGTCTCTCAACCATTGAAGTGAATGTTCAGTTTATCAGTATAAATATTTGAGAGATTATTGTTAATTATCTGATTGTATTAGTAGTCTATATGGTCAATGTAAGAAGAGCAAATGGGAGAATCAGATGAACACAAAACAGCAGAACATCATGAAGTTAAAGAGGTAAACTTTATCATTCAGCTGAACTGTGCTCGTATGTTTCACACACTTCAGCTCTTGTTTGTTCTTACTCTGCACATGTATAGAGTCCCTGACCGTTTATTTCTTTAACTTCTCAGCTTATATCAGTGGTGTAGCCTATTTCAGATGCACCCGAAATTACAACAACAGTGCTTCCATACATATATTTAATCGTTTGATCAGAATTATTGTGAGGGACAATACAGTAGTCACTGGATATGGGTGGGACATGTCATAGCATCCAGGGATGGATTTACCTTTTATGGTGAGATAGGCAAAACTCATTTTTGGGCCCCCTTGGGCAAACAAACATATTTCGTAATCAGTGGAAACTGTTAGTGTTTTCTATGTTCAGGCAATAAAGATTGAATGTAGTTCTTTCTTTGAGAACAGAGGACCGTTCCATTAATAGGCTCCGGCGTTGTGGCCATATTACCTCTTCAGGAGTGCATTATTTCTCTAATGGGCCTTAATTTTAACGGCCTGGAGTCACAACCAGAGAGGGGGGTCCGAGAGAGATTGAGTGTGTGTAAATACCTGTGCGTCTCTCAGCTGTGTTCAGCAGTAGCAGCATCTACTAATAGCACATCTTTAAGCTGAACTGCTTCAAGAACCTCGCTAAGAAAAGTCATGTGGCTTTTCAGATAAATTTGCAGGGCAGCGCTGACAACATGTTTCTGTCCGTGTCTGAGAACGGGAGAAACAAAGCGCAATTTCCATACATAAGGTGGAAAACATGGATATAGTTTGTCATTTTTACCCTATTGGTTGTTATATTTGTCTTCTGGGGTTTTGGTTCTTTACTGTTGTAGATAGCCCATAGTTTAAAAAAATATTATATCTCTCTTTTCATTGTGTTTGGGCCCCCCCTGGACGAGTGAGCATAGGCACGTGCATAAATCCAGCCCTTATAGCATCCTTACTCAATTCTACGCCCTAAATGAGATTCTACTGAATAAACTACTCTCAAATAGCATTTTACTAGATAAACTCAAATGACAACTTTCATGTTATTTGACATTTATCCAGTAGAATCGTAATAGACTTTTAGAGGAGTCTTCTCTTTAGGATTTGTTCCATTTGAGTAAAAATAATAATGACTTCTACATGTTTGTCCTATTCCACAGTAGGTTGTTTTATTAATGCAACATGGGCTGACAATTGAGCACAACACACACGGCTATAACACTTGTTATGTAAATGGCTACAGACGCATACTTTTACACAAACACACATATTTGCCTCAAAATTGCACATGGAGCTCATATGATAAACACTTTATTTCTTTTCTCTCTGAACATAAAATTATGAATTCAAAAGTGATATTTTTAGACACTCCTGGATTATATGTATATTAATTGAATGTTATTTTTATTCATATATATTATTTAATTGATGCGATATGCATTAAAATGCATGATTAATTACACATATATTCATTAAAATAAACTTTATAATCATTTCTAGTGCAAATCTGCAGGCTTCTCATATTTCAACAAATAAAAAATCATTCTGATTAAACATTTAAGGCATAGGAAGCATGAACATTAATGTCAACATATCTTACCTTTCTACAAAACGGACAAAGTCAATGTTATGCATAATGGTCAGTTCTGATTCTGTTCTCTATGGAATGCATGCATTTGCTCACAAAAGCAGAAAATGAGCATTTATATTTCATAGTTCCTGAACTTCTGTAAAAGGCCTGAGGGAGCTTCACCAGCCCAGTGAAACCTGTGATGCCAATGATCATCTGTGAAACAGAAACATTACAGTAAAAAACAAAGAACTGAAGAATAGCCATGAAAAAGCAATCTCTTACTGGATGGCAGTGACGGTTTCTCTTCTGAAAGATTCACTGCATTCACTGGATCTGGATCTTTTGCAGCCTCAAGCATCGGCTCTTTCTTGCTCCTCACGGCCCAATGCATTGACTGAAATGACATTAATGAGTTATTATAAATAACAGAATGCAGTGTTATTTTGCATGCATGTGTTTATCATCAGCGTCCTGACTAACACTCACTGTTTTAACAGAGTCACTGAGCGCCTGCCACTCGCTGAACCGGACTACAATTCGACTTCTGAGCCACAGATCATATTTCTTTCTTTTCTTCTCATCCGTGAGAACCTCTTTAGCCTCCTGTAACTCCTCCACTGCTCACAAGTGTGAGGAACAGCTTCAAACGAAGAAAAGATGAAGAAACTTTCTACTTTTACTTCCTTCATTAATGTTCCTGGTCTTACTGCGAATGGAGAAAAGGAAAAGGATTTGTCTTTGTAATCTGTCATCATGTTAGTTTAGGTTAGTGCAAACCAAAAAATAAAAATATTTAAATTAATAAATTTACAATTATTAAATATAAACTTAAATGATCAACATTTCAATTGATTAAAAAATACCTAAATGTATTTTAATCATTTATTTAAAATTGTACTGACACAATACTAAAAATGAATTTTTAAATATTAATATTAAATAATTATCGTACATTTTTTAAAATATATTTAAAGTATTTTTAATGAATTGTAAATTACATTTGTATTGTAAATCAAATCCGTTTAATTTTAATTATATATAGGAATTACTAAATACATTTTTCAAAATTATATTTGAATATACTTTAAGTATTTAAATGACTTTTTATTGTAAAATGAATTATATTATTGTATTTTTATTTAATTCATGATTTTATAATGACTCAATTGTTTTTGTAAATTACTTTTTAAACAGATTAGAGGTCAAGAATTGTCTCAGATTTGGCATTATATCGGTCATTGTTTATTAGAAAACCTAAATTAATCGACAACTGGGAATGTTTTTGTTAATTAAAAAGTGCATTAATATGGTAATCATTCAGAACTGTGTGCATTTCAGAGTACCATGGTATTGATGCAACATGTCTCTCTTAATGCAAAACCAAAAGAAATAGATTACATCTTTGCACAAAAATCTGAATTATTATGTGTATGATTAAATGCACAGACGTATGTTGCAACTGTGATTATTATAGTTAAACATTGCCCTTAAATAGCAGAAATAATAAAACGCACGCGCTAAGAGTTGTTTACCGTTGAGAGTTCATCACAGCCGAGAAGCCCGTAATAATCCTCCAAATCCTCCTTTCTGTAGTTCAGTATCGCCTCCATGCCTCCTACTCAACTACAACACCCGAATTACCGTAAACGACTGCTTCTGTCGGTCAGCACAGCGACAGTATTTGGCGCTTTACGGCAGACGCTACTAAAATAGCATACTTGTGATTTAAATCTGTGAAATAATAAAAACAAAATAATTAAATTGCGCTTGCATCAAGTATAACATTTTGACATGTTTCGCTTTAATAGTACCATGGTATTTTTGAGGTAAATTCATAAATGTAAACATAATAATGGCAATAAAGTACTTTAAACGTACTTGTTTGTTTAAATGTAGAACAGGGAATCATTTTAAATAATTAAATATATTTCATTAGCTCGATTTTAAACAGCACGATGTTCAGTTTATTGTTTGCGTTTATAGTATTTTTCATACATAATTAATCATTAATTTATTAACTCTTATTTCCATACAATAAATATATCTTTACCAGTTAAATTATTTTTTAATTTTGTGTGTTTAACGCTTAATAAATACAAACGTATTTTCCATCTCTTTAAAAACTCTTGAGACTGGGTAAATTAAATTAAATTAATAACTTTATAAGTTTCTCAACGGCTCTGGTGCAGTCCAGCTGCTCGTGACGTCACGTCATTACCGGAAGTCCTCCCTCGGTCCTCCTCCGCTCGTTCACTCTCTGGCGAAGATGGCGGACGGCGAAAATAAACGGGCCGACGCCGCCGAGCCGCTTCTGAAGAGACCGAGACTCCTGGATCCGCGCGGTGACTCTGAGCCGGTGGACGAGTCCCATCCTCAGGCCTCACTGAACAACAACAACAGCCCCGAGCCCGAGTTCTCCGGTACAGATACAGTCCTCAGTGATTCACTGGTTATTTTGGGAGTTTGTTTAATTGGTTTGTCTCGTGCTAAGCTAACAGTCATGTAACGTTACACTCACTTTACCTTGTTTTTACATTTTTATGGTTATTTAATATAATAGCACTTTTTTATGGTTTTATAATAATTATTATTATTTAGTTATGTAATTTATATATTTGTATTATTATTGAATTATTATTATTATCATATGTGGAGTTTGATTAATTATTTAATATTGTAAAAACTTGTTTTAAAATGTTTTACGTTTAAGTGTGTATTATATTTAATTATTATTAAATATTTTGTTGTCTATTTTTAATTTGTGTATTTTATAAAGTTTAAAATGTCTATTATTAAATAGTATTGTTGTTATCTGTTGGTTTTGAATAATTATTTAATAACTTATTTTGTTTTAAGTGTTTTTTATATTTTTATTCTTAATTGTTTTATTAATTAAATTCTATTTTATTATTTTTATTTATTGCACGTTATTTACCTATTCTATTATTATTATTATTATTAGTTTTAGGGGCACACTTCTGTCATTTTTTTAACTTGTCATGTCAACTCCATAAATATTTCATGCTTTATTTGTACAGTTATTCACATACTTTATTAAAATATATTTAGTCACTATAATAATGCATTGGTGCACTCATGCACCAATCAATCATGCATTCCTGGTTTATTTATTAAAATAAAATTTCTTCAAAGAAATATAAAATAAGTGATTTATAGAATTAAATTTGAACAAAGCTATTATTATAAGCACTAAGTCAAAGAAAATGTGCATAGCACCCATGCAGTGTAGTGGCCAGTTGTGTTATGCTGCTATTGTTGCGGTTAGTCCTCTATATAAACAGAGATAAATCTGAAATCTGTTTTTGTGTGGTTTGCTCACAGACCTAGTTGACGAAGGTGTCCATCCCAATGGCTTCACATCCCCTGGTCTTCTTCACGAGGATGATGATGACTGCTCGTCTCGTGCCAGCTCCAGTGACTGGACGCCTCAACCACAGATCGGTCAGTTTAACTAGCTTCATCCTCAGTTGTCTGCAAAACTTTATATACAAAACTTTGTTTTCTAATTGCTTTTTTTTTTGCATAATGTTTATTAAACTTTTGCAATAACAACAGGATACAAATACAAGAAAACAATGAAAAATATTATTCCCAGCCCTAAACCAAAACACGTATAGTGCATATAGTATACATGGACAGATGTTTAGACATACATGCACACAAAATTATTCTCATCTCAACAGATTCGAGACATCCTCATGATAACATCTTAATGTTTATATTGACAGGATGTGGTACAGCTTTATTTTGTATTGTGTACTGTTGTATTGTATCTTAGTTTGCCATGAAATAGCCTGTGAAGCTGATGTGGCAGTAAAAAGTGTTTTGTGAATGAAATGAAAGCTTGGTTTTCTTTTAGGCTCGTATCGGTTCATTCAGCAGCACATCATGAGAGGAACCGACCCGAGGGCCATTTTGAAAGACCTGCTTCCCGAAACGGTCCTTCCTCCGGATCTCGACGACATGACGCTGTGGCAGATCATCATCAACATCTCAGAACCGCCCAAAAGAAAGAAACGCAAAGACATCAACACATTAGAGGACGTCGTCCGGCTCCTGAACGAGAGGAAGAAGATACTTGTGCTCACAGGCGCTGGGGTGAGTCTGTGATTTTTACTTTCAGACGCACTCGGAGTATGTGTCCAGTCTGTCAAATATTGATCTTGCTCTTGTTCCTCCACAGGTGTCTGTTTCTTGTGGGATTCCTGACTTTCGGTCGAGAGACGGCATATACGCTCGACTCGCTGTGGACTTTCCTGACCTTCCTGATCCTCAAGCCATGTTTGACATAGAGTACTTTAGAAGAGATCCAAGGCCTTTTTTCAAATTTGCCAAGGTTCGATACACTGCCTTCTCATTTGATTTCAGCAAAGAATGGAAACAATTACTGTAATGATACATTTTTAAATAATGCAAGACACTACAGGCAAACCCATAGTTTTAATGCACTGGTCAATTTGGTCTATTTTGCTTCCATAGTGGAAAACACCATTTTAAGTGTTTATTTTATTGCACTTGATCTATTTGCATCTGTAGATTTAAATTGCAATGCTTATCTTTTTTCCACGTCAGTAAAACCTACATACAACAAACTTTACAGTTTTATTCCCATCAATATTCTGAAGGCTTTTACAGAGGGGTTTGTTCATGTACCATTTACCTGATATACAATATTTTACTCCTAAAACATGGTGAATTTTTTTTTCTGTCTGTTGAAAGTATTTTCTGATTAAAGAGTGACAAAAATAGAAACCCCAAATCTTTTAAAGGGGTAGTTCACCCAAAAATGAAAATTCTGTCATTAATTACTCACCCTGATGTCGTTCCAAACCCGTAAGACCTTCGTTCATCTTCTGAACACAAATTAAGATATTTCTGATGAAATTTGAGAGCTCTCAGACCCTGCATAGATAGTGGTTCAACTGTAATTTTATGAAGCTAAAAGAATACTTTTTGTGTGCAAAGAAAACAAAAATAACGACTGCACCTTGTGTGCAAGCAGAGGAATACACACACATGCATCGTACTTTTGTGAACGCGTGTCAAAAACTGACACGGAAGAGAAGAAATTGTTGAATAAAGTCATTATTTTTGTTCCCCTACTATACTATATATGATGAAAAACTGTGTTGGACGTTACATGTAATTTTACAGTAATGTACAGTTTTTGGAAGTGAAAGAATGTGAAATTTACAGTGAAAAAAACTAAATTGATATTCCGTGCGTTACATTTCACATTTGATGTTTTTTTTTTGTTTTTTTTTCATTGTTTTTTCTTACCAGTTATGTAAATTAGGGTTGTTTGTTACATCTAATGTTGTTAAATTAATGTTTATTGCATTATTTCAGTATCGTGTGTTGGTATATTAACATATCAGTTAATGAAATACGGTTTTTAAATGTTAATTTAAGTTAAATCCGTAAAACATAATATTTTGCTACCGTATTTTTTACGGTAAAAGTTTGGCAACCACAGCTGCCAGTTTTTTTTTTTTACGCAATGTTTTTTTTACAGTATATTTTTATTGGCCTAGGAACATTTCAGTTGCCTTGCTGTCTATGGCGGGTCAGAAAGCGCTTATATTTCATCAAAAATATCTTTTAATAAGATGGACGAAGGACATGAGGGTGAGAAATTAATGACAGAATTTTCATGTTTGGGTGAACTACCCCTTTAACTCTAACATGTAAACAAAATCAATCAAGAATTTTGAACCTGAATGTTCAGATTTCCGTTCTGGAAATTTATGCAAATTATTGGATATTTAATTATATAATGCACTGTTTGCATATCAAAATGTAACATTTCAGAAAACTTGTAGTTGAAAACAATTGTCTTAATCATCCGGGGAAAGTACCAGATCTGTTAGTTAAAATGTTTACCCTATTCAGCAGTTGTCTTGTCATTTACATTTATGCATTTGCATACATTTATGTATAAAAACTGCATAATTAACAATATTCTCTGTTTGCTTATACTGTAGGAAATCTACCCAGGACAGTTCCAGCCGTCTCCGTGTCACAGGTTCATATCAATGCTGGATAAGAAGGGAAGGTTACTGAGGAACTACACTCAGAATATCGACACACTGGAGCAGGCGGCTGGAATCCAGAAGATCATTCAGTGTCATGGTAAATCTGCTCCTAATTCCTCATTTAAACCTAGATATTCATTATTCTGTCAGTATCTAGACCCTTTCATTATCCTCTGTCTTTTACTAATTATTTTAGGTTCCTTTGCGACTGCTTCCTGTCTTGTCTGTAAACACAAGGTTGACTGTGAAGCCATAAGGGAGGATATATTCAACCAGGTATGCTTGAGTATGAAAATTTAAAGGAATAGTTCACCCAAAAATGAAACTTTGCTGAATATGTGATCACCTTCAGATCATGCAAGATTAGGAAGAGTTTGTTTCTTCATCAGGTTTGTAGAAATGTGTCTCTGCATCAGTGTTTCAGCAATGGATGCTCTGCAGTGAATGGGTGCCGTCAGAATGAGAGTCCAAACAGCTGATAAAAACATCACAATAATCCACACCACTCCAGTCCATCAGTTAACATCTGGAGAAGACAAAAACTGCATGTTTGTAAGAAACAAATCCATCATTAAGATATTTTTAACTTAATTGTTAAAATACCAGTCCATAATCCATAATAATGCTTCCTCCAGTGAAAAAGTGGTCTAGTCTGAATCAGGAGAGAACTCTACACAGATCAACATTAAACACTGTTTATAAGTTAAAACAGTCCAAAATAACTTGGACTTTTTCGCTATAAATTATGGACTCATAATTTATCTGGAAGCAATGGTTTAAAGTTATTATCAGCTGTTTGGACTCTCATTCTGACGGCACCCATTCACTGCAGAGCATCCATTGCTGAGACACTGATGCAGAGACACATTTCTCCAAACCTGATGAAGAAACAAACTCATCCTAATCTTGGACAGTTGAGTAAAATTAGCTGAAAATGACATTATTGAGAGAACTATTCCTTTAATATGTGCTTGCAGTTGTGTTGCGGCTGGTGAAACCGTGTTGTTCTGTTGCAGGTTGTTCCTCACTGTCCGAGGTGTCCGTCAGATGTCCCGTACGCCATCATGAAACCAGACATTGTCTTCTTTGGCGAGAACCTTCCAGAATTTTTCCACAGAGCCATGAAGCAGGATAAAGATGAGGTGGATCTTCTCATCGTCATCGGCTCCTCGCTGAAAGTTCGGCCAGTGGCTCTCATACCCAGTACGTTCCACCTCTTGTTTTTTTTTCTGTGATTTTCTGTGTCTGCAGTAATTTGGGTTGCTTTTGGGTGTAAAAATAAAGCTGTTGCACTTGATCATATCATGATAACTCAGAACCTTTTCGGTTAGGAGTATATTCTGTTTTGAGTATATTCAGATATGATGCATCAGGTCAGGTTGAGAGACTCAAAGTAATTCTTCTTTATTCCCTACATTTGAATATGCACAAGCGCAAATGAGATTTGAGTGTTTTCAGATGAAGAATATTGTTTTTGAAGCTTAACCAGCAATTTAACGGATACTAAAGATGGTATAATCAGTGATTCCCAAACATTTTTGTCAGCTAAACCCCTTTGACCTAAAATATTTTCTTATTTTAATCCCTCTGAGTTATTATTTTTCAATTATTTAACAACACATTTGCATGTTCACCGTTCTCTTGTGTTTATTAATTGTCAAATGACATGCAGGTAAACAAGGTAATTCCCTTTTTCTTTTTTTTATTATATTATTTTTAAATATACTTCTAAAATATTCTTAAATCCCTTTTTTTAAAATAATTGTTACATTTTGTTTTAAGATTGATTGCATACATGCTGTAATTTCGTGTATACTTTTTAATATTATTAAACAATATACTTTGAATATTATACAATGTACACTTTAATATGATTAAGTATTGAATTTGTATTTAGTTTTTTTTGTAATTTATTTAAATAAATGTAATGTGTGTGTGTGTGTGTGTGTGTATATATATGCATGTGTGTATATATATATTATTTAATTTATAAAAATTTAAATGAATGTTATTTTTATTATTTTTATTTAAAAAATATATTTTATTTTTTAAAAATGTTCATGTAGAAGATGCTTAAAACCAAAGCAGTCCGATATATATTTGTTTAAGGTTTTCAAAAACTCATTGCCCACATTATGTAATTTCATGAAATATGCTTTTTATAATGTTTTTAAATATTCTTTTAATAATATTCTTTTTTTTTTTTTTTGGCAAGTGTTATTTAATTTTAAATGTATTTATTTAAATATACCCTTTTTATGATTTAATACTTTTCATCAACTCATGAACCCTAGTATGGAAAACGTATGTGACCCTGGATCACAAAACCAGTCATAAGGGTCAATTTTTGAAGAGATTTATTCATTTATTTACTATTCAAGAGGAAAAAATAATCTTTCCATTGATGTATGGTTTGTTAGGACAATATTTGACTTGAGATACAACTATTTGAAAATCTGGAATCTGAGGGTGCAAAAAAATCTAAATATTGAGAAAATCTCCTTTAAAGTTGTTCAAATGAAGTCCTTAGCAATGCATATTACTAATCAAAAATTAAGTTTTGATATATTAACTATCAAAATACCTTCATGGAACATGATCTTTACTTAATATCCTAATGATTTTTGGCATAAAAGAAAAATGGATAATTTTGACCCATACAATGTATTGTATTGCTACAAATATACCTGTGCTACTTATGACTGGTTTTGTGCTCCAGGGTCACACAGTGAAATGATATTTGTTTTGTGAATGCGTGTCTCTCTGAAGGCTCCATACCTCATGACGTGCCTCAAGTCCTGATCAACCGCGAGCCGCTGCCGCACCTGAACTTCGACGTGGAGCTGCTCGGAGACTGTGACGTCATCGTGAACGAACTCTGCCATCGTCTGGAGGGCGACTTCGAGCAGCTGTGCTTCAACTCGTCCCGTCTCGGCGAGATCACGGAGAAACCGTCCGCTCCGAGCCCGTCCACAGTCACTCAGGGGCCTGGAGATCACGCTCAGGGGCCCGTCACAGGAGCGTCAGAGGACGTCTCAATCACTGAATGTCAGAATTCACTGTCTCCCGAGAAGAAGGAACCGCAAACAGCATCTTCCCCAGCAGCCAGAGAAACAAGCCCTCATCCAGAGCCGTTACCGGAAACTAACACAGACCAGTTAGACTCCAACCCAAAAGAGCATTCTCCACAGACAGCGAGTCCCTGTCCGGAGAGGAGAGCAGCGCGTGACGCTTCAGAAGCACTGGACACTACTGATGACCTGAAGGAGGAAGAAACAGCAGATTATCAACATCTTGAATTGCGGAGACGGTGCTGGAGAAGCCGAATCTGTCAGAGTCCAATCAGCAAACGACTCGGAGGTAAAATCTTTTATTTTTTTTATTTTCTTTAGATGTTCCTGCTGTTATTAAGAATGATTTATTAGTGCATTTTATTGCAAATTACACAAAAATGATCAAATTAAACTTTAATCAAAATTAAAAAGCATAATTCTTTATGTACTATATTTATATTATACAATATATTTTTTAATTATATCTAGACATTTTTATTATATTTTATTATATATGTGTGTGTGTGTATGTATCATGTATTTTAATACAAATGTTTTTTGTATGTATATTTATGTAATTTATATTATATTTATATACTTTTAGTTTTTTGCATCCAAAATAATTTTTATTTACATAATATATCTGTGTGTACTGTTTATGTATATATAAATACACACACGTACAGTAGATATTTAGAAAATATTTACATGTATATATTTATTCAAATAATTTATATTTTATATAAATATAATTAATATATAAATGTAACATATTTTTCTTAAAAATATACATGCATTGGTGTGTATTTATATATACATAATAAATAAACACAGTACACACATATATTATGTAAACAAACTTTATTTTGGATGTGATTAATCGTTTGACAGCACTTATATATTGCATGCATGCACACAATTATTTTATTATAAATGTTATGTATTATATTTTTTATAATATTTTTATGTAATATATTTATGATATTAATTTATATATTAATATATAGTTTTTATGATAAATGTTTTTTATTATATTTATTTTATTTATTTAGATTGTTATTTTTGAACGATTAAATATTGCGTGTTAAAAAATGTTAAATGTTACGTGTTAAATCACATTAGGACGTCACTGTTCATATACAAGATGCTTAAAACCAAAGCTATCAGATATTTCTTTCTGGAAAGTTTTCAAGCACTCATTGCACGCACAATGTCATCAGTTATTTTTCTGTTTTTTGCAGCCTCGCAGTATTTATTTCAAGCACCGAATCGCTACGTTTTCCACGGCGCCGAGGTTTACTCGAGTTCAGAGGACGAGACGTCCAGTTCCTGCGGCAGTGACAGTGACGGCTCTCGCTGCAGCACGGACGCTTTGGAAAATGAAGACAGCGACGTGGAGGAAGACGGCGCGCCGGTGACGGACAAAAACGGCCTCGCAGAGACAGTACAGGACAGTGAACACAAACGCCTTCAAACAGACTGCACAGCAGAAACAGACCTACAGACCACACAATAACTCACTAGCACTAGCTGCATTTAATGTGCTCAAGTCTGTTTTATATATTTTTGTATTTCCTCCTTCCCTGTTATGTCTTATGCATGCGACTTCTTTCTTTTGTCCGGCTTATAAACCTTTCTTTTGGTCAGTCTTTTTGTATTTTTGCATTTTTAGATGTAAAACATACGTTTAATTCTGGTGAATGTCTCTGCCTGAGAATTGAACTTGCCATGTAATCGCTTGGGATAAAAAAAAAAAGGGAATGATTTTCAAACCAAAGATCACGTTTTCCGTATCCTTTTCATGTTTTTCACAAGTTCCTTGTTGGATCTGGTCAATGTGTCCAGCATGTGCACCAAACTGTGGCATTTTCAGACATTTGGCAGCTACGGCCAGCCTACTGTTGAAGTCTTTTATACCCAGTAAAGTTTGATAGTCATCAAACTGATGTTTTCCATTAGTTTTCAGTTTTTAAGCTTCTAGAAAGACATTATTTACATGCATTCACACTCTTGTAATTCCTGTCCTTAAGCACTTCTCAATCTCTGAATCAGTTTTTGGTTAATATGCCTGTTGATGTTGATTGTTTTTTTAAATGCAGTGTCTTTTCCTGCTCTTGTTGACCTGGCATTAAAATCTTTATAACACTGTAAAGTTATAAGAGCAACACGACTTCATGATTCGAGCAGTTGATGCAGTTTTGGTTGTTTATTCTTAATCTCATTTCTTTCATGTTCAAAAACAAGAATTTTCATGTCAGATTTTGTTTGTTCGTGCAGATTGGCAATGCTGCAAAAGAGTAAATTAATACTTTTGTCACCAAATACAGACTCTGCCAGTGTATCATTTTTGACTCGTGCTTGAGCGAAACACTGCACGTGATGCATGCAAGTTTTAATTAAGAATGATAGCGAAGTATTTAGCTTGGTAATAAGATATTGAAGAGTTTGCAGAAAGATCGGTGGAAGCTGTGTTTAAGCAGAGGCTCGTGTAGGCCTCATCATAGTTGCATTTCTAAACTATTTCATACAGTTGTATTTTTTTAAAGTATGTACTGTATTCTACATTTACTGCGCGTTTGAGGTTACAAGTTTTATGTAGTTTATTAAAGCACATTCAATTATAGTTTTAAGTTCAAGGATGTAATAGATGACTAAAGAGCATCTTGATGAACCTGGACTGCAGGCAACTAGCAAAAATTGAGTGTTACTAAGTAAATAATCCTTGATGAAATAACTGACTTTGCAGCCTTATTTTGGAAGAAAATGCTTGTTTGAATATATAAATATAGTTTTAAATATGAGCTTTGTTGTAGTTAAGCAATAGATCTAGCTAGTGTGTTTAAAAAAGCCAATAAATCCATTAAGACCTGCAGAACATATTTGAACATGTTTATTAATAAAAATGCATTAATAGTCCCTAAATTAAATGGAATTTTGTGCTCATAAAATTGCTTTTTATTATAATAATCTTTTATTAATATGGTATTATTTTTTAAAATAACAATTGTAATCAGCCTGTTATTTATATAGTTGCATATAACAAATCCATTATGACTTAGAGTATTTAATTAATTTAAAGCTCAGTAGAAAAGCAAGATATGAAAATTAATTTTATGTTTGCTCTGTTGGTTTTGATTGCTTTATTGTCCTCAATCATGAGTAGCACAGCAATATTTGAAGCAATAGCCAACAATACATTGTATGGCTCAAAAAATCTTATTTTTCTTTTATGCCAAAAATCATTGGGATATTAAATAAGTCTTCATTTGTAAGTCGCTTTGGATAAAAGCCTCTGCTAAATGTAAATAAAGATCATGTTCCATGAAGATATTTAGTGAATTTCCTACTATAAATATATCAAAACTTAATTTTTTAATTAGTAATATGCATTGCTAAGAACTTAATTTGAACAACTTTAAAGGATATTTTCTCAATATTTTCTAATAGTTGTATCTCAGCTAAATATTATTTATTCAGCTTTCAGATGATGTATTAATCTCAATTTCCAAAAATTGACCCTTATGACTGTTTTTGTGGTCAGGGTCATATTTGGATAAAAGCGTCTGCTGAATGCATAAATGTAATGTAAATATAATGTCTGAGGGATAGCAAACCTACTGACTGATAAATAAATGATTCATTTATCAAATTAAATATTCGATATTTATGCCAACGACGGACTTTTATTTTGACACGCGGACTGTTGTTTTGAATCTCGCTTCGAAAACAAACAGGAGTGAAGCCGAAGCGGTGAACATGCGTCTGCCATCGCTGAGCTGAAGCGGGTTTGAGCTGATATGGACTGCTGCTGATGGAGGATGAGAATCATACCTGTCCTGCGCAGGTGAGAGTGACGTCACCAACACACCTGCAGTAACCTGCAGACTCAATCCGAGCAGCGGAGTCCTTCTGTCTGCTTTCTTCTGATTTATTATATCATTTAGAAAACAAACAAACCTCGCTTGTTATAGCACTTGCATATCATCATTTGTAAGTCGCTTTGGATAAAAGCATCTGCTGAATGACTAAATGAACAGAATACCACATTAATGATGAGTCAGATGGAAACACCATCCTTTAAAGCTATTTAAAAGCTCTCTCTCTCTGTATTCATAATTATTTTTAAATAGTATAATATTTATAAAATATTTGATAAATTATGTAAATGTTTCATAAATGTAATATACTGATATGAACTTTAAATTAATTTGTATAGTTTTGTAATAAAAAAATAGCAAAAAATACATATCTAAATTAAATGTAGTTTGTTATTAAAATTTGTTCCTAAAAATTGCTTTTTGTTTTGTTTTAAATAATTGTATTATTTTCTTTTTTATTAATTTTTCAGACGGTTCTATTCATTTATTTAATAATATTAATCAATGCATAAATTAAATGGAATTTAATCAAATATGTTCATAAAAATTACTTTTCATTTATTTAATTTTATTGATTTTGTATTGTTTTTTATGTTTCTTTTTTCCTTGAATTATGTCGTTTATATTTATTTATTTATTTACACTTCCGTTCAAAAGTTTGGAATCAGCACGATTTTTAATGTTTTTTAAAGAAGTATCTTTTGCTCATCAAGTCTGCATTTATTTGATCAAAAATAGAGAAAAAAACAGTAATATTGTGAAATAGTATTACAATTTAACACAACAGTTTTCTATTTTAATATACTTTAAACTGTAATTTATTTCTGCGATCAAAGCTGTATTTTCAGCATCATTACTCCAGTCTTCAGTGTCACATGATCTTCAGAAGTATTCTCATTTCTTATCAATGTTGGAAAAAGTTGTGCTGCTTAATTTTTTTGGGAACCTGTGATACCTTTTTCAGGATTCTTTGATCAATAAAAAGTTAAAAAGAACAGCATATTCAAAATAGAAATATTTTCTAACAACATATCTTTACTATCACTTTTACTTGCTGAGTAAAAGTATCCATACTGTTTGTGTAAGCGATAGAGAGTAGTTCAGGAAAAGCTTCCCTCAGCAGCATTGCTTCTGTTTGTGTGCCCATGTCTAGTCTTGAACGTGATGACAGCAGAAGAGTACAGGACGGTTTACTGGCCAAAACTAGAGCGAGCCATTGAGCATCTGCTCACTCAAAGCCCCATGGACCACATCTCCATCTCATACGAGCAGATCTACAGCTCAGTGCTGCTTCGCTCCTGAACGAGTCCGAACATGCTGCTCGTGTGTGTTTTAATACGTCCTTCTGTTCTTCTTCCAACAGCACTCAGAGCTGCTCTACAACGAGCTGATGTGGAAGATCACGTCTCATCTAGAGCGAGTGTCTTCTGAGCTACAGGTCAGTGCACAGACGCATCTCAACCTGCTTGTAGTGCTTCTGTTGTGGGTAAATAAACTGAGCTTTCAGATCTACCACAATGAAATCATTCTTTCACAGTCATATGATGTTTGTGATTTATACATTGATATACATTTTTAGAATTTATTTGAAAATGTTAATAAAGTCGTCTTTGTTCACACAGTTTTTAACCAAAAACATGATTTTTTGACATTGGGCTTTTTATTTTATCAAGACTTTATTTTTATTTTTTTTATAAGAAGCAAAATAAATGTCTAAAATGCATATAACTTTTCTTCAAATATGTTTTTACACATTTTTATTACATTTTTATTAATTGTATTATTTTCCTATTATACTAATGTATTAATAATTCAGTTTTTTTAAATCAAAATGAATGCCTAAATTAAATATAATTTGTCATAAAATAAATTTTTTGTTAACATATATATATATATATATATATATATATATATATATATATATATATATATATATATATATAATTTTTTTTTTTTTTTTTTTTTTTTTTTTTTTTTTTTTATAATTTCTATTAGATGTTTTTTTTTTTTTTAGAAAAAGGAAGCAGTGATGCCTAAATTTGTTGTTAAAATGTGTTAATAAAAATACTTTTTATTACTTTTCTATTGTATTATTGTTATACATTTTTATTAATTTTCTATTGTTTTCTTCTTGAAAAAAGCAAAGCAATAAATGCCTAAATGAACGATAATTTGTATATTTTTATTCATTTATTTTCTATTTTATTATTGTTTTTATAATTTTTCTAATGTATTATTATATATATATATATATATTTATTTATTTATTTTTTTACAATAAATACCTCAATTTGAAAAATGAATAAAATGCTGTTGTGTCGTCTCTTCTGAAGGCCAGCCCACCAGAACATTTGATTGATAGCTTTAACCTGGCTCTGACGCAGTACACCGCTGCCCTGCACTGCATCGTTCCCGTCTTCATCTATATGGTAAAATACCAATACTCAAAAATGAATGCCTTTGAAAGTACCACTGAATACTTGCAATGTACCTTGTTCTGACAAAAATAATGAAAAAAAAAAGGCAATACTCTGTGTTTTTGAATATAATTGTTATCATGACCCTTTCCATGTTTTTAGTTGTTTTCATTTATCTGCATTTTAACCTGATTTTGTTAAAGAACAAGTTCTACATTGAGACGAAGCTGAACCGCGACCTGCGGGACGATCTCATGAAGCTCCTCTCCGATCACGTAGCAGAGAAACACGTCAGCACGCTGCTGCGTGAGCGCAAATCTAACACAGTTTTCTGACTTAGCAATGCATTTTGTAAATATATTAATTCATATGTTTGTTTTTTTCTCAGCTCTTCTTAAAAAGGCTCATTCCATGCCGTTTCAAGTCAAACCATCAAGTATGGCGAGTGTTGTGAAAGGTCTTTACGCCCTCCGGCCAGGTGAGAGGATTGTGGTTGTGATGCAGGTGTGAGTTGACTCTGTTGAAGTTTAAATGTCTCTATGCATCGCTCTGTGTTTGTTATTCTGACTGATCTGTACTCATGTACTGAATTACAGTTACAGCGGGTTTGTTTTGTGTCAGAGTGACGTCATCATTTGCTTGTCGGTCTGTTTGCATGCAGCATTTCCATAACCAAACATTTCTCCAGTACAACATAGCTCTGTTATCTGTGTATTTATTTTCAGATGTAGGTTAAGCTGTAGCTGCTTTCTTAAAAGAAAAAAATAATAAATAAATAAAAAAAGCAACATTTACAATGACCCCAAAAACTATTCGGACACTTTAGCCACTTAAATTTAATTGCATGGTTGCATACAAAATATCAATCCAAGAGACATCTGCAAGCAAACGATGCTGGAGCTTTTCTCCGAACTCACTTCATTTTTCTCTTTAAATTCACTAAGAACCTGTTCCACAGAGTCTGACAACCAGGACTTTTTGTATTCATTTACAACAATATATTTGTTGTTTCATATTGTTCACGGGGCAAATTCCATCCCTATCTCCTTGGAGTGAGCAGGGTGAATGAATGATGCATTTATATAGCGCTTTATTGTGTATTGCCATACACCCAAAGCGCTTTACAATCATGTGGGGGGTCTCTCCTCAACCACCACCAGTGTGCAGCATCCACTTGGATGATGCGACGGCAGCCACAGCACAACGACGCCAGTGCGCTCACCACAAACCAACTACAGGTGGAGAGGAGAGAGAGTCATTGAGCCAATCAAGTGCACCCCCTGCTGGCCTCACTAACACCTCTTCCAACAGCAACCTAGTTTTCCCAGGAGGTCTCCCATCCAGGTACTGACCAGCTCAACCCTGATTAGCTTCAGTGGGCAACCGGTCTTGGGCTGCAGGGTGATATGGCTGTGGCCATTATTTAGTCGTTTGGAATGCACTTGGCAAAGGGAGCAATGTAATTTCCTCATTATCTTCAGCTGGGATGTTCCCGTGACGGTGTCTGTCAGATGTCGCTGTTTTAATGGCATAAATGTCTTTTTATTGTTGTTAGCATAACTGTTGCAAATGAGCACTCAGTCGTGGTATTGAGGGTGGAGAGAGCGCTGTACATTCACTCCCCCCACCTACAATCCCTGCCGGCCCGAGACTCGAACCCACAACCTTTGGATTACGAGTCCGACTCTCTAACCATTAGGCCACGACTTCCCAATTTATTTTTTATACATTTGCAAAGTTGTGATAAATCCGGTTTGTGCTTTGTCATTCTGGTGAGTGGGGTGTAGATTTATGTGGGAAAAAAGTAATTTAAAGCAGTTTAACATAACGCAACATAACCAAATGTGAAAAAAATGAAGGGATAAACAGCCCTATAAATGCATTTTAAGAAGTTACTGAATTAAATCGCTGTTCAGAGTTGTTCTGAATGCACAATAATCACAAGTTCGTTTGGAAACAAATTAAAATGGTTTTCAAGCCAACAATTTCCACTTCTAACACATTTCTTTTTAAAATGCACCAGAGTAGTTTAAGTAGTGCATTTTAAGTCAAGATGCATTGTGTTGTTTGATCTTATGTGTTTCCTCATAGACTGGGTTCCTCTTGCTCCGGCTCTGTTCTCTAGATTCATTCCTCAGATCGATCCTCCTGCTCTTGAATCTCAGCTCCCGCATTACGCGGATCAAGATAAAAAACTACAGATGGAGCTTTTTCACAACGGCTTCTCCAGGTACCGCTGTCTGCAAACCTCAAGCTGTATCTGTAAATGATGGCAGATCACATGACTGACTTCACCTGTTTCACAGGGGCGATCAGTCGCGGAAGCGAGCGAGTGAAGAATCGTGACAGCGACGTGGACTTCAGTGAGAAGACACAAACACGCCTGTGATCACGAAGCACTCGCCGACAAGCTGCTGCAATTCAAGCCTACGTAATTCATTAACAATCACTTCACAACAGACTTTATCTGATACAGAGACACTTTATCTCTTCATACAGTCCTTTGGGAATTCTCAGTTATTTTGAGAGTTCATAAAAGCGTTACACAAACATGAGCATCATCTACGGCCTTTGTGGGATTGCCTCTTTTCTCTTGTTCTGGATTTGTTTCACAGTATTTATCATATTTCCAGGTTGATTTATTCTATCAAGCGGGCTGTTTTCCCCTTGTCCTCTCTTGTCGTTCAGTCAAATCATCCGGTTTGCTGTGATTTCAGAAAGGATGGCTATAGACTGCAGTAACATGATGTTGGATCCAGAATGTCTTACTAGGTGATGAATGAAGGTATTCAAAATCCAGAATTTTACCAATTATTTTCTTTTTTTATTTTAGGATCACTACTGTAGTTTTAAACAGTTTTAGTTGACACGTGATGACCTTTTTACCTAATAATAACGTGCCTTTGACTGTTCGCCTTTACTCCTTTTTAAGTGAAATGTAAAATATAAGTAAATCATTTATGACAGCTGTTTTTTTCAAGATAAAAAAAAAAGTCACATTAAATCTGGAAGCTGAAAAGTTTGTGAAAAACACCACAGATAAAGGACGTCTGAAATACAGGTGTGATATAAAGGGCTGCTAATAATTTATCTGAAATAAACTCATGACACTGAAACAAGAATTGTGTGTAATAACTCTCATTAAGTCATTAAAAAGCAATATTATATATATATATATATATATATAATGCTAAATAGATCATTAGTTAATGCACATTTCATTAATTCATTTTCATATTTGAATGTATGTGAGGTATAATATAAGCATTATATAGTAATGTTATCATAATATCATTTATGGCTTAATAAAAAATGCAAAAAGGAAGCAAATCTTTTTTAACTCATGACTGACATTAAAATTGTTAATAACTTACAGTGAGGCATTAACAAGCAGTATTAAGTTATATAATGTTAAATAGATCATTAGTTAATGCACATTTTATTCATATATTTTCATATTTCAAAGTATATGGAGTATATTTAGGCATTATATAATGTTATTCTAATATTGTTTCTGGCTTAATAAAAATGATTAAACGGTGCAAGGAAGCAAAACATTGATCATATTGACTAATTTCTGTTTAACTCATCTTAAAGACTAAAGGTTAAACTAAAGCTGTATGTGTAAAATAATCTCTTACGAGAATTTCATTATAACCTCGTTACAAAAAAAAGTGTATGAAATGAGTAAAATTTGAAAATAATCAGTTATTAACACATTAAATATGATCTCACTTATTTTTGTAATTTTCTATTGTTTTGTATTATAGTTAAAATCTAAAAGCATTACAGTGTATGTTTTGCATTGCAATAGAGATAATTGTCATGTAATAATTTAATGAAAAATTAATTGTCCTCAAACAGGACAATACGTTAAGTTGAATATGTTATTCATGGACTTCCCAGTTTCTCATAGAAAACTTGGAAATATCAGGAAATTTTATATTTCATTTCCAAACCTGGAAAAGAATGAAATCTTGTAGAGAATATGAGTTTTTTTCTAGTTGTGCTCAGCTCTGAATGTTTTATTTGTTTGTTCACAGGTCTCTAAACATCTACAATCATGATCAGAATTGTAGGTACGCTCAGTAAATATGATCAAACAAGGCTGTGAAAATAAACCTGCATTATTAACGATCTCTTATTTTAAGAATTCACATAAATCTAACATTTATGTAATTAAAACAATTGAAAATGGGGGAAATTCTTTTTTTTCTCAAAATACACGTTGGACACAATTATTAGTTCCCCTAGAAATTCTCATGAGTAAAATATCTCTGAAGTCAGGTGTTCTCTAACCTCATCAGGCATTATAGGAGAAAACTGCTATGCTATTTTGGAGGTTTCAAAAAGTATTGAATAAAAGGGTGCAGTTAATTGTGACCAATGTGTATTAGAGGGAAAATTTTCCCCCTATTTGAAATTCTTATTCTCCAAAGAAAGGTTAGATTTTTGTGAATTAAAAACAAAAATCAAAATCAAAAGGATTAACAATACATATTTATTTTCACAGCCTTCTTTGATCATATTTACCAAGAGTACCAACAATTCTGACCATATATCTATATCTATAATCTCTATAATAATGAGATGTTTAGAGTCAATTGTCATGAAAATAATGTCGTGCATCAGTGTCTCAGCAGTGGATGCTCTGCAGTGAATGGGTGCCGTCAGAATGAGAGTCCAAACAGCTGATAAAAACACCACAATAATCCACACCACTCCAGTCCATCATTTAAGACAAAAGAAACAAATCCATCATTAAAATGTTTTTAACTTCAAACCGTTACTTCTGAGTCCATAATAATGCTCCTCCAGTGAAAAAGTCCATCTCCTGTTGTCTCTCACATCAAAATCCAGCCACATATTCATTTAGAGCTGTTTTGTCTTGTAAACGGTGCTTGATCTGTGCAGATTTTTCTCCTGATTCAGACCAGACCACTTATGGACTTATGGCGTTATTATGGATTATGGACTCATATTTTCGTTAAAAACATCTTCATGATAGATGTTTCAGCTTTTGTCTTCTCCAGATGTTATCTGATGGACTGGAGTGGTGCGGATTATTGTGATGTTTTTATCAGCTGTTTGGACTCTCATTCTGACGGCACCCATTCACTGCAGAGCATCCATTGCTGAGACACTGATGCAGAGACACATTTCTACAAATCTGATGAAGAAACAAACTCATCTACATCTTGGATGACCTAAGAGTGAGTTTGGGTTGGATTGGATGACCTATAGTGAGTACATTTCCAGCAAATGTTCATTTGTGGGTGAACTATTCCTTTAACACCCATAATGCACTATTTCAGATTGTTGTAGGTGCTTCACAAAGGTGTCACCCTTCTCCTGACAGCATTCTCACCGGCCAATGAGGAGCGATCGTTCCCTGGCACACGCTTCAAACCCTCCACCTCCCTCAAATAACCTGCCACCGACACGCTGACAAATGTTTCTGCTTTACTGGCGGGCAGTCACTGCGTTGCTGCTGTAAACTCCAAGGTTAGCTTTGCTGAAGACTAGGAAAAGGCTGTGGCAGCTGCACTCAGGCCAGCTGGAATTAAGTGGTTTATAAGCAGGTGCAGTAGATCTAGACGTTGTGGACATTCACACAAGTCAAAGGTAAAGCACTTTGTTGTCTAATGACTTATTTATCCCACTTAATGCTTTCATTATATGCATGCAAGGCACTCACTTTTTAATATGCTTAACTATGGAGTAAAATTGCATCCAGCTATGTATATGTTTGTCCAGACAGAGTCAGTTTCTATTTTAGTTTGGCATGTCATAACAGTTCCGGAGGCAGTAAATCATATACATGATACATAATGCATTGACTCTTATAGAATAGTTCACTGGTCATTGTGCTTTTGCAAAAGTTCTTGTAATGAGTAATATTTTTTATTTGTTTTTTGCTCATGTAAAGTGAGCTGTGCTATAATTAGCAGTGACGGGGGGGCTGGAGTGTGTCTGCACAGGATTAATGCACATAACAGCTGTCTGCACAGGTCTGCTGGAAGGGCATCGCTGCTGCGGTTAATTGCTCTGATTTGAGTGTCAGTAGCATCTGCAGGCGTATCCCCTTTCTGGATTCAATAACAACAGTGAAAGCCTTTCTCTGATTTTGCTAGGAAGATTCAAATGTGTTGATATTAGGCTCTAAATATGACAAGAATTCTGTTTGTTGTGGCACAAAAAGCTCTGAATTATCTAAATCAAATGCTTAAAATGTGCACTGAAAAAATAGGATTTCAGTTAAAATTGCTAATAAATTTCACAAATAATTATAAAGCAGCACAATGAATTAAATGTGAATTTTTTATGACTGAATTAATATTTTCTTGTAAAATGTACCAGTGTTATTTTAGTATCATTGATATACTATTAGTTTTTATTAACATTTTGAATCAGTTTTTATATTTTCCATTTTCATTCATTTTTAGCGAAGGTTTTTGTTGTGTATTTCTGTCCTTTTTAGTAGTTTTTTTATGTCTATATAGTTGTATTAAAACTATATAGACATATATAGAAATAAAATTGTATTAAGTGTTTATAATTATTTTAGTTGTAGTTATTTTAGTACATGAAGTTAAACTAAATTTAAATGAGAAATGTTGCCTTGGCAACTGGCTGAAAATACATTTTTTGAATATTTTATTTCAGTTAATGTTTATTTTATTTCAAGTAACATAACTGTTTTTATGGTTTTAATTTTAGTTTTACTTTTACAACTTCAAAAGTGTATATGCATTTATTATACATTTAATGAAAATGGCATTTGCTTTCCATTTTTCCCCTTGTTTTTACATAGAAAATTGTACCGTGTACAATTTTAACATAAATATTTCCATTTCATGTATTGTACCGAATTTAGCCAATGGCTAGTTTTCATCCGCGGTCCCTTGGTAGGTAATCATAATCACAAATAAACATAAAAACAAAACAACAAGCACAGTAATCATTAGTTATACACAATCCTATAAGAGCCAAAAAAGAACAGTAAAGATAACGTTGAGTTAAACCACAACTGTGTCAGTGTTTACAGATTTGAGATGATTTTAAATAAGATTTTAGTTTTAATTTAAACATGACAATAGATGTGCACATCCTTACGTCTGCTGGTAGAGTGTTCCAGTGAATAATAGCTTTCACTGAGAAAGAGGATAACCCAAAGGCAGAATGACGAAAAGGAGCAACAAAGTCACTAGTAGAGACTGTATTGTCTCAGTGTTCCAAATCTTTGTGTTTTTGTCTCCAGCAGCATGCAGGAGAACAGCATGGATCAGCCCACGTCTTTATCGCAGCTTCTGCGTGAGAGTTACCTGGCCGAGGCCCGAGCTCATCACAGACACGGCGAACCCAGCTGCATAGACGCCCCTCGCCGCCTGGTGTACGGGACACTCAAGGAGAAAGCGGACGACTCCGGTGGGAAAGCGGAGCCACGGTTCCCGGACCTCTCTGCTTTTCTGAGCCAGGAGGAACTGGACAAAAGCGTCGATCTGGCCTGCAAAGCCATCAGCAGCAATCCTCAAGGACGTGAGGAGAGATCCGACACGCATCCACCAATGAGCCACTATAATTTTCCTTCCAACAAACCCACTCCAGAAACAGAGGTCATTTCAGAAAGACAAACAGTCCAGACTCCCATCCAAGACAATGCGATCAGGAGTGTCAGAAGTGCTAGGGAACCTGCGGCGGATTTCAAAAGACCTCAGAGAAACGCTCCATACGGCTTGGAGACCCAATCCAAGAAGGAGTTCCTCAACAAAGCAGCTGATTTCATAGAAGAGCTTTCGTCTCTGTTTAAAGCCAACAGCTCCAAGCGAATTCGGCCTCGTACTTGCAAACCCCACCGGAGCCGATGCCAGAACAAAACCCAGCTTGATGGCACTTCGTATTCCATTAATGCAGAAGATCGAGAAAGACCTATCCTGCTCAACCAGCAGATGGAGGAGCCGATGGAGAGCAGTCGAGACACAGAGGAGCCTCAGGAGCCGGAGTCAGCGTGTGAGGAACCGGCTCTGACTCCACCGGAGGGCTCAGAGGAACCCGTGTGTGAACCTCCACACTTTATACAGAAACTCAAAAGCAGGGAGGTTCCTGAGGGCAGTAAAGTGCAGCTGGATTGTATTGTCAGAGGACTGCCTGCTCCTGAAGTTCGGTGAGTTTGAGCTTTTATTGATGCACATGATTAGTGCATTATTATTACTGTTGTTCATGCAGAAAGCAGCCAGCTAGTAAATGCATGAAATAGTCAGAAACTTTAGCAACTACACTGAAAAAAATGATGCTAAATTTCTTTAAGGTAAGTGGTTGCAATCAATTTATTTTAGCTACATTAAAAAAAATGGAAAGTTAGTCAAATAAATTTGTTTATTTAATGTAGCTCAAATAAATTGATTGCAACCACTTACCTTAAAAAAATGAGTAAATTCAATTAATCATATTTTTCAGTGTACGCACACACAAACACACACATACACACACACACAAAAAAAACGTTTACTAATTTTTTTTTTACTAAGAAATTGCAAGTAAATATCACAAATAATTACACATAAATTGCAAGTAATGTATTGATTTAAAACATGAGATTTTGAAAGAATGACAGGATTTGTTCTTGTAAAAACTTAAAAAAAAACATTTTTGTGTAAATAACAACACCTTGACAACACCCCTTGTGCATTTAACTGAATTGAATGTGCTTTTGTAGTGTACTTCAAATCTTAAATGTGTTTTTAAACCAACTTTACTTGCGGATAATATAATATTATTGAAATAAAAGCATTCCTAAAAAGAGAGAGACTTTTGTGACTGTTTCTTATATGAATTAAGTACACTTAAAAAGTGCAAATTATAATTTTTATTTTAAAATACACTAAGTTTTAATAATCTTTTGTTGTACTTTAAAAAATTCACTTATTTTGATGTGTTGACTGACTAAAGCACATGTAAGGTACTTGATAAGGTACTATACTATAATTATACTATACTATAATAATAGGTACTATAATTGTAACTAATTTGAATTCATATTTAAAGTTAGTACATTTTAAATGTAGTAATTTGTATAATAGAAATGACATTAACATACATTCTAGTTTATCATAAATGTTTAACAGTGTTCAGCAGTGCACATTAACCATATTTTAAAGAAAAGTAATTAAGAAATTGCATATAAAGATCAATTCCTTAAGTGGCTCTCTTGGGGATAGTTCACCCAAAAATGAAAAATTGTGTCATCATTTACTCACCTTATGTTGCTTCAAACCGGTATGAATTTCATTCATATCTCGAACACAAAAGAAGATTTTGAAGAATATTGGTAACGAAAGAGTTGTTATGAGTTCCATAGTATAGAGAGAAAAAAGGTCATTTTTGGGTGAACTATCCCTTTAAGTTTAAATAATTGCATTTGATATAAATTTGGAATATGTTTTAATTCAATTGCGATTAACATGCAATAAAGCATCCAAAAACATTACATTCATTTGCACTTAAGTATATTCTTTTAAAGTATATTATTTCCATAATAAGTACTTTATTATTTTCATAACAAATACTTTTTAAGTACAAAAAGTGTACTTTTTCACAAGAGATCTGTAACACCGTAGCATCATGGCAACAGGTTTTGCTAGCAAATGCATGCTAAAAATCTACTTTCTCAAGCATTGCCTGTGAGCACAAAGACGTCTTGTGAAAGCTGACCGTATAACATGCAGTCTGAGCTCAGCCATTCTAATTTTGCTCCATCGGAAATATGATGCTATGTGTGCCCATGGCACTTCTCGTAAAGAGTAGGGGTGTAACCCCGGTGTCCTGGATAAATTCCCTCTACTGGCCCTTGTCTATCATGGCCTCCTAATAATCCCCATCCCCTTGATTGGCTCTATCTCTCTCTTCTCTCCACCTGTAGCTGGTGTGTGGTGAGCGCACTGGCGCCGTTGTGCTGTAGCTGCTACATCTTCAGTAGAGCGCAGTTAGCCAAAGAGTAGAAGAGTAAACAAGATATTAAATGGGTACAAAGTTTTGCTAATTATTGCACAATTAGTGCGGATATGATTATAGTTTATTGTAGCAGTGTTTACTTGGGCACAATGAATGCTTTTTCTGTCCAAATTCATGAAATAAACTGCACAAATAAATGTCACTTCCTTACAAAAAAATGATACTATGGTGATGTAAGATGCTACAGTGTTATTTAGTATTATTTATATACCATTATAGTATATTTTGAATTAGCTTTTAATTTTAAGTTTTATTTTATTTTTAATATTTCTATAATGTTTTTTTTTGGGGGGGGGGGGGCATCTGTAGTTATTTTATTAGTTCAAATTATACTTATTTTATGTTTTTCATCTAATATTTATGTTTTATTTTATTTCATATTATATTTATATTAGCTTTAGCATTAGCTCCTGGCTTGAGGCTAGATGAACTTTAAAGGATGATTATCTTTCAGTCTCTCATAACTTGCAAAGCATAAAGAGTTGAATGACTCAGTTTGTGGAAATGTGCTGCTCTGGCCAGGATATTCAGCTTGTGCTTCTCTATAAACTGGACATCTGTACGTGGTTTAGTGCTCCAGTGTGCTGAAAAACTGTTAGCTACAATTATACTTACGTTATGGATATATTCTCTCTTCGGTTATGATTTGAAATTATGTTTGATTGAACTATGAGGCTGTTTCATCACTACTTCATATAAATTGGGTGTGTTTTTATTTTTATAACTTTGCATTAAAAAAATGGTCATGCTTTTAACATGTTTGCATTTAATAACTACATATAAATGTATCATTATTTGATCCTTTTTTGCATTTAATAACTTTGTATAAATTAAACATGCATTTAATAGCTTTGCATTTAACATTTTTGCATTTAATATTTTTTTTGTATAAATTGATCATACATTTAACATTTTAGCATTTAATATCATTGTATGAATTGATCATGCAATTAATAACTTTGTATAACTGATCTTGCATTAAACGTTAAAACTTCATATAAAACGATCATGCATGTAACGTTTTTGCCTTGAATAACTTTGAATGACAAAACCTTTATTTAAGCTATTTAGACACCTGTTAAACACCATGATTTTTTTTTTTAAACGTATTTATGGTTATCAGTGTGTCATTGATGAAACGTTAGTGTAACATTACTCAATGCAAACTTCCCACACTGACAGGTCAAGGAAACCCGTGCTTTTCTGAGCGTGTCTGTGTGACAGGAGACGTGCTTGGACAGCTGTTCTCAGCTGACCGACGGACTGTGATGTCAGAAACATTAGATCATCCCTCCACTGACCCAAACTTACTTCACTTTTCAACATTTTACTTACAGCACCATTTGAGAACATTCATCTCTACATAAATGACATGGCCAATGCTTTCTAGAAACATTTTACTTAATAATTTGTCTTTTTAGTAGAATTTCCAAAATCTTAAAACTTTATAAGTTCTAAACAAGTAAATGTAGTTGTTGGAACTAAAAATGTCAAGTGTTTCTCTGTCAGAGGCAAATGCCTGCTAAATATCTGACAGATCTGTTAGCAGTGTTGGTGATTGTATGAGTGGCCCTTCTATGTTTAGCTCATGCGTGTCGGTCAGGGATGCTGTGTCCAGTTTTAACAGGGGTTCCTGTGCCGTGGGTGAGTCGAGAGGGAAAATAGCCTGAACAGGTGCAGATCTAGCCCTGGATGTCTTTCCCCCACAACTCAAGCTTTCAAAGTAGAGTCTTACTCATTAGAAATGATCCTCATTGGCTCATGGATCGAACCCAATACATTTCAGCCATGTTTTGCCCTTGGAATGAACCACAGCTCGTCTCTTCAGAAGCGCTTTAGATTTCAGCGAGGAAATTTTAGGAAACAGCAGTTAAAGTGAAATAACTGTTGTACGGTCTTCTAGGTAAGGTTGTGGTAAAGTTATATTTGTGGATTCAAGAGTTTGATTTTAGCCCTTTGATTTATTACTGAATGAATGCTGTTGTACTTTGTCTTGTGTTGTGATGTGGTTCTTATTTTGCTGATGTGTTCGATAAGGAGGAGTGATTTTTGGATGATTTGTGAAATGGATTGACATGGTTTTGAATATCTTCTTTAACAAAGTGATATACGCAAAAAATAACTTCATTAGTAAATGGCTTAATATCTAATAGTCTGACAACTGATTTTTGCCATTAAATGACTAAAGAAAGTCGTCATGTCAGTAGAGTAAATATGAAAATTACGTTTCATTGTATTTGGTGAAATAAACATTTTTCTGGTTTCATTCATTCATTTAGTGATTTAAAAATGTTGGTATGTCTTCATGCTGGATAGCTTTTCTTATTGACATTTGCTGCTGGTATTACCATTGCTATTTTCTAATTCTGATGGGGGTTTTTTTACATGCTTTTGTTCATTTGAAAATTTGAAAGCAAATAGCTTTTTCTAATCAACTAGTTTTTCAAGAGATTCTTCCCTATACAATTTAAATTCATTCTTTATTTTTGTTAATCGAGATATTTGTGACCTGTATTTTTTTTTTTTTTTACATTAATTAGGCCGGTTTGACCATTTAATATGTCCAAAAGCTATTCATCATACTCAACATTCTTCTTTTTAACAACGCATTTAATTTCTTTGCATAGTGAGATAGTAATAGACTGAAAATCTAGATGATATTCAACTATTTCGAGATATATTGCAATTGAACCTTTTTTTTGTTTTACATGGTGACGGTGCACATTTTGGCAATCAAACAGGAATTGAAAAAAGTCATGATACTGTAATGCTTGAATTAATGAACTCTGTGACCTGCAAGACCGCAAATAGTGTTCAAAGGCATTCATTTAGTGTCATTAGCACACTTAAAATTTTAAACTGATGAATTAAATATACATTTAAGTAAATATGCATTGTATTGGTGTTGTAAATGGCCTGGGCTGAAACATTTAGATGTTTGTTTTAGTCTGTTAATGTCAGTATACAACTGAATGTACATTCATTGGATTTTTGACTGAGGTCAAAATAAAACCAGATGCGTTCAGACATGATTTGTGTGCATGTTTTACTTTTTCATTCATGAATTTATTGTATTGTGGATGTACTTGTTGATTTGTGTTTCTGTCCGGAATGTAACATTCTGATTGTGTTTTCCAGGTGGTTTTGTGAGGGTAAAGAGTTGGAAAACAGTCCTGATATTCAGATCATCGCTAATGGTGAGCGACACACACTGATCATAGCAGAGGCGTTTGAAGAAGACACAGGCAGATACTCGTGCTTTGCCTCCAATTTTTATGGCACAGACTCCACCTCAGCAGAAATCTACATTGAGGGTAAGTACACTGACCAAAATTATAAAGGCAACACTTTTGTTTTTGCCCCATTTTTCATGAGCTGAACTCAAAGATCTAAGACTTTTTCTATGTACACAAAAGGCATGTCTCTCAAATATTGTTCACAAATCTGTCTAAATCTGTGTTAGTGAGCACTTCTCCTTTGCCGAGATAATCCATCCACCTCACAGGTGTGGCATATCAAGATGCTGATTAGACAGCATGATTATTGCATAGGTGTGCCTTAAGCTGGCCACAATAAAAGGCCACTCTAAAATATGCAGTTTTACTCTATTGGAGGGTCCGAAAACCAGTCAGTATCTGGTGTGACCACCATTTGCCTCACGCAGTGCAACACATCTCCTTCGCATAGAGTTGATCAGGTTGTTGACTGTGGCCTGTGGAATGTTGGTCCACTCCTCTTCAATGGCTGTGCGAAGTTGCTGGATATTGGCAGGAACTGGAACACGCTGTCATATACCCCGATCCAGAGCATCCCAAACATGCTCAATGGGTGACATATCCGGTGAATATGCTGGCCATGCAAGAACTGGGATGTTTTCAGCTTCCAGGAATTGTGTACAGATCCTTGCAACGTGGGGCCGTGCATTATCATGAGGTGATGGTCGTGGATGAATGGCACAACAATGGGCCTCAGGATCTCGTCACGGTATCTCTGTGCATTCAAAATGCCATCAATAAAATGCACCTGTGTTCATGGTCCATAACATACGCCAGCCCATACCATAACCCCACCGCCACCATGGGCCATTCGATCCACAATGTTGATATCAGTAAACCGCTCACCCACACGACGCCATACACGCTGTCTGCCATCTGCCCTGTACAGTGAAAACCTGGATTCATCCGTGAAAAGAACACCTCTCCAAAGTGCCAGATGCCATCGAATGTGAGCATTTACCGACTCAAGTCGGTTACGACGACGAACTGCAGTCAGGTCGAGACCCCGATGAGGACGACGAGGATGCAGATGAGCTTCCCTGAGATGGTTTCTGACAGTTTGTGCAGAAATTCTGTGGTTATGCAAACCGATTGTTGCAGCAGCTGTCCAGGTGGCTGGTCAGAGACGATCTTGGAGGTTAAGATGCTGGATGTGAAGGTCCTGGGCTGGTGTGGTTACATGTGGTCTGCGGTTGTGCGGCCAGTTGGATCTACTGCCAAATTCTCTGAAACGCCTGTGGAGACGGCTTATGGTAGAGAAATGAACATTCAATTCACGGGAAACAGCTCTGGTGGACATTCCTGCAGTCAGCATGACAATTGCATGCTCCCTCAAAACTTGTGACATCTGTGGCATTGTGCTGTGTGATAAACCTGCACATTTTAGAGTGGCCTTTTATTGTGGCCAGCCTAAGGCACACCTGTGCAATGATCATGCTGTCTAATCAGCATCTTGATATGCCACACCTGTGAGATGGATGGATTATCTCTGCAAAGGAGAAGTGCTCACTAACACAGATTTAGACAGATTTTTGAACAATATTTAAGAGAAATAGGCCTTTTGTGTACATGGAAAAAGTATTAGATCTTTGAGTTCAGCTCATGAAAAATGGGGGCAAAAACAAAAGTATTGTTTATAATTTTGGTCAGTGTAAATGACTTATGGACTATTTAATATGAATTATACATTGACTAAATGATTGCAGCTGCAGTCTGAAATTAAGTTTGTTTATTTTCATTTTCTATTAGGAGCATCGTCATCAGATTCTGACGAAGAAAAACATTTTCAAGCAGAGTGAGTTTGTATATTTTCCATTATAAAATCTGTATCTGCAGTAACTTTTGAACCCTTAGGGGTTGAAATCACATGCACGCATCTTTTTTTTCCAGACTTCATGAAAGTTCTCCTCAGCCCATACTTGCTGTGGTCTTGGCAGAACCCAACACATCTGCTGAAGACACCACACCAACTATAACAACCACCTTCACTGAACCACCAGCACCTTCTGACACAGAAGCAGTGCCACTGACTGAGCTGATTGCTGACCCAACCTCTAAGCAGGAAGATACAGAACTTCTGAGTTCCAAGGTTGTCAGCTCTGAAATACCTGTACTAGAACCAACCATATCTGTAGTAGAACCAACCATATCTGTAGAAGAACCAACCGTACCTGTAATATCTGAGGTGGAGCCCACTCCACCTATTCCTCCACTGACCATTGCCCCACCATCACCACAATCACCTCCATCCAGCCAAAGTATCTCCGATGTACTGTTAACATCTCAACAGAGCATTTCTGAGGTATGAAAAACACACCAAATCAGCAGTTTTGATTTCCCACTAATGCATGTGTTTTTCTTAGATTCCATATGTTTTGTTTTCAGAATCTAAATGGCAGCAGTAGTTATCTTCAAAGCTTCGATGTAAGGCCCATGATGGCAGCTCCAGTGTTTACGAAGGTAGAGCAAACACAGCTTGTATTTCTAAATCTTGACATTGAGTGCCAATGAAGTATAAATTAATGCTTGAAAAAAACATATACGTATTATAATATTTTTACGTGTTTTAAACTTTTGCATGGATGCCTGTCCCAAATCCAGGGAGTCAAACCCTTGGTATGCAGTTTTACCTGGCAGGCTGTAAAACAGGCAAATCCAGTGCAAGCCATGTTTAGAAATATCATAGACACTTGGTGGTGTCCCCGTTTGACTTGGGCCAGTAAGAAACCACCTAGTAATGCACAATCAACCCCACAGAACACCCTTTAAACTGCATAAAATCCACTGTTCACTCTCAGAAAAAATGTGCAAAAATGTGGCCAAGATTAGGAACAGAAAAGTACATATTACTACCTTAAGGGTACATATTACTATTCTAGGCTACTATTATGCACCCATTAGGGGTAAATGTTTTCACAGGTTTTCCATTCCATGTCATTGTACACCATTGTCTCTCTTGCTGTAGAACCTCCAGGATATCCTGGCTTTAGAGAGTCAGTTGGTAGTTCTGGAGTGCAGAGTAAAAGGCATTCCCTCCCCTAAAGTGGACTGGTACCGGGAGGGAACACTTATTGAAGATTCTCCAGACTTCAGAATCCTTCAGAAGAGTATGTATAATTTTAATGCATAGTGCATTTAGATATGTGGTTGGAGCCATCCGTGAAAACTGCTGAAAATGTTTCAACTTGTAACTTGAAAGAAAGGTTTACAGTGCTTGACTCTTTCTTCTTAAAAATTTTATCTGACAATTCACACATTCTGCTTTTTTCATCCCAGAACCAAGATCCATGGCTGAATCTGGTAGGTGGATTTGATTACCCCTGCTCTGTCAAGGTAATTATTTCATGACTCTAACCACCTAACATTGTACCATTTCTCTGTTTGGTGTGGACATCAGAGGAGATATGTACTTTGGTTATTGCGGAGGTCTTTCCAGAGGATTCTGGAACATTTATTTGCATAGCCAGCAATAAATATGGCACAGTTTCCAGTACTGCCTTTTTGAGAGTAAAAGGTAATTTTGTTTTATTGTTGTGGAATCGATTATTGGATCAGCTTAACTCTTGTGCATCAATAAAAAAAAAGTTACACTTAGGTCCATAATGGACAAAAATGTCAATGATGTCAATGTCAAAAAACGGTCATAAAAATTGGAAGCTTGGGAGCACAGACTTAAGTTTGGTCTCATTTTAAAGAAGACCATGGCAGATTATTGTTGAAGTAAAATCAAATTAAAAAGTGAAACCAAAAAAAAAAGTTATACAGGTTTAAGTTTATGAAAATGATTTATGAACAATATTTTATATTTTATTTTATGAATATTTTATATATGTAACATGTTGAACTCTAAACCTGCTAGAAAATCAAAGCCATAAATCTAAACAAGTTGTGTTCCAAATTTGAGGTTGATATCTCAAAAAATGAGCTTTCAGTAAGATTTTGTTTGGTTGCAGTACCAAATTTTCCCCATTACATGCCAGCAAAACTCTGCTGGTGGGACGTACCCCTACGCCCCTCACTCCAGGAATTGACTGTTCTCTAAAATGATGAATGCTAAGCTCCAGGGGCTTTTTCGAGCGATGCCAGGCCCAGGGAAGGATCACCCTGGCGGGGTCGAACGTACCCCCACGCCCCTCACTCTATAACGATGAAAGCTAAGCTCCAGGAGCTTTTTCCAGTGATGCCAGGCCCAGGGAAGGGTGACCCTGGCGGGGTCGAACGTACCCCCACGCCCCTCACTCCAGGAATTGACGGTTCTCTATAATGATGAATGCTAAGCTCCAGGGGCTTTTTCGAGCGATGCCAGGCCCAGGGAAGGATCACCCTTGCGGGGTCGAACGTACCCCCACGCCCCTCACTCTATAATGATGAAAGCTAAGCTCCAGGGGCTTTTTCGAGCGATGCCAGGCCCAGGGAAGGATGACCCTGGCGGGGTCGAACGTACCCCCACGCCCCTCACTCCAGGAATTGACGGTTCTCTATAATGATGAAAGCTAAGCTCCAGGGGCTTTTTCGAGCGATGCCAGGCCCAGGCCCCAACACACCCACACAATTATAGCTGCATTAATTATCCAACTGGCTCTATAATATGCAGAAGCAGAAAAAGCAGGAATAAAGCGAGTATTTGCTTTAAGGGGGAAAAAAGGGAAGTGGTGTGTGGCCAAGATCCATACTCAGAATTTGTTTTCTGAATTTTTCAGAATTTGTTGCATTTAACCCATCCAAGTGTACACACACTAGCGAACATACACCTGGAGCATACACCTGGAGCAGTGGGCAGCCATTGCTGAGGTGCCTGGGGAGCAGTTGGGGGTTCGGTGCCTTGCTCAAGGGTCTGACCTCAGTCATGGTATTGAGGGTGGAGAGAGTGTTATTCACTACCCCACCTAAAATCCCTGCCGGACCTGAGACTTGAACCAATGACCTTCGGGTTACAAGTCCAACTCTCTATCCATTAGGCCACCACGACTGCCCCCTCAGGTCTTTATAGACCCTTTATAGACCAAACCTGAAAAAATGGCACCATCTAGTAAAAAATAGTAAAAATAAATAACTTTTGAAGCCTTGCCAACAGAATGAAAGCCTATTAACAAAAATTGCATCATTTTACAGTTAAATGGCGCTGCGATTTAAAAATAGCAAAAATAGCATAGTTTTAATGGGTTTCAATGGGGACATTTTTGTCCAAAATGTGCTGAGTGTTTCATTTTTTTATACCTAGTGTAAAATAGATATATTAAAGAAAATGAGGGTGGAATATTAAAATTCCAATAAAAATACACACCTGAGCCAAAATTTATGCAGTTAGCATTAACACAGGCAAAATTATCAACAACAAAAACTGAAATGGACAAAAATGTCCATAAGGGTGCACAAGGGTTAAGACTGTTCATAATGAGATAAAAATGTATATATATCTCACGTCTAATTCTGAACAATATTTTGTCTGCATTGATAGGACACAATAATAACAGCACCAATCCTAAAACGACAAGCACTTTAACAGTGGAATCCTCCCTCCAAAAGGTTCCAGCAACAGAACTGATGTCAACAACTTTAAAGCGTAAACCAGATGTTCCTCTTGTAAACAACAAGCTTCACTCAAGTATGATTTGCCTTGACCCTTTGAGCTCTGGATATAAGCATTCAGACCTTCAGGACTCTGGAACGCCTCGCTCAGATTCCCTAAATCCTAGTACCCTTCGCCATGATCTCACCACTAGCCTACCTAGTCTAAACCCTCTCAGCATTGGAAAATACAGCTCAGATACTTTCAGGACTAGTTTACCTCAGCTAGACCCACTCAGCTTCAGTTCTTCTTCACTGAACTCAGACTCAAACCATAAGCCTCTCAGCTCTAGCACAACACACTTTGATTCAGGAGGGTCTTTTTTTAAGCCTTCCACACAAGTGACCCAAAGTCCATCAAACGGATCAGCCTCCAGCATCACTATGAGCTCTGATGCCTGCGTTGAACCATTACCAAATGGTTCAAAACCAACCCTTTGCCCTTCTGTTACTAGTCTCCCACCAGTAAACTCCAGTAGCCATCAAGAGCAACCAACTGTTAAACCCATACCAGATCCCCCAACTTCTTGCCTCAAGACAAGACCCGAGGGTGTGTTAGGGAATCACAACGAATCCCGCTCTAGTTCCCGAGTTGGCCTCCGTGTAACCTTTAAACTCCCGGAGGATGAAGACGAGGAAGAGAAAGGAATGTCATTTAAAGATCCACCACCAGTGTTGGCCAAACCAAAATTGTAAGTAAAACCTTCAGTGTTGCAAGACAACTTGAGAGTTAAATTACATTTTAGGACTATCTGAAGTAGAAAACATGCTTGTTTTCCTCTTCTGTCTTATCTTAGAGACCCAGTGCAGCTTCAGATTCTCCACAACCAGGTGCTTATGGAACAGCGGCAGGAAAACGTCTCCCCAAGCCAAGATTCACCACATTTAGACAGGACAAGTTGTGAGCCACTGCCTGTCAAGTCAACTCCTGCAAATCCAGTTCCTTCCCAACTCCAACCACCACCTCTTGTAATGAACTCTGCTCCAATTCCACTGCCGATCCCTGAATCTGTCCCTCTACTTCCTACAGCACCTACTCCCATATTAAAAGCTGTACCTGTATCCCAATTGAGCATGCCTTTAACCAATTCCATGCCTTTGCCCCAACTTATTCCATCAGCCACAACCTTACACAACCACCCTCCAATACCTCAACAATATCTGGTTCCTACTACTTTAAGTACTGTTCTACCGGGTATGGTTCCCTCTAACCTACTAACCCAAACTAATGTGGTGCCCACTCCTCCTCAGCTGAATTTGGGGCTAATCTCCCCCATTGTGGCTCCAGTTACCCCTATCCCAAGTGTGATCCCAACAATCCCAATAACTCAACCAGGAGGAGTTCCCAACATCCCTATGCCTCCAAATTTGGGACCTTCTGCAACTTTTCCCCAACTTCTCATGGCTCCAACCACCCAACCAAACCCCAACCATGTGGCCAATGTTCCACCCATTACTCCTTCCACCCATATTTCACAAATAAACATGAATCCAACCTTGCAGATGAACTCTGGTCCCGTTAGTGACACGAGTGTTGCCAGAACACAGGCACTGATATCACTTAATGCATCAGCGGTGAACAACACTGCGCCAAAGTTAAACATCACCCCAAATTCTCATCCCAGCATGGCTCCACAAGACACACATTCTCAAGGTGTGTCTTATCCACTCTTGAGTACAATCACCTCATCACATCTAGTGAGAAATAAACCTGCACCCATCCCGAGTCCAATATCTCCACCTCCGTTGAATGACACCCGGCCTCCACTTCCCAGGATTATTCCAATCTCCACTCAGAGCTTCACCTATACAAGGCCGAAGGAGTTCATCGCGGCCCAGACACTCTCTCCTATCAGGAGTCCTTCCCCAACTGAGTCTCCTGTTCCAATGCTCCATGAATTAGCTGCACAGATATTCCCAAAGTCGACACGGGCGCTCACGTCGCCCGTCAACCAGTTTTCTCCGTCCCCAAGAAAGTTCCCAACAAGAGTTCTGGAGTGTCCAAGCAGCCCACCATATGTGTCCTCACCACCTCTACTGCCTCCTGGGATGGTGAATTCAGTGTTTTCTTTTAGAACTCAGTCACCCCCACAAGCTTCTTCACCAACATCTAGCAGTTCCACTCCTAGCCCCATCCAAAATCCAGTGGCCTTCCTTAGTTCAGTCCTTCCTTCACTTCCAACATCTCTTCCGACCAATGCCATGGGCCTGCCTAAGAGGGCCCCACCTGGGTAAACAAACACAAACACAACATTTCATTATAACAGAGATTCTCAACCCTGTTCCTGGGGATCCACTGTCCTGCCGAGTTTAGCTCCAACCCTAATCAACCACACCTGAAGGTAATCAAGTTCTTCAGAATAGCTTAACTTAAAATACACATGCAAATGTGTTGAAGCAGGTTGGAAATAAACTGTACAGGACCATGGGGTCCCCAGGAGTAGGGTTGAAGACCACTGTATTATAATATTGTAATATCATAATATGGTTTGAAGATCACGCTTTCTCTTAAAGGGGTCATGATGACATGGATTTTTTATTTTATTTTAATAGGTTCCTTGAGTTTACTTATGTTAATAAAGTTTTTGCCCCCCCCCCCCAAAAAAAAACAAATAAATATGAGGAAAAAAATATTTTCAACCCTCATTCTGAACCTCTCTCAGAAACGTCCTGTTTTAAGGGGCGGGTCCTTTAAGTCGTCTCAGTAATTATGATTGGCTCACGTCATAGCAAAGGAAACAATATCAACGCCCCCTCGCAATTGCGTGTGTGTTTTGACAACATAATCGAAATAAAAAAGCATTATGAAATAATTTGCTTACATTTGTGATGCAGCTGCAGTCAGATCTAGCATTGCTTCATCTTTCAACAAATGTTTCTTTGTGAACTGTCCATAACACTGTGCCTCGTTTACAAAGCAAAATGCTCCGATCAATGCTCTGACATAATCCGGGACATCATTAAAAATAAACTATCCACTTGTTCCTTACGGTGGGATCCTTCTGATATCTGTACAGTGACGTGAACGAGCTGATTAAACCAAACGCGTCAAAACGAACGTTCTTTCACTCCATTTGTCCTGTTGACCACCGACTCGAGCAACTGTGTCAGGATGTGAACGCGCATCTGTATACTGTATCCAGTGTGCAAATGACTGGGGCTAGGTGACGTCACCTTGCCCCTCGGATCTAAAACGAGCCATTTTTGGAGCTTGATTAAATAAATGCTTTGTTCATAATAAGGATGACTTTTTAATCTATGAATCTTGTAGGATGTTTTAATGGTACAAAGACCTCTTATATGCAAAAAGATCAAGGCAAATTTGATTTCTCATGCTATGAGTATCCTGGCTGTTTTTTCAGTACAATGACTGCGCATTGAGAACTAGGGGTCTCAAGTTTCAGAAAGGATGCAAAGTACCATAAAATACCATAAAAGTGGTCTTAGCACTTAATTATTGTTAATCATTGTGACTAGACTGAACTGACTAGTTCAGGTAAATAATGACACTATGGTCTTTTTAGAGCTGTTTAACAGCATAATTTGAATTGTCTAAAATATATACACACGTATTTGTATCATATTTTAATGCCTTACCTCAGTCTCATTGTGTTACTTCATGTTCAGGCCTCAAGGTGCACTAAAGAAGAATCAAAGAGGTTCCAGATTCATGTCTGATGATGACATCCGTGAGAGCAAGGAAACATTGTTACAAGATATTGAGAAGAAATTGCAATTTAAAAATGAACAGCTTAGTTTTGGACAGCAGGTATGTGGTCATAAATATTACAAAGATGGGTTTTGTTGTGCATAGTGCAAATAGTTGGCCAAGGCCGTGCTTTGCAGGATTGACAGACACAATTCAGTTATATAAAATTGCTCATCTTCTGCTATTCACAGAAGAAAGTTTTTGCTGTTTCTGATCATCTTACTTCGAGTTACGGGTTTCTTTATGTGAGACACTATTACAGAGGGTTTAATCTTGGTTTGTAGTAGTTAAGTTTGTGTGTGCTTACACAAAACACAGATTGATGGAGATGGAGAAGGAATAGGGAAGAAAAATATCCCTCTAAATAACATGTTCCGTGTACCACAGCTTGATCAGTCTGTCCTCTAAAATAAATCACTGCTACCCTTTAAGACAAAATAGCTAGGACTTCGTAATGATATTAGCTAAAACATGTTCTTTTTTTATCTCTTGTGCTTTAAGTTTACTTTTTGATGTTGAAATTGAAGGCTGACTCTAACTCTTGGTTGGCTTGCACCAAATGCAAAAATATATCACCTGTATTTAGCCGAAATTATGCCTTGCAGGAATTACAGATAGATATGTATACAGATAATTCTATAATTATCTATATAGATATATATGTGTAATTCCTGCATGGCACCATTTTTTTTTGTATTTGATATACTGGTGTACACAGCATTTGTTTAAGTGCATGCTGCAGTTTTACTTACTTTTTATTTGCAATATATTTATATTTCATAGCGCCGCAAATCTGTAAATATTTAGGTGTTCTGTAAATGTCTCTAAAATAATTTGGATTGGACTTCAATTAAAAGCTTTGTTTAAAGTCAACATGACACCAACCCTACTTCTTTTCTCATTTAATATCCTCCTCAGCTTCACATTAGATTGTTCCATGTTCAGGTTTTTCATGTTGAGTTTAAATGTCAGTATAATTTATTTGAGGGCTTCGTTACATTTAATACTTTCAATTGCAATGTATTGCTGGCTGTCATTTATTAATGAAAATCTTTTGTTTTCATTTCTGTGGTCTGTAAATCTCCATGCATCATTTAGTGGCTTTGCATCAATGCAACTATTCTCTTTTAATAATCAGTTTCACTGTTTTCGCATTCTAACACATTTCATGTGTCAAATGTGATGCAACATATTAACACTTTCACGCTGAAGTGTTTCTTGTCAGAATAACATGATAAAAACACTATTTATCACACATTTGTCTTGATGTGTGACTAGCGTTTGTGTTTACATCATCGTCATTCATCCTGTCCTCCATAGAAGCGGAGTTATTGGGGGGAAGTGAGCCGACCGCTCGGACCAAACATTCCCACTGCAACAGTCATTAACTATGACGAGGTACAAGGATTTTTCTCCATTGCAAGCAGTGCTTTGTTCTGAAGTGCATTAGTTTCATAATATAAGAATCAATTTTGATTAAAACGAGAAACAAGATGATCCTGAGCTGATATAAAGCTGTGGCTTTTTTCCACTAATGAAACTGCATGGATAATAACTCTCTTTAGAGGAAGATGCAGTATATTTCATGAACACATTACAATAAGGTTACATTTGTTAACTATATCAGTTTACATTAACAATGGAAAATACTTAGAAAGCATTTGATAATGTTAGTTCATTTAATGTATGTCTTAATATGAGCTGACGTGGACTAAAAATAAACAGTTGTGTTTTTATTAATGTTTAATATATTTTATATATATATATATATATATATATATATATATATATATATATATATATATATATATAATAAATTAGATTAGTATAGATAGAGATTAGATATGACATATTAGAATAATAGATTCCTTCCTTATTGTTAGTTATTGCAGTAATTAATGTTAACCAATGGGACCGTATTGTAAAGTAATTATTTTAAAGCAATAATTGTTTTAAAATCTGCAAATTGTAACATTAAATCCTGAAGTCGGAATCATTTAACAAATATAAAAAATATAGCTATATTGTAAATTGTAACTAATACTCTAACTAATATTCTATCACAAAATATTATGCATGAGCAACTTTAATTTAATGCTATACTAACTACATGAATATTAATATCAGTGTTCAATGGGTATCTCAAACAGAAACAATAATGACATGAGCACTACATTAGTCCATCTGCAGTTTGGGTTGTGTTTTTATTGCAATCACAGTTCAAACAGATAGTATCTGTGAGTAAACATGAGCGCTGGGCTTGAGAGACTAGACAGAGATAGGAATGAACAGGGCTCTTCTGTACTATAAATAGAGGTGACTGTATTCAGACATGTTGGCGGACATCCAGAATTGAAGGCGAGCTGTTACCGGACAGGCCTCTTGAGATACTAATAGGTACTTTTAAAATGGGAAGGTGTGTTAAAAAGTTTCATATCATAGCTATTTAGTAACCTAGTTTTCAGTTTTATTTGTGTATTTATTTATTTTTGCACCAAAAACATTCATAATTTAGTTATATAGGACCAATTTTCATCCTTTCTCTAACCCCCAGAACATATGGAACATATGTTTCCACCACAGAATAAAAACATTTGCGACTTTATCTCACAATTCTGACTTTTTTTCCTCAGAATTGCAATTCTGAGTTTACCTCTAGCAATATCTAGCTTTATTTGTTTTTGCCACGAGTAAAAAAAAAAAGCTAAATGTGATTTTTTTTGTTTGTTTGTTTGTTTTTGTCTCACAATTCTGAGTTTAAATCTCACAATTCTGGCAATCTAGCAATTCTGCTTTATTTGTTTTTGCCACGGGATAAAACAAACGCTAAATTAAATTTTTTTCTCAGAATTCTGAGCTTAAATCTTGCAATTGTGACTTTTTTAAATTAGAATTCTGAGCTTAAATCTTGCAATTGTGACTTTTTTAAATTAGAATTCTGAGCTTAAATCTTGCAATTGTGACTTTTTAAAATTAGAATTCTGAGCTTAAATCTTGCAATTCTGACTTTTTTAAATTAGAATTCTGAGCTTAAATCTTGCAATTCTGACTTTTTTAAATTAGAATTCTGAGTTTAAATCTTGCAATTCTGACTTTTTTTAATTAGAATTCTGAGCTTAAATCTTGCAATTGTGACTTTATTAAATTAGAATTCTGAGCTTAAATCTTGCAATTCTGACTTTTTTAAATTAGAATTCTGAGTTTAAATCTTGCAATTCTGACTTTTTAAAATTTGAATTCTGAGCTTAAATCTTGCAATTCTGACTTTTTAAAATTTGAATTCTGAGCTTAAATCTTGCAATTCTGACTTTTTTAAATTAGAATTCTGAGCTTAAATCTTGCAATTGTGACTTTTTAAAATTAGAATTCTGAGCTTAAATCTTGCAATTCTGACTTTTTAAAATTAGAATTCTGAGCTTAAATCTTGCAATTCTGACTTTTTAAAATTAGAATTCTGAGCTTAAATCTTGCAATTCTGACTTTTTTAAATTAGAATTCTGAGCTTAAATCTTGCAATTCTGACTTTTTTAAATTAGAATTCTGAGTTTAAATGCAATTGTGACTTTTTTAAATTTGAATTCTGAGCTTAAATCTTGCAATTCTGACTTTTTTAAATTAGAATTCTGATCTTAAATCTTGCAATTCTGACTTTTTAAAATTAGAATTCTGAGCTTAAATCTTGCAATTGTGACTTTTTTAAATTAGAATTCTGAGCTTAAATCTTGCAATTCTGACTTTTTAAAATTAGAATTCTGAGCTTAAATCTTGCAATTCTGACTTTTTAAAATTAGAATTCTGAGCTTAAATCTTGCAATTCTGACTTTTTTAAATTAGAATTCTGAGTTTAAATCTTGCAATTCTGACTTTTTAAAATTAGAATTCTGAGCTTAAATCTTGCAATTGTGACTTTTTTAAATTAGAATTCTGAGCTTAAATCTTGCAATTCTGACTTTTTAAAATTAGAATTCTGAGCTTAAATCTTGCAATTCTGACTTTTTAAAATTAGAATTCTGAGCTTAAATCTTGCAATTCTGACTTTTTTAAATTAGAATTCTGAGCTTAAATCTTGCAATTCTGACTTTTTTTTAATTAGAATTCTGAGTTCAAATCTTGCAATTGTGACTTTTTTCCAAGAATTGCAAAAAATTGTTGTGAGATAAAAAGCCGTAACTACCTTCAAATAGGTTAAATGTTATAATGTTATATTATCTCCACAAAGCCCGCTTTTTATTGTAATTGAATTACATGTTGTAAAATATGTCATGCAAATATACAAGTTCACACCGATTGTTGAAAATAACCTGACCACTGATTAGCCTTGTCATTTATCAGATATCTCTTTGTTTGTATGTTTATTGCTATATTTAGATTTTTAGACATTACTATTATCAGTTTGATTGTTTAATTATGCGACTGGAAACTTTCAGATTTAGGTAGCAACTGTGAGCAATGTTTCCACACAACCTGGAAAAAGTAGTTAATATGAAAGTTTAGTTAATATGAAAACATAAATGGGACACGTTCATGAATAATTTCAGTTAATTCTTTCGTAACGATGTGTTTTGTAGGAATACAAGGTGTCGAGCTTTGAGCAGAGGCTAATGAGTGAGATCGAGTTTCGTTTGGAAAGAACTCCAGTTGAAGAGTCGGACGATGAAGTGCAGCACGATGAAATTCCCACTGGAAAATGCATCGCGCCCATCTTCGACAAGAAACTGAAGCACTTCAGGGCTGTGGAAGGGATTCCTGTCACATTTACCTGTAAAGTTGTTGGAATTCCGGTTCCTAAAGTGAGTTTTTGACAGCCTGTTATGATCTTGTCATGCATGCACAGAAAATAACACTTTTATTGTGTCTCTTTATGGTTCAAAGTTTGGGATTGGTAAGATTTTGTAAATATGTTTTTGAAAGAAGTCTCTTCTGCTCACCGAGGCTGCATTTATTTGACCAAAAAATACAATAAAATGGACATTTTTACAATTTAAAATAACTGTTTTAAATTGTAAACTGTAATTTATTCCTGTGATCTGCAGCTGTATTTTCAGCATCATTACTCCAGTCTTCAGTGTCACATGATCCTTCAGAAATCAGTATAATATGCTGCTCAAAAAAACATTTCTGATTGTTGAAATATTTTGTTTAAAACAGTTGTGCTGCCCAATATTTTTGTGCAAATTGTGATACATTTTTTTTTCAGGATTCTTTGATGAATAGAAAGTTCAAAAGAACATTTATTTGAAACAGAAATATTTTTATAACATTAAAAATATCCTTACACTGACTTTTGATCAATTTAATATGTCCTCCTTAATGAATAAAAGTACTCATTTATTTTATATAGCTAAAAAAATTATTAATGTAGTGCTTGTAGATTAACAATTAATATTACTATTTTCTAAATAATTCATTTTGTGGACAGTTTATATTCATTTCAATCTTTAAGCATAACAGAAACAGAAATATATAGCCCAAACTACTTGTTGATGGACTTTTATTTTGTACTTTTCCACACAGGTTTACTGGTTTAAGGATGGAAAGCAGATTTTGAAGAAAAACGAGCACTGTAAGAAGATCAGAGATGGTGATGGGACGTGTTCATTACACATAGAAACCATCACAAGTGATGATGACGGCAATTATACAGTCATGGCAGCGAATCCACAGGTAACGCCAGCAAACATTCTGGAGAAAATCATCAGAAATGACTCTGATGTACAGCAGAAATGAAAGTCGAGCCTGTTTGCATGTTCACAGGGCAGAATAAGTTGCTCTGGCCATTTGATTGTCCAAACGGGTCCCGTGCGAAACCGTCCCATGGTTCACTCGCAGAGGTGAGTTGGATAAGTGCTCAGTTTTATACAGTTCTTCTGCAGCTATAATGGCTAACAAAGACATACGTTTAATAGACTTGCATGTGTAATACATAGATGCAAACTCCTCACCTTTCAGTGACAGCTCACTTTTTTGAGATCAGAATAGGTCACCCATGAGATTTGCTTAGATCCAATGAGAAAGTGTGTGTGTGTGTGGGGGGGGGTCTTACAAGGGTAAATAAAGAACATTTATTTATTGCATCTCTGGTAATATTTCTGTCATCACTCAGAGTCCGAGCGCGTGTACAGGAAGTGGAGGGCGAGCCGGCTCAAGAGCGCTTCTTTCGTCCGCACTTCCTGCAGGCTTCAGGAGACATGTCGGCTCACGAGGGATGCCTCTGTAGGTTAGACTGCAAGGTACTGGAGATATTCCAGCAAGATATAACCGACAGTGATCCCAAAACACATCTGAGCGCTGAACATCATTGAATTAGGAGTTCTAGCAGACTTGGGGCCAGATTCACTAACAGCTTGCAACCATCTTTTGGTGTTAAAGTAGTACTGTCAGGATTTACTAAAGATGCGCAGTGAAGAATTAGCGCTGAAAAGGCATGGACACAGTTATTTTTGCGCTTGATCTTATTAAATATGCATTTCTAGGAGTTTCCCTTTCAGGTGCAAAATTAATGGGAGGAGAGTATTAAAATGAATCATGCAACATGATTTACTAATGTTTGCGCTTGTCTAATTACTGGCATTTGCGCTATTATTATTAACGCCCAAGAAAAGCATGTCTTGAAGAAAGCGGTAATTAGTGCTGTGCATTATCAGTAAATCACCCTCCCATCGCCACTTTTATAGAATAACGCTCTTACGCTAATTTACCCTGTTTAGTAAATCTGGCCCTAAATATACAAAAGTACACTTTACAGGTTCTTACTGAAAGAAAATACTTTAAATTAATATACTTCAAACTGAATTTAAAGTTTTGCACTCTATTGCATGTTAATTGCAATTAAATAAAAATGTATTATAGGTTAAATTTATGTTAAATGCATGTTATGTTAAAAGATGGAGAACTGTTATAGTTTTTAATTAATATTTTAAAAAGGTTTTTAGTTTTACATTTTAATCTTAATTAAATTATTTTAATGATTTTTAGTTTTTTTCATTTTTCGTAGTTTTTTCCCCCTATATGTCTATAGAGTTTTTTTGTTTTTTTATTTTATTTCGGTTTTAGTTATTTTAGTACATGAAGTTTCATTTTAATCAACCAATTTTTAAAAAAAAAATGTTTAATGGTTTTAATATTAGTTTCAGTTTAATTTACTAACCCAGATTTACAATATCCTTTAAAAATAAAAATTCAAATTTGACATATTTACAAAATGCACTTTTATAATCTACTTTAAGAAACCTGGTCACTTAAGTACTTACTAGTGACTTTGTATTCCGTTGTATCATTTAAAACTATTTAAACTCTTATTGTCTAATTCCAAAATGCTTGAAAAGTCACTGAAGTGTCCAAGTACTTTTTGGGGCAGCTGTCTGTTATCCAACGCAATGACAAAAAACATATTGTATGTTTTGCCATGTTTGTAAATCATTCTTCATGCTCTGAACCCTCCTCTGCTGTGTAGGTGAGTGGGTTACCTCATCCTGAAATCATGTGGCTTCTCAACGGGAAGCCCATATATCCAGACCTTACTCACCGAATGCTCGTGACAGAAAATGGGATGCATTCTCTGGTTATTGACCCTCTGACTCAAGCCGATGATGGGACGTACACCTGCATCGCCTCAAATAAAGCGGGACAGAGTTCATTCTGCCTCGAGCTCAGAGTAGTAGGTGAGAGCCGGATCGTTTCTAAATGTCTTTTTAATATTAAAATACTAGAGAGCACATTTCTGCCACAAAAGAAAAAAAAGTGCTTTGGTAAATCATAATTATGACTTAGAATGACACAATTAGAAATTCATAATTATGACAAAAAAGATCTAAATTATAAGTCATTATGAGATTATAGTCATTATGACTGACATTAAAAATGACTTCTTTATGACTTAGCATATCGTAATTTAATATTGACTTTTTATGTTCATTTTGAGTATCTCAGTAATTTTATAATTCCATACTAACTCATTTTTTGACTCCTTGTACATCAATTTCAACCTTATACATTATAATTATGACTTAGTATGTCATAATTTCAATGTATGCTAGTTTCGATTTTTCACAATTATGACTATTATATTTATTATTTAAATTTTATGCAATAATTAACTTTTTATGTCAAAATTATGACGTCTCAGAATTCTAGCTTTTTATCTAATAATTGTGCCAAAATTATCTCATATTTATAACATTTTTAATTCTTGTCATATTTTCTACTTGTCATAATTAACTTATCTCAATATTATAAACTTTTGACTTATGACTTTGTTAATATTTTTGACTTGTTATAAGTCAAAATGTTATAATATTGAGAAGTTAATTATGACATAAGTAGAAATTATGACAAGAATGTTATAATCACGAGATTCATATTTCATGTCATATTGTAATTATGACATGAAAAGTCATAACTATAACGTTATAACTATGAGATAAATTATAATTATAATTATAATCTCTAATTTGCATATTAATGTGTTGCTGTTGGGACAGCATGTTGAAAAATGAATGGTCATAATGGGTGTAATAATTGGCCCGATTTTCATAATAATATCTAATATTTCATAAGAAAATTTATATATAATTGATCTTCCTATTCAATTGTTATGTCTTCCAAAATGCATAATAAACTGGTGTCCTCTACAGTGGACATGTATGAAATGATGTCCTGTTTCATAACAAGAAGTCATATTTGAAATTGAAAACCCATAACATTTTCCTGAGATGCTGCTTTATGACAAACAATTTGAAAATGATTCAGATTTAAATGACAATTACAAAATATAATGATATTTCCATACGGATGTAAAAAATGTTCACTAAATTAAATCTAGCCATCTTTAAAGACCTCGGAGAGGAAGTGGTCATGGTCAAACTTGTCACTGTTGCACTCCCTGGGAATCAAACACCACTATAAAAAAAAAAAATTAATGATAAAAGACCATAAAACTATTTTTCAAAAGTACATTGCGGTTTTATGTTGCATTTGTTCTTAAATGGATGTTTATTGCATTATTTACTGTCACTGGTGTTAGCATGATGGTGTTTTGTATTTGTGTGCATGACTCTGCACCCTGTATATATTAGTATTAGCTACTTGTGATTAACCCAACACATGGCTTTCTCTTTATTATCTGTGTGTTATGGTGGTGTTGTTTTGCTCACCAGGCCTGTTTCTGCAACCACATACTCCTCATTCCTTGATGTGAATATAAACCACTCTTGTATCTAACATTTAGTTTTCCAAATGGAACGAAACGTTAATTTAATTCATTATCTGTTGGCCTGCTGCATGTATTCTTTTGATATTTGTAGCTGGTTTACTCTGTATAATGTTATGTGGGAGTTGAGATGGTCTAAACCGTATTGAAAGGTTTCTGTGTATTGCACATAAAAGGGCTTGAAATCTCCATGCCCAGTATTAAGGTGCAGTAAAGTCTATGTTTTGCACAATCCAGTCCTCGGTAAGTTTGTATGAGGGTAGCATGTGTTAATCATTTTGTAAGAGAAACACTAAAGAAGCCATCATTATCTAAATCAAATGAGTTATTTTTTTTAAATTTAGTTTTAAGAACCAATAGCCTCAGATTTTATTATTTTATGAGATTTAATGAGATATACATATATATATGTATGTATATGTGTGTGTGTGTGTGTGTGTGTGTGTGTGTATGTGTGTGTGTGGCTGTACATACACATGTAGTTGTTTTTTGCTGTTTAGCTTAGAAGCATTATTACATTCATATCTTTTGTTGTTTTAATATTTTTAATTGTTTTTAGCTTATTTTTTTATGTTTATTTAAATGTTTAGTATTGAAATGTTGTATGCATTTGTCAATTTTATTTAATTTCTGTATTTTCTTAAATGTGTGTATAGAGTATTTACAGAGTTTTGACTTTTAGTTTTAGTTACTTGTAAGTCGCTTTGGATAAAAGCGTCTGCTAAATGACTAAAAGTAAAGTAAAAGTAAATATCAATGCCTTTGTTTTGTCTCAAGATGGACACCAGTAATGTTTTTTTTTTTTGTCTATGGGACGTTTATGACTCAAATGTCCTAATTGAACTATGGCCTAACCCTGGCTTAGTTTAAGCCCTGTCTGTGAAAGCAGACCATAGTATCTCTAAAAAAGCCCTGAATGTGCTCTGTTCTGTTCAGTCTCAGTCTAAACAGGGACCAAACACACTTTCTGCTGTGCTCCAGTCGGACACATTTACTGGAGGAAACAACAACAGCGATCCAAGGGATTTCTTTTCTATTTCAAGTGTAATTTGTTCTCAGTCTCTCATTAATTACACAGATGATTACATGACGCTTTCCTGAACCAAATGTGAGTTTAAATCTTTTCCTGTAATAACATGTCACTGTGTGAGTGTTTGCTGGGCGTTAGAGATAAACACGGAATAATATTTGTATTTATTAGCAAACAAACATGAACTCAGAAATTGCTAGTAAATTTCACAAATTGTTACACATTGATTTAAACGTCATTTTTTAAGTGGGAAACCTGAAATAGCATTTTCTTGTAAAATGTATATTTACAATTTTAAAAGTCATTTTTTACAATGTATGACAGTGAATATGCTTGTTAACCTTGAAATACAGAAAATAAATGTGACCACAAAAACAGTCTTAAGTGTCAATTTTTTTGAAATTGAGATTTATGCATTATATGAAAGCTGAATGAATAATCTTTCCATTGATGTATGGTTTGTTATGATATTACAATATTTGTCTGAGATACAACTATTTGAAAATCTGGAATCTGAAGGTGCAAAAAAATCTAAATATTGAGAAAATCTCCTTTAAAGTTGTTCAAATGAAGTTCTTAGCGATGCATATTACTAGTCAAACATGGAGTTTTGATATATTTATGGTAGGAAATCTACAAAATATCTTCATGGAACATAATCTCTACTTGATATCCTAATGATTTTTGGCATAAAAGAAAAATCAATAATTTTGCCCTATACAATGTATTGTTGGCTATTGCTACAAATATACCTGTGACTTAAGACTGGTTTTGTGGTCACAGATGCATTCCTGCCTCCAGTAATATATATATATATATAGTGTGGAGTGTATGGGCTCCTCTGGATACAGAATCACCCTGAGCCTTCTGCAGACCAAGATAAACTTTCTCCAAACAGAGGCATGAAATAACTGGAATTTGCATTAAATCGGATCTTAAGCCTGGGGAATGCACACCCAGGAGGGCATTTGGATGAAAGACCCCAGGAAAAGGGCAAACCTTCTGCAAAGTATCCCTAAACTTTCTTGTAATACCTTTTAGTCTGTTTCTCTGGACATGACGGCGTGCACCAGTCACACTGAGACATTTTAAATGATATCAAACATGACTGTTAATTCAGGCATTGACACAGAACATTATATGTTGCATGAAGTCATTCTGAGTGAAGGGAAGGAAGTGAGGAGAAGGAACACATGTGAAAGAGGTTTTCCTGCGTTTTCTCTCTGTGTGGAGACTGATGCCAGTATGTGTTTGCATTGTCTGTATCTCAGGAGATCAAAGTATAGGAGCTTCTTCCAGCCTTAAGCTTCTGTGGAACATTTATTTGTTCATCTCTCAGTCCTCACTGAATTGTATTGCATTATGTTTTGATAATAAACGAAGCATTTAAATATAATTTTACGAAGACATATTATTGGAGATATAGAGTGATGAATTTTATGTAAGTATCTGCTAATTTCATCACTTTTTGTCTGCATCTGCACCAAATTTGAATAAAATTGAGCTGTTTTTTCTGCATATTTTCACTATATCAGACTGTATTATAAGCTATAAATGCCTGATGCAAGCATGAAACACAAATGCAACTTAAAAACTGTGATTGACTATTTATGACACTTTCATTGCTAACAAGTTGCTTTGGAGGGGAATAATTTGTTTTATTATTTGTCTTGCAATAACGTTGATCGCAGGCTTCAATGTTTGAGCTTGACGAATACAATCATCAGTAAAAAATTTGTAAAAATGCTGTAATTTTTACTACAATGAATTTGATAAATCATTACATATCATTTTTAATTTGTATATATATATATATACATATATTAAGATTTTTAATTTTTTTTTAAAGAAGTCTGTTAAGAGGAGCCTTATCTGTGCCTCTGTGTATTAAAATTATTTTACTGTGTTGCATTATTATTTAGAAACAACATTATTCTGTCGTTTTTTCTTTACAGCCTTTAGACAAGCTGCAGTTTCTCAGCTCGTATCTGCGAGGAGTGCATTTTTACTGCATATGGTGTGGGACGGCATTTAATGGTAAGAAGTGTTAATGTATAAAGATGTTTGAGCAGATACATAAATGATAAATAAACTAATCTGTTCTCTGTTCACCGCAGCAGATCATGACGACTAGAGCCACCTGAAATTATTTTTAATTTGCTTTTGAGGTTTTTGCATAGCTGTTTAATATTTATGTTTTCATATTCGTTCATTAAATGTTGCATTGATTTGTTTGATTGTAATTGTGTGGTTTTATATCAGTATCGACCCTTCAGTTGTTCTGTGTAACTGAATCTCAGCCAGTCTCAAACATTGTGATTGCATGGGTATTAATTTAATTATTTTTTATTGATTAATTCATTGTGGACTGTGTGAAAATACTGTAATAATTATAGATGACCAAATATTCATTATTTTCCCCAATTAGCCTAAAACAAATATAAAGATTCAAAAAATTATTTTGTACATAATATTTCTAGGTATTAACGTTTTCTTGTGGTTTTATAGTTTTATAGTGTAGTTTTAAGCATTTAGATTAAACGAATTATATTTAGTTGATTTATCTGTCTGTTTATTGCCAGATTTCATATTTACAGAAACAAATGGGGGGAGGGGGACTAACATAAGTAGTTAAAAATAAATTTATATAATTGTGTTTTGTCTCCTAAAGTTAAAAAGGAGGTCAATTTTTAGGTGGGTGTGGCCTAGCAACACGCTCGGGCTTTGATTGGTCAATACAATGTTTGGCAATGACGTTGAATTCCGGTAATCGAAACTTATCGACCTGAAATGATACGAAGAAATGAAAGTGAACTCGTGTCTGTGATCGATGTCGATCTGAGTTGACGCTGTTAGTACCGTGTTATATTGATGTAAAAACACGGTACTGCGTCTTTTAGTGTTCTGACGCTCTGCGTGGCGCTCACGTGCTGATCAGCGTAAACACTCGGTGAACTTCTGTCACTGGCTGCTATTTTAGTTGTATTTTAACTGCAATGGAGTCTCTGTCAGGGAATTACATTTCTCAGCTGAACGAGTACCAGCAGAAGACACAGTGCACTGTGGAGTACGAGGAGGGATCCACAGATGGACCGAGCCACAACCAAACGTATGGAGCTATCATTCATTAACATTACACGCAGTAGAAATGAGGGAAGTGTGCTGTTTTCAATCAAATGTGTGTTATCAGGTTCACTATGAGGGCTATTGTTAGTCGACAGCGGTATCCTGAGGGCACTGGGAAATCCAAGAAAGAGGCCAAGCAAAATGCTGCCAGGAACGCCCTTAATGGCATAAAAAGCACTCAAAATACTGAACCTGTAAGTACAAATATGTTATATTGGTTAAAAATATTGTTTATTGTGTGTATGTATGTATACACACACACACACACATATATATATAATTTTGATACTACAAATTCTACAATATATAACATTTTCACTGGTGTCGTTACACATTACTTTACACATGTATTTATTTACTTATATATTGTTAGTGCTCAATATAAGAATGCATATATAATATTACATTTTATGTTTAATATTATACAAAAATATTATTTCAAAATACAGATTATATGCATAATGCATTATATAATATTTTGTGTAAAATACACATGTAATGTTTAATATTATAAATCCTTTGTAATATTTGAATTGAAATATAACATATTAATTAAAATCTTAAATAATTTAAGAATTTTGAAAACCTATAATTGCTATATATTAGTTTTTTGTTGAGTGCTCTATATAAAAATGCGTATATCATATTAATATTGTACGCTATCATATATTTTTAATTTTGTGGTAATGCAATAGTTGTAACAATGCAAACACTTCTAAATCATTTATTAATCTTAGTTAATGTTAATTTCAACATTTAATACTTTATTTAATCAATTGTTGTATCTATTAATATTATTTATGGATTTGAGCTAGTAATATGAACTAACGATGAATAGTTTTATTAACTAATGTTAACAAACATTCATAAATACTGTAACAAAAGTATTGATCACTGTTAATTAATGCATGACTAATGGGACCTTATTGTAAAGTGTTACCAAATTTCATATTCATTTTGGTTATAATAATTATTTTAGATCATTTGTTTAAAAATGAATGTACTTGTCTTTAACTGCAGACGTCATCATCTGTTCAAAACTCTCCCAACAATACGACTGTATCTCAGAGGAATTATACTTGCTGGCTCAATGAATATTCACAGAAGAACAAGCTTTCATTGAAGGCTCGCGAGTCCACTAAGATGGATCCAGGAAACAGTACTCAGTGAGTATTTCAACGTTTGCACACCTGTTCTTCTGACTCACAATGTCCTGCTGAGAAAAGATAGAAAAGTACAGTACGTTTTAAATTAAAATGTGCAAAATCTGCTAAATAAATTCCAGCCCCTAGCAAGAAATAACACTTAATTCTCTCTTAACTCTTTTGCAGATTGTGTACTTATATTTGTAAGTACGTTTGTGGTGATAGAGAGTTTCCTGAGGCTGATGGAAAAAATAAGAAAGATGCTAAAGAAGCAGCGGCAAAATGTGTTTATGAGGAGCTACTCAAAACACAAGATGCAGAGGTAATACAGCATTTATCTACTTGGACTGTCTAATGCTCTAATTTATGTTTTATTTGTTTGTTTGATTTTTTATTTTTATTTTTTGGGCATTTAAGGTCTTCGACGACAACAGCAATCAAGCACAGAGGTCAGAGGTTGCATCTCTTTGGTAAATGATAAACAACATCATGATGACTGACAGTAATTGACTTATGAAAATGTGCTCATCCTTTAGGCTAGCGGTTACCAATCCCAGTCCTCGCGCCCCCCCGCTCTGCATATTTTGCATGTCTCTCTTAGTTAACACACCTGATTCATATAACTAGCTTGTTAGAAGACAGCTACGTGGGTTGTACTTTATTTTACGGTACATGTACATACAGTGTACTTGCAGTATACTTACCTAAGAAAGTACTGGTAATATAAGGTAACTACATGCGGTAGGGTTAGGTTTAGGGGTAGGTTCAAGGTTAGTACCTAGTTATTGTAATTACTATAAGTACATAGTATGTACATGAGGAACAGGACTGTAAAATAAAGTGCTACCGCTACGTGCATGAGCTGTGTTCTGATTGATATGATCCCTACACCGTGTTCATTGCTCCCTACTCCCTGAGCAGGGGAAATCCGTTAAAATTTACTACACGCTACATCACCGCCTGCAGCATCTTCACACACAAACGAATGTGGCATATATTTCTGTAAATAAATACAATTTAAATTTACATACGAAACGCTGCTTTAGGCCATTCGAGATGTAGATGAGTTTGTTTCTTCATCAGATTTGGTGAAATGTAGCATTGCATCACTTGCTCACCAGTGGATGCTCTGCAGTGAATGGGTGCCGTCAGAATGAGAGTCCAAACAGCTGATAAACACATCACAATAATTCACACCACTCCAGTCCATCACTTAACATCTGGAGAAGACAAAAGCTGAAACGAATCCAGCATCAAGATGTTTTTAACTTCAAACCGTTGCTTCCAGAGTTTATAATCCATAATAACGCTTCTTCCAGTGAAAAAGTCCATCTCCTGTTGTCTCTCACATCAAAACCCAGCCACATATTTGTTTAGAGCTGTTTTGGCTTGTAAACGGTGCTTGATCTGAGATTTCTCTCCTGATTCAGAACAGGATCTTTTCACTGGAGGAAGCGTTATTATGGATTATGGACTTTTGAACAGTTTGAAGTTAAAAACACATTAATGCTGGATTTGTTTCATCTTTTGTTTTCTCCAGATGTTAATTAATGGACTGGAGTGGTGTGGATTATTGTGATGTTTTTATCAGCTGTTTGGACTCTCATTCTGACGGCACCCATTCACTGCAGAGCATCCATTGCTGAGACACTGATGCAGAGACACATTTCTCCAAATCTGATGAAGAAACAAACTCATCCTAATCTTCAATGTCCTGAGGGTGAGCACATTTCCAGCTAATTTTCATTTTAGGCTGAACTATTCATTTAATTCCTATACTCTCTAATGAGTTGTTAATTTTGACTTCTTGTCCTTTAATTAAGTGCTAGCCTGGACCATGTCAATTTGAGTTTTGCTGATGAATCTCGAAGCTCCACGCCTGACAGCAACTACATAGCACATCTCAATCACTACAGCCAGAAACATAAACATGCACTTGATTTCAAACTAGTGGAGAAACGAGGCCCTCCTCACAACCCTGAGTAAGTCTTGAACGGGCCATAACTCTGCAGATTTGTTAGAGCTGAAATGAAAAACTGAAATTTGCTTTTTCAGGTTTGTATATAAAGTTGTCATAGATGTGAAAGAATACCCTGAAGGACTAGGAAAGAGCTCAAAAGAGGCGAAGCAACATGCTGCTCAGCGCGCTTGGAGCGAAATTAATGAGCAAACTGGATGGACCACACAGGCAGGATGCTTCAGATATGTTTATAAGTCTAGATGTTAATGATATCATGTTTATTAATGCATGTGCATGTTTTGAATTAACAGAGTTCTGAAGATGACAGCTCTTCGCAAACTCAAGGGACTTCGTAAGTTTCAATGAACAAAATGTCAATACATCTTTATATCATGCATGTTGGGCATATACATATGTGACCCTGGAGCACAAAAGCAGTCTTAAGTCTCTGGGGTATATTTGTAGCAATAGCCAAAAATACATTTTATGTGTCAAAATTATTGATTTTTCTTTTATGCCAAAAATCATTAGGATATTAAGTAAAGATCATGTTCCATGAAGATGTTGTAAATTTTCCTACTGTAAATATATCAAAACTTAATTTTTGATTAGTAATATGCATTGCTAAGAATTTCATTTGAACAACTTTAAAGGTGATTTTCTCAATATTTAGATTTTTTTGCTCCCTCAGATTCCAGATTTACAAATAGTTGTATCTCAGACAAATATTGTCCTAACAAACCATACATCAATGGAAATATTATTTGTTCAGCTTTCAGATGATGTATAAATCTCAATGTTGAAAATTTGACCCTTATGACTGGTTTTGTGGTCCAGGGTCACATATAATGATATAGAGATGCATTGTAGTTTACTGTTTATCTGTTTCATAGTAAATCTCAGGATGCACAACACTCCTCAAAAAGCTCACCTGAAACTCCCAGCTCAAGTTCTTCCATTGTCTTCAAAAACTCATCTGCTGTCGATTCTCCTATGGCCATAAGTCCTGTAAGTCCAGTCTGCGGTGTTGGTAGCATTTGCATTTTTGACTTTTAATTATTCACAGATTTCACAGGCTATTCATGGGCTACATTAGAGACTATCCATTTCACAAAATATAAACATATTTTAGCGTATTATATATCTTTGAACTGTATAATATATATATATATATATATATTTGAACTTATGAAATCAATCTGTGTTGCAGATTGTGAGTCCACTGGATGTGAAGCCGAAAATAAAGTAAGCTTTTACAGTTGGTAAATTTTTGCAACATGCAATTAATAGACAAAAATAACATGCTTTTTTTTTCATTTAGATTAGCACCAAATTTTAATCTGTCACCAAATGGCCTGGCCAGGAGAAAAGAGGTATTTCAACAATACTACCATACCAGTAATGGGGAAGGAAATGAGTACAAAACAGTATTAGCTGAACTGTAAAGTAAAACAAAATGAAGATATCTGTGAATTGAAAAATACAAAGAAAGTAAGACTGAAAATATAATGTATATGTATGTGACGTTTGGGATATGAATGTTTTTCTTTATAACGAGTATCCTCCATAAAGTAATGGTTGCAAAATTAATAGTTGAATTCATAAAATGAAACCAGTGCTAAGGAAATGAAACTCATTTCCAACACATAAGAAAAAAAAATCATTATTTGGTAAATCATGAGTCAAAATCTTAAGACAAATTTATGGCTAAAAATTCTGACATGAAAAATTATGTTTGTAGGTGGGGTTTTTTGTCATATGACTTTTTATGTAATTTTACCCTTTTAATACCATAATATAGACATTTTATCTCATGACTTGTCATAATTTGCCTTTTTATATCATAATATCAACATTTCTATCATAATTATGACTTTTTATGTTATTATTAGGTTCCAAAAATTCAAAGTTGTAAAAAAAATAGAAATAGGATGTTTTTATAAAAACCAGTTCCAGTATTCTCTAAACCCAAGAATAGAGTTTTTCTTTAATTAACTTTTTTTTTTTTCTAGTAATTTCTTCTTCTAATACTTTCCACAGGTTGGTCCTAAAATGAATGTACAAAACACAGCAAAGCCATCTGGAGGTCAAGTGTCAAACCAAGCTACAAAGTCAAGGTAAATCATAACCTTCTAACTTTGTGTCGATGCTTTTTTCTTTTATAAATCCATTGTTTTGAAGCTGTTATGTTCATCTTTTTAGGTTTTTAGAAGACTTCGACTCAATAAATGCAATTGGCAAAGGTGGCTTCGGCCGTGTTTTCAAGGCAAGACGAATACTTGAGAACACATTTTATGCTGTGAAGGTAGTGAAGAGTACAATGTAAGTCAATGAGGTTGTTTTATCAAAAACTTGATATATGTCCTATAGATTACATCATCTTAATACTTGCCATTTTAGATAGCCTTTACAGTGGATGTGTGCCCATGATGTCCAAAAAAGTTATCCAGGCCAGCAGCTAACTAGGTTTTAAAACAAAATATACAGCAATGTACCTAATACACTGTCATATATACTGTATTTCCCTAGAAAAGCTCGTCGTGAGGTCGGTGCTTTGGCTAAGTTTAATAACGCCAACATCGTCCGCTACTACACATGTTGGGTCGAGGACACAGCGTACAGACACGATTCTTCAGAGAGCTCCAGCATCTCAGAGTAATTCACCAAAAACAACTCTTTCTGAAACAAACTGCAGTCTCTGCCTTCAACCAGATGTAACATGTATATTTGTACTGGTGTCTCTGTCTGTTGGCTTTAGTTCTGGCAGTGACCCGGAAACAAAGTACCTCTACATTCAGATGGAGTTTTGTGAGGGAGACACGCTCCGTGCCTGGATTGATAAAAAGAACTCTTCAAATGTTGATTACCCAGAGAGGAGGACGGATGCAGCACAGATCAACAGGCAGGTGCTGAAGGCCGTGGAGTACATCCACAAAAAGGACTTGATCCACAGAGACCTAAAGGTGAGCAGCTCACTAAAATCTGACCCTGGAGCACAAAAGCAGTCATAAGTTGCACGGGTATATTTGTAGCAATAGCCAACAATACATTGTATGGGTCATGTATTCCATTAAGATATTTTGTAAATTCTCTACCGTAAATATATCCAAACATTTTTTTTTTTTATTGTTAGTAATGCATATTATTTGATTAGTAATGCATATAATATAAAGTAATATGCATTGCTAAGAACTTAATTTGGCGATTTTCCCAACATTTTTATTTTTCTGCCCCCTCAGATTCCAGATTTTCAAATAGTTCTATTTCCTAACAAACCATACATCATTGGAAAGCTTATTTATTCCACTTTCAGATGATGTATAAATCTCAATTTAAAAATAATTGACCCTTATGACTGGTTTTGTGGTCCACAGTCACAAGTAGTTAAATCAGATTGGTCACACCTTACTGGATGTTAAAAAATGGTTAGAATTTAGATATAAATAGGCATTTTCTTCTCTGAATTTATCGCTCTGATTTGAACGCTCTGTTGGAAGGGGCGTGTCTGCTGGGAGACTTAAATGCAAACGCCTACTGCTATGATTGGCTAACATCTTTGCATATGAAATGAGCATTACCTGTGAACTCTCTCACTAGCTGCAAATACATTGTAAATGAAATTCCTCTGTTGTCTGACTGTATTGATTTATTGAATTCCTCTTCCTGTCATTTCCTTTTTTTCAGGTTTATTATTAACATGTTTGGAAATTTTGTCATTTGTGTGGATGCTTATGTTTATGGTTAATTCACACATCCTTAAATTCAAAATTGTTCAACCTTCCATAAATTAAATCGGAGCAGAATGTCTTAAGTTCATAAATGCTGCAGTACTGAAAAATGTATATCTTCCTCGTTATTTTCAAATTAAGGGAGTAAATAAGAATCAGCGTTATGTACTATTATAGTTTTATTCATATTTTGACGTTTTATTTTAGCTATTTTCTATATATTTTTTTTTAAGGAACGGAAATGTTTTTTATTACAGTTTTCGTTAACGATAATAACCTTCCTTGAATTGAAAAGGAGTTCCTGACTTCTGATTTCCACTAGAGTCCTGGTTTGCATACTGTTCTGATTGCTCTTTGCTGTTTCTCTATTTCAGCCTTTGAACATAATGTTCAGCAGTGAGCGACAAATAAAAGTTGGAGACTTCGGTCTCGTGACTGCAGCAGAAAATGAAAATGAAAATGATGCGCAGCTGCTGGAACGGACTAAAAGGACAGGAACCCGTATATACATGAGCCCGGAGCAGGTGAGTCTTCAACATCATGAAATGCTGTTCAACAACCCATTTTACTTAACTGTAATTTTGCATATTTCATTTAAATTGGAATGTTCATGCACAATAATGAAACATGCACAATAAGATTGTGAGGAATATGCATTTACAAGGTAAATAAGAATCTGACTGAAGGTATGAGATTGTAATATAGGTGTGTTTTATGTCTGTAATGCTGAAGATTTCATTGTTCTAAACTGAATATTTAGGCGACTCCAACATATGACAGAAAGGTGGATATATACGCTCTGGGTCTCGTTTATTTTGAACTCATCTGGAATCTCTGCACGTCACATGAAAAGAAAAAGGTTTGATTCATCTTTTAGTCTCTTATATAATAATACAATCTATGTATTCATCCTGAATATGAAAATTGAATCTACATGTAAGTGTCTGATATGTTACACTACAAAGAATGATTTTCTTAGTATCTTTGTCATATAAACATCTAAGCATTCTTAAGTCAAGGTACATGTACTATTAAGTTTTATTTTCTGAAAAATTCCCAATATTTTAATGAAATATGTAATATATGTAATAATATAATAACAATGATCCAATGTTTAGATCATTGTACTAGAAAACAAGACTACTGAGTATCACAAATAATTTTTTTGCAGTGTATTTGAACTATTGAAGTAATTTTTTTTTAACTTTGCGACTGACTTTTAGATTTGGGATGATATAAGAAGTAGGGATTTTCCACCACAGTTCTCCAGGAAATTTAACTTTGAGGTGAGTGTAATTTCATTGGTGAAGATGTTCAAATTGAGCATGCTTTTCTTTGGTGCAAGTGCTATTGTGTTAAATCAATTGTGGTCAATCAATTTAAATATTAGCCTACTATGATCACTTACTCAAAGCTGACTGTTATCTAACATGCTGACTCGTTTTTCATGGCTGTGGAAAAGCACAAGCTAATAAATCAAATGCTGAGTCCCAGTCCTGAAGAGAGACCTGACGCCTCAGAGCTGATCACCGAGCTGGACCGATATACTAACATCCTGAATACAGATATAGACAACAGGACGATTTAATGAGATCTCATCTCTTATATGCCTTTATAATAATAGCAGTTGCTTAAACTGTAACATTTAAGGTGAAGCATTTAGCAGATGCTGCATCTTAAAATTTCACATGGCAAGTGTGCAATTCCAAAAACAACTACGAGGGGCAAGTTAATAAAAAAAATAAATGAACATTTTGTCATCAGTTACTCCTCCTTTTACCGTTATTATGTGGAAAATATGTAACAGAATGTCTGCTGCAACACAAAAGAAAGAAAACAGAAGTGCAAAAAGATCTCAAATCAGTTTATCTTGTGTCTAACACTTGGATCATGCTGTTGTATTACTGTAATTCAGACTGTATGTTTACATGAATTATCATGTCAAGAAACAATGGTTGACACATTGTTGATTCACTCAGTTTCAATTGACATGAATTTCCTTTGGAGCAGAAGTTGAATCCATTAGCTGTCAGTCTTGATTGTGAACCTGTCTGTATTGCATGGTATTCTGTAACAATAAATCATGAGCTTTTACCTCAGTTAAAGTGGTGCGTTTGTATCCATGCTTTTCTCTTTTTATTGTCTGTGAAGGTTTTCTTATTTGCTCACATCTAATTTTATAAAGTTGGGATATTATTGTGAAAATATTTACAAAATCTGTTTATGCATACCCAGTTTGAAGTAATTAAAATGTAGAATTTAAGAATTAGGCTACCTAGAGTTTAAAAGGTGTGTGTGTGTGTGTGTGTGTGTGTGTGTATGTGGCATCTGATTCATTATTCTAAGATTTTAAAATTTTTTGCAATTTTTTTCCTCTCCAGTGTAGTCGAATTAAGTGAGGTTATGTGGTAAATGCATGATAAAGCAAGAAGCTGTGGTTTACAGTGAATTTATAACAGCGGAGCGGAGTGCCTAAAACCCTCTTAGCTGTTATAAATTCACTGTAAACCACGGCTTCAGGAGATTATTGCTTTTATAAAACAGTTATTCCATATACAGTAAGGTTTCACAAAAGAATACAGCAAATAAAGTGTAATGATATTAATAAAAACAGTATTCTTCCACCAAACAATGAAGTTCAGAAACAGTTGTGGTTGGAATCTATAAAACCTACCGTTTTATAATTTTTATAATAGGCTAAGATTGATTTTAAACTTGGTGAACTCTTGCTATGGTCACCGAACGTGAGTATTTTTCATTTTTCTAGGCTTTTTCATTCTAAATGAATTAAAGTAGGCCTAAATAAAATAAATTAATATATATTTTATAATAAATTTAAGACATGATACTATGTTTGCAAATCACCTACACAGCATACAGCTACTCCACTAATAAACTTTTATTTTTCTCTGTATCTGCTCTGAGAGGAGCAGCGCTTTCAGTTCAAATAGATATTATGTTGCTTCTCTAATTTTACATGCAAATATAGCCGAAATCACAGCACAGGAATTGTCTTATGTGTATTATTTGATTTTATCAGACGACGGCTCAATTATAAATTAGGATTTTTGTGTAGACTAACTTCTTGGAAGGGAGAGATTGTTAAAGGGCTACGTTTCATATTTATCCCGTTGACTGACAACATATTAACATAAACAGTAAAATATATAAAGCAAAACAGTTTTATTGAGAATTTGGCGATGACGTCATGAATATGCTAATTAGCGCATGACGTCACCTGGCGACTTTTCAAACTGGCTTTAGCGACTTTCCATCGAAAGAAGCAGGCAACGCTGGGTGTGTTATAAACATAGCGCTGAGGAAAGCGAGACAGACACTGATATCTGAGACTTTTAGTTTCTAAACCGAGCAGAGAAGGTAGAAGACAACACTCTGACAGCATCTGAACTGTATTAAAAATCAAGCACAATATCTGTCGACACTGAAATGGAGAGAAACATCTGTGACTTCTTGAAGCGAAACGGCAAAAGCACCGCTTTGATAATTTCTAAAGAAATCGGATTAGATAAACGCACCGTGAACAAACATCTGTACAACCTAGAGAGATCAAACCAGGTGTTCAAGACTGACGAACAGCCTCCTGTTTGGGATCTTATGGAGAAGAAGAATGAGATCAAACAGACTCTCAAACCAGAGCAAAAGTCTCCGACTACAAGAGACACAGGTGAGGAGAAACATGTGGAGGATCTGCTGAGATCAGGAGCTTTAAAAGCCCATCAGATCGCCACAGATCTGGGACAGTCAAGATCAACCATCAACAAGCAGCTGTACAGTATGATGGAGAAGGGTACAGTACAGAAATATAGCATTAGCTCAGGGTGAGCATACTGGACCTGACAGCTTTGTGTCCACCAGAAATATCTTCTTTAATTAATTATTCAGATATAACAAAGAGAAATGTTTTAAATGAATGTTTTGTTTATAGGATCATGCATAATGATTGTATTGCCTTTTGACATGTAGGCCCTATGTATCTATAGATTGTCTCATAGTTTTGATGTGATGCTAAAACTCGGTGAAGGAGGCTTTGGCTGCGTTTATAAAGTAAAACATAAATATGATGACAAGATCTACGCTGTAAAGAGGGTCATCTTAACCGGGTAAGTTCATACAAGTCATAAGGTCATATCTAATTTAAAATTAACAGTTGTCATGATGATTATGAGGGAAAAAAAACTGAATAATGTAATTCATTCATTCATTTATTTTATTGATTTTTTTTTTTAGGTAATTGTTTTTCATTCATTCGAGTACTTATTTATTCATTATTTTTAGTTTATTAATTTATTCATTCATTGATTTAAAACAGGAAAGCTGATTCTGAGGTGAAGACACTGGCCCGACTAGATCACCCAAATATCGTACGGTACATCACATGCTGGCCAGGTTCTGACAACTGGACATCAAACCAAGAAAGAAACCAAGTGAACAAGTAAGCAATCTCCAGCACTTTTGTTAAAACATGAATTGATTCTTAACAGTGAAGTTTGTGTGTTTTATGTTCAGCACTTCATCAGATGTCGTGACCTTTGAGAGAGACGGCTCTGAAGAGGATGATGATGATGAAGAGGTCACATCAGGAATGGAAACTCTGAGTGTGACTGAGTATGTCAAGCATTCATGCTTTAGGGTAAACTAGTAATACAGTGTGTCACCTGGTCAGGTGTTTTATTCCCAGCAGATGCATCTGCTAATAAAATGTAGCTCTAATGTACTTTAAGTCACTTTGGATAAGTGTCTGCCAAATGCATGAATGTAACTGTAACTGTGTCTGTTCTCAGATCAGCTTCCGCTGCTGCTGAGCCCTCAGGAAACAACAGAACTGACCGTTCAAATCAGTGAGTTTATTTCTTTTTAATTGAAATTTATGACACAACTGCATTATTTATTAAAGAACTCGTTTAACACAGAATCATATTTGCTTTGCTCTTTTGAAATAATAGATTTTTATTTTACTGTAACTCTTAAATAAGTCCAAAAACGCACAGACCGCTGCTCTGCATTTCCCTCTGAAGAATAACAGTGTTAGAAATGAGCTGAGGTTTATTTTGACAAAAAAAAAAAAAATTATAATAATATTCCCTTGTGCATTTCAGTCTGATCTGAATAGTTACACATTTAATCTGAATTATAAATCTGTAATAATGTGATTGAAAGAGGCAGTTATTGAAGCAGGAGCACAAGATGAAGCCAAATTGCCAACCCTGAGTAAATGCTGTGAGTCATTTCACATCCAAAGAGGCACAGCAGCAAAACACTGTATTTATTTCATGATCATGGAAGCGATTTATTTCTAAATTTCAGCAGCGTAAATCTAAGACGTATGTATAATGAGAAATACAGTTAAATTTAATATGAAATGTATGATTTTGAATAAAAAGCATGATATGATTAATTTAGGGCAATGTTAAATACCAACCCACGAGTTATGCCTCTTTTCTCTCTCATTTCATCTGAAGGACATATTTGTTTATTCAGATGGAGTTCTGTGAGGGAGGAACACTGAATGATTGGATACAGGAGAGAAATGATCTGAAAAAACAGAGAAACACAGTGGAAATCCATCAAATATTTTATGAAATTATCACTGGAGTGGAATACATCCACGCAAACAAGCTCATCCACAGAGATTTAAAGGTATTTCATTTTTGTTGCCAACTTGTGTTTAAACAAATAAGCATTTTACCCATGTGCACTTTTCTTTTAGCCTGATAACATACTGTTCGGCGCTGATGGCAAAGTGAAGATTGGAGACTTTGGGCTGGTGGCGGCTCAGACCGATCAAAACGGTGACCCTATAGAGAGGTCAAACAGAGGAACACCGTCTTATATGAGTCCTGAACAGGTGACACTTTTTTTTTCTCTGAGAGAAAGAGAAAGTTCTTTTTTGCTAAATAACTAAATTATTATTTTTTTTTTAAATCATTGTTTTCCTTAGAAAAATAAGAAGAATTATAAAGAAAAAACAGACATTTTTCCCCTTGGGCTCGTATGGTTTGAGATGCTCTGGAAGATATTTACTGGCAGCGAAAGAGTGAAGGTCAGTAGTATTTCATGACAGTCATCAGTGATACTATGAGCACAGGTATTACCCATATTTGCAAAAAAACATTTGAAAATGTCCTCACCCTCAGGCCATCCAAGATTTTATTTATCATCAATGGATGCTCTGCAGTGAATGGGTGCCGTCAGAATGAGAGTCTGATAAAAACATCACAATAATCCACACCACTCAGTCCATCAGTTAACATCTGGAGAAGACAAAAGCTGAAACAAATCCAGCACTAAGATGTTTTTAACTAAAATACGAGTCCATAATAATGCTTCCTCCAGTGAAACAGTGGTCTGGTCTGAATCAGGAGAGAAATCTGCACAGATCAATCACCGTTTACAAGACAAAACAGCTCTAAACAGTTTTTCACTGGAGGAAGTGTTATTATGGATCATGGACTCATATTTTAGCCGGAAGCATCAGTTTGAAGTTAAAAACATCTTAATGCTGGATTTGTTTCAGCTTTTGTCTTCTGATGTTAACTGATGGACTGGAGTGGTGTGGATTATTGTAATGTTTATCACCTGTTTGAACTCTCATTCTGACGGCACCCATTCACTGCAGAGCATCCATTGCTGAGACACTGATGCAGAGACACATTTTTCTGGGGCCTGTACCATGAAGCCGGTTTAACTGGCTAGCCAGGTAAATTTCAGTTTAATTGCACCAATACTGGCTTTTAGCTGCGTTCATTGCCATAGTAACTTACACTCCACGGCTAACCTGCTCCGGGGCAGGTTATGTTCTGAGTTAGAGATCTCAAACTGAAATTGGACCAATCAGATGTGAGCAAAGTGACACATGTCTGACACAAAAAAAGTCACTCCCCCAGTTTGTCTTGCTCCAAGTTAAAGGTCACTTGTACTAAAAAAAAATGTCTGGCTTTAATGATAGTAATTACTTAGTTATTTTATATGATTTATAGAATTATATGATTTATATTATTATGAATCCATTACACACAAGCATTTTAGTTTAACAGTTATTATAAATAATTTCTTTTAAATTAATGTTAATATATACAGATCGTATGTAATATAAATAAGCTGTAGAATAGATAATGCTTTAAAAATGACTACATGATCTTACATTTGAGTCTTCATCACTGTATATTTCCAACTATATAAACGAACTTAAGTTCCACTTGTGACTGCACTGATAAAGCAAGATCATTTATTTTATTTGTCCTCTTTCATGAACAAGTAATTGTTTTCATTATAAATTTAATTAAAAAAAAATTAAATTCTTCAATCCTTTAACCTTTAGCAAATCCTTTAACCTTTAACCAAGGCTTGTGATTGGCTGTGACGTCTCACAACAAACAGAAAATAAACAATTCTTTTAAATTTCAAAGGGGTCATATGATGCTATTTTAAAGATCATTATTTTGTGTATTTGGTGTAACAGAATATGTTGACATGCTTTAATGTTCAAAAAACACATTATTTTTCAAATACTGTACATTATTGTAGTTCATCTATGCCCCGCCTCTCTCAAGCGGTCGTTTTCTACAAAGCCCCTCCTTCCGACAAGCACAGTCTGCTCTGATTGGCCAACTGAGTGCATTGTGATTGGCCGAACACCACAAGCACGCATCAGAAATGTAACACCCCTTACCATAATCGCGAGCTTCAGCTTTCAAAGTAAATATGATTAATAATGTCGTTAGTTTTACCATCAGCTCAAGCACAATCAGTTCTGTTATAAACAAATCTTAACTAATGATTCCTAACTGCATCTGCTTTCTGAAGGCCAAATAAAGTGCTTTTGCTCTCGCATAGAAACACCCAGCGTCTCCCTGACATGGCTGCATCAACACTACTGCGGTTAGTGAAACCACGCCGCCTTTCTTTGTGTGACTAGATGGGCGGCGTTACGCAAATATTTCCACATCGTGACGTAGACGTGCGTTTTAGCCCGGTCTGGATCAGCCTTCACTTTTAGATCGAATAAATCCTTTTGTGGGAGACTGAGCTTTGTAACTCTAGATCTTATACACGCACAAACAGCTACATAACACACTAAAGAAAAGGAAAACAAGAAATCGCATCATATGACCCCTTTAAGTAATTATTATTATTATTATTTATTTATTTTTGACGTTGCACAGCTGTGGCCGGATCTGAGAAATCAAAGGTTTCCAGAAGGGTTCAGTGACCGTTATCAGACTGAGGTAAGGAACTTGATTTTACCTTCTGATAAATATTGATTGGACCAAGTTTAGCCTATAACTTTACGGTACTTCTTTTTCAGAGTACATTCATCATGAAGATGTTGTCATCTTCACCAGAGCACAGGCCACATGCAAAAGACATAAAAGAAAACCTGGAGAAGTTTTTCTCTCTGGATCAGAATCTGTTAAGCCAGAAAACCGTCTGAGATCATGAATAGAAAATGTCTCCGCAGTTTGGTTGGGTCCTTTCAAAATAATGAGTACCTCTGACAAGCAACAGCTTTTTCATTTTGATGATGTAATTAATTTATTCATGATCTAATGAACTACAGTATTTAATGTTCTCTGATTAAACCTATATATATATGTATGTATGTGAAATAATGTTCAGATTTCTACTAGCATATTTTAAATATTTCACAAGTTCAGTCTCATTCTGTTTTCATCATAGAATTGAATTATTTTGATGTTGTGATGCTGCTTTTAGAAATCCTGACATGAATGTAATTTCACACCAGCTGCATACAATTGGCATGGATTTGCATCTTAAATGCGATTGCAACTAAAAGATCATCAAAATAGTCAAAGATGCAGTTGTTTGAGTACAGTGTAAACTGAAATGCAATATGTATTGTGAAAACATTTGGTGCCGGCGGGGAAGATTGCTGCTTGAATTGATTTTCAGCCATCAGGTGTTTGTCTTGACAAATATGCTGTTTATGGGTGGGATACAAAGAAAGAAAGAAAATGTGTCAATGTCAACATCATGTGTTCTGACACTGAATAAAATAAATTCATATTTTTTGAGAAAATATTATGTTACTTTTCTTTCATATCACAATGACAAAACGACCATTCAGTTATATTTGAATGCTATTTCAATGCTTTCATTTGGGAGGATGTTACCATTTTGCCTTGAATGAAATGAAACATTGGCAGTTTATTAATACAATTTACATTAAGTTATTTAGCGACTTACAAATGAGGACAATAGAAGCAATCAAAACCAACAAAAGAGCAATAATATGCAAGCGCTATGACAAGTGTTTTTTTGTTTGTTTGGGTCAAATAGCTTAAAGATGGAAGAGATATTATAAGATGTGTGTGTATATATATATATATAACAGTTCCAGGTGTTTAACACATTTTTTTCATTGCTAATGATTGTATATTTTTCCCCTGTGTTCTCAGTATTACTATTTATTTATTCATTTGTTTGTAAATTTAAAGATCAGTTGCTTAATGACATCATCGTCCAGGAAGTGACATCATTTTGGAGGATAAAGCGAGCAAATCCCAGCAAGTATTATTAATAAGTAATGAGATCTGTGATGTTGTTTTATTAGATGGTTTGTTTCACTCCGAAACAGTGCACACTGATTGAAAATATCAAGATTAATGTTTTGTATTCTTATGTAAGAAACTAGCTCATAATTTAACAATTATTTCATAATGATATTTCCCCCCATTTTAAATTCTTATTATCCAATGAAAGGTTAGATTTTTGTGAATTTTTTAAATAAAAGATCAAAGGGGGGTACACATAAGTGCATTCATAATAATATTTAATGAATAATTAAATATTATAACTGTTATATATTATATATATATATAAGATTAAGTATTGCTTTATATTTCTCCTCTTTTCTACTTGTTTCACATCTGTTTCAGGTTTTATAACCATTTCTTACTATGTGTAAGTTGTTGTTTTTAGCATGTGTGTTTGGCTCAGTGTTATTTCTTAGGATTACTGATAAACTACTGTCATGATTTGTATTCGTTATCTATTTTAATTTGAGTTAAAGTATGTCTGAATTTATTATGTCTGCAGGTCTCTTTTTAAGTTTTTTAATTTTATTTAATTTGAGTTATTTTAATACTTCAACAAACTAAATGGAAATGAAATAATAAATTGAATTTATAAATGTGTATGTATATACAGTATGTAGTTGTTTTTTGGTGTTTGGCTTAGTGTTATGTTAGAATCATTATTATACTCTTATACCGGTTGTTCTTTAATATTTTGAATTGTTTTTAGCTTTATTTTTTGTTTGTTTTTCATTTCAATGTTAAGTTTAGAGATTTCGTTGTATCCATTTGTCATTTTCTTTATTTTTAAAATGTGTTTATGTAGTATAAAGTTTTAGCTTTTAGTTTTGGATCTGTTTTTAATTGTTTTAATACTACAAATGATTGCTTCTGTTGTCCTCATTTGTTTGGATAAAAGTGGCTGCTAAATGACTAAATGTAAAAGTAATATATATATATATATTAGAAATTAAACAGAAACACTACACAGCAGTTAAACACCGTGGAACAAATTACATTACATTGTAACATTGTACACAGGAGCGTAGCCATCATTCCAAAAGTGGGGGGGACGGAATGTCTAGTGTCATACCTGTTTGTTTTTGTTTGTTTGTTTTTCAGTTAACCCTTGTCTAATTGACAGGTTTTGTTTTTAATCATACCTTTTTGCTTAATATGCTTTATGATTATATTATTATATATGATTATAAAACAGAAGGAAAGAAATAGAGGAAAGAGAAAGAAAGAAATACAACAGCTTGTCACTGGGACAGTACCCTTAAAAGAACATCTTTGTACCTTATTTACCCCAAAAAAGTTTCATAGTTGTACATTACGGTACATATTGGTATTCTAAGGTACTAATGTGCACCTTTTTGAGTATAAGTTACAAAGATGTCCTTATAAGGGTACTATTGTTTACATATTTCAGATTGTATTTTGTGAGTGTTGTATGTAGAGTACATGGCACACAGTAATGGATACTTGCACATTCACATACTTCTTTATTCTGTTCTGTTCTATTATACATTAGTCTGATTACTCTATGTTAAAAGGTATAAGAAATATCTTATCATAGATAATGCTGTAAGTAATCTTTACCTCTGAAGCCTCACTGAAACTTTCTGCCTCATTCACTCTCAGCTGTATTCACTTCTGCCTCTGTCTATAGCAAATAAAGCAGTGTTTGAAACATCTACATACAGAAGAAAATAACTGCTGGACAATAACCAAAATTACTGCGACACACTTTGCATTAGGCTTGGGCGTTGTTTACAAGGCTTCGAGACAAGAAATGTAATTATTTATTATTTATTTATTTATTAATGCGTCTACTACCTGCAGAAATCTACAGCACAACTAGGTCGTAGGTTGCCAGGTTGAGATGGTTTGAAGTTTGTGTATTGTGTCGATTGGATGAGGTGATGCGTTTCATAAAAGATCTGGCAACTGTACAACCTTGGAATAAAATATTGATGTGATTATTCATTTGGGCCATACAAATTACAAAAATATCGGCACATACGTATTTCACACCCATCTCCCGCCCCCTCCCAATCTGTTATTTCTCCCAGGAAAAACGGGATTGTCGACAGGTATGTGCCGATATTTTTGGCCATGACTGAATCCCAGATAGCACAGGAACGTCTGCAAGATGTCTGTTAAAGATCTCTTGATCTGGAAAACATCTGCTGTCTACAGACGTCTGTAAGATGTCAGTTTTACATACATTCTAAATCATAAACATCTTAAAGACATCTAATAGACGTCTATTTGACATATAAAAGGAAACGTCCTATAGACGTATTGCAGATGAGCAAACACCCTAAAAAATATGTCTTGCAGATGTAAATGCAGACGTCAAATAGACGTCTCCGAGATGTATGTGTGCTATCAGGGATAGATAGATATCAGGGGAAGTCGTGGCCTAATGGTTAGAGAGTCGGACTCGTAATCGAAAGGTTGCGAGTTCGAGCCCCCGGCCGGCAGGAATTGTAGGTGGGGGGAGGGAATGTCCAGCGCTCAATACCACGACTGAGGTGCCCTTGAGCAAGGCACCGAACCCCCAATTGCTCCCCGGGCGCCGCAGCATGGCTGCCCACTGCTCCGGGTGTGTGTTCACGGTGTGTGTGTGTGTGTGTGTGGATTTGTTCACTACTCACTGCTGTGTGTGTGCACTTGGATGGGTTAAAGGCAGAGCACCAATTTCGAGTATGGGTCACCATACTTGACAATACGTCACGACGACGACGACGATATAAATCTGTTTAAGAATAGAATCAGGCTACTTCAGTTGCTAGGCTGTCATTGTAAATAAGAATCCTGTAGAATAAGTCAAAGTATAGAATAAGTTCGTGAACTCAGAACTGTTACCTTCTCGTCCAACGCGACAACTTTTATTATTATTGGGTTAATTCAAATATATAAAATATGAATTAAAAATTTTACATTTTCATGAGGCCTACTCTACGCTTTTAGGCTACACTCTCCAATTATATTTTTTATTTGCAATTTAGGCTTAGAAAAAATATATATTTCTTTAATTTTTTTTACAGTGTAGTCGAATTAAGTGATGTCGTGTGGTAACATGAGATTGAGTTTAAAACTGTTGTTAGGCCTACCTTCTCTGCGAACCATTTTTAATTTTTCTAGGCTTTTAAATGAACGAATAAAATATTAGAATCAGGTAATAATTAAATAAGAGAAAACATTATTATACTAATTTCCAAATCACCTACAAACTCTGATTATTTCCTTAATAAACCGTATTTTAAATTTTGTACTTACTATGCTTACCATTCTTCTGTAATATGGTGTGTTGTGCTGTATGTTAATATTACGTAATAACCGTTTATGATCGTGACGTTTGGAAACCCAGAGCTGGGTGTGTTATAAACATAGCGCTGAGCTGAGGAAAGACTGCAGTCACGTCATCTGCGCCGAAACTTAAGTTGCGCGTCTACATGGCGTTGCGTGGTAATGATAGCCGTGAAGCCTCCAAACCTTTGCAAATCTTTTTTTTTTTTTTTTTTTGTAAAGAGTGGGTCGGATCACGTATCAAACTGAAGGCCAGTCTGGATAACAATAAGCTGATTAAAAAACACATTATACAAGCACTTCTTATTTAATGGTATTTTATTGTTTAATCGTATTCATAATGTATTACATTTTCAATAAAACATTTCAAATGTGTTTGTAAAATGTTTCTGTTTTGAAAAAATTCATAAAGAAAAAATAAAATACATAGTTTCTGCAAATTCTTGTTATGCATCAGGTACCACAGCGGTAATTGTATGCTATTTATATAAAGTGCTATTTATTACCTCATTGTATCACAGTTTGATACGTGATCCGACCCAGTCTTTAAAAAAAAAAAAGGGCTTCACGGCTATCATTACCACGCAACGCCATGTAGACGCGCAACATAAGTTTCGGCGCAGATGGCGTGACTGCAGTGAAAGAGAATCGAAACAGAAAGCTGGTTTAAATACCGACACTGATATCTGAGACTTTTAGTCTAGACCGAGAGGAGAAGGTAGAAGACAACACTCTGACAGCATCTGAACTCTATTAAAAATCAAGCACAATATCTTTCGACACTGAAATGGAGAGAAACATCTGTGACTTCTTGAAGCGAAACGGCAAATGCACCGCTTTGATCATTTCTAAAGAACTCAGACTAGATAAACGCACCGTGAACAAACATCTGTACAACCTAGAGAGATCAAACCAGGTGTTCAAGACTGACGAACAGCCTCCTGTTTGGGATCTTATGGAGAAGAAGAATGAGATCAAACAGACTCTCAAACCAGAGCAAAAGTCTCCGACTACAAGAGACACAGGTGAGGAGAAACATGTGGAGGATCTGCTGAGATCAGGAGCTTTAAAAGCCCGTCAGATCGCCACAGGTCTGGGACAGTCAAGATCAACCATCAACAAGCAGCTGTACAGTATGATGGAGAAGGGTACAGTACAGAAATATAGCAAAACCAGCACCTGGAGTCTGACTGATGATAGTTTCAGCCAAGACAGGTTTGTTGTTGTTGTTTAAAAAAAAAATACTTACAACAGTGATTTATAATGACTCTTTTGTTTTGGTGTGCCAGTGTGTGGGTGTTAATAATGTAAAATGATTTGTTATTGACTAGTTCCTTTTCTTGTTTAGCAGTGATTCATGTGTAGAAGACTATAAACTGGCCTCGCATTCAGAGTAAGTATACAAGACCTGACTTTAGCATCTAGCTTTAATGGAGAATGTGTTTGATAATGATAAACTATAATGATATTTTGCTGTATCATATGTTTTACATGAGTGCATCATTTATAGGTTATTTGAAATGATCACAGTGCTCGGCGATGGAGGCTATGGCCTCGTTTATGAAGTTAAACATAAACTTGATGGCAAGATCTACGCTTTGAAGAAAGTCAACTTAAAGGGGTAAGTTTATGCAGATGGTTAAGATGTCATGAATTCATATGACATGAATTTATTTATGTATGGAAGAACAGTTTTCATCATGTGACACAAAATTATTTTTGGTATTTGGCCTATTATTTATTTAATTTATTTATTTTTTTAGGAAAGCTGATTCTGAGGTGAAGGCACTGGCCCAGCTAGAGCACCCAAACATAGTACGTTACATTACATCTTGGCCTGGTCCTGACATCTGGCCGTCAAACCAGCAAATAAACCAAGTCTCCAAGTAAGCCTCTGGTGCTTTTGATCATTTGAGCATTCAGTGCTTCTCATTAATGACAATTATGAATTTTATTGATGCATCTATTGTACTTCAGTGTTGGCCAAATTTATGGGTACACTAGTATTTTCAGCAGCTAAAAATTGTTTTAAGACAGTTATTTCTATCTTTTGCTGTAGTGTGTCAGTTTACATTTCCAAACATTCATTTTGCCATTAATTGTAATTTTTGTTTGCACAAGGAGTCTGACTATGAAGGTAGATCAGTAGCTAAACTCGAGAGCTTGTCGATCTGAATGTGAGAACTTGTCATATTAACATTCGTATTTGTAAGTTGAAATTTACACTCACAGCTCTGATCTGAAAAGCTGAATCTTTCGATTTGCACACACAGACAATAATGAAAACACCCGTGTTTTGAAGTCGAAGTTGCAGATTAATAGTTACACATGTATATACATATGAAGGATGTTGCATTATTTGTCTAACAGATAATACCTGTATGACAAGATGAATGCCGTGTCTTAAAATCATATAAAAGCTAAGAATATTAAATGAAAATAGTTTCCAGTGTTTTACAAATAACTGATACATATGCATAAAAAACATGTTTCTTTCTGCATGGCAAGTCGCGATGGCTGGCGTTGTTCATTGGTCAGGCATCGACCAATAAAATGTCTTCATTCGCAACCCAGCCCCGCCCCCGGCTCTGAGCTCTCAGGTCTGCATTCACAAGTGCACAAGTGAGTTTTGCTACAGGAAACTGCAAAAGGAGTAGCAAAAGTCAAAGCGCTAAGATTTGAAGTTGTACTGCCAGATCTGAGAGGTTGTAAGTGCTGACTTGAGGTTTTACAGCGAAACTGAAGTAAAGCGCAAAAGGACACGTCTATTAATCTGCAACTTCGACTTCAAAACACGGGTGTTTTCATTATTGTCTGTGTGTGCAAATCGAAAGATTCAGCTTTTCAGATCAGAGCTGTGAGTGTACATTTCAACTTACAAATACGAATGTTAATATGACAAGTTCTCACATTTAGATCGACAAGCTCTCGAGTTTAGCTACTGATTTACCTGATTTAAGCCACAGCCATATCACCCTGCAGCCCAAGACTGGTTGCCCACTGAAGCTAAGCAGGGTTGAGCTGGTCAGTACCTGGATGGGAGACCTCCGGTGAAAACTAGGTTGCTGCTGGAAGAGGTGTTAGTGAGGCCAGCAGGGGGTGCTCACCCTGTGGTCTGTGTGGGCAGCCATAGTGACGGGGACACTATACTGTAAAAAGCACCGTTTTTCAGATGAGACGTTAAACCGAGGTCCTGACTCTCTGTGGTCATTAAAAATCCCAGGATGTCTTTCAAAAAGATTAGAGGTGTGACCTCGGCATCCTGGCCAAATTTCCCCATTGGTCTCTGACCATCATGGCCTCCTAATCATCCCCTTACACTGATTGGCTTCATCACTCGGTCTCCTCTCCACCTGTAGCTGGTGTGTGGTGGGCGTTCTGGCGCACTATGGCTGCCGTCGCATCATCCAGGTGGATGCTGCACACTGGTGGTGGACGAGGAGACACCACCCCTCACAATGTAGAGCGCTTTGAGTGCTTAGAAAAGCAGAAAAGCGCTATATAAATGTAATGAATTATTATTATTATTATTATTATTATTACCTTCATAGTCAGATTCCTTGTGCAAACAAAAATTATTACAATTAATGGCAAAATGAATGTTTGGAAATGTAAACTGACACACTACAGCAAAAGATAGAAACAACTGTCTCAAAACCATTTTTAGCTGCTGAAAATACTAGTGTACTAATAATTTTGGCCACCACTGTATATATATAGATTTACATTAGAAAACACAATATCTGCATCATTTTAAAACTCAAAACTTGTCTAATTAAATCAAACTGCTGCTCTGCAATCCTCTCTGAAGAATCCCGACATTAGAAACAGACGTGGCACATTTCAGTACATATAGCTTTATGAATCTGTCATAATGCGATGAAAGAGGCTGTTTTTGAAGGGTGGAGCAGTTTAAACAATATGAAGCCAGAAGGCAAACTCTGAGTAAATGCTTAGTCATTTCATATTCAATGAGGCACAGCAGCAGACACATCCTATTTAATTTTAAGGGTGAAAAATCAAATGAAATGTTTAAAAAATGTATGCTATGATAGCTTTTAGATAATACCTCACAATGTTAAATATTTGTCCACGAGTCATGCATGTTATTTCTCTCTCTTATTTCGGCAGCAAGACATATTTGTTTATTCAGATGGAGTTCTGCAAGGGAGGAACACTGACGGATTGGATAAAGGAGAGAAATGATCTGAAAAAACAGAGAAACACAGTGGAAATCCATAAAATATTTTATGAAATTATCAGTGGAGTGGAATTCATCCATGCAAACAAGCTCATCCACAGAGATTTAAAGGTATTTCATTTTTGATGTTGCATTATATAAGTATTCAAATAAGCATTTTACCCATGTGCACTTTTCTTTTAGCCTGATAACATACTGTTCGGCGCTGATGGCAAAGTGAAGATCGGAGACTTTGGGCTGGTGGCGGCTCAGACCGATCAAAACGGGGACCCTATAGAGAGATCAAAGAGACAAGGAACACCAACATATATGAGTCCTGAACAGGTGACATATTTTACTGAGACATGTAATCACATTTTTATTTATTGTATTTATTTATTATAATTTTATTCACAAATATTACAACATCAGTACCTGTATTGCTTACACGGCCACCAGGGGACCACACAAACCAAATGTATTTATTATTAATATTTTTAGAAGACAAAAGAATATAATTTCACTTAGAGCCCTTTATGCTCACAAATGGCACTGATCTTAAGTGTCACATGAATTAAGTGTCAAATGCATTTTGTGTACTGTGTTTGCATAAATTAATAAATAATTGTTTACTTCAGGAAAATAAGGAGAATTATGATGAAAAAACAGACATTTTCCCTCTTGGACTCATATGGTTTGAGATGCTCTGGAAAATATCTACTGGTATGGAGAGAGCACAGGTCAGTAGTATTTCATGAGAAAGAGTCTTTACCAAAAATTGTTAATTTCATTAATTCATTTATAAATTTTTTGGTATTGCAGCTGTGGAAAGATCTGAGAAAACAAATGTTTCCAGAAGACTTCAGTGACAAATATTCAGCTGAAGTAAGAAACTTGACTTTTGACCTTCGAATAAATATTGACTGGACCGAGTATAACTTTGTTTTGCTTCTTTTTCAGAGTAAATTTATTATGAACATGCTGTCAGGTTCACCGGAGGACAGGCCACATGCAAGAGAAATAAAAGAAAATCTTGAGACATTTTTCTCTCTGGAACAGAATCTGTTAAGCCAGAAAACAATTTGAGATACTTGCTTATAGAAACTGTCTCAGCAGTTTTAGTCGGGTCCTTTTAATGTAATGAATCACAGATTACTCCTGACAGGCAACAACTTGTGTTTTGAAGATTTGGATTAATGATTTAATTGATTATATAAAACATAAATGTTGAACATTTGGGGAGAGATTTTATGAACAAAATATGAAATAACTTTCAGATTTCTACTAGTTTTACTAGATTTCTTCTAGTATATGTTAAATATTTCAAAAGTTTTTTTCATCATAAAACTCCATTATAATAACGTTGTGAGGTTTCTTGTAGAAATCCGAACATGAATGTAATTTCACAACATTTTTGTAATGTTGGCTGCATAAAATGAAGATGTATTTGTATCTTAGATGTAATTGCAACTAAAGCATAATGTTTTATAATGTTTACATCATAATGTTGTAACCAAAATGCAGTATTGTATAATGTGAAAACACTGTGCTTTCTGGGAACCTTGCTGCTCAAGTTCAGCCATCAGGCATTTCTTGATGAATATACTGTATATGTTGGGCGGAATAAAAAGAAAGAAAATAATGTCATTAATATCATCAATATCTGTTCTGACATAGTACAAAAAGAGCTCACATTTCCATTAATGAAAACAGTATCATAATCTACCACACTTGCACAAGCAAGCAACAGATCCAGAAATACACATGGTGATCTTGAAATATGTGCAAGATAAGTAGGGCATCGTTTGGGTACTTGGAGTTACGATACCAGTCTGTGTTCTCTCGTCTTGTGTTTGTGGACTCTTATTTTGAAGTGGTCTGTTCCCTATTGTTTCCTTGCCCCTTTCTGTGTTCCTGTTTCCTTTGTTGCATTTGTTACCCTGTTTGTTCCCATGTTCATCCCTCATTTGTTGTCATGGTTGTTCATTAGCTCTGACCCCTTGTTAGACTCCCTATATAAGCCTGTTTCCTCAGTCACTCTTTGTGAATCTTGTATGTCTGTTATACTGCAATTCTGAGATGGTCTTTGTTTTCGGCATGTGTCTTGAATTTGTCATTCCTGTCTTGCCCTCCAGATCTGAATTCCTTGGCTTGTCCGGCCAAGATGGTTTACAGTGGCAGCACAACTAGAAGAGTCTCAAAGGTTATTTTTATATTTTTGGAATTTCCCAAACTGTTGTTGATTGAGTTAGTTTTTCATTATCTAAAGATGGCAGGTAGTAAATGAATCTATATACGCAGCAGAGTTGGTTGCAATATTTATGAAACAGAGTTGTGTTTTATTTAGAGTAGATTAGACATTACAGAGTGTTAATAGTAAAACAACTAAAGATGACATTCTAATAGAAATACACAAAGCACTGCTAAAAAGTTTGATTGTGTTGGATACCAGTACATACAGGAGTTCGAGGAAACAGTGGCGTGTTTAGGCGCCGTGCAGTTGCTTGCTAAGGGTCCTAAACATGCTCCTGCAAGGCAATTAATTAGTTAACAAATTAGCAAAAAAAAAAAGTGTTAAATCATAATGACAAAATAGAGATTTTGAAAAAAAAGATTCACTTGAAAAAAAAAAAGGACAGAAAAACATGAAAAGCAACATTAACAAACAGAGATTTGGGAATCAGATAATAAAAGAAGAGATTATTACAATATTCAAAAACTAATTACAGTTAAAACAATTAATAGTAAAAACAGAAGAAAAGAAACTATGGTTAGGACATGCAAGACTTAATACATTATTTTTTATGAGTAAATGTGTAGTTTAAATGCAAAGAAAATGTAGAGCATGTGCTTTAAACTGTAAAAAATACAAGGAAGAAAAGAAAAGAACTTAAAGGTTCTTGCAATGTGATATAAAAGGTATTTTAGAAATAGATAAAACTCAGATGTAAGCTAAGGCATTAATGCATTTTTTTGTGAACTTATTAGAACAATTTAAGATGATCAATGAAGCCATGTTTTTACACGTCAATATAGTAGGTGGCAGTATGCACCTTTAACGTTGGTCTGTAACTCGCCAGAAAACTAAAAGACAAAGAAGAGCCACAGGTGAACTGGACAAACAGCTGCAGCTATAAATATCCCTCTTTTTAAGTATAAAGCTGTTAAAAGAATTACTAATGATATATCTTAATATACTGCAGACATGGTGGCTATTTTGATAGCATTACAGTGGGTGGAAGAAGATAAACCATCTAGTAATTTGCTCAGATTCATTTTCAGTCCTTACTAGTTTAATAAGTGGAAAATCAGATTCCAGACAAGATAATAGAAATATTAAAAATTCTATGCAAAATTTGCCAATTAAGACTTTTAGCATGGGTGCCGGCTCATATTGGTGTAGAGGGTAACGAGGATGTGGACAAGATAGCTAAACAGGTTCTTAAGCATAATAATCTTGACTTAGATATACCTTTGGGTGAAAGGTTTAATTAAAACAGCTATTAAAAATATGTGGCAGGAGAGGTGGGACAAAGGAAATAAAGGACTGCATTTATATAATTTACAAAAATAAGTTGGTTTAGTTAGAGTTAGTTATGCTAACAGAAAGGACGATACAGTAATATCTCATCTGAGAATTGTTCATTCTGCCCTAAACGGGTCACTTCAGATGATAGGGAAACATGATTCTGGTCAGTGCAATAAATGTGGACTTCCAGAAGCCATAGAGCATGTACTAATCAATTGTATGGCGTATGAAAGTCTTCAGTTAAAGAACGACTTAATATTTGTTGGCATAAACTCTTTAACTTTGCAGAATATATTAAACAGTTCTTGCAAATGTTATTGTCATGGTATGTGTTAAAGAAGATTAATAAATTCCAACACAAAGTTTAATCACAATAATCCACACAAGAGATAATCCAAACAGCAGGGAAACACACATCTAAGTAAATGGTGACCGGACAAAGAGTGTCTGTGAAAGAACAACTTAAATACAAAGACAAATGAAGATAATTAACTAGATACAGGTGATGGAGGTTATCTGATAACTGAACGAGACCAGGAACATAACCAATTATGGGCACACAGGTGCGGCGACGGAGAGCCGATGAGCCAGGGTGACAGGGAGGATCCGGAGAGCCAAGGCGGAGCAGATGGCTCAGGTGTTCGGAAGGCCGCGGTAGAGATTGTTTTAACATAGGGAAATGAGAGGGCCTGTAATGACATGACTTTTTTTTCATGAAAAACTTCACTCAAGCTTTTGACACAATTGAACATAGTCGACTGCTACGTTCCTTAGCTGATTTGCATGTCAGACGACTCCTTTGGCTTATTGTAAGTTATTGGAGTAACAGAGAGCAGAGGGTGAAGTAGGGCTCCTGTGTGTCTAACTCCTTTCAAGTTCCAGCTGGTGTTCCTCAAGAGGGACTTTTATCCCCTCTGCTTTTTGTCATATGCATAAATAGCCTGGATTCATATCTGCCTCCTTCGGTAATACCTGTGAAATATGCTGATGATAACAATCACAGAGTTTCTAATGGGATCTTTACCTGGACTCACTCAGAAGGCCTTGGATTCTGTAGTGGAATGGGGATAGGAATTTACATTGGCAATGAATGGAGCGAAGACTGTGGACATGGTAATTAGTGCCAGGAGAGATGACAACCCCCCCCCCCCCCCCCCCCCCCCTGTTCTCTCAGGACATGCAAATAGTAGAGTTTCCACCTTTAAATTGCTTGGAGTTCAAATATCCTCTGACTTGTCATGGGATGCCCACATTAAGTACAAGTTTTCGAAGGTGCGCCCCAGAATATACTATCTTTTCACTGCGAAAAAAGCGTGTCTTCCTTGTGACGTCTTAGTGCAAGTATACTTGACTTTTATGCGGCCAGTTCTCGAGTATGCTAGTCCAGTATGGGGTGGTCTACCTAAAGGTCTCTCTGAGGAGTTGGAGAGGATCCAAAAGCAATGCTGTCAGATAATAGGCATTCCGACTTCAACTCTCCTAACATTGAGTGAGAGGCGCGAGGAAGCCACCATATGTACTCTTACTAAAATACTCAAGGACAGTTCATCACCACTGCCATGTTTCCTGCCTATGGCTCCAACACCTACTTATTCTCTTCGGCGGCACAAGACATTTGTTGTACCTAGAAGTAAAACTAAACGTCATGAACTCTCCTTTATTCCCTGTGCTCTAAAATTGTTGTATGGATAACTTACGTGTTCCTGATTAGGATGCCTTTTCTGTGAATCTGTATTATTCATATATATGCGTATGTGTATGTATGTATATATGTATATTAGAACTTAGCACTTTTTTATTTATTATGCTTTTATATCAGCTATCTTGTATTTGTTTCATGTTAAGTAATGATTGTTTTGGAGCATGTGTATGTTTTGACACATTTCAGGGTTTTGTGCTACAATATCCTGTCATGTCAAACTTTAAATAAAACTAAAGCTAAAACAAAAAAAAAAAAAAACTAAAACCATCATGAACAGCACTGTAACAACAGTGGAGTCATTCAGATTCCTGGGCACCACCATCTCTCAGGACCTGAAGTGGGACAATCACATTGAGTCCATTGTGAAAAAGGCCCAGCAGAGGTTGTACTTCCTTCGCCAGCTGAGGAAGTTCAACCTACCACAGGAGCTGCTGAGACAGTTCTACTCCGCCATCATTGAATCCATCCTCTGCACCTCAATAACTGTCTGGTTCAGCTCAGCTACCAAATCTGACCTCGGAAGACTACGGAGGGTAGTCCGGACTGCTGAGCGAATCATTGGCACAACCCTCCCCACTCTCCAAGAACTGTACTTATCCAGAGTGAGCAAAAGAGCTGGTAAAATCACTCTGGACCCCCTAACAGCCAGGCACAAGAACAGTTTCTTCCCTCAGACAATCCATCTCATGACGATTTGACAATAATTGTGGAACACACAACACTATTTATACACTGATACACTTATTTATCTAACACACATACTTAGTTTACTTATCATAAACAAAGTATGAATTTGCACATAATATACCTGTACATACAAAACTGTCTATTGTAATATGTCTGTTTACTTGTTCTATTTTTATTCTTTTATTATCTGTGTTTTGTCCTGTCACTGTCATTCTGTTGCACTGTGGAAGTTTCTGCCACGAAAACAAATTCCTCGTATGTGTAAACATACCTGGCAATAAAGCTCATTCTGATTCTGAGATTTTACAAGAACAATATTTCATAACTGCTCCACCACAGCAAGAAACGAAAGAGAAAAGCACATAAACATTTGATATTGGTCATTATTATGGCAGCAAAAGGTATGCAATACAATTTTACAAGTATTATATACAATTATACACATAAAAATAAAGAGGTTGCATTAACTTATTTCTGCATTTAAAGAGATAAAATGCAAGACGGAGAACCATTTAAAATATAGATAGTCTATTTTCCTATTTTTAAACACGACAGTAAATTAATCAAATAATAAAAAATATATTATCAAATATGAATTTATTCTTATTCCAAACAGTCTATTTACAGCAGATAATCAAGTGACTGTCCAGGTAAGCAGCGCATTTCCTTGTTTGTAGGATCACATAACTCCTTCTCCACTGTGAATAAATCATCATCCATGAGTTTTGTTTTTACAGACGTCCACATGAAGAACAATGACCTTCCAAATCAAAACGCAGAACGCGATGGAGAGGTTTAGTTTCCAAACCCAACTTGACATAAGATTTTTCAAGATAAGATAAGAATCCTAAATCAAGTAAAGATTTGCTTCTGTAATACGAATTTGTGAAAAATCCTAAATGAATCATCCCAACAGACACCTTGATATCAGTTTGACTTGATCACAATGCTGTAACATCATTTTAAATTCAGTTTTGACGGCTATTTCTTCCAGTGGTAATTGAAAGTTAATCCCACACTGGTTTAACTGGTGAAACTGGTTTAATGATAGGTTAATATGTTTGACGTTCAATTTACAGTAATTCAACGTCATGTCAAGTTTCTGACGTCAGTTTGATTTGCATATTTTACCTGTTTTTTCAACATCAATTGCATCTCAAGTTAAGACCTAAGATAGTTTTCACGTGACGTCACACCCTTATAGGATCGCCCACCTGGTGTGCAAGATGAAGTTCTGGGTTCGGTGTGTTTTTACAACGTTTTGCCCTCCAAGTATTCGATCCGGTCACGTGATGATGAATGCTGAATAATGCAAGACCGAATCGAAGATAAAGAAGGCTGGTTTTAACACCAACGCGGAACTCGGAGACTTTGGGTCTCTGGATCGACCAGAGCTGGTGGAAAGCAGCATCTGCAACTGTATTAAACAGAAGAAAGATGTCTATCAAATCTGAAGGGGACTCACTGAGGTATGTTTATTTGTTCAGAACTACCGAAAAGCTTTTTGTGTGAGATATTATGGAGAAGATGGGGGTGCGTTTGCCAAATAGGGTCGAAAGCATTGTTAATCAGTGTTTCTCGAAACCATAGACGCAGAGTCGGGCAGAACGGTTCCAACAACGATAAGGAATGGTTATGTTTCCACTTGAGTTCGGTTCGGCACTTTTAGGAACCATTCTCGAGTCAGGTCTGACCCCCTGCCAGAGTTTTACCTAGGTTTAGGAGTAGGTGTGGGGGAAGCGTTAGTATTAAGTCAGGCAGCGACTTCAACGAGGGGAGGGTAGGCTAATAATTTGGCAAGGGGTCGAATTTGGCCACAACAACGCAATTCTCAGCAATGTTAACCATGCTAAACCGTGCCAGAATGCGTGTAGAGAGTTTCGCTCTGTAACTGGCTGGCCAAGCGCGCTATGTGAGCGAAATAACCTAAATAGAAATGTCCGATCGTCCTCTTTAATGCAATCGCTGTTTACATCTCATACACTTGCGTTACCAAGTTTATACGAGCTATGTCATCACCCTCGCCGTGGAAAACGAAACTAGCCGACCCTTACGAAAAGTAATCATGGCAACAGTTAAACCACGGTTTTTCTACACTATCCATATTTGACCATGGTATTTTGTAAACTGTTAAGTCTGGTTAGTGTAACGCAGAGGAAAAAGAGCTATTAGAGGATCAAGTTTTTTTTAATGATAAAAAGAAAAAAGTAGAATAGAAACAGAATAGTGTTAGTTTTTTTAAAATAAAGAAAAAATAAAAAGATTGAATTATAAAATAGAGAGTTCTAGTGTTAGAAGCTCAAATGTAGATGTAAGAGATGTGTCTTTAGCCGTTTCTTGAAGCTGCTGGTATTGAGTTGGGCAGGTCGTTCCAACAGAAGGGAACAGTTAAATTAAAAGAGATGGTATATGCGCCGTTCACTTGCTTCTGGGTGGCACATAAGTCTATAGTGAATTTATGTAAAGGGGTGCATAGCCAGTCGTTGTTTTGTGGGCAAACATCAATACCTTGAATTTTATGCAAACGGATATCACTTATGTTGACATGTATATGTATTATTATTAATTAGTTTTGGCTTCCAGAATGTATTTTTTTATGGTTTGTTTTTGGTTTGCCAGGAAAGGTTTCTTAACGGTCCCCTAATGTTAGTATAACATTCACAGAACATTAGTTTTTTGTTCCCAAAACGTTATTTTTGATTCCCAAAACAATTTTGTTAAAGGGAGAGTTCACCCGAACAGCGGCGAAACATTGAAACAGCGTCTATAGTTTTTACCTGATCTCAGATCAGTTTAATCAGTTTTACACATTTTTCATTTTAGTGATTGGGAGGGATAGTTTGTAGTTTTGGGTTCCCTAATTAATGTTTGGCGGCCGTCGCTTGTCTTCCCGAGCGCTGTACCCCTTGTCCGGCAGCGGGTTATGGTTTATTGAATTGGGTGTATATATGAAGTGTTTCATTCGCCGGGGCGTCCTGGTTTAATGTGATTGATTAATGGTTACCGGCCCCCCGGCGTTTGTATGTGTGTTTGTAATTGTGTGTGTGTGTGTATGTGGTAGTATTAGGGCCGGTTATCTTCTTTAATGTGCCATTTTGTTTTATATTGACGACGGGTGATTTTGGCCCATACTGAGTGATTTTGTGGTGTGTATTTAAGTGTGTATTATTAATATTATCAGGCAACCCAAACCTGTTTCTTGATTTGAAACAATATCACTCATTAGAACATGCACAAAATAATTTTTCTTTTTAGATATTTATGGAAAATTAGCAAATGGAGCAAAATTCTGGCTATAAAGTTGAAAGGAATAAAGATTTGACATTTATCGTGATAATTATCGATATCATATCATCGATAAAATTGTGATAATTTTTTTGGCCATATCGCCCAGCCCTATGTCAGCATGCTTATTAACTATGCACACAGTGATTGGCTGATAGTCTCTGTCAGAGATTTATTCATAGAAATATTGTAGAGTGCGATATGTTGCCATATCCAAATATAGGTTTAAAAATAATTGCCACATTCAAATGAAGATTTTAAAAAGCAGGCTAAGTGTCACTAATTAAACAAGTATATGTTCAGCTAATTGTCGTGCTTCTCGTAGCGGATATGCATATAAACAGCCTTTTCTTTTAATTAACAAAGTAGAATAATCATGGCTGATAGTAAGACATGCAAATGTAAAAGAAAACCAAACCAAATGTTTATATTCTGAGGACGATTCCTGGCAACAGTCACTTTAGGATAGTTTGTGAGTTGGTATTAGTGACTTAGGAGTCCCCTTCACTTCTCGTTTCACAGTTTTAGGAGCTAGTTTTAGTGCTAAAACAATTTGTGAAATACTCTTAAAGCAAAAATGTATGAGTCCTAAATTTAGGACTGACACGCACACTATTTTTAAGATTTAAGCTACTTTTAACTTATTTTTTACTTTTACAGTTTACTTAAGATTGTGAATACGGGCCCTGGTATTAATTCAATCTTAAACGGATTAATTAAAAAGTTATTATTCTACCACCTGCATGACTCAACCAACAAATCTGCCACGATATTGTTTCAGTCCAAGCTAGCTGATTTTTTCAGTGATGCATGCTATAGCAGCGAGTTACTTCATTGTACGGGTAACGCACCCCAGAGCAAAAGTCTAATACAGGCTAGGTGAAGAAAAACATTGGACATTTACAGAATGATTTTTGTTTTCTTATTTATTCTTGTTTTTCAGTGAATCAAGTGAAGGCCAAGATTGCAGCCTGGCCTCAAGTTCATTGTAAGTAGCCTATACTGGACCTGTGTCATCCAAAATAACTTTAGATTGTAACTGGGGAAGGGAAATGTTCGAGTCAATTAGTAATGCCCATGACATATGTCGTGGGAACACCATACTGTGTTGAGGGGAAAAAACTTATTTTACTTATGGCCAAGAGTTTAATGCATAAACAAACCTGTGTGACTATTGCAATGTTGAACAGATCGCCAACAGGGGTCACTCACAGTTATAAATAATAAACTGTAATTGTATTAATGTTTAATGATTGCTTTATGTTAATTTAAATGTTTAATGATTATGTTGCCAAGTGTCTTGTGCAGTGATACACACAACCGTTGGGTGAAGTGGTCATAGCCGTGCTTTATAGTGAATAAAACATATCTGTTGACCTGTCAGAATCAAGGACTGGAACTAAACGTTTTATCATTTGAATTAAGAATGATCAAAGCATTACAACATGGCTATATATGTATATGTGTGAGTGTGTATGTATATATATATATTCATCTGTATCTCTTTATCCAATTCACCATCTCCATTATCTGTTTTAATACGCAAAATAGCCTATGTTTTGTAAATACTGTAAATGCCCGTTCTCCAATAAAGCTGTCATTCTGGCTATTTCTATAGGCACTCTTTCTGGGAATTAAACAAATTAGGCTATAATATTTAATTTTGGCTTGGCAATAATAGGCTATAAGTATAAATAAATATGTTTCCTTGAGGAATTAATCAGTGTTTGTGAATGAGTCATTTCATTCATGTTCATATTTTGTTTGTAAAGAAAAATGGAAGCTCATTAATCATATGGGCATACATCTACAGAAGTACAGCCATAAAGTCAAAGCTTTACTGTCTGCTTACTGTTTTCAGTACAGTCTTTCTAAAATAAGAGGAAATGCTCTACTTGTCAACTTAACCCTCAAGCATCCTTCGTATAGTAGCCCTTAATTGGTCCTTCTTGGATGAATTTGGGCACGGTCTCAGGTGTGATCCCAGTTTTTAAAATAAATAAATAAATGTCATATCACTATCTTCGATAAAATATTTTTGGTGTTTTTATTTATTTATTTACATCTAAAAGTACCTAATTTTATGTATTTTTTTTGTTATATTTAATATTTATTTTACTTCAGTAAATAAATTATAATAATTCCAGTAAGTTCAGACAGCCAAAACTTCAAAATTAAAATATTGAAAATATTAATAGCCGCTATAGCTGTGGTACTCAATGGCTGCATACAGGCTGAAATCTATAAACCATTGTTGTTACGAACTTAACTTCATAATTTTATTACAAGTTAAAATTGTAGAATTAAAAAATAAATAAATAAATAAGATTCGGTGAGACTATACAAAGATGCCAAAATATGCTTACAGACAAATCTGACCATGCTATAAGGAAGGAGACAGAGTAATCATTTATTTCTAAACATCAAATTTCAATAACTCAAAAAAGTAAAATGGTAGGTAAGAATAAACAATAAACCTAACAAGAAGCATGCTTCAGACATGTTTTGTATGGAAGCATCAACAAATCTTGCAGTAGGACTTCCATCTGACTTTGAAGTGTGTGTGTGTGTGCATTTATTGTGACGTATGAGGACACAAATTTGTATGACATAGATATTACAAGAAGAAGGTGACTTATGAGGACATTGCCTCATGTCCCCATATTATAAAAGGCTTATAAATCATACAGAATGAGCTTTTTTTTTTGAGAAAGTAAAAATGCACAGTCTCCTGTAAGGGGTAGGTTTAGGTGAAGGGTTGGTGTGCGGCGATAGAAAATACGGGTTGTACAGTATAAAAAGCATTACGCCTATGAATGTCCCCACAATTCACAAAAACAAACGTGTGTGCGTGCAGCGGCTGATTGGCACATTCAAAAAAAAAGTGAATGTGTGAGTGACTTTGTGTGTAAAGTGTGTTCTTTTTCGACAAAAAAAACACCGCTCTGTTATAGGCTCATTCAATGCTTTGTGGGTGTGTGTTTATGTGTGAGAGCGAGTATTTGCCACATTGAGAATGTTGTATAGGATCACCCCTTCATTTATGTGTATGTATGATCTGCATTATGTTGGATTTATTCATTTTTATTGGATAAATAAAAAAATGCTCAGAATTATAGTATTTCCCATTTCCCATCCATTTTCATATGGGTGCCCACTTAACTTTGTTGAATCAAGTCCATATTTCGTGTGTGTGTTCAGGTGGCAAACTTAGGAAAAGTAGCCAAGTCTTTGACCGCTATTTGAAAAAAACAAAAACAACATGATTTTGCCCAAATTTGTCCTGAAAGATTAAAAATAATAGAACAATTGGTGGAACAATTATGAATCATTTGACATTAAGCGCACAGCGATGTACTCACTTCTGTTGTTTACTGTATGTATCATCTATAGGTTATCTGAATTATTTGAAATACTGGGAAAGATTGGTAAAGGAGCCTTTGGTTCCATTTATAAAGTAAAGCATAAATATGATGGCAAGATCTACGCTGTGAAGCAAGTCAGCTTAATTGGGTAAGTTTATAATCGTCACAAAGTTGCATCTTATTTTAGATAGAACAGTTGACATGATTATGTGGCACTAAATGTTTATTTTCTGTTGTTAATAGGGAAGCTAATTCTGAGGTGCAGGAACTGGCCCGACTAAATCACCCAAACATAGTGCGTTACATTACATGCTGGCCTTCTGACAACTGTGCATCAAACCAAGACAGAAAGTAAACCCAGTTTCCAAGTAACCAAACATTGATAGAAAAATCTAGTACTTCTCAATAATGACATTAATTTGTTTTATGTTCAGCACACCAGGTTCTTCATCAGATGGAGTGATCTTTGAGAGAGACGGCTGTGAAGGGAGAGATGAAGATGATGATGATGATGATAATGACACAGGAATAGCAAATCTGAGTGGGACAGAGTAAGTCCAGCAGTCTTCTTATGAGACACTTGTTTATTCTGCTCCTTTATCATGTGATATTTTAAATAAAGACGTTTAGCATGATGATCCTTTGAGGGGAAACTGTTACAACAGCATTAGCTCAGGTAGAGCAACGGGTTCTCGTTTCATTTACTAATGTGGTTTACCTGCACATCTCTTATTAGCAACTAAAGAATGTACATATTCCTAAAATTAATATACTGCAGGTCACTTTGGATCAAAGTGTCTGCCTTCAATAGTACATGAATGAAGTGTAATTACAACAAGGAATAGATTTTCCTTGAATGTTTGATATATTTAAAATAGTAAAAAAAAAAACTATTTAAATTAACTGCTGCTCTGCAATTCCATCTAAACGGATACAAATTATTTTGTGGTGAAATAAATACTACATAAAAACTTAAAGTAAATTCTATATTAATACTCAATTTAAGCTTGTAGAAATTAAAGTTTGAACTTAAGTGTCACGCCCATGGACCTGTTGTGTGTTTTTGTTCCATGTGCTCCCCATGACCTAGTTTCCTCGTGTGTCATGCCCATATTTGGTTATCTTCCTGTTCCTGCACCTAGTGTGTTCATTGATTTCAGGTGTGTCTTGTCTGTTCCCTTCTTAAGTTCTGAATTTAAAGAGTTGGCCCGTGATTCCTTGTCTTCATGTTCAACGGTCGTGATCCTGCCTGCTTGTAATCCTTTGGCTGTTTATTAAAAATTGTTTGTTTGATTGAAGTTAACGCCACATCTCCTAGCTCCATGTTGTAGCAGCATACCGTGTTTGTGGTAAAAAAATTTCACTGTTTACGAGTTGTATTTACAGTGTTTTATGGTTGCTTTTGTTGTTAGGTTTAGTAGCTTGCTGTATTTTCTACTCAAAATGACCCATTCATACTTGAACACTATTCACTGATTGTTACCGTCATTGTGTATGAAGTATCGAGATCTTTGTGTTCATTTTGGTAATAATTATATTGAGTTGACAATCTTAAAAGGATAACATGTTGTCTACTTGCTTACATGTTTGTAAGTGAAACACATGTTTTAGTAGCATGCTTTTTCCCAGTGCTACATTGAGTAAATTTTATAAACTGTGACTGAGTGAAATGTAGCCTGCTTGAGTATTACAGATTTAACTTAATTAAGTAGAAATTACTCATTGAACTCTAACTGGCTACGTTAAATTTACTTGTATCCTTTGCTAAGTAGATTTCACTTAATTCAACACTTAAATTTTACTTAAAATATATGTGTGCAAAAAAAACTAATGACTTGTTACTCAATATTACTTATTTTTTTCAGTGTTGTAAATTATTTAACAGCACATTTTTTTTTACAGTGATAAGCATTACTTAAGTAAAATTTACAAAGTCAATAAAATTTACTGGGAATTCCCAAGTAAATTTAACTTAAAAATGTCTATTTAAAGCTACTAATTATGTTTAGGCTTTTACTTGTCAATTTTTTGTAAATTAACTAGCCTTTTCTGAGTGAAAATTGTTTCCTAGCTTTTTTCAAGTAAATCCTACTCCAATTTTGTTTCTGTGAATGTTAAGTGTAAGTGTCATTTTTATTTTATTATTTTTTTTTTAAAGCTCCCTGATCATTTCATTCTGATCTGATCGGTCTGTATGAGGCATTTCAGCATTGTTGGTTTTCTAAATTTGTCACATTGTGATGAATATTTACAAAGAGGCTGTCACTGAAGGGTGGAGCAGTTAGAATAATGTAATACACAATATTTAATTTGAAAGGTCATAGAAAGTGTGGAAATCTGTTTAAAAATAAATATTTTTTTGTTAAACATAAAAAGTAGACTTCTGGAGATAAATTAAAAAGCATGATACGGTCCCTTTAAGGTAATTCAACCCATGAGTCATGCCTGTTCTTTCTTTCTCATTTCATCAGGATGCATTTGTTTATTCAGATGGAGTTCTGCAAGGGAGGAACACTGACTGATTGGATAAAGGCGAGAAAAGATCTGAATAATCAGAGAACTACAGTGGAAATAAATAAAATATTTTATGAAATTATCAGTGGAGTGGAATTCATCCATGCAAACAAGCTCATCCACAGAGACTTGAAGGTATTTCATTTTAGTTACTGGGAGAATGGTCAAGCATTTTCCTGATATTTACCTGTGTACTTTCCTTTTAGCCTGATAACATACTGTTCGGCACAGATGGCAAAGTGAAGATTGGAGACTTTGGGCTGGTGGCGGCTCAGACCGATCAAAACGGTGACCCTAGAGAGGTCAAACAGAGGAACACCATCTTATATGAGTCCTGAACAGGTGACACAATTCTTAATATGGATATTCTTTTCATTTTATGAGCAAATCTGAAGCAGGGTTGTTTAGCTGTAAAATGGCCAGTTCGGGCCACAAGCTCATTTTAAAATATTATTATTATTATTATCATTTAAATAATCTAAAAGCTCTATAAGACTCCATAAGGTCCTCCTATTCGCCTGAAAAGGAAGAGAGAATGTAACTGCATGGAGAGATTTTTAGCTAGATATGACAGGCACACGCAAACCCAAAAGGTTTTTCATCATCATGAATTGTAAAATACATTTTGTAAATTAAGCAAAATAAAATTAAATGAATAAATGTAATAAAACTAAATATAATTGTTTACTTTAGGAGACCGAGAAGAATTATGAGGAAAAAACAGACGTTTTTCCCCTTGGGCTCGTATGGTTTGAGATGCTCTGGAAAATAGATACTGGTTGTGAAAGAGTGAAGGTCAGTAGTATTTCATGACAGTCATCAGTAGTGATACTGATATCTGCAACAACAAAAAAAGAGCACATTTAAATTTAACAATTTTTTTTTTTTTTATTATTCTGCCATTGCAGCTGTGGCCGGATCTGAGAGATCAAAGGTTTCCAGCAGAGTTCAGTGACAAATATCCAACTGAAGTAATAAACTTGATTTTAGCCTCAAATAAATATTGATCGAACCGAGTTTAGCCTATAATGTTGATATCTTTGTTTTTCAGAAACAAATCATTAAGAAGATGCTGTCCATCACACCAGAGGACAGGCCACGTGCAAAAGACATAAAAGAAAAGCTTGACAGGTTTTTCTCTCTGGAACGGGATCTGAAAGTTTTGTTTTTGTCTTGAAATTGTCAGCGCAGTTTGGTAGGGCCCTTTCCATATTGTTAGATCATGCCTCCATGCAAAATAAGTCAGATTCCAGCCTGTTTTGTCTGGTAACAGAAACAACTAGTCAGCAAAATTGTCTAATACCAAAAAAACCCTTAACATGAAGCCTTGTCTGGTACCCAAAACTGTATTAACAGTCTTCTATCAGCCAAGAAGTTGACTGACAAAACCCAGTGAAGAGCAGAAGCAGGACATGAAGGGATGATGATAAAAAAGAGCAAAGTTTATTGAATTGTCTTGTGTATGTTTCAGTGCTCTTTGTCTGACAGGATATGGCGTCCACTGCTGGATCTATTAATTCTGGCATGGTGGCATGATCAGGGATGGGCAGTATTTGAAATACAAAATACTATTTTGTATTTTAATACCTTTGAAATCAAATGTATTTTGTATTTAAAGACATTCAATCTTAGTATTTTTGGATTTTCAAAATACATAAAATACTTTTTGCCAACCAACCTCTCTATTAGACTGCTGGTTCCCTGTATCAACAGCTCAAACATGCCACTTTCATGCTTTTCATGGGAAAAGTCAAAATCATAGATATTTAATTCTGAATAAAATGTAGCATCCTATTTGTTGACAACTATCTCATCATTCACGGTGCTATCTTTACAGTTAGCTTGGTGATGATTCTGGGTGTTCAGTTAATTACATGCTGTTTGTTGTGTATAAAAATGCTTGAAATGGTTATTGCACTACTATAACTTTAACATTAAAACAAGGTGATCTTGCTTTTGTGGGAAAAAAGCATACCTGTCTCAGAAGGTAAAAACAAACCCTAGCAAGGGGAGCATAGCATTAGCACTAGTCAGTCTTGTTAGGTTTTTTTTTGGTCAGATTTTGGATTTATCAACTAACTAGTCAAATGAATCAGAAAACAAGGCAACACGGAATGACAAGACTAACTAGAACTGGGCTCTAGACTCAGTAAAGCAGCTATCACTAGGTGAGTGATAGACGCAGAACATTACATGAGACTAAACAGAAACACAGACTGGCTCAGTAAGGCAGCTAACATTAGGGGAGTGCTATACACAGAACAATACACGGCGATCCGTGAAAAGAAGTCCATGGTTTATAAAGGGTGTGTGATTGTGAGATGGTTCTCAGGTGTGAGCCTGTGATTGAGACAGCTGTGTGTACTTAGTGCAATGAATGCTGGGAAATGCAGTCCAGGGTAAAATGTAACAGTCTGTGAGGTGTGAAGGTCAATGTGAAGGAGAAGTGACCTCTGGTGGTGAGTAAACAGAGAACTATAATGCTAATAATAAAGTTTTTTTTTTTTTATTGTTCTCAGGACATACTCACACTAGACAGGCTGCCTTGTACTAAAACCCAAGCACGATTGTCCTTTCGCTAATAGACAGATATCACAGGATTATTACAGAGGCAGCTGAGGATAATGGTGGAATTTGCAGCTTTACATGCAAACTACAATACATGTTCATCAATAAGATGAGAACCAGAACCATTGGAAATCTAAATGTACTCAAATTAAATTAATTGAAAAGTGTGATATCCAAGTACTTTTTAGTAGTTTTCCCGTTTTAAATATTTTTGCTGTCATAATGATAACAATAGCGCATACAAAAATTCCAGTAAACGATTACTGGAAGCCAATGTTGATATTTAAAATGACCAAAACAAACACGTCCTATGTGTCTCAGCTGCAGTTGGTTCGGTTGCAAACAAGCATAAAGCAATACTGTGCAATGTGAAAACATTATGTACTTGCCGGGAACACTGCTGCTCAAGTTGACTTATTATCAGCCATTGACAACTGTGCAACATAGGCTACTGTATGTTTGATGGGGAAAACAAATAAAGGAATTAGGGTACGTGGCTAAAGGCAAACCTTATGAAAAAAATGTGCTTATCACATGTATGATTGCAGATAATATGGGCCATTCTACAGAATTGGTGCAACTGCAGACTGCTGTCCCACAACCAAAAACACATTTAAAAACCATTTAAGTATTCAAATCTTAAATGTTTACTAAGATCCTTCTATTATCTATTGAAACCCACAATAATATTTAAAATATTAGTAATCTTAATATATATATATATATCATCATTAAATGGGTACTTTCAATTGGGAGGTGGCTGTCCCGAACCCTAACCCCTAACAAGGGGAAAAAACGTTTTGTGTGCTTTTTACATTTACTGCAAGAGACTTTCAGCTTTTATTCTATAACATGCATACTTCAAACGAGAAACAGTTTTAAGTTGCCAGATATACTACTATTTAAGTATATTATTAAAAACCCTGAAATTAATGTTATGAAATTTAAACGTCACAATACATATTTAAAAAGCATGGATGAAGAAAAAAAGTCAAATGTAAACACTATAGTTTTTTTTTAAACTAAACACTTATGGTGCTGTTTTTTTTTTTTTTTTTGGTGTCCTTTCATGGAAAAGAGCCTATCAGAATTTGTCCTTATGTGCTCCACCGAAGAAACTCATATCGATTAGGAACAACATAAAGGTGAGTAAATGATGAGAAATATCCCTTGTAACACCGTTTGTCTGTTCAAATCGGTTGCCTGGAACTACTGTATAATATTTTGAGTTTATGTATGTAGCTTTCATTCATTTACCAGAGTAACGCTTGGCAGCTGTGATTGCACAAGTCACTATGAGCCCGAATGCTGTGTCTGAATGAATGGAGGCATTAGACACGAGCAGACACAAAACAACCCTCTTTTACAATGGATGAGCAGTTACAGTGTGTCTAAAAAAAGATATGAATGAGTATATTATAGGCAAGAACAACATTACTGCCATTGTTTTCTGTAGTAGAGAGCACATGCTTCTTAAAGGAATAGTTCACCCAAAAATGAAAAGGTATCACCTCAGATCATCCAAGATGTAAAGGAGTTTGTTTCTTCATCAGAACAGATTTGGAAAATTTAGCATTACATCAGTGTCTCAGCTATGGATGCTCTGCAGTGAATGGGTGCCGTCAGAATGAGAGTCCATCAATTAATGTCTTGTTAAACAAAAAGCTGCGTGTTAATTGATGGACTGGAGTGGTGTGGATTACTTGTGGATTATTGTGATGTTTTTATCAGCTGTTTAGACTCTCATTCTGACGGCACCCATTCATTGCAGAGCATCCATTGCTGAGACACTGATGTGTCATTCTGCAATAGATTTCATTCAGCCTCTAGACAAGCGATCTCATTGTCTGTAATGTAGAGAATTTTTATTTTATTCATGATGTAAAGGAGTTTGTTTCTTCATCAGAACAGATTTGGAAAATGTAGCATTACATCAGTGTCTCAGCAATGGATGCTCAGCAGTGAATGGGTGCCGTCAGAATGAGAGTCTAAACAGCTGATAAAAACATCACAATAATCCAGTTCATCAGTTAATGTCTTGTTAAACAAAAAGCTGCGTGTTAACTGATGGACTGGAGTGGTGTGGATTACTTGTGATGTTTTTATCAGCTGTTTGGACTCTCATTCTGACGGCACCCATTCACTGCAGAGCATCCATTGCTGAGACACTGATGCAATGCTAAACAGTCTGTGTCATTCTGCAATAGATTTCATTCAGCCTCTAGACAAGCGATCTCATTGTCTGTAATGTAGAGAATTTTTATTTTATTCATGTAGAAAACAAAGTGCAAAAGCTACAAACTGTACAATCAAACACTAGAAATACATTTATAAAAACAATGGACAACAAACCAAACTCCTTCATTCACTTCCCAACATTTCAAAATATATACATTTTTTGTTTCTTCTATAGTGATCATTCTGTTAATGCATTATATTGCAGTTATCTATAGAAAAACGTCTCCAAAAATAGAAATTTTCAATGGGAGAGTGTCAATAACATTTTCACAGTTCAGGCCAAGTAAATATGAATTATTTCCTTCATCTGGTTTTGTTAAACAGGTTTGTGTCCGAATCTGAGCAGAACTGAAATGAAGATAATGATTTTGTTTATAGAGCAGCAATACAAAAATAGCAACAAAAACTATGTTTCACACAGTGGAATATTAGCATACTTATCTAGTATACTTAATATATTAATTCATATATATTCTTCTGTATATAACTGACAGTGCAAACTCAGAAAAATAGCTCGTACAGAATAATTCAGAGACGTTTTGTACATCTGAAATGAGAACTACTGGCCTACAAGTTTAAAGAAATGATCGCGACAAAGAGCACTGATTCTGGAAATATTTCCCCCGTTCATTTTCTCCGTTGGGATTTCAGTTTGTGTTTGTAGAAGAAATTATATTTAATTTCTTTAATGATGCAATGCACTACTCGTCCCATGAGACACTGCAAATCAAAAACAACCGTACAGTAATAAACCTATTAAAAGATGTAATACTTTTGATGAATGTAATGCTTAGTAATGAATGTAATGAGTATTTCAGTTTGTGTCTGTACAAGAAATCATATTTAATTTATTTAACGAGTCAGCAAACTACTCTTTCCATGACGCATTGCAAATAATCAAATCAAAAACAGCTGTGTAATATAAAACTACTTTTATTGCATATTTACATATTTACATATTTAAATACAAAATGCAAATATTTTATATAAATACAAATATTTAAATCAAATACTATGTAGAATGTATGAAGGCAGACACGATTCATTTGCATTGAATCATGGGATTGAGTGGAACTGTTTCTATTGTACCAGTGATTTCTCTGATTTATCTCTGGGTAGTGTATCTGAAATCACATTTACTTCTGTAAAATTTCAGAAAATTTTGCACATTATTGGTAAGAATCGACTACTTTTTGGAGAAAATGATTGGTAGTTTTGCTTCCAGAGCTGTACTGTTGTATTATGTTGAAATACCGTAATAAATAGCGGTAAAGACATCTGTGGTGTGTAATATTTGCCATCAGTGATGGGGATTGTGCAAAATAATACCACTCCTCATTGGGAATGTTCTAGTAAGGATTCAACTCCTCCGGCCCTAGATGAGACTCTTCACCTTCAACGTATGCCGTGAAACTTTTGCTTTGACTTCCCCAATCATAGCTGTCCGGCGTAACACTGTGAACGAAAGCAACAGGCAATTATTAAAACAGTTCTGGTCAGATTAATGCATTAAATGCACAAAGTTATATTTTAAATCTGTAGTATGTAAAGCTGAAGTATGTAATTTCAGATGTATTTATACAGATTAATTCTTGACAATAATACCAAGAATATGCAATTGGAAAGTAAATATAGTAAGTTTTGAATGCTTCTCAAACAAACAATATGATTTATATTAGATGCATTTGAACATGGGTTTTCTAAGAAATGCAGAGGCCCAAAATGAACAAAAATGTGCATTGGTGCAGATGCTGATATTTATATGAACAAAATGTGATGAAAATCTGCTGCTGCTTGTAATGTAAATCTTGTAATGAGATCTTTATAACAGTATAGCTGATACTTGCATAAAATGATCTAAATATCAGTGGTCACTCTATATCTCCAGTAATATGTCTTAGTAAGATGATATTTAAATGATCCAAATATATAATGCAATGCAATCCAAAGATGAAGAAATAAATGTTCTTCAACTGTATTTCAGACTGAATGCCAAACTTGACTGCCGTACCTGGCTTGAATGTTTTGTGGGATGATACTCCACGCGAGATCATCATCGCTGTCGTAACGCCGCGGGTTGTCAAAGAAATACGCTCTAGATGAGAACATGTGGCCGGGGATCACTGACACGCTCTACAAGCCAAAGAGAGAGTCTTCAGCATTATATTGTTGATATTATGTATTATGTACACTACAGTTCAAAAGTTTGGGGTCGGTATGATTTTTTGTGCTTTTTTTTTAATTAGTCTGCATTTATTTGATCAAAAATGCAATAAAAATTGAGACATATTTTTACCATTTAAAATAGCTGTTTTCTTTGTGTTAAAATGTAATTTATTCCTGTGGTTGCCAGGCTGAGTTTTCAGCATCATTACTCCAGTCTTCAGTGTCACATGATCCTTTAGAAATCATTCTTTTGTAAAATTATCTTTACTGTCACTTTTGGTTTAATGCATCCTTGATGAATAAAATATTACTTTTTTATTGACCCCAAACTTTTGAATGGTAATTTAAATATTGTATGTTAAGAACCGGGAAGCCCTTTAAAAGATTATAAATCCCGTACTCGATCCTGAGCCGGTTTACGGACTCTGAAAAAGAAGACCACCAGTGAAGTGGGCAGCAGCTCCCAAACAAACAGGATCACCCCAAAAACCACATATCCAGCGTCGCCCAACGTCGACTTCAGATCTGCCTGTAGAATAAAGTCATTTCAGCGGTTGCAAAAATCAGCAAAATTCATCAAGACATACTAAAAATCGTAAAGGCTCATTCTGTGTCAAATCAACCAAATTTCAGAAACTTCCCAAACTCAAATTTTTGCTTTTGCTCATATTTTTCAGAAAAAAGACAAATATGAATAGTAATGAAAGCCTAAATATTAAATGCCATGGATGACTATTTACTGAATAATCCACTATTTTATTGAGGAAGGTCAAAATGTCCAAATTTGACAATTTAGAGCCAAATTACAGGAGGGTTAAAATGACTTGAGAAAGATTTCAGCATCATTGTTATTTTAACACACGAGATCGATAGATCTGTTAGCAAAATCTGTTGAATTATTACTTCAATCTAGCAATTTTTGTTGAATTATATGCCAATGGTGACAGCTCAGAAAGCTGTTTTTTCCTCAAAGTTTGCATGAAGTCTCAAGAAATATTAAAGATTAAAGTATTAATATCTATTTAGATGCTGGTTTTTAACAAACTTTGGTTCAAATTCAGAGATATGTTGATCTCAATGTGGCTCCAGGAGTAAATTATACACATTTTCAGTGGTCAAAAACCAAAATGGGTCACTTTTTGCATGTAGATGATGCCTTTTTTATTTTAAAGATGAACAAATAATGTTGAAACTGAAAATGTATCGAGTTCCCTCTATCAAAACATACTTGGTCTGACACGTTGTACCAGTCGTAGTCGAATGAGTTGATGCTCTTGATTTTTGCCAGTGCCAGCACCACTAGGTTATAACAGGCACGGGACGAGTACAGCAGGATCACCGTCGCTCCGATTATAGTCACCTGACACACGGATGTCCCCTGGATAGAAGAGACGAGACAAAACACCATCCAATTCCTTTACAGTGAAGAAAACATACTGTTTTGAACAGGGATTATTTCACATGGGTGTTTAAATTCTTAAAAGATTAACTAATAGTATTTTACATTTACAGTCATGAGAATGAAAGTGAATGATATAAATTGAATATATTTTAGTACTGGTTTGATGTTTGACAATGTGCCTTGCAACTTTCACTTTAATTTTAGTTAACCTTTTGGTAATGTTGTGTTTTTGTCATTTTCTTTAAATTTGTCTATATAGTATTTTTTATGCATTTTAGTTTATTTAGTGTTAGTATTTCATATTAAATGAAAATGAAAAGTTGCCTTGGCAACAGCGTTATTTTAGTATCTTTGAGATGCTATTATTGTTTTTATCTATATTAAATTATAAAAAGCGATGTCCAGCTTTGGAAACTAAATATGAAAAGGTCAAGCAACAGATTGAGTTCACCCAAATTCCACTAAAAGCTTATGGGTATAATTATAATATAAGTCAGACACTGAAGTGAGCTGCTGTTTTTGTCTCTTCTGAGGAAGATTCGTTCACTTGTTTGCCAATGTACCCTGATAATTTACTCTCCCCCATGTCATCCTAGATTAGTTCACGTCTTTACGTTTTTTGAGGAAAACGTTCCAGAATTTGTCCATATATTGCACTTCAGTGGTGGCCAATGATTTGAAAGTATAATGCAGTTTCAGTGCAGCTTCAAAGAGCTCTACACAATTCTAGCTGAGGAACAAATATATATTTATACACTTTTTAACCACAGATGCTCGGCTAGCATTAACTCTTCGATGCTCTTCTTCAATCCTGTTGGGAAGGTCACACACAGTCAATTCTCGGCTCTTAATTGAAAATGTTTTTTTTTATGGTTTTGATTTTAGTTTTAGTTAACGATGATAACCCTGATATGCTTTACATCAAAAAGTGAAAGGAAAGTTAGGAACAGTCCAGTTAAGTCTCTTTATATGAACATACAATGGACGTGGACTGGCACGCTGTTAAAAGACAACAAGCTTTCAAAGACTGAAAACTAATCCAGTTCCAAGATAATAGAAGTAAAAATACACTGTATATACTTTTCCATGCTGCCTTTTTTTCCTTCTGGTTAACTCATTAAAATGCTTTGCCTGTTGAAATGGATTGTTAATTCGATTCTAGGGTTCAAAAACTGCTGGACAGTCTAACCCAAGCTTTCATCTGCTCTAATTGGTCTTTGTGTATTTGTGTTTCATTACCTTGGACTCCAGGTAGATGTTGGCCAAAGACATCTTGGCGATCTTGTAGAGACACAGAGAGAGTGAGACGGCGCAGAGGACGAACAGAGTGTCGTTGATGGCCACGCGCACCAGCACTACAGTCTCTGTGTCGGCCTTCGTCATCTTCACCAGCACAGCACAGGTCAGGTTCACCAGCAGGAAGATGATGCTGATGCACAGGAAGAGCAGGTACAGCGGCAGCCTGACGAGACGCGACAGAGTGAAGCTACCGCATTATTACAGCATGCTGCAAGGCTATTGTAGAAAACTAAAACTGCAGCTAGATTATAGCCATAAACATATTCATGACTTGAAATAAAATAAACATTAACTGAAATAAAGTCAAATCATTTCTCGTTTTAATTTGGTTCAACATGACATACTAAAATAACTAAAAACTAAAACTGAAATAAAAAATTAAGAAGTACAATGAATATATATGAAAAACTACTAAAAATGACAAAACAAACAACAAAGTTACAACTTGACATTAAATTAAATTGAAAACAGAAAATATAAAAATAAAAACTTATTTAAAATATTAATAGCTGTAATGATATCTCAGTGATATTTTATATATATATAATTAATATCATAAGTAATATTATTCTACTTTATATGCATTATGTATATTATATTATGAAAGCATATAAGCATATTAATATATTATAAAAAGCTAACAAAAACGTTTTAAACTATAGTATTTAAAAATATATTTGTATTAGCCTTTTTGCATATAATTTCAAATATAATAAAATGGTTTATTTTTTCCCACATGATTTTAATAATCAGATAACATTAATGAAATAATAATAATAATAATAGTTTATTTTATATAGCTGCTTTCGGGACCTCAAGGTCGCTTAACAAATACATAATACATAATAAATAAAACAAATACAAAGTCTAAGCAAAAACAAAGAATACAGAAGTAAAATTATACAGAGTGTAAAATAAATGCAATTCTAAAATCTGGATAGATTTTGAGGTACATTATCCCAAAGTTTAGGAAAAATTATTAAAAACAAAAAAAACTTAAAAAATTTATAAAATGTATTGTTTAAAAGTACAAATGCATAAGTTTCAGATGAGAGTTTTTGGATCCATATTCACCTGTACTTCTGAAGTTCTGGTGAATATTTAGACTTTGCCTTGAAAATGACCTGTACCAGAAAACAAGCCGTATGTTAGTGTAAATATTGCATGCATAAAACCTTTAAGCTCATGACTTATTAAACAGAGCATGACACATTCAGGATCATAAAAGTCACCAGTTCCCAGCATGTTGGTCATAACAGAAACAAGCAAGTGCTTTACTGCTCATCTCCGTCTGAAACACTGCGCTGACATACAGTATCAGAATATTACAGAAATATTACATAAGATCTGATTCAGGCATGTCTGGGGGACTAAAGAGTGCCATATACTGTAAAAAGTTACTTTACTGAGCTATTTCAACCTGATCTGGTCTTTACAAATGACATTAGTGTGAGAGAAATAGTTTGAATAAAACTAGACTAAAAAATCCAGTTCATTCATACAATAAAAAAAACTTGCACTCATTTATTCCACAAATGCATAATTTACAGCTCTTAAGCATATATACAGTACAGTAAAGTATGCGGACACCTGCTTGTTGTGCATTTAAAATAACATGTATTGTTGTGTTAAATATAAATCAGTTGTTTATTGTATATATATGGTAGATATGGTGGTTTACAGTAAATAATTAACAGCTTTTTCTTGTAGTGTTTTTTATAGTTTAGTGTAAACGCTTCAGACAAATGATTTCAGTTCTCTTTTTTTGCTTGCGCTGTACTCCCACACGTATGATTCATTTACATACGCAGCTTTGATCATAATAAAACAGGAAGCATAGTTCTGTGCTGCTACATCTCTGCTTTGGAACAATACGCATTGTGAGAATATACAATATACATAACATTGAACTGAACTGACTTAAGCATAGAGTGGGTTTGAATCAATAATGACCTTAGCTGCTCTCATACACACAGCTCTCATATAATTCCTCACCTTCGCTGTCATATTATTATGATCTATGGAGCAATAATAATGAATTGAGAGTGTTTTTTCGAGATCAAGATGCTTTTTGCTGTTGATGCTTTTTACATGAAAGATCTATGATTTGACTAATGAGATAAATCTGATTTATATATTTTTTATTTTATCCATCAGATATTGATTGGATGGTGAAGGAGTTTTTCTGTTTAAAGAGGTGGCCAGAATTATTAATAATAAAATGTAATAAGAACTATATAGACATATTAAAAAAAATAATACAAATGACCAAAATACAACAAAATTACTAAACCTTTAAAATAATAAAAAATTTAAATGATACAGAAAATATAATACAAATTAACAAAAACTATAACAGTATATCTGTCACGGTGCACACAGCAGGGAGGAACGAGGAACATGCAGACGAGGATGTAACTCAAATTAACAGTCTTTACTTCAAATAAGAGCAAGACAAGGCAAGGCTGACACAGACAGGAACACCGGGGAGTAACGAGTAGACCAGACCCAATCAAACTGAACACACAGGACTACAAATACACAGGATAATCATATTAGACAAACACTGCTGGACAAGAATTAACTAATGATAACATTAAACAAGGACAGGAAACAAACCAAATATGGACACAAGAGGCGGGAACACATGACACACACCACAGAGGACTGACAGTATCAGTGATATTAAAGTAACACTGGAGGTGGCTGGATAAATAAAACGGACTGACATCAGCCCAAAAGTTGTTGTATGATTAAGTTAATACATTTTGGTAAAAGAATAAAAAGACCATTTCTCCTTGGAATTAACTATGCATTTATACTTTAAGAAATATGTTTAATAAAACCAGGAAAATCCTTATATAGGGATCCTTGACTGTCTTTATATTTGGAACTTCCTTGCTTCCATATATAAAGACAGAGAAAAATGGACAGAATATCTCCTCCTGCTTACATTTTAATGTCCAAAATACTTTTTTGCCTGTATTCTGCTCATGTGACCTGTAGTCTTAAAACCCTATTTTACTGTCTCCACAATTGCAAGGTGCAAAGGTGTCAAACTCACCTGTGCGAAGTACAGATTCATGAGGCTGAGCGTGAAGAACTGCAGGCAGACTGGGAAACAGTAGAGCAGCCAGAAAGCCAAGGGTCCGAGCGTGTTTGCTGTCACGCAGTCCCTGAAATAAAAGGAGAAGAGCAGCGCTCGCAGAGCCGCCCACAGCAGACACAAGAACAGAAACACCGTCTGGTAGCTGAAGCGCTTGTGTCCGTATCGCAGCACCAGCCAGAGCTGCACGTACACGAATGCAAAGAGCAGCGAGTAGAAGACAGTGTAGGCCACCGTCAGCCCCAGCTTGACGAAGGGAGGCACGGCCGGGCTGAAGGTTGGCAGAGGAGGGAGAGAGTCGCTCTCCATGGCTCTGCTTTCCTCCTAGAAGGGGCTTTTCCTCCTCCAGCAGCTTCTGCTGCTCCTCCTTCACGTGTTAAAATCACTACCGCCCTGATTCTGCTGGAGAAAACAAGCCTCTGAGAGCAGCCGGGGATTTAGGGGAAGGAAACGAGGGAGAAAGAGGAAAAGAAAGAGCTGCATTTAGCTGCAGGAAGAGCATTGTGCAGTGAAAGCAGGAGGAGGAGGAGGAAGGACAGCCCCTCTGACGCCGTGTTGACGTGCTTTACTGTACCTTTAACCCTGTGCTCAGCTTCCCAGCGCTGGCAGACTCCCACAGGATGCTTATGCTGCTTTCTCTGACCAGTATATGGCTATTTACAGGTTTGCTTGAAGATTCAGGTTCAGGAATGAAACACAGGTTACATCTTTATATAAGCGACTTTAAGCCAGGGACAGTTTTAATTCCTTTCTTTTTTTATTAGCTATATAAACCAACTTTTTTACTTTGTGCAGGACCAAATCTGAATTCTTAAAAATAAAGGTGCTTCAAGCGATGCCATAGAAGAACTATTTTTGGTTCCACAAAGAACGTTCAGTCAAAGGTTCTTTAAAGAACCAGCTCTTTCTTACCTTTTTATAATCTGAAGAACCTTCTTTCTCCACAAAGGAGCTTTTGTGACACAGAAAGGTTCTTCAGATGTTAAAGGTTCTTTATGGAACCATTTAGACAAAATAAGTTCTTCTATGGCATCATGAAGCACCTTTATTTGTAAGAGTGTAGCTTGAAGATTCAGTAGCAGTTTATTTGCTTTATATAATGAAACAGGATACAGGTAACTTTATACTCTATTATACTGTATGGAGACTGTTTCATCTCTTTCTTTTTTCATATAAACAAGGGGCAAGCGCATTTGTTTTCTTCACTTTTTTAACTTTTTTGTATTTTCATTTACATTTACGTAAATTAGTATAAATCTAAGTTTTCATTTCATTTTTATTCATTCATTTTTTCATTAATTTGATTGTATTTTCCTTCAGTTGGATTGAAGTCATTAAGAGTGCTGTATAAGTTATTGTATAAATATTGCATAAATCCTTTTGCTAAAATATATATATTTTATTTATTTTTAAAAAAATCATGTAAACCAGGGACATTTGCAGTTTTTTGTTTCCTTCAAACCAAAATGATCATTTTGAAGTTAATATAATTTTTATTTTAACGGTTCTTTCCTTCATTCTCCTTCATTATAGGACATTAATCTTATTAATCTTTAATTATTTTATTTTAATTTTCATTAATTCATTCAATTAGTTATATTTTTATATATTTGAATTTTCCTTCAGTTTGCCATTAATCCTAATGATTTTGAAGTTATTGTACAAATATTGTATAATTTTTTACTAAAGTATAGAGCAATATAAATACTTGAAGCTTCATTAGAGCCTTTGCATAATGAGACTTTATATAAATAACTTTATTTAAACAATAATTTCCATTCTATTAAGCTTTATTTTTTTATTTCTGTTACTGATTTAGTAATTTTAGTACTTTAACTTAAACACTTTTTTTTCAATTAGTTGCTATGGCAACATTTTAAATTTTCTGTTTTCCATCTAATTTTTATATTAATGATCAATCTGACCTGTTTGTGACTGAAGAAATCTATTATATTAGAATTCAGTCAGGTTTAAAGGCCCATTTAAGATGCTGAATAGTTGTTTCTTGTCAGTTTGCCAAAATCAAGTCGCTAATTAGTATTCAAGTGAGGAAACCAATTAATATTCAGTCTATGTTGGCTCTTTATGATTTCAGACTTGTGTTAGCCAGTCCAGTTATTACTATAACCTCATTACGGCCTGATGAAATCTCTGCGAAGGGTTATAACTTTTAGGCATTCGTTTCTGTTTGACTAACCTCTGGTTTTACCACGCTCCTCTAGCCATGAGAACCTCTCTGTGTCTGGGACTGTATTTGTGAATTATTGCTGATGAAGCTTAGGTTCTCATTCACAGGTCAGCTTGAGGTCACCCAGAGGTCAGAGGTCAAGCTCTCATCATACTCTGAGACGGGGCAGCAAAGGACAGCTGTGAGACAAATCAATCAACAGTGCAATAATAATACTACAGTAAAGGTCATTTGATCTGGTTATTAGGGAATTAAATGTATCTTTTCATGTTTCATGTGTCTCAGTTTATAACATGTTCTTTGTGATTGGGATTAGCTCTAACAAAAGCAATAAAGAAGTACTGTATGAACTATTATAATGAAACGTTCATGGTGCTTTTTGTCATTTTTGGAGCTCAACAGCACTGTTAAAATAAAGATCACAAGAAAATCATACAGGTTTGGAGAGGCAGAAAGTGACAAATATATGTTTCACTATATTCTTGCCTTATTATTTTAAGTAAAGCCGTGAATATGTTGCTGTGCAAGTTCATGTAGCAGGATTGAGAAACAAAATCTAATTAAAACTGGCATCCTTTCAATTCAGGCCACAGCACAGGAAGTTGAATTGGAAAGACAGGAAGAGGAATTAAAGATGTTCTGCACAATCATTCAACAGAGGAATTTCATTAGTTCAACATAACAGCTAAAATGTTCCAGAGCAGATGATTTCTTATGTGTTTTGTTCAAGGTTTTCATCTGGAAAACTCACTTTATGTTGTTCGGCTCCACTTAAAAGATTTAAAATAGACAATAAGAGCATTCTGGGAAATTATACCTTTTTCCATCGTGGTCTAACATGTAAGTAATGTTTAAAATTACCACAAACTTCATTATATACAAACATTATATTATACAATCCATAGTGAAAAATGCATAGTTATATGGATATGAATTTCATTCCATTTTATATATATATATACTTTTTTTTAAATGTAACTTGAATTGCATTTCTGCATCATGTCTGCTACCTCAATTTAAACTCTTTAAATGTCAAAAATTCATTCTCACATGAGTTTGGATTTGTTGTAGAGATGTGATTGAGCAGTAGATGGCGCTGTTATTCAATATTACAGAACCACAGCCACCTCTAGACTAGTTATGTTTTACCATAAAGTACCAACCTCTAACCCCTAATTAACTAAAATAACCATCCAATCCAATTAGTTTGCATTCATATGTATCCACTGACGGTGAACTGTAATCTCATGTCACTGTTCATTTGTACACAGTACAATTAACTCAGGATATTATTGCCAGTTATTGTGCATCTTCAAAGGGAAAGACATTGTGCCAAAAAGGTCATGCTCTGATGGTCTTTTGGATGGTGATCAGTTTTTATACTATCAAAAGGACAAGTGCTGATGATGTGTTGAACACTTTTGTCCTGAGCATTAATTAGACTGTCTGACCAGAAGCTACATGTAAACTATTAAGTAACATCAGCAGCCATTCTCAATCAGGCGGTTATTTTTGGTGACATAATGAAAGCAAAATTCTGTCATTTACTGCCTTTCCAAACCTGTATGATTTTCTTTCTAGCACTAATGTGAATTTTTGAAAAAAAAAAAAAATAATAATATATATATATTTAGACTGTATATATTAGTGCTGTCAAACAATTAATCGCGATTAATCGCATCCAAAATAAAAGTTTTTGTTTACATAATATATATATATATATATGTGTGTACGGTGTATATTTATTATGTATATATAAATACACACTCATACAGCATATATTTTGAAAATATTTACATGTATATATTTATATAATTTATATCATATATAAATATATTTAATATACAAATATAACATTTTTCTTAAATATATACATGCATGTGTGTGTATTTATATAAACATACACAGTACACACACATATATTATGTAAATAAAAACTTTTATTTTGGATGCGATTAATCGTTTGACAGCCCTAAAAAATATAATAAAATAAAATAAATAGCTGTCTGCATTGTGAAATTAATCTCTTGTTTACATCGTACGTACACTTTTATCACTTTGGATAAAAACGTCTGCCAAATAAATGTAACATGCATCTGCACTTGTTTATGTTGAGAAAATGTGCTAGAGTGCAGATTTCAGCTCTCTGGTGTTTCAGCGATGACTCATCTGAACGCCTCTGATTGGCCACTGTGTTCATAAGCTCAACAGAATCGTGTGTGATTGGCTATAATGCACAACGCTGTAAATAAAAAGAAATCTGATGCAATATGAGCAGATCTAAATTTAAAACCGTAATCACAACTTTTCATTTGACTTTATTCACAACAAATGTTATAGATTTAGTTTAAATGTGAAGTGGCATTCCATCTACGCTAATATTAGTCTGTTTCTTTCTTTTTCAGAGGTCACCGTGGCCACCAGATCCAGTCCGTATCCAGATCAGATGGTGGATCAGCACCTAGAGACGACCTCTACAGCCCTGAATGTCAGCGGAGACCAGGACACCTAGATGAGCCCCAGAGACTGATCCCCAGTGAGGACCCTGTCTCCTAGATGGCCATCGGGACAAGACCACAGGAACCAGATGAGTCCTCTGCACAATCTGACTTTGCTGCAGCTTCCAAAGGTTTTTTTTGGTTCCTTGCTCTGGCTTGCTTAGTTGGGGACACTGAATTTCCAGCGATATCATCGACTTGATTGCACAGATACTATTTAAACTGAACTGAGCTGGACGATGACATCACTGAATTCAATAATGAAATGCCTTTAACTGAAAATTGAGTGTTTACTATTTTCATATTTGATACTGTGAAGCTGCTTTGACAATCTGTACTGTTAAAAGCGCTATATAAATAAAGATTACTTGACTTGACATTGTGCACCTTCTATCTATCTATCTATCTATCTATCTATCTATCTATCTATCTATCTATCTATCTATCTATCTATCTATCTATCTATCTATCTATCTATCTATCTATCTATCTATCTATCTATCTATGTCTGTCTGTCTGTCTGTCTGTCTGTCTATCTATCTATATTAGTATTGGCTTTTTCAGCTTGTGGAAAAGTTGCTTATGGTGAGCTTTGGTTCATTATGTGACTGATTATGTGATATTTATCAGTGTCTCAGGTACAAAACAGATTTCAGAAATTCAGTAGGTTAGTTTATTAACATTTTTAATTTGAATTGTCAATTTAAGTTAAATCCGTAAACCCTAATAATGTTGCTACCGTATTTTTTTACAGTAAAATTCCAGCAACCACAGCTGCCAGTTTTTTTGTGTTTTTTTTACAGTACATTTATTTTTTTACAGTGTAGTCTTTGCATCTGTTTGTTTGATGTTAGAATCAGGTCGGCTCTGTTGGAATAGAATTGGCTAGATGGCGCTGTCACAAAAATATAGTGTCCTAGAGCTGCGGTCCTAGAACTGAGGTCCTGAGACTGGAACATACTGCGCGCTGCTGGTTAAACGGGCTTTCACCTCAGGCAGGCAGTCAGTGAGTCTCAGGCAGCTTCAGCTTCAGCTTCAGGACTGGACATGGGTCGGCAGGGGCAGAGATGGCCAGTGTGGATCTTATTATTGGGATTGTCAGTGTGTGTCAGCGGGATAACACGACAAGAACTTTTTCCATTCGGGAGAAGCGCAGGAGACCAGGCTCTTCATGAAGGCAACGACGAAACTCAGCAGATCACGCTGAAGAAGCCCCTAACATTTTACGATGGACAGTTCGACAAGATTTACGTGAGTGTTTGAGCTATGAATGATAGAGGCTACAGTGTTGCCGAGTTACTAGTTACATGTAACGGAATTACGGAACTGAATTACAAAATAAATGTAACAAATCTGTTACAGTTACTGAGAAAAAAACGTGGAATTAAATTACTGTTACCTCTGAATATTTTCACACACATACAGATTTGATGGATTTCTTTCCCAGATTGCAGTGACTGCTCTAAAATATGAGACACCAAAGTTTAGGACACAAGCTTAATCGATAGGTGTTTTATTTTCTATTTGGGTTTATGTATATGCTTTATTTTTTAAGATTAGCAGTTTTATGCCAGTGTTTCCTCTCATAGCTATGCAAATATTTGATTTCAAAAACAGAATCATGGTTATTAAACTATTTCTTGTTATGGTTTTAAATCTGTATTTACCTCAGAATGATCTCAAAGTAAAAACAGGTGCTACAGTCTGATGTTGTGCTGGCTGTGCTTTAAAATGAAATGATTTTAGTCCTAATTCAAGGGAAGAAGGATTCTGAAAGTCTGGCAGTAATCAGTGTTGAGTTCTACTGTAAGGTTAACCCCTCCTGCTTTAAATGTTTCAAAATGACTAACAGTTGAAAACATTTGTTAGAAATTTAGAAAAGTAATCAAATGTAATCCGTTACATTACTTTAAAGAAAGTAATTGAAATAGTTACACTACTACTTATTACATTTTAAATAGGGTAACTTGTCATTTGTAACCTATTACATTTACAAAGTAACACTGATGATATACAATCCTGCGATACATTCACTTCCATAATAATATGATGACTTTAGCACAACATACTTTAATATAAACAATGTTAAAAAATAATTCATGCACTGGTGTTTATCCCACTTCAAGGGCATGTCCAGAATAGCATGCGATTTTAAAATATTTTTAAGTATAATCTATATCTATCTATTAAATAGGATTCACAGCTGAAATTCCCAACACCTGCCCAATGCCAACCTTTCTAAAACAAAATGATTCTCTGTCAGTGAGTGTTTTCTGCAGTAAACAGAAATAAAAGATGAATAATATTCGTAATGCAAACGCTTTGCGGTTTGTTTTTGCAATGTTTTCTCGCCCATCTGATTGGCTGTTGACAGACAAAACAGCTCATTATACTGTCTTACAATAGAAATGCTGTGATTCAGTGCTAATTGAGTAACAGATTGCTTGAAGAGGTTTTGAAACAGCATCTTTGAAAACTTCAGAGAGTTGGTTTATTGTCAAATAAACTCATGATGAGCTGGTTATAGCAGAATGATTAAATACAGTATATGCCGTGTAATGTTTTGGCATTTTATGCAAAACATTGTTTTCGATATCATATGATGGATATCAATATATATGAATCCGTTTGATTTTATTGTTTACAATATAGTCTTTAAATGTGAACAGAACTTGATTTTATTCATAGAGAAGTGAGTGATTAATTGATTGTTCTGATGAATCATTAACGATCAGAGCAGGAATGTTTATCACAGAGGTAAATGGTGTCAGTTTTGCTTTCATGTTGACTTTGAGTGAGTCGTGTAGTGAAATACTCCAGACACATTCCTGCTTAAGTGCGTATTGATTGGGTGAATCAGATCCTGGGCTGTTCAGATGATTTAACCTTCCTGTTGTTTTGAAATACAGTACTATTTTTGTACTATTTTGGTTTCCATGCAAAAAAACTCCCACCAAATTGTCTAAAGTTTTGTTACAGAAAGCCTGTAGCTATTATTACTGAATATGTGAGACATTTAATAATTCCCCTATTATTGTGTTATTATTGTGTTTCTATTTTGTTAGGGGCCAATTTGATGCACATATTTATATTTTCAAAATTAGCTGCACCAACACTGTATATATATATATATATGTGAGATTTATACATCATCTGAAAGCTGAATAAATAAGCTTTCCATTGATGTATGGTTTGTTAGGACAATATTTGGCCGAGATACAACTATTTGAAAATCTATATATGTGTGTGTGTGTATATATATATGTGTGTGTGTATATAAATATATATATATATATATATATATATATATATATATATATATATATATACTGTATGTGTGTGTGTGTGTGTGTGTATGTATATATATATATATATATATATATATATATATATATATATATATATATACTGTATGTGTGTGTGTATATATGTGTGTACATATATAGTATATATAATATAAGGGTGACATGGGTTTCTCACACTTATTTTCAGTGCTGAAACAGTCTAATGATTTAGATCCAAAAAAGCTAACAATGGAAAAAACAACATTTAGGCTGTGAAACTAGATGAAGAAAGTAATTTTCCAGTGGATGTTTCAGAAAACAAGTCTTAGTTTTGAGTAAACTTTGAGTCTTATATTTCTCATGTGTTTCATATTTTAGTGTTTGACAAGTTACTATAAAGGTTTTCTGTTTTTTTTTTCTTTTTACCTGATTCTTCAGTATTTATAAAAAATGTTGGTTTTTGGCAAATTGCATGGACACCGATGGGGGTCAATTTGAGGTCGTAATTTCTGTACGGCCTTTCTAAAAATATCTGTATAAACCTTGCATGCATGAGAAAAAGTCACCAAATTTTAAGAAGAAATTTATAGTTTAATCAGTTAATCATTCATGGGTCAGATTGACCCAGACACAACAGGCAAATGTGTTCGTAGGACATCTACATCCCAGTGTAGGATTGTCGTGTAGGACTCGACTAACAAAAACATTCATAATTACAATCCCTTGAATACTTCCTTTCCCACAGGTCTACTTTGCCAATTTCCTTTTTCAAGCTGTTGTGGTATTTTAGCAGAATTCATGGCTGTATCTTGATGTTTTGTTGTTGTTTTGTAAAGCTGAAATAACTCCAGCGTTTGAGAGCAGACTGAATGAAACTGTCCTTCATCAGGATTTATAGGGTCTCCCGCTGAATACAAAGTGCGTGTGTTGTAGCATTTGAAAAACATCTGGAAATGTAGTCTAAGCGTGCACATCTGTTTTAGTGAGGTGTTGAACAGTCTTTGTACAAACGATCAACAATATGGATGACATTCCTTATTTAACCGCTAACATTTCCTCATTCATTCTTCACTAAACTGTTTTCATGTTAAAAGTCCTATTTTTGTAGCCGTTCCGTTTTAATAATCTGCTATGGTACTTGTTTTAATGTACAAAGATGACTGTTATTAAACCATATGTAGATTTATTTCCAGAGGAGTTTTGATGCTGTCTATATGCCCGAATATGTGAAAATCCGAAGTATTTACATCTATGCGTTTAGCAGGCACTTTATCCAAAGCAACTTACAGCATGTGACCATATATTGACGTACACAGTATTTATGAAACAATAGGTGAACAATACCAGGATGAGCCACCCGGAAACCTCTTTGAAAACAATCAGTAGAAACGACAGAAACGACACTCCTCAGCCATAATCCAGGATCAGTGAATCAGGTCCAGTACAAGACCAGCATCACAAGATCAGGCCTTTGAGTTTGTCTGATTTCATTTTGGCTGTGCTAAATAGACTGTAGTTATTGCTCATTCTGCTGTAGGGAGAGTTTTCCAGGACACCATGCATGGAGACTTTGTTGCTTTGTCCTCTTTATTATCTTATTATGTCTAGAAAATAAGTCACAATCATCAGTTGAAAATGTTTTGATGCCTTTTGTATTGCATTGTGATTTCAGAGTTTTGACCAGTATTGTTTTAGTTTTTAAGGTAGTTTCTAGGATTTTACACTTGTGTGTGTACATATGTGGGTGTTTGGCAATGGACTTTATTCCCTAAACCATCACAAACTCTGTTTTTACTCTGTTTTTATAAAGGTTTCAGTAAGATTGGGAACTAATGTAGCCTTTTTCTTCACACATGAATGTGCATTTATTTTTTTATTGAATTTGATTTGTTTATTTTATTTAATTATTATCTTTTTTATTTGGAATATAAAGAGATAATAAACAAGTGGGGAAAAAATCCAGTGTCATTTTAGTCATTTCAACATTATATAATTAATATAATAATTTTTATTAATATTTTTTTATTTTTTGTTAAAGTTTTATTCATTTTGCTGAGTGTTTTTGTCATTTTTATTACTAGTTTTATATCTATTTATATTTATATGTTTGTATAGTTATTTATTTTAGTCAATTAATTGCTTTATTATGACTATGCTACCTAACAACAGGTCCAGTTGACTGATTCAAATGATGACTTCTTCAAAACTGATTTATCAGAGAGATCTTCCGTCTCTCACATTTAGATCAACACCAATGGCTTTGTTGCTCTGGAGAAGCCAGCAGGAGAATCCCAGTATCTGGGCAACATGCCGGCCGGTTTTGGGATGATCGCCGCTCTGCAGGGCGACCTGGACACCAGCGACGGAGTAGGAAAGGTGTTCTTCCGCCAGGACTCCAGTCCAGCTCTTCTACAGCAGGCGGCCGAGCACATCAACAGAGCCTTCCCTGAGGATGACGTGGTGACCCCCATCAGTGCTGTGGTGGTCACATGGGTGGATGTGGCGTCTCATCAGACTGAGAGCAGAGGAGACGGACTGGAGCCCACCGAAAGAGTAAGGTTCAGTTTACTTGTTTGCCGTTCACACATACAGCCATTTTTAGCATGCATTTTTCATGGATGTATCGTTGGTCTTTTCTGCTGCTGGTTGCCTTGCTTTATTGGTAATGCAAATCTGTGAAAATCAAGCATCTGCGTTCTGGACCTAAGAACAATGCATTACAATTATTAATGCATGCATCCAACTCACTTGTACTGCAAAATTCATATTCCTAATAAGTATTTTTGTGTTATTTTCCAGTTAAAATATTTATAAATTCTAAGGACAAGTTTAATTAGCTTTAACATGTTTACAGAATAATTAAAGTATAATTGCATAAGATTTTAAGGCTTCATATAGGTTGTATTTTGAATATATTAATAGAATGTATTTTGCTCTGCTAGACTTTTTTACTTTTTTAAGTATAAAATTTAGTTAAAAACAAGTGAATTTATTAATATTTGGAATTAATCTTTTATATTGTTTTCATTTTAATTTTAGTTAAAGTTTTATAGTTTAATTTTAGTCATTATATCTGAATCGCTTTATTCATATTATTTCAGTTTTAATTTTGGTAATTTTAATATTTTAACTTGAACTACACAACAATGAGAAATGTTGGCAACTAACTGAAATAAGTTTTTCAATAAAATCACAGACTTTTATTGAAGGTGAATGGCTTCCAATGGCTTTGTCATTGCAGATTGCTGTATGTGTGAATTATAAGAGTAATGGATTTAACTGATCGTGTACAAATACACTTAAAGAGTTAATAAATCATGTTCTTTATGCTTATAGCGAAATACATTTCAACTGGTGATCGCTTCTCTGGAGACGATGTCCTTTGCGATTCTTCTCTACCCGAGAGAAGCCATGCAGTTCCAGAGCACCAGCAGCTACACGATGCACGCCGGCTTCAGTAAAGGACAGGAGACTTACTTAGTGCTTTATAAGAAGCAAGGACCGTACTATCGCATCACAGACGACACCGAGGCATCTGTCAAGAACTTAGCTGAGTACGTTTGGTTGCTGTTAGTGCTGGAGTTCACCTAAATATAACTACAGAGGCGGACAGTAGTGAAGTACTCTGCTTTAAAAGTACTTTTCAAGTGTTTTTCTTCAGAAAACTTTACTTCACAACATTCCAAAGCATAATATTGAACTTTTCACTACTGTCCACCTCTGTTAAATATTGTGATCATGTACTCACCCTAATGATGCTCCAAATCTCTTAGAAGAAGAAGCTTCATGCAGGTCTTTTCTATACAATTATATCATGACCCAAACACCAGAATGCTACTTAAACTAATCAAAGAAGCACACAATAGCTTTATGGAGAATGAGATTTGAGAGCTACAATAGAGGAGAAATTCAGTGACTGTTCCTCAGTCGAATGAAGTGCAAAAAAATATTTTCTTCATCTGGATTTTTGTCTTGAAAAATGTACTTGAGAAGCAAAATACTTAAGATATTAATTATTGTTTATTGAAAAAAAGTATAAAAATTGAGTTAAAAAAACAAATACACAAACACTTTTATTTTTCTGACCCCATTGACAGATATTTTTCTTGTTTTAAACATAAACTTAATAAATTAATTAATTTTGATACTTTTTTTTAGCAAACAAAGCTTGACATCTTAAGTATTTTTGCTTAACAATTAAATCTTGTTTTGATTGATTTAGGAATGTTTATATCAAATAATCAAGCATATTCATTTTGAATTAATTTTTTTTAACAGCTTTGAGCTAAACTATTTTATTGAGATCGGCAAAAAAATATTTTCTAAAACAATTATCAAAATTTTGTGAATTTATGCTTAGAACAAGAAGAAATATGTCCATTCGGCCAAAAACATAAACCTAATTTTAAAAAGTTTATTTTTAATGCCCCATTGACAGACATTTTTTTTTCTTGTTTTATGCATAAAGTTTTCATAATTTATAAATTTTTCACAAAAGAAAACTAAATATCTATTTTTGCTTAACAAGTAAATGTATTTAAGCATGCTTTTGTTGATTTATGTCTATATCTGTTTATATCCAATATGTAAAGTAATTTTTTCTTAATGAAACGTGTCTTGATTTAATCATTTTTAGAAATTTATAATGAAAGACAAAACATTACGTTTCGGTTTGGCCTACTTTTATCTTGCAGTCTTAGGCCGCATTTACACTGCATGGTTCAAGTGACCCAATTCCACTTTTTTTCCTCCCATATGCCACAGATCGGATATGGCCCATGACCGTGTAAGCAGGAAAAAGTCTCATGAATTCCGATATTCTCCGATCAGTTTCAGGCCTCATTCATATGTGGAAATAAATCAGATATGAATCGGATACGTGCATTTGCGCCTGCCGTGTAAGCGGACAAATCAGATATTCCACCGTAAATGCAACTCCTACGTCATTGAGTTTTTTTTAAACATTTTGCGGTACAGTCATGTACCAAATGAAACATCTCTAGTTGAGTAGCAGAGTATTAATTTAGTTAGTTTGTGTTAAATAAAAGGCGATCTGATGCTGAAATGTGTTGCTTTTGAAATCATGCTGAGTGCTGGTTGCGCTTCAGTCCCCTTCGTTCCATTGAAACCACAAAATTATATACAATCACTGATGAACGCATTTGGTTTTAATTACTAAAAATACACAGATGATGACATTCTTAACAATATCTATCACCTGAGTATTATTCCACTTTCAGCGGAGCTGCGTACATCACTGTCCTGAACAATTTGTACTAGGATATATAATTATTTTGATGTATAGATGTAACTATTGTATTAAAAACGCTTCTATATTAATTCCATGTCAATAAATTAAACTCAATGTACTATTCAAATTGATTTGTGATGTCATATGCTATTTTTGGCTTGTTTAATCAAAAGTGCAGTGTAAGATGCACACAGATACTGGTCAACATCGTCCAAAAAATCGGATATAGTCACAAAATCATAATTGATCATCAAGACCTGCAGTGTAAATGCAGCCTTATCGCATTTAGTCTTACGGTACTTTTTGTCGTTTTTGGAGCTTGACAGATGCAGTCACTATGAATTGTAAAGAAAAAGATCTTTGTGAAGATAGTTAAAAATTTCTCTATTTATGATCCATTGGAGCAACTGGATTTTTATTTTCAGGTGAACTAATATTGTTTTGGTGGCATGTCCACTATTTAGCAGTGTAAGTGTACTTTGATCATGTTCTCCCATGATGCTGTTGGATGTGTTTTCCAGGCTCACTAACTCCGGAAAGCGTGGCGTGTGGGTGTATGAAATAGGAACGTTCCCTCACTTCACAGATGTCGCTCCTGGAGAAGTGCTAGATTTACCTTTGGATTCCCACCAATATCAGACCACAAGAAACCACAACCATCAACACCCGGTGTATCCTGACGTCCAGCAGGAGAACCTGGATGGAGTTTATGATCGTCCAGAACATCCTCCACCCATCCAGGTGCAGACGGTTCAGTACAGACCTGAACGACCGGCGGTCGTGGAAATCGAAAATGAAGACAACATCGAGGTTGACGGTCAGCATGAATGGTTTATTTGCTAGAACAATCAACAACTTTGCACTTTTCTTGAGTCGAAATTATCTCTTTTATTTGTCTTCTTTTTTTTGCATACAGTATTTACCTACAACTCTGGTGAATGTGACGGACAGAAATGCTCCAAATTTGGCGAATGCAGGAATTATCGGAGCGGACGATGCTGCCAGTGTAAACCTGGATACTACGGCAGTGGGGTTCAGTGTGTACCTGATGGTAATGCCTCTATAATGTTATTGGGTTAACTTCTGTTATAGAAATATTTTCTCATGGTGGGTTATGATCTCTGACAGCAGAGAAAAAGAAGAAATAAGAAAAAGTAATTAATAAAATTTAGCAACATATTCACTGGTTTGTGCTTTTCCGATGTCCCAGAATGGTTACATGACTAAAAAAAGTGCTTTATTGTTAGTATTTATGATTTAGAAAGTATATATATATATATATATATATATATATATATATGTATGTATGTACAATATTTACCACAAATAATCAAGTATATTTTGTACAGCAAAAAAGACTAGTAGACTTCAATTGTTATTTTTTATAATTTAAAACATATTTATTTATTTTAAAAATTACAGTTTTGTGATTTTGCTTTTTTAAATCACTTGTTTGTATTAAACCTTTTTAATAAACCAAATATTTACAATTATGAAAAATATTTACATATTAATATACATTTTCAAGTTAAATTAATTAGTAGCTTCTCATCAACTCCCAAACCCTATAATTTTATCCAAATGTGACCCTGGACCACAAAACCAGTCATAAGGGTCAATTTTTTAAAATTGAGATGTATACATCATCTGAAAGCTGAATAAATAATCTTTCCACTGATGTACGGTTTGTTAGGATAGGACAATATTTGGCTGAGATACAACTATTTGAAAATCTGGAATCTGAGGGTGCAAAAAAATCTAAATATTGAGAAAATCACCTTTAAAGTTGTTCAAATGGAGTTCTAAGCAATGCATATTACTAATCAAAATTTTAATTTTGATATATCTACAGTAGGAAATTTGTTGGAACATGATCTTTAATTAATGTCGTTGATTTTTGGCATACAAATCAATAATTTGGACCCATACAATGTATTTTTGGCTATTGCTACAAATATATCTCAGCGACTTAAGACTGCTTTTGTGCTCCAAGGTCACATATTAAAATAAACAATATTTCACTGATAATTTGTTGATGACATCAAAGACTGTGTCTCAGTTGTATTGTGGGACAAACAAATTAAGTGTTATTTAAATACAAAATAACTAAAATGAATACGTTTCATGTTGAGCTGGTTAACACACATCTGCTGTTGTCAAAAATTCTTACTTTTCATCTTCAGCCTGTCTTACCTTAATCATCATTGTCTTATTGAGACAATGATGGACTTTGTGACCGTTACATCATCAATGCACTTGGTGATGTAGGCAGTGACAGTCTCTGAGACAATGATGGACTTTGTGACCATTACATCATCAATGCACTTGGTGATGTAGGCAGTAACAGTCTCTGAGACAATGATGGACTTTGTGACCGTTACATCATCAATGCACTTGGTGATGTAGGCAGTGACAGTCTCTGAGTACTCTTGGAGGTCTGTAGTGTTGTTGTGTGTTGCAGCCTGTTTAAACATATTCCAGTCAGTGGTGTCAAAACAGTCTTGAAGTGCCTCTGACGACCCTTCCGGCCACACTTGAATCTGTTTGTGTATTGGTTTGATGACTTTAACGAGCGGTCTGTATGCAGGCATTAGCATGACAGTGATGTGGTCTGAGGCTCCGAGGTGGGGGAGGGGGAGGGCCTTGTAAGCTCCTCTCTGGGTGGTGTAAACAAAGTCCAGAGTATTTTTTCCTCTTGTTGGAAAGTCTATGTGTTGATGTATTTTTGGGAACACACTCTTTAAGTCTGCGTGGTTGAAATCCCCAGCCAAGATGAGAAAAGCATCTGGGTGGGCTGTCTGCTGCTCACTGGTGTGCTGGTACAGATCATTTAGTGCCTCACTCCTGATGTTGTTGTTGGAGCTGGGAGGGATGTATACAGCAACGAGCAGTATGGCTGAATATTCCCTCGGTAGATAGAACGGCCGGCACTTAATAATCATAAACTCCACCAGGGGTGAGCAGTGTTTGCAGACCACAACAGCGTCGCGGCACCATGCATCATTGATGTAAACACAAAGCCCGCCGCCGCGGATCTTACCTCCCTCGACGAGAGCTCTGTCAGCTCGATAGCATGTTAGCTGGTCGAGCTGTATGGCGCAGTCCGGTACGCTGTTGTTAAGCCATGTTTCCGTAAACACAAAAACACAACAGTCTCTTACAGTCCTCTGAGTAGAGCGAAGTAGTCGGATGTAGTCCAGTTTATTGTCCAAAGAGCGTACGTTCGCCAGTACGATGGTGGGGATAGCTGGCTTGTGTGGCTTGGCCGCTAGCCTAGCTCGGATACCTCCGCGCTTACCCCTCTTCTGCTTCCTCTGACGCCGCTTGTAGCGCCTCCGCTGTGGGCGAGGTGCAGTAGTGGGGGTCGGTGATGGAGTAGGCTTTCGGAGCAGTCCGAGGTCCCGCAGCTCTTCGGCGTGTGCTGAGTTTAACTCTAAAAATGTGATTCTGCCGACATCGAGCAGAAACATTGCAAATTACAAGACAAAAAACACGAAAACACCGTTCTGTCGGGAGAGAGAGAAGCCGCTGCGTCTGTGCGCGCCGCCATTTTGTTCACATCAGAGAGGCCAAGAGACAGTACTCCAGAAGGATAGCCCATCGTTTCAGCGACAGCAGAGACACTCTGAGCCTGTGGCAGGGGATACAGACCATCACGGACTACAAGCCCCCACCACAGACCTGTGACAGCACCATCCCCCTGCTGAACGAGTTGAATACCTTCTTTGCTCGCTTTGAGGCACAAAACAGCACCACTGCACAGAAGACTCCACCTCCTCCCAGTGACCAGGTGATGACGCTGTCCCCGGACAGTGTGAGGAGATCCCTCAGCAGGATCAACGCACGCAAAGCTCCGGGTCCTGACAACATTCCTGGGCGTGTACTGAGAGACTGTGCAGTGGAACTCACTGATGTCTTCACAGACATCTTCAACATCTGGGTGGTGATGGCGCAGTGGATAAGACACATGCCGTTGGTGTGAGAGACCCGGGTTCGAATCCACTGTGAGACACCAATGTGTCCCTGAGCAAGACACTTAACCCCCTAGTTGCTCCAGAGGCGTGCGACCTCTGACATATATAGCAATTGTAAGTCGCTTTGGATAAAAGCGTCAGCTAAATGAATAAATGTAAAATGTAAATCTCGCTAAATAAGACCGTTGTCCCCACATGCTTCAAAGCTACCACCATCATTCCAGTCCCGAAGAAGTCATCTCCATCCTGTTTCAATGACTACTGTCCAATAGCACTCACTCCTATTCTCATGAAGTGCTTCGAACGGCTAGTCATGCACCACATCAAGTCTGTCCTCCCCTGGACCCCTTCCAGTTTGCATATAGGTCCAACCGCTTAACCGATGATGCCATCGCCACTGCCCTCCACCCAGCCCTCACACATCTGGACAAAAAAGACTCCTATGTCAAGATGCTGTTCATAGACTTCAGTTCAGCATTCAACACAATCATCCCTCAACAGCTCACTCACAAACTGGTCCAGCTGGGGCTCAACACCTCTCTGTGCAACTGGCTGTTGGACTTCCTGACCGGGAGACCTCAAGCAGTATGGGTTGGCAGTAACACATCCAGCACCATCACACTGAACACTGGGGCCCCCCAAGGATCTGTGCTGAGCCCCCTCCTCTTCACTCTGCTGACCCACGACTGCACACCGTACACAACTCCAACCTGTTCATTAAGTTTGCGGATGACACAACTGTGGTGGGTCTCATTAGCAACAGAGATGAGACAAACTACAGGAGCGAGGTGAGCTGCCTGGCCGGGTGGTGCAGTGACAACAATCTCTCTCTGAATGTGGAGAAGACGAAGGAAATTGTTGTTGACTTCAGGAGAGTACACACTCTGCATGCCCCTCTGACCATCAACGGTGCGACTGTGGAGAGAGTGAGCAGTACCAAGTTCCTGGGTGTGCACATCACAGAGGACCTCTCCTGGACTAAAAACACTGTAGCACTGGCCAAGAAAGCACAGCAGCGTCTCTACTTCCTCCGCAAACTCAGAAGAGCCAGAGCCCCGGCCCCCATCATGTGCACCTTCTACAGAGGCACCATCGAGAGCATCCTAACCAGCTGCATCACTGTGTGGTATGGCGCTTGCAACGCATCCTGCCGCAAGTCACTTCAGCGCATAGTGAGAGCAGCTGAGAAGATCGTTGGTGTCTCTCTCCCCTCCCTCCAGGACATTTACAGCACCCGTCTCACCCGCAAAGCCCTCCGCATTGCAGGTGATCCCACCCACCCGACACACAGCTTCTTCAGTCTGCTGCCATCAGGGAGGAGACTGCGGAGTCTCCAGGCAAGGACCAGCAGACTGAAGGACAGCTTCATACATCAGGCTGTCAGGAAGCTGAACTCCCTCCCGTCCTTGCTCCCCCTCCCCTCTTTTACCCCATGCAACACTGAACTCTGACACTATGAGCCCCCCCCTCACCAACTTAAAAACTGTGACCAGCACCTGTCACTTGTGCAACATTGGACTGATCACTACCTCATCCAGCATTGACTGCAAACTACCTCTTCGGATAGTCTGATATAAGGACTGTTCTCCCTACTGACAAGCTCTTCTTGCACTACACATATATCTGCACAGTTTTGTTTTATTTAACTGATTTGCACTCTATCTATTCTGCCATGTGCCTTATCCCACTTTATCTCTTTTTTTTATTTTTCTACAATGTCCTCAGATTGAGAAGCTCTTCTTGCACTACAAATATATCTGCACAGTTTTGTTTTTATTTAACTGGTTTGCACTCTATCTATTCTGCCATGTGCCTTATGCCACTTTATCTATTTCTTTATTTTTCTTCAATGTCCTCATTTGTATAGCTGTATAGTTGTATGTACATATGTTTAAACTGTATTATCTGTATTTGAACGTGTTTAATGTTAACTGTATGCACCAAGGGTCTGAGAGTAACGCAATTTCAATTCTCTGTATGTATGCGCCGTACATGTGGAAGAATTGACAATAAAGCTGACTTGACTTGACTTGTTTAGTCTAGGCCGTTTAATAGATTTAATGTTTGAGGTCTGTTAAATGAAATTTTTGTTACTTTCATACAATAGACAGTTTTTGTACTGTGTTGGGTTCAGTGTAAAATCTGAATCCTGAGAAAAGCTACAGTCATAATGATGCCTGATGATCTTTGACAGGTATTCCTCAGAGGATGAACGGTAAAGTGAGCGGCAGGGTGTCTGTGGGAAACTCACCGGTGCCTGTGGATTTTGTCAGTAACGATCTCCACTCGTATGTGGTGGTGAATGACGGCAGAGCATATGTGGCCATCAGCGCCATTCCCCAAATCGTCGGCTTCTCTCTGCAGCCGCTGTCGTTCGTCGGAGGAATCATCGGCTGGGCCTTTGCACTTCAGCAGCCGGGCTTCAAGAATGGCTTCAGCATCATTGGTGAGATTCTCCGAGAATTAATATAACTAGAAGTGCTCGATAAGGGATCCATCTGACTTCACATTTTTAACTGTTATATCAAACACATCTTATTTAGCTCAGGGTTATTATAGTTTACTAAAACTGAAAATGAAAATAAACCATAAAAATCATCCAAAACATTACTTGAAACAAAATAAATGTTAACTGAAACATTCAACTGAAAAATGAAATATAAAAAGGTTATTTCAGCTTATTGACAAGGCAATATTTTACATTTTAACCAGATTTACTTGATGTACTAAAATAATTAAAACAAAAATTCTATAAAAATGAATAAAAACTATATACCGTAGACATATAAAAGTAACAAACAATATTAAAAAAGGCAAAAACACGCAACAAAATTACTAAAACTTCAATGCAAATAAAAATATAAAAGTAAAAAGAAATACTGATCCTCAAAAATGTAAATATTAATAAAAACTATAATAGTGTCTCAGTTATACTAAAACAACACTGATAAATAAAAACAAAATTAAACTAAGTAAATATATTTAAAAATGTATTAAAATAAAAAATACAATCAATCAATAAATAATACATCTAACAGTACCATGCTATATTGAGTTGAATCCAAATATTTTACATGTATTTATTATATAATAAATTTTTTAGAATATAAATGGGTTCTTAAAAATATATAGCTGCATATATATTTTAGGATTGTCTGTCCCTGCCTGGTATCTAAAAAAATTAAAAACCCCTGACTTAGATAGCTAGATGTCTTTCCTCATAGTTCAGTGTTTCCTAAATCTTTATCTTTCAGTCTTATTTTCTATTATGACATATGCAGATGAAATAATTCACTAGTAGGTGTAGGAGTACTAGTAATACTTCCCTTTTTAATTTCATTATAAAACATGCATGAAATGTTCAGAGCAGTTGGATGCAGAAGAAACTTGTAATGAAAGAGTGTTAGATGTATAGGAAGCTGCATACTGCATCTTACAGCATACAGTAAGCTGTAAGATGCAGTGTGAGTCAAGAGCAGAAGAGCCAGAATACAGCAAATATTTCTTGTGACAAACAATCCTTTTAAAATCAATGTATTTTCAGCAAACTCTCTGTTTTGACACATCAGTTTGAGATGTTTGCTGTGCGGTTTGATGGAAATCCAGCCTCACACTCCCTCTTTGACCTCTCTGTCAGGCGGAGAGTTCAGACGTCAGGTCGACGTGACCTTCCAGCCAGGCGGGGAAAGGTTGACCATCTCTCAGGAGTTCAAAGGCATTGATGAGCACGACCACCTGATGGTTGACACCAGACTTGAAGGAAAGATTCCTGAGGTTCCTCAGGGAGCCACAGTTCAGATTGAACCCTACACAGAGATCTACCAGTACAGCACCAACTGTGAGTCAAACAGTCATGACTGCATGTGTATGCATAAAACAATAATGAGTATGCATAATAATACAATAATTTATGCAACAATAAAACACGAATGAGTAGGTATAAGTGTACATGATAAAATATCCATGAGTATGCATGCTAAAACTTGCATGAGTATGCATGCTAAAACGTGCATGAGTATGCATGATAAAACGTGCATGAGTATGCATGCTAAAACTTGCATGAGTATGCATGATAAAACGTGCATGAGTATGCATGATAAAACGTGCATGAGTATGCATGATAAAACGTGCATGAGTATGCATGATAAAACGTGCATGAGTATGCATGATAAAACTTGCATGAGTATGCATGCTAAAACTTGCATGAGTATGCATGCTAAAACTTGCATGAGTATGCATGCTAAAACTTGCATGAGTATGCATGATAAAACTTGCATGAGTATGCATGATAAAACGTGCATGAGTATGCATGATAAAACATGTGGATGTATGTTTTATCATGCAGGATGTATATGTAGGATTAAACATGCATGAGGATGCATTATAAAACATGCATGATTATGGATGATAAAACATGCATGAGTATGCATGATAAATCATTCATAAGTACGGATGACAAAACATGCGTGAGTATGCATAAGTGTGGATGATAAAACATGCATGAGTATGCAGTAAGTATGCATGATGAGAAGTATCTCCATTAGCAATATGTCATGCTTTGTGTTTAAGTCCTATTATGAAACCTATTGACTCGTGTGACTCTTCTGTCAGTGATCACCACTTCATCCACACGGGAGTATGTGATCAATCTGCAGGACCGTTCGACCCAAAGCAGAAGCTACAATTTCAGAGAGACCATCACGTTTCAGGGCTGCCAGCATGATGAAGTCATCAGAGCCGTGCCGTCAACACAGATGCTCAGTGTTGACCAGGTGTTCGTCATGTATGATAGGGGCGAACAGCTCTTGCGTTACGCCATGAGTAACAAGATTGGAGACGTCAATGGTGAGGCCAGATCTCAGAAAATATTTAGCCTAGGGCTGCATGATGAATAGTATTTTAATCATGACCAAGATTTCTGCTTCTCTTAATTAAGCATAATTTTATTTATTTATACTGGAAATGTTTCAATTGACAATTACATTATCTTGCATTGGTAAAAAGCCTCCACAAGCTTTCATGCTTGCAGTTGCCAGATGTTAAAACCAAGAGTTTAAATCCCCCAATTAGAGCTTTTCTCTTAAATTGATTCATTTTTCAATTGCAAGATATAAACAGAATTGTGAGAAAAACATCAGAATTGTGAGATTGAAACTCTCAATTATGAGATATAAACTCAGGATTGCAAGATATAAAGTCAGAATTGAATTTTGTTTTTCCTTTGAATGTTATGATCTTCTGAGGAAGTAACAGTTGATTGTTATACCACATCCGCAGGTGGACAAACGGAAGAAAACGCCTGCTTCACTGGCAGACACGGCTGTGACACTAATGCCGTCTGCAGACCCGGACAAGGAAACCAGTTCACGTGCGAATGTGCCACAGGCTTCACTGGAGACGGACGCGCCTGCTATGGTACCATCACAGATTTTGCGTAATTAAATCAATCCTCAGTCCATCATTTTAATTAAAACAGTTTCCTGTTTCATTTCCCTGGGCCACTAATCTGCTTCCTTCTGAAGGGAAATCGAGTTTTTGTCCATGAAAGTACTGCTTGGCTTCCTAAGGGGGCAGTTTCCAAAGCAGTCTTCTAATCAGATGTCAAAATTGCCTGAACATTCCCAAAGACCTCTACGGATGTGACCCATCCCTGGCTGCTTAAAGGAAATTACTCAAAAATAGGACAGATGTTATCTTAAAAAGCAGTAATTAGGAGAAACGACTGTATCATTGTTAGTAATTCATGGGAATGTGACTGAGGAAGTCTTGCATTAGTCTAAAAAAGCTTGCGTAAATCCTCAGGATCGGTCTGCTTCTCTTTTCTCATCAGACATCGATGAATGCAGGGAGACTCCTCAGATCTGTGGGCCGAACGCCATCTGCAATAACCAGCCGGGAACGTTTCGCTGTGAGTGTCGGGACGGTTTCCAGTTCGCCAGTGATGGACGGACGTGTGTTGGTACGTCAGCGTCTCATGAGTCACTACGTGTCTGGTTGTATTCGTCACCGTTATTTGATGACAAAATCCTCCTGCTATTTAGATTTTAAAATTAAAAGCAGCTGATTTGCATCATAAAATGTCCACAGTGTTAACTATTATGCCATTTTTAAGGTTGCTAATATTGTTTTATAAGTCTCCTAAAACAGGTTAACATGCATCCAAGGTCAAAAAACACTTTAATTTTCTCCAAAAATAGCTTTAATTTTACCTCATTTCTAAATGATTCCTAAACGACTCGTGCGAAGCAGTTTGAAGAATCAGTCTCTCTAAACCCCTCCCTCCTGTGAGCCCTCGCTGCTGTGATTGGTCAGATGGCGCAGTCCTTTGTGATTGGTCTACCGCGTACAGCACGAATGACAGCCCAGGGGCAGACATTATGCAAATGTGTTACTTTGTGACATACAGCCGTAACAGAATATTCGAATTCCTAACGAATCGTTTAGGCGATTGCGAGCCGACTCTTTTTTTATTTTTTATAAACAATAACTTTATATATCGTGCCCTTTCGGCTTCACAACTTGGCAGAAAGTTTATGTTCACATACTGCATGAAAGGTAATATTCGAAAAGGCATGATAGGGGCACTTTAAACCAACTCTAAAGTCATGGACTAAGTATAATATAAATAAAACCATAAGACTTGAGTTTCATGGGAAGACTTTAGAAACTGACACCACGTCCCTTGTTTAGTCTGGTCTTCTGTAAGAAAGAAAAATCTCAAGATCTCAGTTGTTTTTTCCAAGATAAGATTGAGATTAAATGGAAAGCAAATGGAGATTTGAGACAAAATCCCTTGCTTCTGATCTTTCTGAGGAAAAAAAGACCTTTGGAGGAATTCCTAGTAGAGGATGTTGCTCATTATTTCAGCCTTCTGCACTTTATTTGCACATTTATCTAAAATTAACATACCCAACTCAATTAACAATTAATTTGATTTATTATTTAAATGTAATACAATGATTTAATTTTTAAATGTATTCAATATTTAAATGTAATACATATTTGATATTTGAATTTAATAAATGTATAATCTAATTTAAATTTTAATGCGTGTAATAATATATATAACACACACGCACACATATATATATATATATAATATGATATGTATATATAATAGACATCTGTGACTTCTTCATCAAAAATCTCATTTCTGTCTGTGAGATATTTAAAAGATCTCTTTTGTGATGTATCATTCCTGCAGGGATATTCAGACTGTTTGAAATCAAATGTATGTGCATCAGTTAATTGAATCATGTGTGCTGTGTTGTAGAGGTGCAGCGTCCCGTGGACCCGTGTCGCATTGGCACTCATGACTGTGACGTCCCTGAGCGCGCTCGCTGCAGCTACACCGGAGGATCGTCCTACATCTGCACCTGCCTGCCGGGGTTCATGGGAGATGGACGCAGCTGTCAGGGTGGGTCTCTGACTCTCTACACAGACATGCTTTCATTCATAAGATTTATTAGAAGAATACACACTATTTTAATGTTTTCCAGGCTGATCCATCAGCAGATATTTGGTCATTATTGGTTAATTAATTTGCATGATTGATTAATTAATAGAAGTGTTCATTCGGCCTAGTGTATATTCAACAGTCTGGTCAGTGGATAGTGTACTTTTAAAAAACTAATTATTTAATTTAATTTGAATACATAACATTTTGTTTTAAAATGTTTATTATTAAATTTCATATGTATATTGGTCATTAAAGCTCCTATTAGACAGCCACTTCTGTAAATGGCAGATTTTTTTTACATCTGCAAATCTTTATTAGTTGTCAGAGAAATATAAACGACTTGACATGATGTTAATGGATTTGGCCGAGAGGGAAAACAGACACACAGCTGTGATCAGCTTTCATTTCTGTTTCCAGCCACTCCTGCGGAATTCATTCATTTTTCAGCTTTATTACATTACATTTATTCAATTTATCCACTATTTAAATGTAATACATTTGTTTAAAATGTCAACATTTATTATTTAATTATAATGAATGTATAATATACAAAATAATAATTTATTTTATTTTTAAAAAATATAATTTAAATTTCTATATTCAAGTTAATAAAAATTGAACTGTGCTTAATTGTCATTTAAATGCAAAAAAATCTTTAAGTAAAATTTACTTTCTTATTCATTTCTTTCCTTTCTACAAAGCACTGTGAATGATGTAATAAAATCAGAAACAGCTGTAGAAAATAAAATGTAAAGCATTTTACATATATTATTTTTAAAACATTAATATGTATAAGTGGGATCATAACTATTTTGTTTACTTGTTTATTTTTAAAATATTTTACATAATTCTTTGCAAAACATTTTTAATTTAATTGGTACATTTTGTTTGTTTGTTTGTTTCTTTCTCTCTTTCAGACATAGACGAGTGTCAGGTGAATCAGTGTCATGAAAATGCTGTCTGCTTTAACACACCTGGATCTTTCACCTGTCAATGTAACCCTGGTTTCTATGGCGATGGTCTCCAATGCTCTACAGGTAGACGTTAGCTTTAAATGAACATCAGTTGTGTCTTTTGGTTTTGTAATGGTGCTCATTCTTATTCATTCAGACTCATGACCTTCACAAACAGCTTTGCTGGTTTATACATAGTTCTGCTAAATACCACTAAAGGCATTTCTAGCATATTTGGAGAATTTCATTAGGTTTTTGGACGCTGTGGTTTGGAGAATCATCTGTGCGTCATTGCATGAGCATCCAGCCTTGAGCAACACTACAGTATCACAGTTTAAAGTAGACAAAAGCTCATTATGCTGTTATTTCGTAGCCCTTTTACCCACAGTTTATGGCACAAACCACATCAGTCGTTCTAATGATGGACGACCCTCGACTCTTTAAATATTACAACACGACCTGACCCCTTGATCCCCGAGTTATGTCACGGCTTAACCCTGCCGCCATTAAAATCAGCTCGACAGCTGCGTGTCTGCTGGGAACTGACCAGTTGCTTTGGTTTCTCAGAGTTTTAGGACCCCATGGCATCAATATTGTTGAATTTTATGAGCTTGAAGGTCATACATGTTGTCATTTAAAACAATCAACTTTTAGCAGAAATGTACAATACTGGTCAAAAGTTTATATATATTACAATAATATAATATATTTTATATAATAAAAAAAAAAAAAAAAAAAAAAAAAAAAAAATATATATATATATATATATATATATATATATATATATATATATATATATATATATATATATATATATATATATATATATATATATATATTTATTTATTTATTTTTATTTGATTTATTTAAAGAAGCCTGTTCTGCTCACCAATGCAATGCTGCATTTATTTGATCAAAATACAGTAAAACAGTAATATTGTGAATTATTATTACAATTTAGAAAATAGCTGTTTTCTGTGTGAATATAATGTTACATTTGATTTATTCCTCAGTGTGTAATGGTCCTTCAGAAAATGCAACTTTTCATCACAGGAATACATTATGCATTAAAATATATCCAAAATGAAAATTTTAAATATAAATATTTTTGTTTTTTACTATATTTGGATCAAATAGTTTAAGCCTTGCTGAGGATAATAATAGACTTACTAAAATAATACTAAAATATTTTTCATTTAATTTTTAAATGTAAATTCACAGTCTATTCCTTTTCTGATAGTATTTTAAAAATAATGACAAGCTAATTTTCCACAAAAAAAATCTAAATTAAGTCTGTATGAAGATCGAAGATTGCATGATTTTTTAAGTTATGTATATAATTGAGTTTGTTTTATATATAGCCCTCATTTTTATGCAAAATATAATTTATTTTTAAGCAAAATATGACCTGGCTAGTCTTTTCCAGAGATTTACATTAATAATTCAAAACCGAATCTGTGGACTGAAGTGGACTCAAGACTGAAATGAGTTTACATGCTTTAAAATCTAGTTTGAGAGCCCTGTAGTGCCTAAAGCATGTTTGTCTTCAGTGTCATGCCGATTATGAGTGCTGTCATGATTGTGGTAGTAATGGTATTGATTAGTGTGCAGAGCATTGAGTTTTGTTATTTTAACCTGATTTGCTTTCAATGGACGAGCAGACGGAGTGCTTTAGACTGATATAATGTACCGCAGCAGCTCACATGAGCATATCTGTTTCAGATTTAACCCCAGAGCTGTAGCACTGATTGATTTTCAGTGGAAATACTGGAAATTCTTAGAAAGAGATGACATTTGATCCTGGATCTGTTGACAATCTGCATAAGCCCAGGGGTCAAGGTTTGACAGGTTAACTTTAGCATTGAGCCTCCGCTGGTTGACATTGCAAATACTTTTCACATACTATGTGGGTCAGTCGTTTTTCACGTTAGCCAGACAATCTCTAAACTGCAAATAAAAACCAGAAAGGTCAAAAGTCTGGCTTTGTAAAATACAATAGCATGAGCAGGTATGTAATAAATGCACTACTAATATCAGGTGTATGTGCTTGTTAACACTGTAAAGCCTAAAGCACTTGAAAGTCAAGTCACCTTTATTTATATAGCGCTTTATACAATAATATAGACTAAAGCATATGAAAGAATAGTTAGAAAAACAGTTCTAGTTTTATTCAGAGGCCCAAACTGAGCAAAAATATGCAATTTGGTGCAGATGCTGATATTTATATGGACAAAAAGTGATGAAAATCTGCTGCTTGTAATGTAAATCAATGAGATCTTTATAACAGTAACGCAGATACTTAGATAAAATGATTCAAATATCAGACTATTGCTCTATATCTCCAATAATATGTCTTAGAAAGATGAGATTTAAAAGATCAAAACATATAATACAGTGCAATCCAGTGATGCTAAATGCTTGTACTCACTGATGTTTCTAAAAAATTATTCATGATTCATTGATTCAAATGAATCAAATAAGCGAAGTTGCTTCAGTCCAGTAAGTGTTCTTCTGGAAATATTACTAAAGTTATTCTTACCTTTACTAAAAATCAGTCAAGATTTGACAGCAGAAAGACGCGTGAAGCATGAGCTGAAGGTGGACGTTTGTACAATTTCATTAAAAGAGCTTTTACTTGATAAAGGTATAAACTGTCAATCAGACGACAGAAGACATGGAGTAGATTGAGTTTAAGAGCCAGGTTTGATCATTTAGAGACCTTGTATATCAGTATGATACAGTAGGTAAGGTTTTATATGGTTGACTGTGTGTGTGTTTGCATCCGTGCAGAATATGAGAAGACGCGCTGCCAGCTGCATAGGGAGAGCGTTCTGGGCGCTGGGCCCCGCGGCCCCCGTCCTGTGCCCGGTCAGTATGTGCCGACCTGTGATGCCCAGGGCGAGTACGACCCCATGCAGTGTCATGCCAGCATTGGTCAGTGCTGGTGCGTCGACCGCAATGGACAGGAGCTCTCTGGGACGCGAACGGGACCCGGGCGCTTTCCTGACTGTGAGTCCTACACATGCTTTACTCATAAAGACCTACTGAGCTGCTTTGCTGTCTACAGAGAGAACTGTCTTATAAGTCATGCAGACTAACTGAAACGAGAATCATCAGTGACTAATGTACATTTAGTCATTTAGCAGACGCTTTTATCCAAAGTGTCTTACAAATGAGGACAATAGAAGCAATCAAAATCAACAAAAGAGCAATGATACGCAAGTGCTATAACAAGTCTCAGTTAGCCTAACGCAGTACACATAGCAAGGTTTTTTTTTTTTCGAATTAAATAATAAATAAAAAGAAAACATAGAATAGAAGAAGAATAGAGCATGCTAGTGTTAGAGGCCTTTTTTGCCTTTGTTAATTGTATAATAAATAATAAGAAAACAAATAGAATACAAAAGATTAGAGAAGCTAGTGTTAGTTTATAGACATAGGGGTCATATGATGCTATTTTAAAGATCGTTATTTTGTGTATTTGGTGTAACAGAATATGTTGACATGCTTTAATGTTCAAAAAACACATTATTTTTCAAATACTGTACATTATTGTAGTTCCTCTATGCCCCGCCTCTCTCAAATGCGTCGTTTTCTACAAAGTCCCTCCTTCCGACAAGCACAGTCTGCTCTGATTGGCCAACTGACACAGTGCATTGTGATTGGCCGAACACCACAAGCCGCGTCGGAAATGTAACGCCCCTTACCATAATCGCGGGCTTCAGCTTTCAAAGTAAATGTAAAGACAGTTAATAATGTTGTTAGTTTTACCATCAGTTCAAGCTCGAAAGGGGAACAGTCGCGTGACAGACAGAACTTGAAATCGCATCATATGACCCCTTTAAGCAAACAAGCAGATTGTAAATGAATAGAGTGCAAGTCTAAAAGGGGCTTTTTTTTAATGAATAGAATTAGGATAGAGAGTGCTAGAGTTAGAGGGTCAAATAAAGAAAAATTTGGAAATCTTGTCGCAATATTATTGTTCTAAGCATAAGTAAGGAATAACTGATGACCGGCTGTTGATGTACCTCTGTATTATTTTTCTAATAATTCAACGGCGTGTTGTCAGTTATTCTGCTTATACTGCGGCCTCAAGACATCGATCAGATGATATATTTCAAGACATTCGTCTGGTTTTTGTACTTAAAACGCTATTGTGAGTAGGATTAATTTCTTCCGCATCTCATCCAACACCTCCGTTGCTAATTCCAAGACATCATTTTAGACCTAGTAATGGAGGTTTGAGCCGTTGATAGCAGACAAATGCAGTTAATTACTTAGTTATTAGAGAAAGAGAAAGAGAGAGAGGGTTTAATAGTGAAACTTTAAGTTCCTTTTCTTCACGTACAGCGCCGTTGCTACCTCGCGTGTAAGAAAAGTCATGTAGCTTTTAAGTTGCTAAACTATTTTTCTGATAAAATTGTCAGAGTAGTGCTAACAACATTAGCGCGTGTATTATGTTTCCGTGTGTGGGTCTGTAAGGGAGAGTATGTGCTTTACATTACATAATAAAATAGTAATTTTGTGGCAAAACATGGAAATGATCTGCTGTTTTGTATCTAGATTTGTCGAGAGAACAAGAATACTGGTTCTTAAATAAAAATGGCTGTTAATGAAGGAATTAATTAAAATAAGAAATATGATGTCGCCAACATCTAAACACTGTATTTCAAAGCTTGTTTAGACTTATTTTAAATAGTTTTAAGCTATCTTGTAGGCCCTTGAAAGAGTCCTGAGGCCTGTTGGTTGACAAACACTGTCCTAAAATACAGTTTTGGAACAAAGCCACTGCTGCAGCTGATGAATCTACACTTAATGTACATAACAACATATGGCATCAATGGCAGTTTTTGTACTAATACATTTTGACCATTTACTGTACACATATAGGTGGTGAATTGTCATAGTTATATGAATTTATTATAAATTAAATCATTTATATTCATGCATCTTCTGTTCCTCAGGTCCTGGTCACGATGGCCCTCGCCCGATTGGACCAACACCCGATCCTAACGTCAGTCCTTTGCCTCCTGGCAGCCACATCCTCTTCGCCCAGAGTGGGAAGATTGAGTATATTCCTCTGGAAGGTCACAACCTGAAGAAGAACGAAGCCAAGACTGCACTGCACCTCCCGGTAAAGCCTTTACCTCAATGTGTTGCCCGAAAGTGCAGCACATACTTGTTATGAAGTGTTTCAGGCCAAATCATTCACAACATTGTGTTATTCTCTGTAGATTCATCCAAAAGTCTTTGCTCTGATTTGTTCCCTGCTGTTTTGAAGCTCTGGAATGCATTAATGGAGAGGCTGTTTAGTGACGTTAGTAACAGCCGAGCGAACGTGTCACTGTGGTTTGCGTTCTGCTCGTAGTTCGTCTCTCTCAGTTAAACTGTTGATACGACAGAGCCAGAGAACTGCTGGGGGATTGCTGGGGAATTTTAGGATTGCTTAACTTTGTTTTTCTTGGACATATTAGTGTGAGAGAAATTGTTTATCAGAGCCATATGCTGCCTCTGCTGATTACATAACCTCCATAACCGAAAGAATGTGAGGAGGGATTCCAGGAGAAACAGAGCAGAATATTTACAAAAGAAAAGCACATGTTTTCTGCAGGCGTCCTTGATTAAACTGTTTCTTAAGTAGAAAACTGTATTCAAGATTTTTAAATGTTTTTGAAAGAAGTCTCTTGTGCTCACCAAAGCTGCATTTATTTGATCAAAAATACTGTACATTTTGTGAAATATTATTAATAAGTAACTGATTTCTATGTGTATATATTGTAAATTGTAATTTATTGCTGTGATCAAAGCTGAGTTTTCAGCATCATTACTCCAGTCTTCAGTGTCACACGATCCTGACATTACATTTTAAAAAATGTAGTCTTTGGTTTTTCTGTTTTTGCAAATGAAATAGTTCCAAAGCTGGAGCAGAACACTGTGGTTTATTTTTCCTGAATTAATTTGTTTTTGAACGAATCCAGTGAGCCACTTATGTAATGATCCATTCATGATCCAATGATCCATTCATGATCCAATGATCCATTCCAAAGACAGTCATCTTGCTTCATACTAATTGAATTTTGAAAGAATCGTTTGACTGAAGGGTTCAATTAATCATTCATTAAAAGAGACACTTGCCGCCACCTACTGTTGAATTTATTTATCCAAGCTTAAACCAGCACAAAAACACACTCCTCAAAATATTAATTATGGTTATGACAACCCCCCACCCACCATTCCCTTTGAAATTGTTTTTGCAATTCGACCACTGGTTGTGCTGTTTCCGATTTTTGCAGAAACTGTGATACATTTTTATTTTCAGGATTCTTTAATGAATATAAGTAAAAAAAAAGAGCAGCATTTATTTGAAATATAAATCTTTTGTAACATTATAAAGTCTTGCACTTTTGATCAATTTAACGAATCCTTGCTGAGTCAAAGCATTCTTACTGAAATCTTTCAATGTTAAACATTATGGTTTCTGATTATATTGCCAATTGATTGTGTCTAGCCACACGTGCAGCATATGCACAGGGTTTATATTTTCATCCACTTACCCCTGAACTTGACTTTTTAGGGCATATTGTGTGCAGTACTGTTGGAAATAATAAGTCTGAATAAATCTTCATCCCATCTGCTCTTATTTACTGCTCACATGCTTACATTTACTGTAATGACTAACATCAGTGAAGCTTGTTAAGCAAGGGAAAATGCGTTGTAACAAAGCTGGCCCAAGAGTCATTTGACTCAGATTCTGGATGTGTTTTCACATTTTGTCTAGACAGCCGTTCACAGACAGACAGATATATGAATGCCTGAAGGCAGCTTTAGAGTTGTGTTGTTATCTTAAACAGTTCCATGCATGTTTGCAAATCTTTTTTATCGTTTTTTCAGGAGAAAGTGGTGATTGGAATTGCTTACGACTGCATGGAGAAGATGGTGTATTGGACAGACATCAGCACACCTGCTATTAGCAAAGCTAGTCTACAAGGAGGAGAACCCGTCCACATCATTAAATCAGGTAGAGTCCATTTTAACCAATAGTACGCCCAGAAATGTCTCATTGCATCGTTCCAAACTTATTCACCATCTTCTGTGGATCACAAAAGATCAGGGCCCGTATTCATAAAGATTCAAAGAATCCTCTCAGAGAGCTCCTATTTCTAACTAAGAGTCCTAGCTTAAGAGGGATTCAGGACCAATCTGAGAGCAACTCTGAGCGAGGAAAAGACAAAAACTTTTATCTTAGTGAGGAGGCGTGGCTGACCCCGTTGCTAGGAATGACACAGTCTTTTTGAAGACTGTGATTGGTTGGTTGTCCAAAGAGGAAATAAAAGCGCTTTTAAGAGTAGGGTATATTATAAGCCTTCACTTTGAAATTACAGGCGTAATTTTTCCTCTCGCTCTTTCTCTCTTTCTCTCACACACACAAACACATTATATATGTATATTTATTCTTTATTTTTTATTTACCATGCTGTCATACTTACCGTGTTTTATAGGAAATGAACAGAGACATGTTAATGTAGTGATTACGTCCATTTCTGGCGCTATGGCATTTCAGCGCGGTGTCTGAGATGCTAGCGTGTCTCAAATAAGATCGGTCACAGACATGATCCCTGCACGATCTAATGTGTAGCGTCTTATTAACTCACTGTCATGCATTGTGTGCAACACATTTCTTCTCCCTCTTCACGTTTCATCCATTTTCTCCGCTGCTAAAGAAACTCTTAAACTCTCTTAAAAGTCCTCGTCCGTACTCCTGACAATTTTGGACCTTAAGACCTCTTTTAAGGGTTAAGATGCTTTTTGAATTACTTTTTTCTTTACTAGGATCTTTTCTTTAATTTGAAGAGGAAACACCCACATTTCTAAGAATTTTCTTAGAATTTTGTTACTAGGAGCAACTCTTAGCACTAAGATTCTTCATGAATACGGGCCCAGTTTTGATTTCAAAGGATCTTAAGAAGTTGTTTGACACTGATTTTTGTGTCAGATCTCAGCAGCCCTGAAGGCATCGCTATCGACCATCTGGGTAGAAACGTGTTCTGGACAGACTCCATGAAGGACAGAATTGAAGTTTCCTCTTTAGACGGATCCCAGCGCCGTGTGTTGATTAACACAGGCCTGGTTAACCCGAGAGCCATCCTGACTGATCCCATCAATGGGTGCGTGACTAACCAGAAACAACCAGCGTCTAAAATTAACAACAGTGATTTTGGCAAGTAAAGATAGTTGGATAGAAATGAGATTCAAGATTCAAGATTTTTATTTGTCACATACACAATTATACAGAGTATAACCAGCAGTGAAATGTAGGTCAGGTCCGCTCCAAGGACAGTGCAATTATATAGAATACAAATATGAGAAAAAGAAAAGTAGAAAAAATAAAAGAATAAAATAAAATAAAAGATAAAAAATATAAATGTGCAGGTCAGTATGTTGTTGACTTAAATAGTAATAAAGACAAATGTGCAAAAAAATGTGCAAAAAAGTTGTACAGGGTATTTAAATAGCAGCAATATGTGGTAGAGAAAAATTTACCAAATTTAAAATGCAATGCAATACTTGGTTAAATCAATAAGATTAATAACAATTAAGTGTGATAATCTGAAGTCATGTGAACAATTCAATAATAAAGGTTTCTTTACACAGCAAATGTGGCACAGAAGCACTTCTGAAGTGGCATTTTTTAATGCTGCTCAGAGGTGGCAAAGCAGGCATCATCTAATCTGGCTTTAATGTGGTATTATGCCTTTACACTGAATTTTGAGCAGGCACTGAGCAGCCTTAATTTGGCTCTGTAAAGGCACCCTAAATTTAGCAGCACAATAATGCAAAATAGAGTTTCATGGCCATTGCTTTCTCTCATTTCACCTGCATTAGTTTTAGACCATGATTACAGCTTTGTTTCTAATCATACATGAAATCATGTTTACACTCATTCTTTTTTGGAGTGATTTGAGTGATTCCCAATGTACCATTCATTTCTGCAGTGAAATAGTTATTGTAAAGGTCTTTTTCTTCCTCAGTTACATTTACTGGGCCGACTGGAACAGGGACGCCCCCAAAATTGAGATGGCTTACATGGACGGCACAAATCGCAGGGTCCTGGCCAAGGATGATTTGGGCCTCCCCAACGGTTTAACTTACGACCCCCAGACGTCTCTGCTGTGCTGGGCGGATGCTGGTACGGCTCCAGTTCACTGAGAAACATTTACTAGTGCAATGAAGTCACAGCTGTTTGAGTGTCTCGGGGGGGAAGCAACTGATTGTTTAGCTCGTTAAAGCCACAAGCTCCATAAAACGCTTTGTTTAGTTGATGCGTTTGGTGTTTCTGATGCAGGCACACATAAAGTAGAGTGCATGAATCCGCAGCAGGGCACTCGGAGGCTTCTTATGGAGGGAATTCAGTATCCCTTCGGACTGACTACTGATGGAAAGAACCTCTACTACACGGACTGGACGAGGTGAACGTTCACTTAAACAGCATCACGCTTTTATTGAGTGACAGGTCCTTCAAATGTTTTGAATGAAGTTTCTTCTGCTTACCAAGGTTTCATTTATTTGATCAAAAATAGAGTAAAAAATTTGAAATATTATTCCAATTTAAAAGAAGTATTTTCTATATGAATATATTGTCAAATGTAATTTATTCCTGTGATCAAAGTTGAAATTTCAGCATGATCCTTCAGAAATCATTCTAATATGCTGATTTGCTGCTCAAGAAACATTTCTGATGGTTATAAATCAAAATAGAAATCTTTTAGAACATGGTAAATGTTTTGAAGGCACTTTGGATCAATTTAATGCAATCTTAATGAATAAAAGTATGAATTTCTTTAAAAAAACATCGTATAGATTTTTGAATGGTAGTGTTTTATAACAGAATAATAGGAATAACAACTGCTGGGTTCAGATATTCACCCAAAGTTCACTCCAGTTTAGTTCCCCTGGTCTTGCTCGTGTTGTTCGGTTGTGGTTTAGGATGGGAAAGCAAGGTCAAGGTTCAGTCTAAACCTGTGAGCTCCACAGCTCTCTGTTCTTCTGATGCCTTGATGTGTCTGTTTGCTAGCGCAGGTTTCCTCGGCAGTAGCGTGCACTCATTTAGCGCTTTAACCCTGAATGTGTTTGCTATGCAGAGGTCTGGTCAAGAGGCCTGTTTCAAGGCTTGTGGCAGCTGCGTGTAATTTCATGGGCCGTCTGTGTTTCTCTCTGATCTTCCTACAGCCTTTTGCTCTCTGTTAGTAGAGAGTCACAATGGAGCTTATTATAGCTATTTATAATAATAAACAGTACAAAAACAACTGACATGTAAAAGGTCAGGGTGCATTACAGTAGGGGGAATTTGGGAGGAAAATATGCTTAATTTTTTTGTGAATATATTTTTCAATGTAATTTATTCCTTTGATCAAAGCTGAGTTTTCAGCATCATTACTCCAGTCTTCAGTGTCACATGATCCTTCAGAAATCATTCTAATACGCTATTATTAATTATTATTTAATTAATAGTGATAATATAATTCATACTTTTATGCCGCAAGGATGCATTATATTGATCAACTGTGACAGTGAATACATTTATAATAGAAATATAATATCACAAAAGATTTCTGTTTCAAGTAAATGCTGTTCTTTTGAACTTTCTATTCATCAAAGATTCCAGAAAAAATAAAATGTATCACGGTTTCCACAAAAATATGAAGCTGCACAACTGTTGATAATAATCAGAAATGTTTCTTGATCATAAATAAGCATATTAGAATGATATCTGAAGGATCATGTGACACTGAAGACTGCAGTAATGATGCTGAAAATACAGCTTTGATCACAGAAATAAATTACATTTTACAATATAGAAAACAGCTGTTTTAAATAGTAAAAATATTTCAGTTTGTACTGTATTTTGTAATAGATGCAGATGTGGATGAGCAGAAGACATTTCAAAACATTTAAAAACTAATGAATTATTCATACATACTGTATATATGTATCATAAAGGTAGATAGCCAGTGTTTTCCTGACGGTTTGTGTGTTTGTGTTGATCAGGGGTGCTGTAGTCGTAGCTGATCGATATGCTAGACGAGAGGTGGATGAGTTCCAGCCCCAGAAACGAACACGTCTCTACGGGATCACCACGGCACATGCCCACTGCCCGTCTGGTATGATTTCTCTCTGATACTTACAGTGGTGGCCAAGATTGTTAGAACACTTGGCATATTTAAGAGGTTTCGGTTGTTTTTGGTGAATTGGCCATTACAATACCCATAAAACTAACTATTGCCTGAACTACCTACGATGGAAAAAATCTGCTGGAACATTGAAAATGATGGACCTCAACCCCATCGAGCAAATTTGGGGCGAGTTAGAAAATAAACTTGACTGACCTATTGTGCATTCAAAGGAAAGCCTTGCAGAAGTCATGGGTTGCAGAAGGCATGGGATAACATTAGTGTTGAAGTTCATGTGCTGCTGTAATTGCTGCAAAAGTTGGACATACCAAATATTAAAGTTAAAAGTGGATAAAAACAGTATGACTCATCTGATATTTATTGTGCAACCATCTGCATGTTTCATGAACATTATGAAATGAAATCATGGTTTGGAGGCAAAAACCTGCCAGGTGTTCTAACAATTTTGGCCACCACTGTAAATTCTTCATAAATAATGTCAGTTTTTAATGCGCGGTGCTTCTAACCTTGTAAGTAACTGGCTCAAGTAGCTAAAACAACACGTTTGTACCATGACTGGAGCTAATGTGAGATACTCACTGTTCCCCATCAGGCCAGAACTACTGCTCCAGCAATAATGGTGGGTGCACTCACTTATGTCTGGCGACACCTGCTGGGCGCTCGTGCAGGTGTCCGGATAACGCTGCAGGGCTGGGCTGTGTGGAGCAAGAAGGCTGGAACTGAAGTGAGCAGACCTCTGGTGAAGGACGACATGGCAGCTCCATCTGAACGCTTCTGTTACACCAGGTGTTGTCTGAAAGATGCAATAAAGCCAACTCAGTATTAAAGTGCATTAAAATGCATCCGTGCCTTAAATATGATCATGGTGCTTTAAAGAGCAGTCAATGCTAATGAGGTCATTGTGAATTTAGTTTCATGACTTTTCAAACTATTTTCAGCAAAACTAACAGTGTTACCCTGATACTGAGAGTATCTCTTTTAAAAGATAAAGAAATGATACAATTGTGAAATAACCTGACATAAATCAATGTTTACACATACATCTTTTCAATAAAATCATATTTTGTTTATTTAGCCTTGTCCTTTTTATATTGTTATAGTGCTCTGTCATACTCTCGTGCTTTATGAATCTTAGACAGGAATGCAAGTATATTTTGTCCTTGTGCACAGAAAACAATAACCACCAGAGGCCAGCAGAAGCCTAAAAATCAGGTGAAAACTCCCTGCACAAACTATTAGATTGTCTAGTTATTCTTTCTTACTGTATTTAGTTCACAGTGTAGGTCATTAATTAAATCATATCATTCTTTAATTTATGTTATGAGTGTTTGTATGTCTGTATTATTATTTTTTAACATTTACTAGTTGTGTTATCAAGTGTTCTTGCCACTGAACAATTCTGCAGATATCTGTGGATTTTAGTATAGTAACTGGAAATGTAATACATTTAAGTATGGGTACCTTGAAAAAATGATCTTATCTTATACAAATACATTTCATAATATTGTACATTTATGTTATAGATATAGTATGAGGTAAATTCAAATAATAGCTAAAAAAACAACTTTTTTTAGGTAATGAAAAAAATATTACAGAACAAAATAGGATTATGACTTGTATTTGCAAACAAATATTATAAATAGAGGTGTGCAGTAAACACTATTTATACAGTATTGTTTTAGTTATGTTTATCATTTTATTCAATGTGTTACTTGTGTATGTATGTATATAGTATATTAATATTTGTACATGAAAAGGATGACTGACTAGCACTTTAATAATGAATGAATCTGTACAAAAGAATGGTGTCATCATGGAACAGTGGCTCAAATCTGATCAGAGATCAGCGGTGGGCTTTAAATAGTCCCACAAACATCCTCTTATTCCCACATTAAAGAGGACTGTATGTCGCATGAGTCTAAAACAACACAAAAAGAGAAGCTCCGTGGCGAACATTACTCTTTACTGTGAATGGAGCGCTGTGGCGTCATCACGTAGCCCCGCCCACAGAGGGAACAAAAACGTAGGCGCCTAAACCCCGCCCTAGCAGGGGGGACACGGTTGACGTCATCCGAACGACTGGCGAAAGGGAGAGTCCTCAGTGGCCACTGATATGATTGACAGTCTACTCAACCAATAGCCGCTTAGGATTCTGTTTTGTGGGCGTTATTTCCTGTACTGTTTTGCGTGTCTTCTTCTGTCTAAATTGCTTGTGTATATGTTAAAAGGAAACCGGAGACGAGGTACGTGAATTATAATTGTTTTTAGACCTCGGACGTATAATATTGACATGATGATTAAACATGGCTGGTTGGCATTCGTTCTACCTCATATTTGACATAACTAAAGCAATGAGTGTTAGCCTAAGCTGTACTGCAGGAGATTCTGCGTCTGCTGTTGCGTGAAATGATCCAGATACACGCAAACACGAACCATTTTTATTCACCATAAGCCCCAACTTGTGTTCAACGCGAAGCGGTGCACTAATATCAATGCTTTATTTGTCTGCTTGCAACTGTAACTTGACCGCAACCGTCAGCCAGACTGGAAACTGACTTGGATGCGAACAGATCCAGTGCAGAACCCAATTCGCGCCAGCCGTGAATTCAAAAGTTCTGTTTGAGCTCTGTCGGCAGTAACGGATTTAACGGACTTCACGTCTCCTAACGTTAATCCGGATGGACACCTAATGAAATGATGTGCTGTTCCCGCTCACGCTGCTCGGATTTCACCGCTGGATTTTAGAGCTTCGATCACTGCTGTGGATGAACCGGAGCCGGTGGCGGTCAGCTGGACATGGCCAGCTCACACCTGGCTGATCTGTCCCGGGCCTGGGAGAACTACACGGACTGCCGCGATCTGCAGGTGAGCCGTGAGAACTAACGTTACTAAGTAGACGATGAGCAAAGTCTGTATGTGGGCTTGTCAAAGATTTAATTGGAAGTTGGGGAAAAGCCTTACATTTGAATGCTGTGTGTTTGCAAAGGTGTTCTGGTTTGGTTACTAGACAAACAGATTAACCAGTTCTGATTCACTTGATCTAGATCCTCTATACTTGCTTGGGCCTTCTCGGATTTACCGTTTCTGAATAACTTACGTTAACTAGATTTAAATTAGTAGATTTACTTGGGTGTTCTGGGTTACTGGAAAAACAAATCAACTAACTTAGTTCTGATTTACTAGATCTAACGTTATATCTATAGACTTACTAGGTTGTTCTGGGTTATTAGTCAAACAGATTAACTAGTTCTGGTTTCATAGATCTAGATCTGTATATTTGCTAGATATAGACAGCTTTATTAGTTCTGATTTACTAGAACTAACTCTCTAGATTTACTAGATTAAGGGTTACTAGACAAACAGATCAACTAGTTCTGGTTTACTAGATCTAGATCTGTACGTTTACTAGGGTGTTATGGGTTGCTAGACATATTTACTAGATTCAATGCACTAGATCTGTAGATGTACTGTTTTGGGTTACTAGACAAACAAATGAACTAGTTCTGATTTACTAGATCTTGAGCTGTTGGTTTAAAATTTCCAGTTGAATCCTGAGTTACAACCAACCATCCTGGACTCCCTTTTAAAGTAGTGTTGTGATGGTACGATGGTATAGTGATTATGAGTTTGTAGTACCAATACCATGGGACTTTGATATAAACCATGCTACTGAATAATTAGTTACCATGGATTTTCATGGTGTTCACTGATAACTGAAAATAATTCTATGGTATAATCATGGTACATGTACAAAACACAATGGTACTACAATGATCAGGTGTATATTTACATCTATGATTTAAGCTTTTTAAATCACAGCAAGAAACAATTTGCAGAACACACACAGATATAAATACTTAAAAAATTACACAGCGATAGCCTGCTCATGTACTTCTTAATCATATTTGTCTTATGTGTGTCTGCTGAGAGCAGCTGTCATGGAGCGCCAGCCAGGAATAGTTCAGATTATGTTGACTGTTGGTTTGATTCTCACTGTACTTTGCTAGGTTGGCATGTGATTAACAGTTAACTGTGAATTCATGTGTGATTTTTTTATCAGATTTTGTAATTCATTTTGATAGACGGGTTGGTGGATGTTCATGAAAGTTCACTTTGCTTTAGTTGGATTGTTTAGCCCAAGCAGCAAAAACACATCCAGATTGACCTGTCAAAGCCCTTCTGGATGTTGGGGTGGAGTAGATTAAATGGTCAACCAGGCTTAACTAGGTTTTCAGATTGAACTGTGAAGTTAATTTCTACAAAATGTATGCACACTGGAACCTGAACTTGAACATGAGACATGCGAGGATGAGTCTCTGTGCCGAATGTACACTTCACTGAAGCGCTTTAGAGGTGGCGCTTAGGTGTCTGGGACACAGACTGTTTACCCCTCTAGGGCTGAAGCCCGCAGCAGTGCGGTCTGTCTCGTTTTTTCTCGATGACCGTGAAAAGAACTAAAAATACTCTGTCATTTCTGATTGTACAGATAAGAATAAGATATCGTTTGAAACTTCAAAGGGTCTACTTTTATTTGTGTATAGTCTTAATAACAACAAAATAATGTGCTGTACAAACAGGGTGCACTCTCTGCCATCTCAGTCTCTGTCAAGTTTCATCACAAACATGTAAATAAAATAACCTGAGTCTTGGCGAATACAAACATGTATAAATATATGTACGTTCATGCTGCTCACATATTATTGTAGCCCAGTTTGTGCTGATTACAGTGTAATAATCAGATTTTAGACATTAATATGTTAATAAAACACATGTCTGAGCATATCAAAACTTCTCCAGGGCCCCAAAACCCCCTCAGACTCCAGAGAGTTAATGCTGCTCAGAGGTGGCTTCTGTGCCACCTTTGCACTGTAAATTCAGAGGTTTAAAGTGTATATAGCCCCACCCCAACATTTCTGTGTCTTCATCGCACTGTACACTACTGTTAGAGGGTCTCCTTGTCTTGATATTTATGTAAGCTTGTGGGTGTGTTTCTGTTCATGTGTGTTTTTTGTGGCTGTGCGCTTCGCACTTTCAGTTTCCTTCAATATGGTTTCACCGCGATGACAGTTCTTCTCATCGCCAGTGACTGGTAAACACTGTGACGACTGGGTCTCGCTCCCTGTTGTGATGCTGTTTCCATTCATTTATCCAGGTTCTTTCAAATTATTTATTGTCATCCATCTGGTAAACTGCTCACTTATGTTCATGGGATGGAGTTGAACTTATTTAGGTTTCTGAAATGAAGATGCTATTATTGCTTTATATAGTTTGCATAGATTTGTCTATCCACAGATGACCTAATACATTTGCTTGTGTAGTAAACAACCAAAGCACACTATACTGGAAACTGTATCCCAATGCAATGTGTTTGACCTTCCATTTCCAGTGTAATAGATGAACCAGAAGTAAAATCAACCTGTTTGAGCCTTTGTATGAGATGGAGAGAAGTTCTAGAGCCAAAGTCCATTCACACCAAGAACGATAACTACATTAGCATCCATACCAACAAACGATATAACGTTCTGTTTTTTTATAAATAAAAAAGTAGTCATTTGCCACTTTAAATGCTCAAGCTCTCTAAAGTCAGATGGATTTTGATTGGCATCTAGAAAAGAATCATTTTGAAAGTGATTTCAGTGCTATTTTGTGTATTGTGATAGCTGTGGTACGGGCTTCCCTGTTCTCATAGAAATAGAATGACTATAGTTATAGCTAATATTAATTTTAATTAGCTATACCTTTATAGTTATTGTCCTTGGTGTAAGTGGCTCTATACACATGAAAGTTCAGATTTGAACAATGCTGAGTATGTCGTGAAAATGTGGTTGGTTAAACTGAACACTGGAGAAAAAGGTCAGCCGTTATCTTGATATGTTACCCAAACCACATATTTTCCATTGCATTATATGGGCTGGTGTTTCATTGGAAGACTTTCAAAATGTCAGTGTTGCTTTAAATCAGTTGAGGTTTGTGTGAGATGTTTTTAGATTTGATAAAGGGGATGTTGTTCGCTGACAGGATGCTCACTGCTCTCGCTTCTTGCTGCTTTTCATGCGAGTAGCGATTCTTTTGCGCACCTCATAAATGTTTTTATTTTCCTCAAGATTTGTTCACTGAAGACATCGGTTGAGTGTGGGTAAGTTAGATCCTTAAAATTTGTTTCATTTGTAGTTGTTGAAAGGTTTTATGAGGTTGTCTAATATTTATGTGAAGAATCCAGATGAAATAGCATTTGATTACTTGAGATTGTTGCGATTTGTTTTGTCGTGAAGTGCAGACACAGTGCCGTGATTGAGAAGTCTGCTAGTTTAATCAGGTCTCGCTGTGAAGTCTGTCCGTCAGATGCCACCAGTGACATCAAGATACGCTCTTCCCATTGATCTTTAAATGAACAGTTCACCCAAACGTGAGGAATCTGTCAACGTTTATAGGCCCCTGTAAGGGGGGGGCGATATGGCCAAAAAATTATCTTGATGATTTTCTTCATATCAGTCGATATCAATAATTATCATGATAAATGTCAAATCTTTATTTCTTTCAAGTTTAAAGCCAGAATTTTGCTCCATTTGCTAATTTTCCGTAACAAAATAAATATCTAAATAGAAAAATTAATTTCTTAGTTTCTGCATGTTCTAATGAGTGATATTCTTTCAAATTTGGGTTGCCTGATAATATTAATAATAATATCCCTTTTTTTGTCTCTTAGAAATGCACATTTGATGGTAGCTTGAGTTAGGATGCAGAGGTAAATTTCTTTTCATTTGTAAAATCAGTAACATCTGTAAAAACCTCAGTTTTATATGGTTAAATTTATTCTGACCAAGTTTTTTTTTTTTTTTATTAAGCTTATGATCTCCCATAGTAAGCATACATTTAAATAATGATAAACACAATTAAAACCACACACATAGCACCTCAATACCATGGTAAAAATATAACTATATGGTTTTTAGGTAGCCTGTTTGTATGAAAAACAGTAGTCTAAAAATATTCTGTATAAATGCACATACTATACATCACAAATACATACTATAATTATATACCATTACTCCTGTAATAACATTTAATTTGAATATCCCACATTTCTGCCACAATACCGTGTTACAGTTACTACAGTAAATCCATGGTAAATGATGGTGATGTGTAGATTGAAAAGCCTTCTGACTGTCTAGTTTAAATCACCCAGTTATTTGTGTTCATCGCTGAATTCAAGCGCTGCACACTGGATCTCACAGCGCTGTTTAGTGCTCGCGTGACCGAGTAAACGCATCTGCTCTAGTGAGTTCGCGCCGCGCAGCAGTTTGAACTTTGATCCGAGCGGATAAACGGTCAGTGTGGCGCGATTCAAATAAGTCACGCTGTTTCATTCCGCTTTTGGCGCGTAACCATTATATCGAACTCTTCATATCGTTTTATCGAGAAATTATATTGCGATAATTATCGTCATCGAATTATCGCCCAGCCGTAAGCCCCTGTGATTTCAATGTTGTGAAAAACAGTCATGAATGCAGAGAATCTGCAGAATGTCACAGAATTTGGCAAATTTTGGAGAAATAAATGAAAAGTAGAGCTTTACAGTTAATCGAATCACAATATGGACTAATGTCTGTGAATATTAAAAAAAGACAAGCTGTTTCGATATGAATACACACAGAAGCTTGAAGTTCTTCACAACCTGTTAAAATAAAAGTTTACTTGAAGCTTAACTTGAACTTGGCTATTGTTCAGTATGTATATCTCAAACATAATAATAAAAATAATAATAACATTATTAAAACCTTATTTAAAGAATATCACAGAGTTGTTCTTCTTTGTTTTATTACCGTAAACCTCTGTTGTGCAGTGCTTTGTTTGCCAGAAAATAACTTTTTAAAATAAAATTAAGTTTTATCCAGAAAAATTAAATCCGATATCAAACAATTTCTGAAAAAATAAAACATTTCATAGGGCCTTATTGTTGTAAAAACAAAAAAAAAAAGAATAAAAAATATTAAATTGCTAATTTTTAATGAATTAAATTGCGTAGGTATTGTTGATTTATTAAATATAATTTTACCATTGAAATGGAAAAGAATTTACTCTCCTATATGTTGTTGCAAACAGTGATTTTTAGGATGCACAAAATTTTGGGAGAACATTTTTTGATCCAGATTGGAATTAATGGCTGGAGATTATAGGGATAATCTGATATTCTGTTTGGCCAATACTTCAGATCTTTACTTGGGTAGCATATCCTGTGGTTCACTTTGGGTAACATGTCCTGTGGTTCACTTTGGGTCACATGTCCTGTGGTGTGGCGTGCAATGAACCTCCACCAGCATTTCAGTTCCTCAGAGTTAATCAGAAACATGGGTTTTTAATATTTTCATCAACTGTTCGATCTCATCACATCTTTCTCTGAAAAACCAGCAGTTATGACTCATGAGAAAAACGTCTGTATTGCTCTTCTCGAGATGTTTAAATCTACATCTGCAGTGCTAAATATGTGAGTTCGTCCTTAAATCTGCCACTGCCATTTCTAAATCACGTTTAAGCAATTGTTTGGTTCAACATCCTGTGTTTCTGCTTTTGTGAACTCTAGCGTGAGCCTCACGTCTATACTCTTCACCAACGCCCCACTTACCGCCAGATTGCACATTTTGCTTAGTAGTTAATTGACTCAGCAGCGCTTTGAATAATTAATCTTTCTCTCTGGTGAGTCACGTTTCTACTGCTGGCTGTGATGTCATGGATGCTCTTTTCAACTAGAGGTTGCTCTGACTCATTTTAACTAGTCAACTAGTTGTTCAGAAAAGTCATTGACTCGTTGACGGCTCAATGTTTAATTTATGTAAATGACTTCAGATTTTGTGTGCAGCTTCACCAGTGTTTGATGTTAACTTTTAGTTCTATACTCCAAATTAACTTATTTTTCAATATTTTTGAAAACAAATTCATTGTATTTTCTTGCATAATTGCAAATATTTTTGGCTCTTACCAGTTGCTGTGCCAAGGTATTGTTTGTGTATACAGTTTGTGGTCAGAAGAACCAATTGTGGTATAGATTTTACCGCCATACTGTGTATAGTGTGTTTACGTCATACTGCTCAGCCCTCATCTGACAGGCATGTAAATGTGTGTACATGTTTGTTTGGCTGGCATCTCTAGGTTGTTTAGTCTTCTGCAGTTCTTCATCCTAGTTCCTGGAGGAATGTGGAACTCAAAATTCTCCTCATGATGTTCATCATAAGGGCAAAGACCAAATTAGATCAGTCACTCACAATTATGACCGGAAAAAACATAACACAACAGTCCTGTAATGTCATATGGCAGACTCGCTTCTCATAGCTGTCACCATCACGGGGCACAAATTTATTTACCTTGAGAAGCAGATTTATGCAACTTTACAGATCACTGAATATTAGGGCTGCATAGCCAATTAGTTATGCTTTTTTTTAGTGCTGGGCGATAAATCGATAACAATTATTGCAACATAATTTTCCTTGATAAAATGATATGAAGAGTTTGATAATGTGTATGTGCCAAAAGCGGAATGAAACGGCACTAACGGCACCACACGAGCCATTTATCCGCTCGGATCGGAGTGAAAACTGCCACGCAAAAACAGAAAGATAGTCGTGGATAGGGATGGGTACCGAGAACCGGTATTTTTTTGGACTAGTACGTAACTGGGTCAATACCACACTACCAATAACCTTCAGGACAAACAATACTGTTATCGATACTTGTGGTGTTTTATCTCTGTATACTTCAATGTTAACGACGAATTAGAAGCCGATGTTTGCTTGACGTGCGTGTGATATCCATGCGCATGTGTGCAGTGTGTGTTTGCGTGCACTCAGTCATTCGTGGCAAGAGTGAATCGTTCGAAAGTGTGGGCTCACGTACTGTAGGGGTGCGCGATATTACGATTTTTGATCGTGGACGATAAAAATGTCTCCACGATCTGCTTTTGAAGAAATATCGTAGTATCGTGCTATACACAGTCTATCAGCTGCAACGCCACATGCATTCACATCAGTGTTAATTCAGCGGTAGAGACTCTCACGGGATACTTATTCGCAGTCACAAAAGTACATTATTTGCATGTGCTTTAAAGCCTTGCTGGTTAAACATTTCATTCACGTGCTGTTCTGGCGTGCGCCTTTCTGAGGCCGTAAACCCGAAGCGTGTGCACGAAAAAGCCTGTTAAACGGCGCCTGATTACTGAACTAAAGTTATCTTTTGCGCTAATACTGTACAATGTAATTGTAATTGATAAATCTTCATTTGAAGAGTCAAATTACTTTAAAAAGGTGATTTACTCTATTTTAATACACATCAGAGTTTATATCAGAACTACTTGTGGTTGAAAAGATTGTGAGGCTGTTTCATTCATGACAGATGACAGCTGCTCTCTTTAGGTCAACGTCAGTGTGAACTGCGAACGCAAATTTAAGTGTTCAAATCACACTGATGAACCAAGTGATCACAACGTTGTGATCGCACACATCAAAGGTTGAGGAATGAAACGGATGAATCATTGTAATTTAGGAATAGAATCACGTTGGTGTTTGAATCGTGTTCACGATCTGTAACAATCTATTAAAGTAAAGTGCTTTGTCATGTTGGTGGTGACACCTCTCTTGCAACATGGCTATCACAGATATTATACTGAGCTTTTTTGGCTTCTGATTACAAATGTAGCCAAACTTTGGAGTGCTTAGATTAGCGAGCAAGGCCCTGGCAGATTGCTAGTTGGGGTACTCGCAGATGAAGAAAAAAAAAAGTGCATAGGAATCGATAGGCGGAATCGAAATTGTAATTTGACAAGTATCCGATTCTGGAATCGATTGTCGATTCCCAACCCTAGTCGTGGATCATCCAGGAAATGACACACAGTATTAAATTTCATTCATTCAATATAAATTCATTCATACACACACACACACACACACACACACACACACACACATATATACATATATAATATATATATATATATATATATATATACACATGCATACATACATATACAGTGGTGTGAAAAAGTGTTGGCCCCCTTCCTGATTTTTTTTTTTTTTCCATGTTTGTCACACTTTAATGTTTCAGATCATCAAACAAATGTAAATATTAATCAAAGATAACGCACGTAAACACAACATGCAGTTTTTGAAAACCCACATGGCCCTGTGTGAAAAAGTGCTTGCCCCCTAAACCTAATAACTGGTTGGGCCACCCTTAGCAGCAACAACTGCAATCAAGCGTTTGAGATAACTTGCAATGAGTCTGTTACAGCGCTGTGGAGGAGTTTTGGCCCACTCATCTTGGCAGAATTGTTGTAATTCAGCCACATTGGAGGGTTTTCGAGCATGAACCGCCTTTTTAAGGTCATGCCACAGCATCTCAATAGGATTCAGGTCAGGACTTTGACTAGGCCACTCAAATCTTCATTTTGTTTTTCTTCAGCCGTTCAGAGGTGGATTTGCTGGTGTGTTTTGCATCATTGTCCTGCTGCAGAACCCAAGTTCTCTTCAGCTTGAGGTCAAGAACAGATGGCTGGACATCAGGGATGGAAATTAACTTTTTTGTCCACCGGCCACTGTGTCTGGTGGATTTCAAAATCTACCAGCCACTCAATGTTTTTACCAGCCACTTTCTTGTTTTTAACCGACAATGTGTAACTGCATGTGAAAATTAATACTACAAGATCTACAATACTTAAGCAGTTTATTTAATCTCAAGTCTCAATGAAATACTGACATTTTCTCTTTCTCTCTTATACACACACAAACCATGAACTGATATACATTTCATTAAATGAGTAGAGCAGATTAAACAAAAAACTAACATTCCTCCACCCATCCTCCCCACTCCCAGTCCAATTTACGCCTGCTCGGATGATTCGTGGTCTTTTATGGCTTCCAGTTTTAGGTTTTTAGTCCCAACAATGAAACTATGGCCTGGTTTCACAGACAGGGCTTAGACTAAACCAGGATTAGGCCATAGTTCAATTAGGACATTCAAGCAATTTTTATAAATATGCCTTAGAAAAAACATTACTGTTGTGCATTTTGAGACAAAATAAAGGGACTGATATATTTTAAGATCTGTCAGAGCAAGTTTATTTCAGTTGAAACAGCTCAGACTTAGATTTTAGTCTGGGATTAGTTTTAAGCCTTGTCTATGAAACCTGGGGTATTAGTTTTGGCATCTTCTGAAGCGTGTTGACGACATACCGAGCAGAACATTGACTTGTCTCTTCGTAAACTAACCAATCACGGGACTCCCCATTGCCTGCTTTTCTCCATCGTTCTTTAAAAAAACGTTTTTTGACCTTCGCCTCTTTGTCCACTGGCTCCTCCTGAGATGTTTTCTCTTAGGGCTGCAACAAACGATTATTTTGATAATCGAATAATCTAACGATTATTAGAACGATTAATCGACTAATCATCGATTATTCCACTGATTGACCAGTAGACTTTGATAATTCAGCTTTTGTGATTAGTTAAAATATTAAGTTATACATATTCTAAAATAAAGGTCACTTCAGCTTTAGAAAAGTATATTATGTAATTACAATTATTAAACAATTAATTGGCAACACTTTACAATAAGGTTCATCATTTAACATGGACTAAGAATGAACAATACTTCTACAGCATTTGTTAATCTAAAAGTTAGTTAATTTCAGCATTTACTAATGCTGTTTTTTAAGTTTTTATTAACAAAGATTAATAGTTAAATGTAATAAATGCATTGTTCATTGATGTTAATTAATACATTAACTAATGTTAATAAATGATACCTTATTGTAAAGAGTCACCAATTCATTATACAAATAGATGTATTTGGCACACAAATGAAATGACAGACAGAGACACTCTCTCACCATTTAATTAGCTACATGAAAAAGAAACTGAATGACACATTTTGCACATTCTGCCTAACTTCTCCTTTTGTAAGTCATATAGATAAGAAACATAATAAAGGTAAGTGATACGATGCTTTGGATAAACTATTTTATTCAGAACATAATATTTTAAAATACCTTATAGGGTTATGAATAATCAAAACAGTCCTTAGCTAGATCAAGCTTTGGTCTCTGTAAACCAAACTGTCACTATAATGAAACAATTTTTTTTCCCACTAATAAAAATATTTAATAATTAGCTAGCTCCACACTGGAGAGCTGCTTTAGTCCGGACATTACTGGAGTAACGTTACATTACTGAAAAGCAGAGCTCATGCAAACATCCACATCGTTGTAATCAGATGCATTTTTAAATGCTGTTTTCACACTGCTGTCAGTTTTTATTGTGTTTATTTAGTTACTGAGACGAAAGCGCGCTATATATTAACATGTTCATCCAATCGCCGCTCAAGTTCAGGTGCATTTTCTCTGAAGCGCTGTATGTCTTCTTCTCTTGAATGCATCCAGGAGGGCGGAACTACAGTCTTGCGCTACAGTGCCACACTGGTGAAACCGCAGTATTGCAGGCTCTAACATTAGGTGCCTCCTCTAAAAGTGTCCGCCGTCCGTGTGAAACAGTATGCTATTTTTATTTACCCGCCACAGTGGCCGGTAGGTGAAGCGAGTTTACCCGCCACAACACAAAATCACCCGCATTTGGCTGGTGGCGGGTGCTAATTTCCATCCCTGCTGGACATTGTCCTTCAGGATTTTTTGGTAGACCGCTGAATTCATGGTTTGGTAGACAGCTTTCTTATGGTGGAGTCATGAACACTGGCCTTAACTGAGGCAAGTGAGACCTGCAGTTCTTTAGATGTTGTTGTGGGGTCTTTTGTGACCTCTTGGATGAGTCGTCGCTGTGCTCTTGGGGTAATTTTGGTCGGCCGGTCACTCCTGGGAAGGTTCACCACTGTTCCATGTTTTCTCCATTTGTGGATAATGGCTCTCACTGTGGTTCGCTGGAGTCCCAAAGCTTTAGAAATGGCTTTATAACCTTTTCCAGACTGATAGATCTCAATTACTTTCTTTCTTATCAAACACTTTTTCACACAGGCCATGTGGGTTTGGATTAAAAACTGCATGTTGTGTTTACTTGTGTTATCTTTGATTAAAAAGCTAAAGTTCAAGGAATCTTTTTTTTTTTTAAATAACTTTTCAATAAATGCATGATTTCTCCAAAGTCAGCGAGTAATCCTGATCTCAATATTGATAAATCATGATTATGATTGTAATAATCGAGCATCCCTATGGAACATACTCATTTTTAGTGCAAAAATATGATGTTTACATTTCTTTGAAACTACATGCAATCTAAGGTTTGTTTTCTGCATGCTGCACAAGCTTTAACTTTTCTTGTAATGTTTTGATCTAATCCTCGACATCAGTCTGAGTTCACGTACAAAACACTGCAAGCAAAAACAAGATCTGCTTTTTGACCTTTTTTTTTTGCAACAGAAGGAAAATGACACTTCTGCAAACCCACCGTAGTTATTCTGCGACCGGCTCAAGTTTACAGTGCCGACGCTAACATGTGTGACTTCCTGTGCTGCATGCGTGTCAGAGCGATGGAAATGGGGTGAGAATGTGTTAATTAGATGCTGCTGTTTTCCTGCCAGGCTCATAAAAGCATATGATCCGCGGCAGTCTCTCGACTAATGAACTAGTGTTAAAATGACTCAAACTCAGATAATGAACTGAGAAAAACACCAAAAAGTCTGTTCTTTGAAAACGTGCATTTGAAGTCTTCAACATCAAATGTATTATGTGCAATAGTGTGTGCAATTACAATTGTTAGTATGGCAGCGTACTGACAATTGAAAGCTTTAATCAAACCTGATCTTGAATTGTTTGCCACACACTTGTCCCGCCATTTCTTGTTAGTGATGCACCGATCTTGATTTTTCACGGCCAGTTTTGAATGCACATGTTTTACAAGGAAATGGGCTGATTTCAAAACAGGTTTTTTTTTATTTATGATTTTAAGCAACAAATGAGTATGAGTATATGAAAATATAGATGTTTATTTGCTCTAAGTGAAAGCAAATTAGGTTCGTTCACAAGCTTTAAATCAAAATACAACTTTATGCATAGTGCAAGTGTAAGCTTTAAATTAGATTATTTATAATGAATCATAATTTGTGCTTTGATGCTTTGTTTGAGAACGTGCCGCCACGTGTCTTGTGCATCAAATGTATTTCCATTAATATCATCAGTGTCCATCCACTCCAGTTCCCCTGATATCAGCGCTGCTGTTCATGTTTTGTGGAGTTCACTAGAGATGACAGGACACACAACCCGCTCTTGTAAATGCCCCCCCCCAGATCTTGGGTCACATGAAATTTGGGAAATTCTGATCCATTGTGACCTCTTGGAAAACACTGTAAATAAGACTTGAGAAGGGCAGCAGGGTCTGAATCATTACAGTCATGAGACTATTGCTGCGTCCAAAGTCAAATACTGTGTAGTAGCTACTACATTTGGTTTGAATCTTGCTTTGTAACTGTAAAAAATGACTATATTCCATGTAGTATAAATGAAATTTGCACATACTACATAACCATAGCCTGTGGTTTATTGGTTTATGTTTTAATGCTCTGATTTTTGTAGATCATTTGTCTCAGGGGTTTTAGATTAGGCTGGTTAGCTTTAGTAGTCAGCACCTGCTACTAGATGTTTTGAAGGGCTCTTAGAAGTGTTAAAAGTGCATTTTCCTGTCTGTTATTTTCAACTACAGTGAGCGTTTGAGACTGTGTTTGTTCTGGTGGAGAGCCATTCAGTGTTGACTTAATTTTCCTGCATCTCCAGAGTGATTTGTCACATGACATGTACAGCTCAGGTGATTGGTGCAAACATCTGTATGTGCAACATACGTGACAGTAAAAGATCTCTGTGCGCAGAGGAACTTTGCATCCCATGATCTGTTTGTTCAGTCAGATTGAACCTTGATTTGATTCTGCATGAACTTCTCTCTCTCTTAAACTAGTTAGAGCTGCATCCTCCTTGCTTTCCTGTTTCTCTGTCCTTCTGTTTAAGTTTTGTTTTCCTGTCATGTTCATCTTCTGTTCGTCTCATCCCGTCTGTCTCTTTTTCTCCTGTGTCCTGTGTTTCCAGCCTCTCGCTGTCCATTGAGTCCCTCACCATCATCATCTGCTCTGATTCAGATAGTGGGACCCTGATTGTCTGGTGAGTGTCTGAAACCTGCAGAAGGTCATGACCTCTGCCACTTTCAATAACCCTGCCTTGAAAACCTTTGATACTACTAACAAAGTGTGTGGACACTAGATCAAAGTGTGTTAAACGGTTTCAAATAGGCTGATGCTGCTGGTCTGTTACTTGCTATTTTTGGATATTTTAGAATATTTTAAGGGAACGGTTTCTCTAAAAATGCTAATTCTATCATTGTTTTTTCACCTTTGTTAATTTTTTTTTATTTTTGGTTGAAATGTCTCATTCTTGACTTTTTTTTTTGAGTTTTTGTGACTGGTTTTCATCCACTTCATTTATTTATTTAATGTTTTTCCCCCTAAATAAATTTTTGGGTTGAATTATGACCCTTGACGAGTTCAAAATTTATTTATTTATTTATTTTCCTTAATTTTATTTTTGCTCTGAAATATGACCCTTGACAAGTTCTTGATAGGTTTCATGAGATTCACACTTTGTTTGTTTGTTTGTTTGTTTATTTTTTGGCAGGGTGTTGAGGCATGACCTGGTATGTTCTAGGACAGGTTTTGTGAGATTCATCCATTTAGGACAAGATGGTATGTGATCTGAGGCACAGCCACAGCTTTTTCAAGTGAAGATTATTATGTATATTAAGGGTTCATCTGAGTTGACTGAACACGAAAATTAGGAAGTGTTTTGTTTGCACAGAGTTGTTGAAATAGGTCGAGTCTGTAGGAAACTGAGTCACTGACATAAGCTCTAGACATGATTTTACAGTAATTTTGATAATGATTGATGATTTCTATCATAGTATCTCCTGAATAATGCAGAGATCAGAACATATGAGATAAAATGCGGAAAAAAGTGCACATTTTCTCTTGTTTTTGGGCTGATGACTTGGTTGTGTTCTTGACCGTTATTTTTGAGATTCACACAGAGGAGACGTCATATTTGGGATTAAATAAATTTGATAATGTTCAGAATAATTTTATTCTGTGAGTACAATAATATTGTAAAATTTTTTGGTTTGGCACTTAATTTTTAACTAAAATTGGTTCACTAATTTTGTGTGGTTGTAGGTTAGCAAAGGGGTGGAACATTTCTGGTAAATTTCTAACTTCCCAGAATTTTTGGAAACTTTTGCAAGATTTTTGGGAAATCTTTGGAAACCTTGGAAAGTTTCTAGAAATTTATTGGAAAATTTCTGCCTCTTTGCAACTCTGTGTGGTTGTATATTTTGCCATGATTATTAACCAAAACGTAATAATTTCAATAGTTGAGTGATGAGTTTGTAAGGGATGAAGCATGTCAGTGCAGCAGTTTAAGGATTGATCAAAGCGTCTCAGGCAGCCATCGTTACCTGTTTTTTTGTCCGGTTTTGTCCATATGAAATGCTTTTGTAGAAGCTGTGGATTAGTGAAGCGACTCCCGCGCGTGTGATCTGACAGCTGGAGGATCAGTCAGAGCTGCTGTCAAGCCTGTGACCCCATTAACACACATCCCCCACAGTTACCAGTTAAAAGGGTCAGGTGACCGGTCATCTGCAAATGCAAATCCTGGGAAGATCAGACATTCCAGACATACCTGTGATTTCTGATGTATAGGTGTTTTATCATTTAAATGATGGATCATTAACAGTAATGCAAAAAAATCTATAATAATGGTTGTTGTTATTATTAGTAGTAGTATTAATATAATTTACTGTATTTATTTTGTAATATATATATTTTTAAAATTGTTAAAATATGACCTTTCTCAGAAATCTTGACAGATTTCATGTGATTATTATCCATAATATGGACGAATCCCACAAAATCTGTCAAGAATTTGTCAAGTCACGTTTCAACCCAATAGTGAAAAATTAAAAAAACAATAAATAAGCATAATGACAATGAATTAAGAATACTATTTATTTTTTGATTGATTTGATTTAATTGATTGAAATATGACCCTTGACTTGTTCTTGACAGACTTCATGAGATTCATCCATAATACTACTATGAACCTCACAAAACCAGTTAAGAATTTGTCAAGGGTCATATTTTAACCCATAATAAAAACAAACAAATAAATTAATAATAATAATGATGATAATGATAGCAAATGTAGTATTTATTTATTTATCTATCATTTATTGAATTCTATTATTTTATTGTTTTTATTTTGGGTAGTATGTGTAGTATGTGATCTGAGGCTCAGCCACACTCATGTAGATGCAGCAGCTGTAGTACTTTTCCCTGCATCTGGCCTCTTACTCACTCACTCACTCACTCACTCACTCATGTGAGTGGAAGTTTCTCCATGTAATGTGATTATTCTGTGTCTGTTCCAGTAATTGGAGAAACGGAGACGTCTTTGGGTGTTTTGAGAGCTCACTGGTGGCCTGAATGAAGGAAAAGACTTGCTGATGAAAACTGGTCAAAGGCAATGCGTGTCTCATTTTGATGCGTTTGTGTAGAAATATAATACATTTATTGCTCATTTGATGTACTTCTAAAGTGCACAATGCAAAGCTGCCTTACAAGAGCATTTGTCTAGTGCTTGCCCAATTAAATCAGCACTATTTGTACCATCATTCAAAAGTTATACGTTTGATCAAACTCTCTATATTATGTGTCTATACTAAACTCTGCTTTCTTCAGAAAATGCAAACATCTAATTTGTCTGTGAAATTAAATCTCCTTCATAACAGAGATGTATGTTGTTGTTTTCCTTTGATTTCAGGTCAGTCTTCAGTGTTTGGAGAGTTTTCTCTGCACGTTTCACTGTGCGCGACAACTCAGTGACCCGAGAGCAAAGGATGCGCTCAAATTCTGGTAAGCCGTCTGCTTTTTCAAGATGATCCAGATGTCTAAGTGTCTTCAGTTGACAGCCTGTGTTCAAAGAAATTGTGAAAATCATGTTTTCTTTTGATCACGTCTGTCAAGCAGAATTTTGCATAGCGTCTTTGTTTCTTTGAAATTCTTTTTTGTTTTTGTCACCGAATAATCTCCCTGCATCTTTGAGATATTTTAAGCACAGGTTACATTTCCTGATCAGTGTTTGTTTTTGTTGTGTAATTTACCCAATTACAGATTTGCCCTCAGTCAGTGGAACCTTGTTTAGATGAACTAAAATCATAGCAAGCAGCGATAAAGCTCATGTTAATTAGCATTGTGTTGAGAGAAACTGATCGCTTGAGGCGAGTGATAAAAGGCTTTCTTTGTCTGGCTGAGTGGCTACATGCCGTGTGCTCAATTAAGTGTGTTTTCTCAGGTCCTAATCTTTATCTTGTGATCATGTGCAGTTCCTGGAACTTTAGCCGAGACACAGTAACTGGACAAAGCTACAGCCCGTCTGATGTGAATGCATTAGTGTGCGATTATTGCATATGAAACCCTTTGACCCTTTCAAAACTTTTATCTGCAAGTGAGATAATAAAGTAATTGCTTTGTTAAAGCAATAGTTTACCCAGAAATTAGAAGTTGCATGACTTATTCACACATTTGTTCTTGCAAACTTGTCTAATTTCCTGATTTTCCGTGGATATTGAATAATTTTTCCTCTGTCCTGTGTTACCATAGGCATACTGGCAAACTGGGATAGGGAGATACTGGTAAAGTGGGACAGCATATCAAGTTATGAGTTTGTTATTAACTTGCATAGCAATTGTAATGATAATAAAATGGGAGCGTAGTGCCATGAACATAATGTAGGGTATTTACTGTACATGTGTGTATTGCACAGTGCAGAGTATTTGCATTTCATGACATGTACGGTGCTTAAAACATTTATTAGGCCACCAACCAATGTAAGTTTTGTGCCACAGCTGCCCTAAACTAACAGTACTGGTGATTACTAAAATCATATTTTTATGTTTCTGTAATTGTTAATCCACCAGTATGTGTAAGCTGTTCAGTCACAATAGTGTTTCTAATGCTAAAATTTAATTATTGTTGTGATTTTTAATTAGTGCTGTCAAACAATTAATCGCGATTAATCACATCCAAAATAAAAGTTTTTGTTTACACAGTATATGTGTGTGTACTGTGAATATTTATTATATATATATATATATATATATATATATATATATATATATATATATATATATATATATATATAAATACACACCAATGCATGTAAATATTTAAGAAAAATATTATACGTTTATATTAAATATTTATTTATAATATAAATGATGTGAATATAAATATATACATTTAAATATTTTCAAAATATATACTGTATGTGTGTGTATTTATATATACATAATAAATATACACAATACACACAGATATATTATGTAAACTTTTAATTTGAATGCGATTTAATCGTTTGACAGCACTAGATTTAATGCATTCAAAGGTTTCATTGAAGTTTTAATTTTGTGTGAATAAAGCCTATTTACTGTAGCTTTTTCAGTTTGTTATTTGCCTAATAAATGACAATAACATTTTTAGTTTTAAACAGTTTTTGACCGATTCTCAGGACATGCCCTAGGGATTTCCTTACCGTAATATACCTAGAACGCGGATTGCCGTAAAAACTCGTCAATGGCGGCGAAGCTTTGTCTCTTAATTGACGAGATATCTCGACAATGGCGGGGAAAGAGTTAATTGTATGAACAAAAACAACACTTTTCATGGACACTTTTCAAAATGTTTTACTTTCTTCAGTTGAAAACAAATGAAGTCCTTTGGGTTTGGAACAAGATGAGTAAATGATGACCGAACGTTAACTTTAACATTAGTTAATAAAAACACAACTGGTTATTGTTAGTTCAGGCTGGCTCAGATATAACTTTTGATTTTAATAATGTACTGTATTACTAAATTCTGAAATTAACATTAACTAAGACTAATAAATGCTTCATGTTAACTAATGTAGTTTACTAATTCAGTTTGAAAATAACAGTATTTAAAAAGATGGAATCCAAGCATATTTACACGTTTGTGCAAAATAAGATAACATGGTTTGTGGAAGACTAAGATTTGTTTTTACATAACAGGATTGTTTCAGCGTCTGGCAAATGGCAGGTTTATCATCTAAGCTTTACTACAAAATTGAATTACTAAGTCACCCCCAGGCCTGACCAGAAGTTTGCTTCCCAACCTGCCCCTGTGCGACCATGTGACATCACATGTTTTCATGTGATGCACTGATCAACTCAAAATCTGGAAAGCTTCCCTCTGAAATTCCGATTTAATGGAATTTATGGAGCAGGACAGAAAATTCAGTCATTAGTGAAGCGTAGAGGCATGCGGACGCAGGCTTGATTCTTGCGGTTTAGACGCTACTGTGACCATGAGTGGAATATGTGGCTGAAACACGGCAGATGATGATGGAGATTTTAAGTTCCATTGCGAGCCGGTTGTAGGAGGTACTGTAGGTCGGCTGGAATAGTGTGTATTGTAGATTTTAATGGAGTCGTGTCTTTTAAAGCATCGTTGGGGTGTGTTTATGGTGTGTGTGTGTGTGTGCTGGAGCTGCTGTGATGTAAAGCAAACGTATTAAAATGTCTGCTAAAATTTTGTATTTGATCATTATGTAACATGGAGCAGATATGTCGTTGGGGGGGGGGGGGGGCAGTATGGCCATATTAAATAACGTATTGAATTTATTTTTAAAAAATCATTTATATTTATGGTTTAGCATTTGAAAATGACTAAGACAAATCTTTAATGTAATTTTACACTTGTACTGTAAAATATTTATATTATTTTTATATTGTTTTTTCTTAAACAATTTTAATTCAACAGTGAAATATAATATATTAATTTCATTTTTGTAAATAAAAATAATACAATGTATTTATTTATTATTATTAATAATAATAATAATGTTTTGTCCTTTTTTTTCTTTTTGTAGAAAATGCCTTTTAAATTGCAAATGCAGTTTTTATCAGAAAAATGTTTTAATTACATTTTAGATTGTGCAAGCCTAATATACATATAATCATAGTTTTTTTTTCTGGGAAATATAATTTTGTGAGAATTTCCTTTTTTTTCTTTACATTTTTGGTTTTTAATATAATGTGTAATTATTGCGATCATCCTTAATATCTTCAAAATAATCAGGTTAAATCAATGTCTGGGAATTGTTACACTTATTGTGACCATTTGTTCTGCTCTCTGTGGTTTGGTAAAGTGAGACGGCTGAAATCCTGTCCAGCGGTTGATGTGGTGGATGGAATAACTAGTTGATGCGATACAGTACGCTGGGTCAGTGTCTGATAACAGGATCTGCGGTCCGTGAACCCTAATCTTGTTGCGTAACATCACTGTAGTTCCTGTCAGGCCTCACACAGTCATAGTCTGTGTGCATACCATAACCTACATTTCACTGAACAAGTTTGATTAGTTAGCTGCATTATTGATATGACTGAACTGGTGGGGTAAAATGGACTGCCAGTCTTTGTGAGATATTGGCAATATTGATCACCTTTTTTTTTTTTTTTGGATAAAACCCAGGAAGCTGCTTACATAGACAGCATCTGATCTGCAAAGGCTGTTGATAGGCAAGGCAAGGCAAGGCAAGTTTATTTATATAGCACATTTCATACACAGTGGTAATTCAAAGTGCTTTACATAAAAGAAAGTGAAATAGACATTAAAATCAATAAAAACATGGAAATAAGAATAATAAAAACAAGGAATTTTAAAATGATATAGAAAATGATTTAAAATAAATTTAAAGAAAATGATTATACATAAAATGTATTGCAGTCAGTTCGGACATACAGCACAGTGCTCATTCAAATGCACAGTTAAACAGGTGAGTTTTGAGTCTTGATTTAAATGTGGCTAATGTTTTAGCACATCTGATCTCTTCTGGAAGCTGGTTCCAGCTGCGGGCCGCATAATAGCTAAAAGCAGACTCCCCTTGTTTTGTGTGAACCCTTGGTATTTCTAACTGACTCGATCCTAATGATCTGAGTGGTCTGTTTGGTTTATATTCAGTGAGCATATCAGCAATATATTTAGGTCCTAGGCCATTGAGTGACTTATAAACGAGTAAAAGTACTTTAAAATCAAAAAATTGATAGATAGACAGACTGCATAATTATTTACATGTAAACATAAAAAACGTACAAGCACACTAGATTATAACAATAGCAGATTTTCTTGTTTAAATCCATTTATATAGAAACATTTATGGGACATGAAACCAACTGAGCAGTTTCACTTGTTTTTATTTTCTTGTTAATTTATACAAAAAGAGAACTGCAATGTATGTGAAACTAAAGCAGAGCTGTAGCAGGTGATTTACATGTATTCATGCTCTGGTTTTCTCTCCTCCATCAGCTCGGACATGAGTGGGGCCAGTAACACCCTGGCACGGGAATTCCTGACCGATGTGCACCAATTGTGTAGCGCAGTGGCCCAGCGGGCCGAGGGTGAGGAGGAGAGTCACATGGTGGCGCTGGGAGAGTATCTGGTGCGGGGACGTGGGTTCCTGCTCCTCAGCACCCTGGACTCTGTCATCGACCAGGTCAGTCAGAGAAATGAACCTTAAAGCCTACTAAAGCATCTAGATGATCAACATGATCAGAACTTTACTGAAAAACCTGTTGCACAGAATCTACTGCATATCTTCTGTCGTCTGATTGATCATTTAGACTTTTTTTTTTATATAAATTTAATAATATAATATTTTAATATATAATTGTACAAACGTCCACCTTCAGCTTGTGCTTCACGTGTCTTTTTGCTGTCAAATCTTTACTGATTTTTAAAAAATAAACATAAGAATAACTTTTATATTTTTTAGAAAAATTTGTATCAAATATGATGATCCATCAGGTCTTCAAGGAATGTTTATTTGTCCATCTCTCAATCATCATTGTATTGCATTGCATTATGTTTTGACTACCAAACTATTTAAAAATCATTTTACCAAGACATATTCTTGGCGATATAGAATGGCGACTGATATTTATATCATTTTTATGTAAGTATCTTTCATACTGTTATAAAGATCTCATTGATTTACATTACAAGCTGTCAGAATTTCATCACTTTTTGGCCAAATGAACATTTGAACAAATTTAATATTTTGCTCAATTTGGGCCTCTGAATAAAATTGAACTGTTTTATTCCTCCTCGATGAGCTCCATATTCTCACTATATCTTATTATATGAGCCTTAAACACCTGCTATGCGTAAGATACTTTACAAAAAAAATGCCTGCAAACTTTTTTTAATGCAATGCAATTTTTTTTTTATTGCATTTTTGTCAAAAGGTTCAATAAACCTGGTCTGTTAAAAAAAAAAAGATGAGAGATTTCATGTTAGGGTTTGCAGGGATAAAGCAGTACACATATTAGATTGTTTTAACTGCACACATGATTGATGTGTATGGAAAAACGTAATGGAAAAATACAATGCAGAATGTGTCCATTTTTATTTTCTTGTCGCGCACATATCTGGAAAAAATTACTGCAAAATTCCTGGACAAGTCATGGAAATGTATTAGTCAAACTCAAAGGACATGTTATTTAGGGAATGAATTCATGGCCAAATGCTGGCGTTGTTCAGAAATAGCATGATGATATGTCAGTCACAACAGAGCTGAATACCCTTCCTGAATGCTTCATGCATTCACATAAATACTGCATACAGTGGACCTTAAAAGTGCTTTCTTTATACATTAACTTAAATTTACTTAAGTGTCCATAAATCAAAATCTCAATAAAGTAAGTCTTTGCTTAGAGCAGTGAAGCTCCTAAATACAGACATCCATGTCTCTGTTGACACACTGCAAGTGAGCTACACGATGTGACATAGCAAAACTGACTCTAGCTAGTGAGTGTTAATTGTTTTGGAAGTTTGCAAATGCATTATATTACATGTAGACAAGAGTTTCTATAGTTGACTAAAACAAACTAAAACCATTAAAAAAAATTGTTACTTGAAAATAAACTTTACCTGAAATAAATTAAAATATATTTGAAAATTTTGGTGTTATTTATTAACAGAATTTTTCGCATGATGTCGAAGGAAATGACAAGTGGTTTATTTGATCCGGTGTTTTTCTTCAGACCCCTTTCTGCCGCCTCTACTTCATTCTCTCTCTTCTTATGAATCATGTCTTTTCTCTAAACTCAGCACTGTTTAACTATGTCTCAACACAACATCAATCGCCTGTGAGTTTATATAGTGGTGGGTCAATATAAGTCCCTAGCCACTTTGCTAATTAGCTTATGAGTATGCTACCAGATGCTTGTTTACTTGGGGTCACACAGCACTGTGGCACGCAGCCCCCTGTATTTGCTTTTAATTCACACGTGTCAGGGTGCTTTCGCTTCTCCTTGTGAGGAATGCTATCTTGCTCAGGGTGGAGCCAGTATTTAGAGGCTTGCTGTCGTACCTCATGTCCAGCAAAACCTGTATTTGTCTTGAGCAGTTGGAAGAAAACCATTGGATACAGTTTTTGTTGTCTGCAATTTTCCATCTTTTGCAAAGCTCTAAAAATTAGCTTGCAAAGAGAGGCAGGGCACTATGAAGCAGAAGTGAGAAAAGAAATCTGCTTCTTCGTTTTTGATTGGATTTGGATAGATTGAGTGAAGAATTCAGTTCAAATCCTGAATTAATCTTTAGCCTTTTACTTAGGAGTTGACCTGTCGTGAAGAGCTGCTTACACTCTTGTTGTCTCTGCTACCTCTGGTCTGGAAGATTCCTGTTCAGGAGGAAAAAGCCCCAGGTGAGTCACATCCTTTTATAAAGCCCTTTAATAATGCATGCTATTAATGGTCTTAATTTTGAGAATGCACTAGAGGTATACTGTAACCCACCTTAAACCTCGAATTAAATAATTATGTTCTAATATTAAATGACATCCTGGCATTGCATTCAGTTGGAAAGATGATATACTTCTACACGATTCCTTTTATAACGCATATGATGGCTTTGAACTTGCAAGAACACCATGCATTTTTAAGTAGATGCCTGCATGAACAATAAGTGAAACCATGAGATGGCTTGAATTATGAAACAGTGCAGTTAAAGGATGATGGAAAGGATAAGACTTTTCATTGAGCTTGAGACCTAAGGTATTTTGTGCAGGCATGCTAATCTTTTCTAGCAGATGCTTTCCACATTGTTCAGTTATTAGTTCCCGTAATTGTGTTGTAAACAGACCTCTCGAGGTCATCATGACTTGCTCTAATGAAACCAGATTAAACCAGTTGATGCTATAGTCAGGACAATCCTTTAAACTTTTTCCTTTCCTACTCTGCTTTTTGACCTTAGATTTCACCCTGCCTCCACTACTAGAGGTGTTTCTATGCCGAGAGGGAAGGACCATCCCTCAAAAAGCGGGGCAAGATAGATGTGATGTGCAGAACTCTGGGAAGCGTTTATCTGGCTCCTGGAAGTCACGTCGTTCACGTAGGACAGCTCAGCGATACTCTGTAAGGGATGCACGCAAATCTCAGCTTTCCACATCAGATTCTGAAGCCAACTCGGATGATAAGACCACAAGTACTGGGAGCAAACATCGACGATTCCACAGTTCGGCCATTCGAGTTAGTTGCCAACTCCATCAGTCCAACAATTCATCACAGCCAGCATCACAACATCCCACTCTCGATGCCATGGGCACCATTGAGCCATCCCAACCTCACGTAAGACTGTTTGTATCTCACACTCCAGATCCTAACATGCTAACAGACCCCACCACTCTCTCCATCTTCAACCGCATGGAGAACTCTCCTTTTGACCTTTGCCATGTTCTACTTTCTCTTCTTGAAAAAGTCTGCAAATTTGACATGACCATTAATCATAACCCAGGCTTGGTGGTCAGCGTTGTTCCCACGCTCACAGAGATGCTCACAGAATTTGGTGACTGCTGTGGTCCCGGTGGTGGAGGTGGGATCGATGAGCTAGCTGGAGGCTGGACTGAGGAGCCAATTGCGCTTGTTCAAAGGATGCTCTTACGCACCATTCTGCACTTGATGTTTGTAGATGTGGGTCAAAATGAGACACTGCCTGATATTCTGCGTCGAAGCTTGACTGACCTCCTCAGAGCAACTTTAAAGATTCGTACCTGTTTAGAAAAGCAAGCCGACCCTTTTGCGCCAAGGCCAAAGAAGACTCTGCAAGAGATACAAGAAGATTTTTCCTTTTCAAGGTACCGTCACCGTGCCTTGCTACTGCCAGAACTCTTGGAGGGTGTCCTGCAGCTACTACTAGGTTGCTTACAGGCCTCTGCTCCCAACCCTTTCTTTTTCAGTCAGTCTCTTGAGTTAGTTCATGAATTTGTTCAGCACCGTGGCTTGGAGCTCTTTGAGGCAACCGCTCTGCGCCTTGAGGCCTTAGCAGAAGCTCAGGATTCAGAAGTCGGCAATGAGGCATCAGAGCATCTGCGTTGTCTGATAGCTGATGTACTTAAGATAATCAGTGCTGTCAAGAGGGCCAAGTCAGAGCAGCTACACCAGTCTGTTTGTGCACGTCGTCGACACCGTCGCTGCGAATACTCTCACTTTTTGCACCATCACCGTGACCTCTCAGGACTGCCGGTATCCGCTTTCAAGCAAGCAGCCCAACGTAATCCTTTTGAGGAGATCTCAGAAGGTGATGACGGAGAAGTACGGTACCCCGAACGTTGTTGTTGCCTTGCAGCTTGTGCCCACCAATGCTTGCGTCTTTTCCAGCGCCTGTCACCCTCAGGTCCTGCTGTGCTGCAGGTACTGGCAGGAGTGCAAGCTGTTGGCATCTGTTGCTGCATGGACCCAAGGTCTGTAATTGGACCAATGCTCCAGGCATTTCAGGCTCCAGGACTTCGGAGCTACCAGTCCCATGTGTTGAGCGTCCTTAGTAGACTAGTCTTAGAACAACTTGGAGGTGGTCAACCTTCGGAAAAGGCCAAGCTTGCCTCCTGCAACATTTGCACTTTGGATAGTAGCCAGTTACCTAGCCTTGAAGAGACTCTGCAGGGCTATGGACCTAAGAAAGAATCAAACTTATCCACGTCCCCATCTCCCTCTTATCGTTCCCAAGGTATCCTGCCCAGTGGAGGAGCTGAAGACATGCTATGGAAGTGGGATGCTTTAGAGGCCTATCAAGAAATTGTGTTTGGGGAAGACTGGCATTTGAGTCAACAAATTGCCAGTCATGTATGCCAGTTAACTTTACGAGGCAATGCAGTAGTGCAATGGCAGCTCTACACTCATATTTTTAATTCAGTGCTTCAGCGGGGTGTGGAACTAACCCATCATGCCCAGCAACTTGGTGTGTCAACTACGTGTAGCCAAGTCTGCAGTTACCATACCCATTGCCTCCTGGTTTATCTTCAAACTCTGCCTTCTCTGCTAAAGTCAAGGTATGACCATGTTTTTTATCTTAATTTTTCTTCCAATTCACTGTTGGTTTCATTCTTTAAGGGGGCTTTCACACTGGGCATGTTTACTGCAGTCCGAATCTGAGTGAGATTGTTCCTGGCACCTCCTGCAGGGATGGTCTGGTTTCAGATGGTGCTTTTCCACTGCACGGTACGGCTCCCTTTTGGGGGGTTTTCCACTGGGTACAGTACCTGACACCTGGTACTTTATTTTTTATTTTTTTTGTACCACCTCGGCTGAGGTTCCAAGCAAGCCGTACTGTAACCAAAATGTGACGTGTAAACCCTGCTGATCACTGATTGGCCGGATAGAATCGTTACTACCTTCGTCATTGAACTTGCGACACGAGACACCAGACCCTTTAGATTTAAATCAGCACAGCCAGCGAAGGATCAAACCCAACTTATTAAAAACTTTTTTGAACGAGCGCACCTTTTTTTGCAACCAACGAATGGCTGTTTTGTGGTCTGTTGAGGAAGTATAGATGTTCCTCTCGTTGATAGCCGAGGAGCGAATCCAGCGTGAGTTTGAGGGGGCGATGTGAATAATCCCGCCCACTCTAAAAGCAGTATTAAACTGGAGTGGAAACGCAAGCCGAGCCAAGCTGTGCCGAGTCGTACCATGCAGTGGAAAAGCTCCAAGACTGACTTGATTCTGTAGAACCCTGGTGCATGTGAGTTCTTATGCCATCACAAACATGTACTCCGCATGATCGAAAACACAACTTGGGTCAATATTTTTTTTTGTTATTAATTAGGTGCTAAATATGTACAGCCGAATGAACAACGCTTGTGTATACTGTATGTGCATCGCATGAAAACGCCATTCTGCTACTTTCAAACAGTCTCTTTTGAGGAGACAGCTGATTGTGAGTCATTCATTTGCTGCTCAGATTGCACTCACTCTGCATTATTACACTGAATGCTCACTCTCACTTGTATCCAAGGTAAATCATCACCCGTGTCATTAATTTCCATTGCAACTGAACACCTCCTACAGGTAGTTTCTGGATCAATACTACGGTGCACTCCCAGGTCTGCATGAAAGCTTTCACATTAACAATTTTTCATGCAAACCATGCTCTGTTTTGAATTAAAGTGCTAATGTGAAAGCCCCCTAAAATAGCCTTTAAAATAATCCAAGATGCCAATTTATAACTTTGGATTTTGTTTTCCAATTCAGCCGGGTGGTACGGGACCTGTTCCTGAGTTGTAATGGACTGAACCAAATCACGGAGTTGATCTACTTGGACTGCACTCGTCCGTGGGCACTGAAAGCATTCGAGACAATTATCTTGAATGCGTGGCACCATCACACGGAATCTGCTGTGCATGAGCTAGAAAGAGCAGAAGCTCAGGAGAGGGAAGCTGTTCTTGGGCTTGTAGAGGAACTGAATTCACGTGGGGCTGGTGATGGACCTCAGAGCCTCGCTAAGTTTTATGAAGGCCTGAAAGAGGCATGCCCTCACCCAAAGGGCAAAAGTGCATTTTCTGCAGTAGCGCGTAACCGAGGTGAAGCGCATTTGAATACGATCAACCTTTTTCTGTGTGTAGCCTTCTTATGTGTAAGCAAGGAGGCAGACTCTGACAGAGACTCTACAAATGACTCTGAAGACACCTCAGGCTATGATAGTACAGCTAGTGAACCATTGGGTGGACGACTACCCTGCGTTTCCCCAGACAGTGTGGCTCTTCCCTCCAAAGAACAGATAAGGAGAGCTGCCGATGTTTGGTCAGTATGCCGTTGGGTGTACATGGCCAGTCCAGTATTCCAGAGGCAGTTCTTTAGACTGGGAGGTCTAGACGTCTGTTCACGACTACTGATAATGGTGATCCAGAAACTCACGTCTAAAAACAAAGACTGTAAATTAAAGAAAAAGAGAGAGAGTAAGGGCAAAAGCAGTCCATCTCATGTTGACTCTCCCACTCAAGTTCTTGCAGGACAGTTTGATAATATAGCGATAGCTGCTGGTAGAGAGGAATCCCACCAGCACGACTGTTTCAGCCCCGCTCAGGTCGAGAGCAAGTCAAGTGACCCAACACTGAGGCTTGAAGAGGAATGGCCTCTCCAGAGCATCCGACTACTGGAGGCACTTTTGGCAATCTGCCTCCACAGTGCCAATTCAGCCCTACAGAGACTTGAACCAGACTTATCTTTTCAGGTACAGTGGACACACATACTAGCTCTGTTTCAAACCCTAGTGAGCTGCCTTATAAGGGGATGTAATGAGTCCCGTGTGAACAGGTCACTACTCAAATTAAATGCACAGGAGGCAATTGATTTCAGTACTACTAAGCTAACAACACAGAACCGTAAAGTATGTGACCATACGTCCTCTCTGTTCTGGAGATATCCAGGCTAGGATTTTTAAATTGCCTAAAACGTCCGGGTTTTGGCTTTGTATTCCTATTGACATGGTCTCTACAGTCCTCATACATATGTGCATGTATTTGTATTGCTTTGACCATTCCCTGTGGATCCCACTTTCTTGCATGCCACGACTGGTTAATTATGTACAATGCCTGTATGCTATTGGTCAAATTATTTTTCAGTCACTACCTTCAAGTATGAAAACAATAGGAAAACGAAGCCGAAACCCAGTCATTTTGGGCAATTTAGAAATCCCGGCCAGGACATGTCTGGGGAAAAAGAGGACATATGGTCACCGTACCTAAATGTATCTTCAGATTTGTCGAGAACGCTTTGTGTATTCATACAGCCGAATGCATAGCCTTTCAAAGTATGCTATACTATAAAGTACCATAAAGTATACTATTTGATAGCGTACACTAACGCTCAACACGTTACGTCCTTATCCAGTGTCTGCGCTATTTCCCTTCAGAAGTTTTGACGTATAAAACATGACTGTGTTCTTGTTTTACAGTTGTGGGTATTTCTAAACCCCATAAGCACTGGCAAACACGGGTCGTTGTTGTTGTTGCGTCTCATTCGGGGTTTTTTTCGAGCTATTGATCGCCGTTTTGAAGTGACTATGTCCTGTTCTTATTCTTAAAGAGTGTTATTTTCCCACGCTCTATCCCATAGCTGCAGTCTGTGGATGAGACGCTGTGTGAGGTCCGGGATCAGCTCTCTCGATCTGGAGTTGTGAATTCTGAACTAGCAGTTCCTCTGTTTGATTCCTTACTACGTGTGGCACTGGATGAGATGTTCTGCAGTCCAGATGTCATCGAGGAGAAACCTGACAAGGTAAACTAGTTGCTTGTGTAATAAGTCTTTAGTGTTCCCATGGTGTACGTTTGGGTGACTCAGGTTTGAGTCTGATCCTCATCTCATTGCTCCTCTTTTGTCTCACCCAACCATATAGTTCCCTTTCACTGCCTGCTGTCTAAAGCTAAGGAAAGTAGTGAAAGCTCTAAAATAAAATACACTAAAATAACTTTTGGTGACTAAATACAAAATCTATATGGAGGATTGTATGCTATATAATTAATTTATTATGTAAAAAAGGGCTGTTTTTTTTTTTTTTGCTGTGGTTTTCTATAACCTACTTTTTTGCTTATTGCAAGATTTATATTAGAGATGTTCCGATACCCTTTTTCCCTTCCCGATACCGATTCTGATACCGAATACTGATCCGATACCTGGATGTGTATCTGTATATACATGTATGTACTACTAGCCCTGTATGAATTTATATAATTATTTTATGGTGTGCTTCAGACTTATTCCTTAAGAAAACATGATAGGTACAATGAACTATTTTTGAAGTATTAGAAGTATTTTTATTATCTGACATATATTTGACAGTAATATTATTTTTCTTAAGTGAAAAAGAACTTCAAATGCAGCCACAAATCTAACACCGTAAACTGAAAAAGGTATTTTAGTTTTACAATATGGAATGAGATGAATCAATCCTTTAGCTTTTTAAAGCAGCAATTAACTTGCATTTTAACCAAATAAAAAGGTACTCTTCTTTCTTATTAATTTAAATGATGTTTTCTTCGTTTAAAATAAATAAACGGCTCACAGTTGATCATTTAAATGTCCATTTTTGGCTGATGAATTTAAGTTATGCGTGCTGTACGGAACACCATTATAAGCCTGTATGGAACACCGTTGAGCCTTATCATTTTCCGTACAGTGGCTGAGGAGGTACTTTTCCCCACTTTTATCAAAAACTATTGGTCCTAAAGGCATCAAATGCTTTATTAAGTTACTCGTATTAAAGTAGTTAATACTTGTGCCACCCCTCAAAATCACAGCATGGCATACGAGATATGTCACCATTTTACTGGCTGGTTAGTCCAGTCTGAAATACTGCCAAACTGCGGACATACTTGCTTGTGGCATCACGCATAACTTCCTGTGTTTGCATTCTGAACTGCGGAGAAGAATTGATTTCCGATTTGCAGCGTCAAGCAAAGCTAGCGGGCATAACTAGGTCTTGTTTAAGAAAAAAGGTATTGGATCGGTACATGGGTTCAAGTGGAATTTGCGATACTAGTATTGGAATCGGAACAACCCTAATTTATATAACTGCTTAGTAGATTCTCTGTTACATTACTTTTCTTCCCAGTAGTATCGTCTGTAGTGAAACATCACAGAATAATTCCCAAATAAATCTTATCATTTGGACATAGTAAGGGATTTGTTTTGGAGTTCCTCAGTTCTTTAATGCGTAAATCTGCTTTCTGCAATAAAATGACCTCTGGCCAACAAGGATAAACAGCCTTTTTGTGTGATTGAGCACCAAGGGGCACATGGGGGATATATTTTATGTGGAAACAGTCAGCTGATGTGGTCCTGTGACCAAAATCATAATTTTTTTTTTTTACTTTACCAGCTTTCTGAAATCAAACTTTGACTCTCTAACAAAGACAGCACCAGAAGCAATGTTATACGGATTGTTAATTAAATTTTTTTTGCAATGCAACAGTACATTATTCTGAAAAGAGCTCATTTTCTAGAAGGTAAGAGTCTGCTTTGCTTTAATCTATTTTGCTACTGTTGTTCTGACATGTTGTGCTGTAGGGAAATGAAAGCTCTAAAATTTAGAAGTGGTTACTTTGTGTGCTTGTGTAAGAGAGTGATTTTGGACTTTTCTTTTTAACATTGATTCTTGAACGTTGATTTTTTTTTTTTTTTTTTATACATGTATTTAATAATAAATAAACAAATAATAAACAGAAGTTTTTATTAGTTACCAAATGGTAAAGATAGTGTCTTTGTAGTGTTGATGCATACTAGAGTTATTGTTTGTGTCCGTTATGGAATAAATTACGCTCAAAAGAAGCGTCTTGGTGGTAAAAAAAACAACACTGTTTTGTAGCGTACAGTGTTACAAACAGAATGAGACCATCCACTGAAAAAGAAGTCACAGATACGTGGAATATTTTTTTATTTGAATTTGGCGCTCTCTCGTGACGCACCCGTCATCTGATGGGGGCGGAACTTAGCGATCGCCTTTTTGCACAAATAATTTTTTTTTTTTTTTTTTTTTTTCTTCTTCAACATTTTTCATCTGTGTGTGTGTGTGTGTGTTGTGGGGAATGTAGCTGTATCTGCATGATTACCATCTGTATGAACGCACATCAGTATGTGATTACCGACTGTATGACGCTATCAGTGTGAATGCTGTCAATAATCGGCTGTTATTAACTCTATGGCCCATCTGTTTGATTATCATCTGTATGGGCACACATCAGTGTGTGATTACTGACTGTATGACCATGTCTGGCAATATCAGTTTATGTCTGGCAATCATAGCATGTACTTGAGTATGTACTACATACAAAGCAAATTCTTCTTTTTTAGTGCTCAAATTTATTACTTATTGTATTTTTTAGTGCTCAAATAAATTACGTATGTGATGTCTAAAATTCTGTCTATTTTATAATTGAAAAACTATGCAGGAGTATGTATAATGACTAAAATAGTTTGTATAATTCTGCAATACATTTGGTGGTTATTTTTCCTCAAATAGGGGGGTGGGGGGACTAGAAATATTCTCAGAAAAAATGATTGCAGGAATCTCATTTTTCATGGTATCTTCTTCAGATTTTAAATATAAACTCATGAGACATATGACTTTCAACCCATTACATTTCTGGATTGATCCAGGACTTATTTGTTGTATTTGTATATGAAATAAAAAAAACATTCAGTGTGGTAAAACATTTTTCAAGGCACTTCAGTGTCTATAACTTTTTATCGTTTTGAGCATTATCGACTCTGGTGATGGATAGTAAAGCCTAGAGTGTCTTCTTTCCAAAGATACCTAAATTGTGTCTGTAGCACATTATTGTCAGGAACTGTTACCATTTTAATTTAGGTAGGTCATTTTGAGCTGTGAGGCCCAAAATGGGAGGTGCTGGCTAACAGGGGGGACTAGAAAGATAAAAATTAAAAAATCGTCTTCTGACATCTATTCTAATGCTTCAGAAAAACCATAATGAAAGTGCAAGTGACAGCACAAAACAGGAAGTGAGGCAGTATCAGAGCAAATGTTTTGAATATCCAAATGAAGCTTATATGGTACAATTCCCTGATAATGACACATACAATTGGTTCCTAAATTTGGTGCCACCTATTGATCTAAAATGATACATTTCTTGTTACTGAAAATATATATGAACTGCTTGCTATGATTTAACAACAACAACAACAATAATAATAACATGGTGTAATAAAGATTTTAATCATAAATAGTAATATGATGTTTAATAATCAATATTTTTATTTAATTAAATTATATAATTGTTCATTAATAATAATAATAATGATAATGATGTGTGTTACATAATGCACATAATATTGTTTAATAATAATGTTGATTGTTTTTTTTTTTTTTAATTGATTTCTCTCTCTATTATTATGATTACAATTCCATCCCTCCATCTAGTAATAATAATAACAACAATAAAATAAAGTGTGTATATAATTACAATTTTATACTTAATTATGACAATGTTTTAATTATTTATCAATTAATGTCATTATTTTATAATTCATCCCTCTATTTAGTAGTAGTATAATAATAAAGTAGATATTAGTAATCATTATTAAATATTTATTATAAAATAATCATGTTAAATGTTTTATTTAAAATATTAATTTATTATATTAAATATTTAACTATAAATTGTATTTATATTGCTTTTATATTATTCGCATCTCTCAGTCTAGTATTATTATTATTATTAGAGTTGTGTATTTATATTTTAATAATATTCATTTTTATTTATTTTTTAATAATCATTTAATATTTTGTTATAAAAAGTTTAATCTACTTTATTTTATTATTTCTTAATTTCTCGTTGTGTTATTTAATATTCCTATCCATCCTTCCATCTAATACTGCTCTTTCTGTCCCTGTGCAGAAGTCTCAGGTCAGCGGGGAGGTGGCACGTCCAGCAGGTGATCTGTCAGAGGAGGTGGATGAAGCTCAGGTGAGCGGTGCTCCACCCTTAGGAGAAGAGGAAGGCTATGAGGCAGACAGTGAAAGTAACCCTGAGGACTCCACCCGTCAGGAGGAAGGTAGTACCACCCATGCATACTGACATGAGAGTGTGCGTTATGCTGGTCACTTGTGTTTATTTGTAGAGTGCATGTGCATATTATCTACAGCCAAAAGTATCTTGTGTAGCTTGTTCGTTTTAAAGACTTGTTATTCTAATGCTAGCATCCTGAAATGAAAGTGCAAAGTAATTATTATGACAGTTAGCCAGACTAAAGCGTGCACAGTAACTGATAGCAGGGGGAATTTCTAGAATGATCTACAATGTGGGAGCCAGTCTGAGCCGGTTAGCATCAGGTAGGCTGAGTGAACGTCTGGTCAAGCGGTACGTGATCCTGTTCTCTAGTCACATGCAGCGCTGGCTCTCTTGCCCTGAGAATGGTGTCATTGTTTCCTTTGGCTATGATGCAAGTCCACCGTGTTGAGCTGTGTCTTGTGACTGCAGCTTTTGACCAGTCTATTACGTACACAGATCAGATCACTCGCTTTCGCACGAGGGCCTGTAGTTGATCTAATTTATAATGGAGGGAACTGAAGGCAAAGCTTGAAATGGCAGAGTTCGGTGTGTGTTTGGAGTCTGACTGTGACAGTAAAAGACAACTGAATGTGGTCTAGGTAGTGGAGTTTGATTTCAGCATCTGATGAATCATTTCTGTTAATCCACTGGTGTGACAATACTGTCATTTCATTCATTTAGACAACGAAACATGTCTGTCACTCATGTCTACTGTCTGTCTCTCTATTGTTTTATCCATCTTTCTGTCGGTCTTTATTTCTATCATGTTTGTCTTTCTATCTTTTTATCTTTCTATCATCTATCGATTGTTAATTTGTTTGTTTTATCTATTTGTGATACTGTACCTAACATTATCTGTCTGTCTATCTGTTGGTCTGTCTATCTCTCTATCGTTCTATTTATCTATCTATCGTTCATTTTATCATTCTTTTTCTTTCTATCAATCGATCATTTGTTATATCTTTCTTTCGTTCATTAAATCTTTTATCTATCTATCTGTCTATCCATCTATCTATATCTGTCTGTATATCGTTCTATCATTCTATTGTTCATTTTATCATTCTCTTTTTTTTGGCTATCAATCAGTTGTTTGTTATATCCTTCTATCGTTCATTTAATCATTTAAATATCTGGCTGGCTGTCTGTCTATCTGTCTTTCCATTGTCTTTTTATAATTCTCTTTTTCCATCTATCAATCGATCGTTTGTTATATCTATCTATCTATCTATCTGTCTGTATATGTCTGTGTCTGTCTATCGTTCTATCATTCTATCGTTCATTTAATCATATATCTATCTGTCTGTCTACTTTTCTGTCTTTCAATGCATGTTTGCGAGAGAGTGCTCTGTGTGTGCATATGCACATGTGTTTGTTTGTGTGTGTGTGAGGCAGAACTTCATTAACGAAAAGCACCCAGATCTTGCTTAAAGAGCTGCAGGGTAGTCCACAGTTAAATCATGTGGGTTCTCCAGTGTGTGGCACCTCCATCAGCTTAATTCATTTCACTGAGCTGGAGCTCTGAGCACTGTGAGCAGCCTCTGTACATACAGTACTTGCTCTTCAGTCCTTCTATATGCACTCTTGCAGCACCACCAATTATTATTATATTAATATTATTATTGTGTTGTTTATAGTCTGTTTTCTGTCTTCCTGTGACAGGGATAAAGGTGGAGGCTGCAGTCTCGTCGGGGGAATGTACGTTAGGAATGGCAGGAGTGCCTCAGGGCTCCGGCCACGGCCGTCTGCTGTTCCCGGAGATCTGCTTGATGGAGCTGCAGCTGTTAGCCAGTGGATCTCCAGACCTGGAGGTTTTGGGCCATGTTTTGCAGAGCCTGTTAGGAGCCGTGAAAGGCCACCACAACAACGCAGCGCTGCTCTACCAGCAGGTCAGACTCTTATGTCATGCCAAACTGATTTATTTATGTATGCGATTACATATTGATGCTACACAGTGACATATCTTATTCCAGAAGACCTTTTGTCTAAGTTACCTACCTTCAATTGGTAGCAAGTTTTGTTCCAGTAACCAGTTGAAAGAGTATACTTGAAACTAGGGGTGTGTGATATGACGATTTTTGATCGTGGACGATAAAAATGTCTCCACGATCTGCTTTTGAAGAAGTATCGTGCTGCAGCGTACATTGTCAAATACAGTTCTGGCGCCTCCGTCTCTATATACTGTACAACACGACATACAGCAGTAGAGTTACTCTGACAGGACACTGCACTTATTCGCGATCGCAAAAGTACATTATTTGCATACAAGCCTTGCTGGTTAAATGTTTAATTCGCTGAGCGCATACACCAGAAGTGCGCGTACTAAAAAGCCTGTCTAACAGCGCCTGATTACTGAACTAAGTTATCTTTTGCGCTAATACTGTCAAAACACACAAGGTTTACATACAGACTCAGTTGGTTATCTCTAAAAGGAAAGTAAATAGTTAAGAGAGAAACGGATGCCTGCCTTTATATTAGATGCGTGCAGGTCTTAAAAGTCGTGGCCTAATGGTTAGAGAGCTGGACTTGTAATCCAAAGGTTGCGGGTTCGAGTCTCCGGCCGGCAGGGATTGTAGGTGGGGGGAGTGAATGTCCAGCGCTCTCTCCACCCTCAATACCACGACTGAGGTGCCCTTGAGCAAGGCACCGAACCCCCAACTGCTCCCCGGGCGCTGCAGCATAAAATGGCTGCCCACTGCTCCGGGTGTGTGTTCACGGTGTGTGTGTGTTCACTGTGTGTGCACGTTGGATGGGTTAAATGCAGAGCACGAATTCCGAGTATGGGTCATCATACTTGGCTGAATGTCACTTCACTTCACTTAAAGGGACAGGACACTAAACATGTTGTCGACTGTCATTAAAGGGATAGTTCACCCTAAAATTAAATTTCTGTCATTATTTACTCACTCACATGTTGTCCCAAACCTCTATTAATTTCTTGTACTGAACCCAAAAGAAGATATTTTGAAGAATGAGGGTAACCAAACAGTTGCTGGTCCACATTGACTTTGATCGTAGGAAAGAAAAATCCTATGGAAGTCACTGAGGACCAGCAACTGTTTGGTTTTCCACCTTCTTCAAAATAGCATTTGTTCAGCAGAAGAAACAAACTCATTCAGGTTTAAAACAACTTTTGAGGTAAATGATGGTATAAAAATAAAACATTATGACAGAATTGACAGACAGATGACTATTTAGTTTTGGGGGAACTATTCATTTAACGTTAACAAAACACAAAGAGAAAAATCACTCACTATTCTTGACTGAAAAACTTTAATACAGTTGCTTTAGGAATCAGTCTATCTAGTGTTTTATTTTTATATTTGTTCATTCAATTTCATTGACTGCTCTGCTAAATACACCTATTGTACCTGAAAATAAAGCACTGTTTGTTTTATTTGTATATTATGTGTATTTATAATGTCTATCTTTGTTCTTATTTTTTTAATAAGAAAGATAAAATAATGACAGATTTTGTTTGTTTTTTTGTTACCTTGAAAGGCTTTGTCTTTCTAGTTTGGCTGTAATGCTCAGACAACTTGTAAAACCAAAATAGTAAAACTAACGTGACAAAGAATCGTGATAAAATCGTGAATCGTGATATTTCTAAAAAAAAAAATCGTGATATGATATTTTTTTCCATATCGCCCACCCCTACTTGAAACCAAAGAATCTATGTAGCAGGAGCAAGATGACCTTATGTAAACCTTTAAGAATTTGAGATCTTCTCTAAAAGAACAGTCTGAATTTTAAGCCTTGCAGCTGCATTTCGAGAGATCTTTGTTTTTTATTGGAGACATCTTTATAGGTTTTATGAAGTATTGTGATTTATTGTTGCTTTGTCCACTTGTCAACAATGGTTTGCACATCTTTACTGTATTTATGAGGAAATGTGATCCGTCATGCTCTTTATCTCTTATCAGGGTGGTGTGAAAGCTATTCTCACTGGATTTCAGAACATTCTCAGCCAATCAGATGCCTCCTATAAAGGTGTATATTATTATTTATACTTAAATTATGCATATTTCCTTCAATTATCATCACTGCAATGTGCCCAGATTTTTGTCATAATACTTTTGAGTTAAATCATAATTCTCATTATTCTAAAGGGGTTTCTTACAGTATTTTACTGTATTGCACAAAAAATACTGCAATACAACAAATTAAAAATAAATAAATAAACTCAAATGTAATGTAAGGCAGTACAACAAATAAAAATGATTTATGTAGATTTTTAAAATATATATATTTTAATATTATATATTGCTTAAAAATTAATATGATAAATATTATGTTAGAAATACAAATGTATTTTATATAAATTTATTTTATAAATATAAAGAATTTTATTAATCATTTTTATGGTTTTATATATATAGTTGAGATTATTGGGAAATTTATGTTTTTGATAACGAGGGCATGAATTAAAAAAGTAATAGTAAGGTGCACAGATACATTATTTATAGTACAATTTATAGTAAATACTGCAATATTCCAATAAAGAAAGAAAGAAAGGAATTGTTCATTTTAATTTCATGGTGACTTAAAAAAAAAAAGTGTTGTTTAGCTGATCATGCTGAGCCATGTTAATTAGCCTTAAACACTGGTCTAACTGCTCTATGCAGAGTGCCAGACAATACTGATGGAGCTGCTTGTTGCCATGGTGAGTGACAGGATGACATCAGAGGAGCTCGCCCTGTTGACACGCCTCTTCCTGGAGAAGACTCCGCCCACTGTAAGTGCAACCTCACATAGCATTTAAATGAGGTATTGTGGGCCAAAAACACTATCAACCCTTTCCTCTTTCCAGAGAAAAGGAAAGGGTTTGAAATTACACAATGCAAATGCGATCAGTGTGATCAAACACCCTGGAAACAGGTTTATTTTTAACACAGTGTCAGAATGTGCTTTTATTAATGCCAACCTTTGATTTGTCAACGCTGATAGAAATTCATTATCTTTCTCTTTGTTCAAGTTTTTCTTTATGCACCTTGCCAGTTTTTGATTTGCCAGGCCTCCTCTACTATTGCCTCAATACTTTGTGGCTTTGGCATACTGTAGATTGAAGATGCAGAATAAATCTACATATAAAGCTCTACAATAATAATCTCAGTGATCACCTAGTCACTTGTGGGAAATCTAGCTGGCTAGTTATTTATCCTGCCCCTTTCCTTGTATATTCAACATTTAACATACTGCATTTAGTGTTGTTTTTTTTATTTATGCTCAACTGTTGTATCTATTCATTGTATTTTCTGGCTCTTTTCTTGGCATCTACTGTATTGATGTCTTGGAGTATCGCTAATGTCCCTGTGAAATGTGCTTTTCACACCGTTGTGTTAATGAAGGTCCATAGGGAGTCATAAGTCAGAGTCTATACCTCAGAAACGCACGCTATCTTTAGTGGAATACAGTATTACAGTTGGAATAGAATAACTCTTGCATAGATTATGATCGAAACAAATTTCCTTTTTCCTGTGCTTGCTGACATGTGTTGGAAACAAATAAAATTGTTTGCAGGGAGCTGAGGCACTCAGGGCCTGAGTTATACACTTTCAAATTTCAGTTTACAAAAATAAAAAAAAGAAGCGCCTCTTTTTTTTTTTTTTTGTCTTTATTATAACACAGACAATATATACAATAATTTTAATCAATTTCAACAGTGTTTTATGTAATTCCAAAAGGTTTCCTTTAAAATGATACCAAACGTTTGTATATACACCTCTGCATGTGGGCATGGGAAGCTTTTTAATTTGGGTAGGCCAAATGCAGGCGGAATTCCCCAAAATAGCCCGCAGAGTGGAAAGTGTTAATGTACTTTAAAATGTACAAAAGTTAGTTTTTTTCCCCAATTGTTCATTTGTCTTTTTTTTGTTTTTTTTTAGTATCGCAATAAATATTGTACCGTGGACTTCATATTATATGAAGAGATATTATCATATTGTGAGATTTTGATATCGATGCATCCCCCAAAAAAATATAATAATAAAAATTAAAAAAATATATATACACACACACACACACATAGTATATAGAGCAAATATATGTAGTGCCTGCATCTGAGTAACAAATAAACTATGTGCATATTAACAGACAAGATGTTCATATTTAAAAGCCCATCAGTCAGTAAGCGACAGGAAATGGAAATGCTGGTTTGTACTCATTTACTGAGGAGTCTGCTGCGGTACGGCCAACTGCATGCATTGCAGTACTGGCCAAATCTTCCAACTGAACGATAGCTAAGGTTTATCCAAAACAGTCAGTAGGTTTGTCAGTATGTACCTTTTATGGAAAAAAGCCACTAAAAGTTGGTAAATAAAGTGCTAAAGCCGAGCTCGTGTGTGTGTGTTTGTGGCGGTCAATGTGGATATTGTGGAAACCCTGATATGAATAAAACCTCAAATTTTGCAAACTAAGCAAAAACCACTCATTTTCTTCTTGAAATGCAGAAATCTTTATTTTATTTCCATCATCCGTAGGAGATCTTGCTGAGAGGCTTGCTTCAGATTGTGGAGGCTAATGCAGACACAGAGCCGCTCTACTTCATGTCCTTTCCCATGATCCCTGGTGCAGGGGTCCCTGGCTTGAGCTCCTCCCCTGGGACGAGGCCTAATGGGACAGCTGGTGGTAAGGGTGGAGTAAACACTCTTTTAAGGGGTAAATTACCTCTGGGCCGTGGTGAAGCAGGCGTGAGCAGGCCCGCTCATCTGTGCAGCTCTCCCTGGCACACGGCACCCTTCCACCTGCCTCTGGTGGGACAGAACTGCTGGCCTCACATGGCGAGTGGCTTCAGTGCCTCACTGTGGGTACGAGCGGGGAAGGATGAGGACGGGCGTTACAAGAAGGGTAAGAAGAGCTTTATATATGTGTATAATGCAGATTAGTGTTTTTTTTTAGATTATAGTATTTATTAATATTTTGAATACTTTTAATTTTGTCATTTTGTGTATTCAGTTTTCATTTTAATTTTAGTAATATTGTTGTGATTTTTCAGTTGTAATTTTAATACTTGAACTTATTTTATTTGTTTTAGTTAGTTGCCAAGGCAACTTTTTTTTTCTTTTTTTTTTTTTTTTTAGCTTTATTTCAATTATGGACAATTTGTTTTAGCTTTAGTAATTTCAGTGCTTAAACTGTTTGAAACATTTTTGATGAGTTAGTTTGGCTGTGTGTTGCAGAAGAGGAGGCGTCTCTGGCAGAGGAGGCCCTGCATGGTCCTGCTCATGTCACGGAGCAGCAGACGGACAGATGCCTCCTCCATGTCCTCTCCATGGGCTCTAAGGCACTGATGCTTCAGGTGTGGGTGAACATCTCCACCGGAGCCTTTACCTTCAGGTGAGTGACGGGGCAAAAAGTGTAAAGTTGCACCAAGGACATTTTCCCCTCAAAAAGACTCCACTAAAGTGGATGACAGTGGTGTTTCAGGAGGCCAGTATATGTTCCACTGAAAAATGTCACTCAGCTATAACTCCATTCTTGTATAAAACAGCACTTTTAGACCATCTAATCAAGTTCTTATGGAAAAATTTACTTAATCGTGTTTTGGAAGGAAAATAGGTTGTGAATGCTGTTTTGAGATTCTGGCTTCTCTTTTCCGACATAACTAAAACATAAATTAAAAGTGAAATAAACATAAACCTAAAATAGTAATAAAAAAGTAAAAAAAAAAAAACTAATTCATTAAAAATTTGTTAAAAAAAAGAGACTTCTTGTTTCCAACATACTAACTGAAAAATAAACCGAAACTAAAGGAGATGTCATTGTATGTGCTCATGGAAAGATTATTTGTGCAAAGTTGGGATCTTCCTGCTGCTGACCATTTCCTTGCACAAGCCACAAAATGTAGATGTTTTCAGTGCTGTATTACTAAAGTGGCTCTTCATTTGTGAGTTCAGGATCTGCATCGATCCAAACGATGAGATGAAGGCGGGTCTGCTGGCCCAGGCGGAGTCTGGAGACGGCGTGCTGATGGCAGGCATGTGGCAGCACTTGGCTCTCACGTACTCGCAGCAGCCCGAGGGCAAGAAGAACATCCACGGTCAGCTGACCCTCTGGGTGGGCGGCATTAGGTGAGTCTGCATCTGCAGTTGGTTGGTGGATGATTTAAAGGGACAGTTCAACCAGGGCTTACTGACATCAGTTCCTCATACAATCAGTATCATGTTTTAATCAAGCCTTCCTGTGCCACATACAGGAAGTGTGACGTCTCGCTACACTTCACTCTGCCCAGGAAGCCCAGTTTGTCATCAGACAGTAATAAGACCTACTGTATGCTTGGACACTATCAGCACCCCTCAGAGGAGCAGGCCAGCCCAAGTGCACTCTGGGATATGGGCACCCTGCTGCTCTTCAATGGTATGAAACCAGTTCCCATAAGATCTTCCCTACAGTGTTTTTATTTTTCATCAGAACAATCAGATTTTTTATTAAAATATAAAACTATTAAAAACATTTGTTAAATGAAAGACAGCTGAAACAGATTAGTGTAAATAACTTCAAATAAATATTTATATATAATATTTAAAATAAATAATAGAAAAAAGTGAAATGACAAAAGTATAGAAGTGATGTTGTTGGTAAAGTGGGATGTTCCTGCTGCTGGAGGTTTCTGTACGTGACCCACACATTCTCCACATTCCATCCACACAAAACACTTTTCTTAACAGAATAGCCGTTCTGTTGCTACTAATAGTTGTCATGAGACAACGGTTTTTATCAGGACAAACTTATTTTGAAAACGTTTTGTAAAATGGACAAAGAAAAAAATAAAAATAAAAAATAAAAAAAAGTGGCATCAATGAAACTATTAGAACTGTTAGAAACATTTGTTAATTGAAAAGAAGCGGAAATAAAATACAATATAAATAAACATTAGAGCAACAACTTTAAACAAAAATTACAAATGTTGGCTTTTCAGCTAAAAGAAATACGTTTACTTTAAATTGGTACACTAGCATTAATTACTGGAAGAAAAAAAACCTAAAATAAAAATAAATTAAGTCTAAATAGCAATATTAAAAAAAAAAATAACTGTGACAAAAGCACATTGTATCATTACTAAATAAAATGAAAAAGAAAACTAAAAATACATTTAAATACAACAATATATCTTAAAACATTTAAAAAAAAATTTTAATGATGTATTCATTTATTTTTTGATATTTATGTAAAAAATGCAGACACATTTAAATTAATCTAGGCATATTTTCCACCCTTACTGTATTTTCATTAAAACAGTACAGACGATTAATAATTTCATTTATATGCAATAATACAGTATATAGTAATAAACAGTCATATTTTTCCATATGTTAGGCTATATTTTTATAACATATTCATAAATGAAAAATGGCGTGCCGAAGTAAACGGGTTATTGGTTGTTTTAGGCTCCAGAATTGACACAGCGGAGGCGTTTTACCTGTATGCCAGCGGTCCTGACCTCACCTCCATCATGCCCTGCAAGTATGACAGGCCTCACGGGACACTGTCCAAGTACGTGACACAGGAGGGTCTTCAGTGTGAGCAGATACGAGAGCTCCTCATGAGGAATACAGACGTCGACATCGCACCTCTTATTGTGAGCCACTGCACCTATGAATATGAGTTTTTCATTTTTTTCCTGAATGTCACATTTTCCACCAGAAGGCTTTTATGCAGATGTATCTGGCAGTGACACAGTTTAATAGCTTGTTTATCTCCTTCACTGCCACTGAAAAGCTGGCTACATTATTTGTCCATTTGTACACCATTTCCTGCTTTAGTGGGACTTTTTTTGTGTGCAGTTTTACCCACTGACATCTTAATTACTGGTGATTTTACAAGTCTACACGCTGCTCTATTATAAAGCATTGTACATGTTTATCTAAAGAAACCTGTAAATAACATGCCCAGGTGATATTTCACCTCAAGATTAAAAGAATTGCTGTCAGCCTGATATATGAAAATCCCTTTTTTAAATGAAAGAGTTTATTGAACCTTAAACAATAAAATAAGAACAATTTTAGACAAAATATAATGTTTTAGGTTTTTTTTTGTTGTTGTTGAGTCATGTTTTGATACATCAGGCTAACACTAATATAGTGTGAAAAAACAGCTACATTTTATTCAGAGGCCCAGCCTGATAAAAATATGTAATTTGGTGCAGATGCTGATATTTATATGGCCAAAAATGTAATGTAAATCAATGAGATCTTTATAACAGTACAGCAGATACTTGCATAAAATGATGATAACTGCCAGCAGTCACTCTATATCTCCAATAATATGTTTTAGTAAAATGAGATTTAAATGCTCAAAACATAAAGTAATGCAATCCTTTGATGACTGAGAGATGAACAAACAAACGCTGCTCAAAAGCCTGATGATGTCTGGAGAATCAAGTAAAGTGAAGCGGCTTCAGTCCAGTAAGTGTTCATCTCGAAGTATTACTGAAGTTATCCTTGCGTTTAGTTAATAAAAATCAGTCAAGATTTGACAGCAAAAAGACGCGTGAAGCAGCAGCTGGAGCTTGACGTTTGTACAATTACACTAAAAGAGCTTTTACTGGGTAAAAACCTCTAAACTGTCAATCAGACGAGAGAAGACATGGAGTAGATTGTAGATGGCAGGATTAACAGCAAACTTTTGATCATATTGATCATTTACGTGCTTTAGAATGTCATGTATCAGATATGATACAGTAGGCTTTATAGAGTTAGTAATATATTTGCATAAAAAATGAAGCCTATGTTTTAGATTTTTCCACCGTGATATTATTTTTATGACAATTAAACAACACGTATGTGCATTTGTGTTTTCGCAGGAGAGTTTAGCAGTAGTTTATGCCCCCAGCACGCCGTCTCTCTACACAATATATGAGCCAGTGATCCGTCTGAAGGGTCAGGCCAAGTCAGCGGTGGCTTCCCAGCGGCCCTTCAGTGTCAAAGAGGCCCAGAGCTGCATCCTGGAGCCTCCTTTCCTCAGGACCATGATGCCCTGCCAGGCTCTCGGCCTACACAGCGTACTGCACAAGATCGGAGGCACCGGCACGTTTGTCTTCCTGTTCGCTCGGGTATGTGTTTGTCTGCGTATCTGTCACTAGTAGAGACCAGGAACGTGTGGAATGAGTTCATCTGTCACTGCACTTCTGCTTTACTGCGCACAAACACACAAAGCTCTTGTGTTTTGGCCAGATCGTTTAGTTGAACTCCTTTTATTGATGCTTTTCAACAGGAGAGATTTAAAAAAAAAAAAAAAAAAAAGACAAAACAATATTTGTTTCAACATGTTAACAGAGATATGAATGGGTAAAAGTATTTCTTACATTTTTTTAATTAAAAACATTATTCATTTGAATTTTATTGTTATTTTAGCACCATTGATATGCTATTATTATTTTATTATTTTATTATTATATTATTTAAATTATATTTTGTTTTCACTTTAATTTGAACGTTTTAGTACTTTTTTTGTCATTTATATTAGTTTTTTTTTTAAGTATGTCTATATAGTTTTTATAAATTACTTAGTTTTAAAATATTATCTATTTGTATTTTCATTATTTTAGCACCATTGATATTCTATTGTAGTTTTATTTTAAATTAATATTTTAAATTGTATTTTATTTTCATATTTTTGGTTTTCACTTTAATTTTAAAGTTTCAGTAATTTGTCATTTTTATTAGTTTTTCTAAGTATGTCTATGTAGTTTTTATAAATGACTTAGTTTGAGTCATTTTAGTACTCAAAAATGAGAAATCTTGCCTTTGCAACTAGCTGAAATAAAATAAGATGAAGTTTTTCTATATTTCATTTCACTAAACATCACATGTAAAAATACAGCAATTTTTACTGCATTTTTGTGAACTTTTGAATGCTGATTCATAAAAGCTCTGGTTGTATATGTTTGCTGTGCTTTTTAATCAAAGCATGTTTGAAAGTAGTGAAGGTAGTGAAGTCTTTCCTTCATTTTTCAATACACTTTTTTTTTTTTTTTTTTTTTCTGGAAATCTGATAATACTGTTCATTCAGCGGGCAAAATTGGATTTTGGTCTGCATGTTCTGGCATTCACATTCTCTCTCACACTGTGTTCCCTTCCCTCATATTATCCTTCAAATATCTCTTGACAGTCACGTCAAAGCCTCGCTTTGTGTTTCTCTCATTCTAACTTCCTCTCTCTCTCTCATTTCAGATCTGTCTGTCATAACAAAGACACAGAAGCAAATATTACTATTTTTAAATTAACATACACTACCGTTCAAAAGTTTGGGGTTAGTAAGAAAAATGTACAAAATTCAGCAAGGATGCATTAAATTGATCAAAAGTGGCAGACAATACAGGCATTTATTTGACAAAAGATTTCTTTCAAATACATACTGTTCTTTTGAACTTTCTTTTCAGCAAAGAATCATGAGATTTGTGGTGTTTACTCCATTATTTCGAGTAAGAAAAATGATTGGCATTATCTAAACCATGTATGTTGAAAAGCAACTACAAGTTTACAAGGGTGAACCATTCTGAATGAGACACAAATTGAGGAGCAGTGCTAATTAAAATGGCAACAGATGCTCTACTTTGGGTATGATGCCAAATAACTGACATTTATTAAATGCTGAAATAATTTAGTGCAGATGGATCTAGTTTAGTTTAGGTATTTTGGCGCACATCATGTTTGGTTTGCAGGCAGTACTATTAATCAAGTGTTGTTTGCTAAGGATTCCTGTGTTCTGTGTGTTATAACACTGTGATCCAGATTGTCTACATGAAAACACATTCACAGCCCACTTCATTCTCACTATGTGTTGTATTTCACGCATACAGTGATTTTAGCAGCAGGAACACTGAATCACATTGCGCTATCTCTTTCTGTCTGTCTGTTGGTTCTTGTAGGCGGTGGAGTTGAGCGACTGTGAGAGAACTCAAGCTCTGGCGCTGCAGCTGCTGCTGTCTCTGGTTAAGAACAACCAGCATCGCACTCATGAGATGGAGTGTTACCACGGCTATTCCATGATTCACCAGGTTCTCATCAAGCCCAAGTGCATTGTGGGATACCACATTCTGAAGGTGAGTTTTAGCCTTTGTAAATTAGCCAAAAACCTTTCATTCTGTGATGATCTGGGTGACAATTTAAATTAAGCAGCAACATGAATATCATGATATTTTATTGTGCTTTTTATTTTGTCAAAGATTCATAAAATGGATTTATATTATACATCATAAAAAAACAGAAACGATATTAGTAACTATATCACCAGTGCCAGTATTTTAGTATCATTGAGATACCAGAATAGTTTTTGTAAACATTTTCAATTATATATATTTATATTATTTTATTTAGTTTTATTTGAAAGTTTTAGTAGTTTTATTGTATGTTTTTTGTTGTTTTTGCCATTTAAATTTTTTTTTGTAGTGTCTACATAATTTTTTATCAATTTTAATGTTAAATCAGTTCTTAAATTTAAAATAAACAAAACGAGAAATGTTGCTGTGGCAATTAGCTAAAACAAAATATTATTTTTAAAGTCCCCCTGTAGTCAAATATTTTATTCCTTAAAACTCATCTTTGATCATAAAAATTACATATTTAAATGTTTTTTTCTTGTGAAAATAATTTTCTCATGCCTTAAAATAGCTTGAATGTAACTCTACACCCTGGCTTCATTTACTATACTGATCTATGAATATGCAAATTAGCCCCGCCTCCACTCAGTCACACCAGCCAGCGCCTCCTGATCCACTGAACTGTAGTAAACGTGTGGGTTATAATGCAAGTTAGCGGTTCTAAATTTACATTAAACCACGGCTTCATGGGTTTTTTGCTCTAATTTATTTTTGGTTTTGTGCTGGTATTGGTATATTTTGCATGCTAGTGATAGGAATCTATCCCTTGACGTGATTGGCTGTTGAATTTTGTGATGTAGCAAACCGAAAGCTGTTTCAAACAGTGTTTCTGGGTCAGCCTATGGGAAACTACAGTTTTAAGGAGAAAATACTCCGTATTACTCAATTGTGTTGATTAATGGATTGGCACATGGTTTGTCTAAAAGCATATTAAAAACAATACATGGACAAATAAACAACATAAACTTTCACTACAGGGGGACTTTAAAATATTTTATTTTAGTTAACTTTTATGTGTTTTTTATATTTTCTGTTTTTCACTTAAATTTTTCTAAAGCTTTAGTCATTTTGTTATACATTTGTCATTTTTATTTTTTAAATGTCTGTATAGTTTGTATTAATTTTTATTTTTTACTTTGTTTTAATTTTTAGTATTAATATTTTATACTGTGATTTTTTTTTTTTATTTTTTTTATTTTTTTATTTAATAATATAACATTATAATTGTTATATTATTACATATTATAATTCATATTGAAATTTCAAGTGACATTTTTATGCATTTAGTTTTAGTTAACGGTAATAAACCTGTGTGCTTGTGCTGCTGTTGTTCTAAACAGTGCAGCCTGCTGGTTGTTACTGGTAATGGAGACTGACCGTGAGACTGCTTTGTCCCTCTCTCAGTATATTCTTGTTTTCTGAAGTGCATCAGCATCAGATTAATCAGTCTGAAAAATACTCACTTAGCCTTTTGAATACCACTGGAGTTTGATTTTAGGGTACAGCACAGCAAATATATGTCTGTGTGCATATGGTGTAACAGACGCTGTTGGACGGCTGCTGCAGCGGGTCAATCCTGACGATCGGAGAAGACGGACAGTTTCATCTGGATGCTGAATCCACTGTGGTGCTGCAAGATCTCAGACTGCTGTCTGAAATACTGCTGGACTGGAAGATATGGGCCAAAGCGCAGGTACACACTCTCATTTGAATGAGAACATATATTGTATAAATTGGGTTATTTTTATAGAGAGCTAGCTGTGACAGCTGTGTGTGTGTGTGATAGTGTGGCGTGTGGGAGACGCTGCTGACTGCTTTAGAGATCCTCATCCGGGTGCATCATCCTCAGCAGATGTTCAACATTCAGCAGCTCCTCAAGGCCCAGGTGGTTCATCGCTTCCTGCTTGCCTGCCAGGTGCTTCAGGTGAGACGTTCTCTACATGGACAAACACATGAGGTCTTGTTTTCTGTCAGCTGTCCTTAAGAATCAACTGGTGATGCTCCGAAATTTTGGCAGCTGAAAATATTCAACTGGAAATGAATGTTCAGTTTTGGCCAAAACAGTTTTGGTGTTCCTACCGTCCAGTTATTCCAATAAGCTATGTTCTGTGTTATTTTTAATATGAAACAAAGTCTCAGTTTTCAAATTCTGCAGTTTTTTTGATAAAGAAATTCGAACAATAATGCGGTTTGGATGCTCTTTATTGTGGTGTGACATTACTGTAGCCGCACCAGCAAGCGGTACGTTAACCGATCTTCTCTTTACTACTAGTTACTGCATGAAATAAACACGAACGAACACTTAAAGATATGCTGAAAGGAAAGAATGCAGGAACAAAGACCAGTCATAGTTCAGTGTGTGGGCCATTTTGTAACATCATCTTGATTATTCTCACAGGAGCATCGAGATGAGTACCTGACCTCCATCCCGCAGGTGGTCTGCCTCTCGTTTGTCAAAATCATCCAGGAGGTTTTGGGGTCTCCTCCGGACCTGGACCTGCTACAGCTGGTCTATAATTTCCTGTTGGCCGTTCACCCCCCCACCAACACTTACGTGTGCCACACGCCCACCAGCTTCTACTTCTCTTTGCACATCGGTGAGAAAACTTTCAAAAAACCTGTGTCTGATCAAGTCATGAAAGCAATAATTTCTGTCATCATTTGCATATTTTTTTTGCATATGACTTAATTACTTCTGTGGAACACAAAAGAAGATGATTAGCAGAATGTGCACGCTGCTTTTGTCTTCTTGATCCACAGAAGAGAAATTATACGGGTTTTAAAACAGGAAAAAAAAAATGTACCTTCATTTGTCTTTTTTTCTTAAATGGTTAATAAAAAGCATTTTTTTCATTTTAGTCATTTAGTCATTTTAGTTTATTTATACATTTCTTTATTTAATATTATGAAATGATGGCAAAACACACACACACACATAATATCTGTATATAATTATATATTTCTGTTTTATTTTACAGTTTTTGCTGTTATAGTTTATAATAACCCTGATGTTTGTGTGTTTTTTTTTTTTTTTTATTATTATAATTTTTTTGCCCTAAATTTTGTTCATTATATATAAAGATTGTATCAAACTGATGACATTTCTGGCCTTCTAATTGATATCAGATGTTGTTTCTAACCATATTTATAAGCTTTTTTAGCAATGCTGATATTATTCTGATAGTCTAAATAAAAAATGTGAAGGACACGTTTATGTTGAGAGATTTCTGAAAACTAAGCAGGTTAAACTGATTTCATTTTCATTTTATTGTTGCAGTAGTCTAGCATTGAGTTTACAGCTCATACTTCTTTGTTAGTAAGGTAGATTTGACAGTAAACGAGCATTTTAGTTAGTTTTTTTTTTCTCCTCAGATGGTAAGCTGTACCAAGAGAAGGTTCAGTCCATGATGTATCTGCGGCACTCCAGCAGTGGCGGCAAATCAGCCTGCAGCTCTTTGCTTTCACTCTCTCCCACCATCTTCACAGAGACGCCCCCCGCCGAAGTTATCGCATCACTGCCGCCCCGAGGTCAGCGCCACCTCCAGTCACATTAAAGCAGCAGACTTACAATCATTAACTCCCGGCCATCCTCTGAGGATAATGCGGTTATTCATGAGAAGGTCAAAATCCCAAAATAAATAAAAATCATGCTTACTCATTCTGTCGCACTTTATAAGCATTATTCACTGGAAATGTCCTTATATGACTGTATGCCACTGCTGCGCCTTATTAAGCTTAGAAACGCGTGACCTTTGACTAATACAAATCAATTGCAGCACAGACCTGCCAGTCAAGTCAAATTGATTTAATATAGCGGTTTTCACAATATACTTCATCTGAAAGCAGCTTTAGAGAAAATCATGATTTTAATCTTTATATTATCTTAATATCTTTATGCCTTATAAGCCAGGCTTCCATCCAAGGATTTTTTGGGGGTTTAGCCCATCAGTTTTTACTGATATAACTGATGGAAATGCCATTTATTGGTGCAGTTTCTCAAATGTACAAGTCTTGTTCAAGTCAACTTTAGTGCTTAAATGCTATGTTGATATTTAAAATGTTGCAAAAACTAGTTTGGAAACGCTTATTGTCAAGAAAAGGGGCTTTAATGCAAATAAATGTGGTGTCATGACAAAATTAACTTCAGCGTAGTGTTGCTCCCGTCAATGCGCCGTTACTCTTTAAAGATAAATACCTTGTTTGTAAAATAATTGTATTACTATTAGGGATGGGCATTTCAAGCAAAAGTAATATTCGAAAATCACTGGTAATTATTCAATTATTATTCGAAAATAGCACCCGTTCCCTGTATGCATGAACGTACGTCACGTTATTAGGCTAGTGTTACACACCCATAAACGGAGAGAGAAAGACCATTCACGCTTTTAATCTGTATGATAACAAACTGTTTAATTTATTTAAAGATAGGCTATCTTAACATGCTGAAACATATTAATATAATTAACGTAACAGAATGACAGCACGTATTAACATAGCATCCATCCATTACCATAAATCAACTGCTCATGAGGTATGAAACTGCTCCAAAAATATATTCCAATACTTTCTCTCGCAAATATATCGTTGGGCAATTATACTGTACATTAACTGCTGGCATCAGTGAGCCGTTATTAATATGCGGGGCATTGAAACCGCTTTTGAATGCGCATGTGCACGACCGTTTTACTTTCACTTTGGAGATTCGCGATCACGTTTTTACTATGGAGCGGCAGTACTTACCACGCATTTTACAAGATTAGATTTTTGTCAGTGGTGCTCAGGATCTACAAATCATTTGCCATCGTCCTACTCTGTAAGTGAAACTGCATGTACTGTAATGTAACAGGCTATCGCTAGCATGCGGCTAACCATATGTCCCTTTAGTGGCTCCGTAGAACGTGTGATTCGTTTTCTGTGCCTTTCCCAGTACAGATTCAGCACACCTCTAACCTGGTCGGGGATATTTGTGGACCGCACAGAATTCTTATTTGACATCGTTCTTAGTTGTATAAAGAACTGGGCAATAATATATTTAATGTTTGGCAATGATATAAAAAATGTTCAGCAGAGAAAGAACAGCTCACACTTTGTGAAAAGAGAGCAATTGAAGAGGCAAATCAGAGCATCAAAAGACTTGTTTTGAACACTTGTCTTGAACAAATGTTGTGTGTTTGTCCCACAGTGCGCCACACTTCCTCCCCTGAGCATGGTGATGAAGATCTGTCACTGCGGCCCCCAAGCATTGGCCCGTCTCCGCACACTTCTCCAGGCCTGACGCCCCGTCTGACCCATGGGAGCGTGATGGGGACCGCCGAGTCTGAGGAGGGGACAACCCTGAGTACCCAGCAGGCCCTGGGCAGCACAGAGACCCTGAAGCGAGCAGGAGACGAGCAGCTCCTCAGCAGCTGTGAGTCTGCAAAGACCATATGTGACTCTCAGAATGTGGGTGGCGATGAGGAGAGCAGCGTCACGGGAAACCGAACGCCTTCCATCAGTGTAGAGGAGGAGCATGATGGCCCAGTGGGCAGCCCGGTGGACTCTGAGGACCATTTCGATTGGACCAGCGAGGAAGCGCCACGCCGACCAGACAGCCTGAAGGGAATCCAGTCCTTCCAGAGGAGCCACAGTAACCTGGCCAGTCTGGGTTTGGCTTTTCCCGCACAGAACGGTTCTCTGACTATCGCTCGCTGGCCCACCGTGGCTGACCGTGCTGCTCCACCGGACGACTGGGAAAGTTACACCTACTCACCCGGGTATGACAGGCACAGCAAGGTGGACTCCAGTAATGACAGGTACTCTGAAAATACCAGATGATTTGATATTGTTGGAAATTCTTGCATTTTCCATGCAAAGAGAGAAAAATTGTAACCAACATTGTAAACACGATAAAACTAAAGTACATCCGAGTGAAACGGATTATCGAGAAAGAAAAATGTGGGATGGGACCTTGGTTCTCTGCATCGTTTGTTGATTTGATGTTGAAATGTGGGTGTGGCATTCAAAAGTGTCAGATGAGTGTGAGCCTGCAGAGGCGGAGTTTAAGCGCAGTAAATTATTTGAGAAGTCTGATTTATGACATTTTGATTAACAGAAAATGTCTTGTGTTATTAGTAATTATGATCAAGCCACATGAGAAGTCGTCATTAACCAATATATATATATATATTTTATATATTCATATTGTTGTGATTAATAGTTAATTATTTCACTTTAGTGTAGGGCTGTGCAAATAATCGAATGCTATTATCATGTGCATCTCATCAGTAAAGCCAGTTCTATGATTAGTAATGAATCTCCATCACGTGCTTTCAGATGGAGCAGCGTTTTCTACACAGAGCTGTAGTTCACTGACAAGCTACGCAATATCGCGTTCATTATCGCAGGCGATACATCGCCGTAGCTTGTCAGTGAACTACCGCTCTGTGTATTAAATGCCGCTCCATCTGAAGCACGTGATGGAGTTTAGCCTTTTTCAAATGCGTTGTATAATGTTTAATTGTTCTAGATGTGCGTAATATATCTTTTAAATTCTGTGCGATGAATAACACTCTTTAATTATGCTAATTCCTGCCTCTGAGATTTGGAGATGAATGACTTGTAATATTAGCCTTCATTTATAAGTTACATCATCTCTTTAATGTGCTCTTTCAGTCAACAGTTTCTGGGTAATTGCCTCCTGTCTTTGTCATTGCCTTTCCTGCACTAAAGATATATCCCATCTACTGTATAATCACTTAAACTCATTAAATGTTAACAACTTTAAACTCGAGCTCCTATCCGCAAACCATATTTCGGCTTTACAAATGTGTCTGAGCTGTCATTGCTGCTCTTGTGGGGAAACACTTTGCCTTTTTAGTCTATCAAATATTGATTTCCCTTTTGTTTGTACTGATATCACAGTACGAGTAATTTCTGTCATGGGAACATTGTAGTTATTTTTGTGACAATTCAATGAAAAAAAAGGTTTGTATTTTGCATGCTGAGTGTTTTGGCTGACAGGCTCTGAGTCACAGCTGAAGATCTGCTGTTTTTCCTCTTTGCAGTGATGATTCATGTGTGTTTTCTGGATCATTCAGGTCCAGTGCTGAAGACTGTCTGGTTCTGATCTGCTGTGGTCTGTACGATCTGCTGAGAGGAGTTCTGCTCCTGCTGCCGGACCTCTTGCTGGAGGAGGTGATGGACAAACTCGTCCAGCCGGAGGCTCTTCTTGTCCTGGTCAACCATTCTTCTCCTCTCATACAGCAGGGCGTCATGAAGGTCCGCTCGCATTTAGTTGTCTTTGGGTATTTGACAAATGAACATGGCTGCCTTTTTTTTTTTTCACTAGTTCATCTTTAAAGGTCTTGCAGTGTGACAAATGTTTTTGAAAATACAAATACTCCACAAAGTCTCTGTTTATATGAGCTCATGAAGATCACACCACAGTACATTTCAGGGTATTAAACTGTTTGGCATGTTGTTTCCAACAATTAGACTCTCATGTGCTGCCTCCATACAAATATCTTATTTTATGCTTTTTAATGTGGACTGAAGGACACCACATTGGGAATGAATGTGGTGTCCTTCAATGAACATGGGATTACTTCCATAAAACAGTTCAAATGTACTTAAAGGGGACATCAGATGCCCATTTTCCACAAGTTGGTATGATTCTTTAGAGTCTTCATGAAAAGTCTATAGCATACTTTGGTTAAAATTTCTCAATGGTAGTGTAAAACAACACTCCTTTTACCTTGTCAAAAGCAGCTCTGTTCACAACAACCCGTTTCAGTGCGTGTCCCTTTAAATGCCCCTCTCTTCCATGGGGTGACGAGCCGTTCTCATGAGACTGTAAACTTTTGCCGCATTTAGCCTCAGAACTTGCTAACTAGTACATTATTAGGAAAGGCGATTTGCAAAGATTCATAAAAAACCCTTATACTCACTTCTTTTGTAGGTGAAGCTGGATCAGGAATGATTCACATGAACATAGATGCATTTAGGTAGATTGGGGGTGCATTCCCTTCAGAAAAAAAGGTAATCCTCTGCGTCTTCAGCGGCTCAGATGTCGGGAGTAAATGACGACTGCTATGTACACTATTACATCCAACAACAATGACTCCTAAGCAATTGAGGAGTTTTTGTCTACACCTGCTCCAGCATCAAAACAATGGCGGACTGATGACCGCTCACTCAGGGCGGGTCTGTGATAAAACGCCAGTGTTAGTCAATAGTCATGGGAGGGGCCTGGGTCTGTGTGACGTACATCTGACCTGAGTCTGAGATTGGCTTGATTTGAGAAAAGCGTTGTTATATTAGGGGATTTAAAAAAAAAAAAAAAAAAGCACTGGGTGGATTTTTATCATTATAGGGTGGTTGGGTACACAAACTGCCAACACACATTTATGTTCAAACAACATGTAAAAGTGAATTTTGCATCTGATGACCCCTTTAATAGTAGTAGTTAAAACTTTCCCTCTTCTTAATTTGAAAAATATGTTATTACATTTAAATAATATTATTAATAATTGCTTATTTGGGGGTTCTTAATTGCAAAAAAGATTTTGTGAGTCACTTCACAGAATTAATTTAGTGAGGACAAAATATATATATTTTTTTTTTACATAGTATTAGTATTTTTAGGAGAATACATAAATTCATGACTTTTTTTTTTTTAATAGACCCCTTGAAATTTCAAAAAAATTAAACCCAATTGGAGTAGATAATTTAATGTTTATGGGCAAATGACAAAAATATAACACATAACGGTTTTCTTTAGGACAATAAAATGACTGGCCTTTTCACTATCTCTCTATCCATAACTGTTTATCACATCTGCTGCTTTGGTTTGTTTATTTAAGCTGATATGAAAATTGTTTGTTAGTTGATTCACAAGTTTTATTGACCACTCTGGTAAGAGGGGAGCTTGAGTAATGGGTTTAATTTATTCATTTTTTATGTATTATCTCATACATGCATTGATACACAAACATGTATGTTTATTCATGTAGCTCCTGGACGCCTACTTTAGCCGCGCTCAGAAAGAGCAGAAGGAGAAGTTCCTGAAGAATCATGGGTTTTCACTGCTGGCCAATCAACTGTACCTGCACCAGGGTTCACAGGGTCTGCTGGAGTGTTTCCTGGAAATGCTGTTCGGACGACCAGTCGGGATCGAGGAAGAGTGAGTATGCCAACAATTTTGTTTATCTGTTTGTTATTAAAATTAATAGTATTATTGTTTTTAAAAATAATAGTGTATATATATATATATATATATATATATATATATATATATATATATATATATATATATATATATATATATATATATATATAATACAGTATGATGATATTTGTAATAATGTATAAAATTCTAATATGATTATTTTAACAAAAATTATTTTATAAAAATAACTCTTATTTTGATAAACAAACAAACAGATATTTGTTAAGTGAAATAAAATAACTGTTACCTGAAATAAAAATATAAACTTTTTTTAGTTAGTTGCCAAGGCAATATTTCTAATTTTCATAAAGTTGAAGTAATAAAATGACCAAAAAAAAAAAAAAAAAAAAAAAAATATATATATATATATATATATATATATATATATATATATATATATATATATATATATATATATAAAACATATATTTTAGAAAACAAAAACTAATAACAACAAAAACAAGCAAAATTATTAAACATCAAAATATTAGTAAATACTACAATGGTACATTAAGGATGCAAAAATAACATACTATATATTGTAGTCAAGAGTCACCTTTATTTACATAGTGCTTTATGCAATACAGATTGTTTCAAAGCAGCTTTACAGTGTTAAACAAGAAAATAGTGATTCAATGATACAACCCAAATTAAATTCTGCTGTAAAGCAGCTCTAAAAAGACAATAGTAAACAATTATTATTCATTTGAAATTATGTAATGTTCAAATGTGTATGTGTGCTTATTTATTTAATTATGTATTTTAGTTTTGAAGACATTTACCTTTGTATTTTATTTTTTTACATTTCATGTTACTGCAATAAATTTTTGTGAGGAAACGCATTCAAGAACCTTCTGAATGATGTCTACTGAATGAAACTTTACCCAGCAGCATCCTTATCAATAACAGCCAGCATTGCTCTCTTCTCTCAGTCTGGATCTGGAGGATATGGAGAACATCTCCCCGTTCAGGAAGCGCTGTATCATCCCTGTGCTGGGTCTGCTGGAGAACTCTCTGTACGAGAACTCGCTCGTGCACAACGGCCTGTGTCTGCTGCTACAGCTGTTCAACGCCTGCCCGAAGCTGGCCGACATCCTGCTAGACCACGGCTTACTCTACGTGCTCTTCAACACGCTGTCCACCCTCAACGGCCTGGAGAACGGGTAATGCACCATATTTGATGTCAGTAGCTACGTTTACATGGACACTTTTTGCCTCCATGATTCAAGACTCAAGATTTTTTATTTGTCACATACTCAATTATACAGAGTTTAACCAGCAGTGAAATGTAGGTCAGGTCCGCTCAAAGGACAGTGCAATTATAAAGTATACAAATATTAAGAAAAAGAAAAGTAGAAAAAAATAAAAGAATAAAATAAAATAAAAGATAAAAAATATAAATATAAATGTGCAGGTCAGTATGTTGTTGACTTAAATAGTAATATAAGAGTAATGTGCAAAAGAATGTGCAAAAAAGTTGTACAGGGTATTTAAATAGCAGCAATATGAGGTAGAAAAAAAATATGAATAGCTTATTGATATGGTGATATTTACATGGAGTCAAGTGATGTTATGATACAGAGTTAGAGTTTAGGAGCCTGGTGGCCTGGGGGAAGAAGCTCCTCCTAAGTCTCTCAGTTTTTGCCATCAGGCTACGGAAGCGCTTACCAGATGGAAGCAAAGTGAATAGACGGTTACCAGGGTGATTTGAGTCCTTGATTATTTTGACAGCTCTATTTTTGCAGCGCTTAAGGTAGATGTCCTGCAGAGAGGGGAGAGCAGACCCTGAGATGCGCTCAGCTAAGCGCACAACTCTCTGTAGTGCTTTGCAGTCCTGATTGGAGCTGTTTCCATACCACACTGAGATGCACTGAGTCAATACACTCAGTGCATCTCAGTGTGGTATGAACGCTAAATAAAGTGGTCGGGTTGATGCGCATTTATGTCACAAGCTTCTGATCGGATTTAATCTTTTGACATGCGCACACTGCACGAATATACAGGGTTTCCCGCTGTTGTTGCATACGGTTTTAAAAAGCATGCTTGATATTTATCTACTTCAGGTCTAAATTAGGTGACGACCAGCTAGGGGTGTGCAATATTGACAAAAAAAATAACTCAGTATTTTCTGGGAGTTTATTGATTTTAGATTATATTTTGCTGAGTGTGTTATTGACTACTGTGGACATCTGACTCCTAAAGTTTTTTTTTATATTCTTCTTTTGATAAATGTTAAATGTGAAATTAAAACCACCTGTAGGTGGCAGCAAGTCACTGTTAATAAGTGACTCATAGCTATTGAAGCGAATCATTCAATAGCTATGATGAATTGCTACGGTTGATTCATTCAGGAATGAAACGAGCTCAGAGATGCAAAACAGTGCTGTGGCGGTGTTTGGAATTATTTTTGTTCTTGAAATAGAGCAAAAACAGCCAATATGGTGTCTAAAACATAAGTCTCTTAATTAACTTATGTTGTAAAAAATCAATATTACATTTGTAATCATGGTAATTTTTGGAGAAAAAACGGCACTCTTTGTGTGATATTGACTAACTATATGAAATTATATAAATTTTCTGCTCCCATGTCTTGAATTTTGTGATCATTGTAAATGCATTTTAATAGACTGAATCGTGCAGTGAAAGAACACTCTAAATGCGCGCACACACTAGTCTAGACTTCACGCAATGCATGCACTCTGTAGGGGTGTTTTGAATGTTTTTTGCAAAATACTCGATAATGTCAAATTGCACATCGTTAAAACAACAATTATGATATTATCGCAGATGATATATATCGCACACCCCTACAACCAGCACAGGAAATGTTGTTCTGTGCTGCTTACTTTAGTAAAAGTGCCCCTCCCATGCCCAAAAGCAGTCATCTGTGGATGGTAGTCTTAAACAAGGACTGGTGGGACGTTGTCCTGCTCCACTTCACAGATGCTGAATGAAAGCAGAATTTTAGAATGACTGGGCACTCATTTATGACACTTTATTCACCAAAGAGCAGCTCGTTCTGCACGTCAAATGTCATTACGCTATTTTTATGTCACAGCACATGTGCAGTACTTTTTCAATTTCAGTTTTCAATCCGATCAAGTGTTTACATGTCCTCTCGCTTGGATTACAAAAGGAATAAACCACCCCTCACAATCCGATCTAAATTTTAATCAGATTAGGCGAATTCAGTCCGATTGACTTGGTGACATATAACTTTGTTTATTCTGATTGTGCTTCTAGTCCTATCACGATCTGATTATTAGGGACCATGTAAACGCAGCTAGTGTTGGGGAAACTACTTTGAAACTGTGGTTTTCTAGGCTACATTATGTTGTTGCTCTGTAGGATTCCTCCGAATGACTACAAGCTGGTGGTGTGTGACATTCAGCAGCTTCTGGTGGCCGTCACCATCCACTCCTGCAGCTCCTCGGGATCTCAGTACTTCCGCATCATTGAAGACCTGATCACCCTGTTGGGCTACATGCAAACCAGCAAAGTTCGGCGCACACAGGGTAAAGAAGACTAATAATACTTTATACTACAATGACATGTGACGTGCCATTCAAATGAAATAGGAAATTCTCTTTTGTCGCTTCAGAAATGGCCACAGCACTGCAGTTCCGCGTGATCCAGGCAGCCATTGATTTCATTAAGACCACAGCCAATCAGGACCCTCAGAAATCCAGCAGTTACGTTCACGTGCCCACTTCACCGCATCACGCTCTACAGCAGAAACGCAAGAGCATCGCAGGTGAGCAGGTCTGGAGGTCAAAGGGGGATGGCATTTGTCTTGTTTATGTGATGGTTCAAGTTATTGAAATACCTTTAAAAGCATAGTTCACCCTAGAATTAAACTTTTGTTGTCATTTACTCACCCTCATGTTGTTCAGTGTATTATTAATATACTATTACAGTTTTTATTAATATTTAGAATGAACTGTTCTCTTTATATTTTCCATTTTCGTTTTAGTTAAAGTCTTTGTGCATTTGTTGTTTTTATTAGCTCTATACTGTATGTATCTAAATGGTTTTTATTCATTTATATTTCATTTTTATTATTTTTGAAAGAAATGTTTCTTTGTAAACTAGCTGAAATTCATTCAAAAGTTTTTTAGTTTTTTTCTTTTTGATTCTAAAGTATTACTCTTTTTATTGTTTTTATTATTATAGTTTTATAAAATTTTATGCTGTATTTATGCATTATTTTTAAATGATGTATATGTGTTTTGATGGTTTTGGTTAACCAGTTTTGACCCAAAAGTGATCTGTGGCTTTACACATGAAATTATTATTTATTTATTTATTTATTTTGGGGGGGGGGGGGGGGGGGGGGGTGTTGTTTTTACATTCATTAGTCAGATTTGTCTCAAATTACTTCTGTAAAACACATTTAGCCTTTTTCCCGTATCTTTTAGGACTGATTTTTGTTGGTAAATTTAAATATGCACACACAAAGAGACTATAAACAAAAAAGATAGGTATATCTGTATACATTTGTGTTTCATCTCCATTCATCTTGTCTTAACCATCAGCGCTGGATGTAACACTTCACCGTTCATGTGTTTCTGTTGTATTATCACCTTCCCTCACACTCCCAAGGTTCAATGGGGCTGAAAGACTCCATAATTCCCCGTATTCCCCGGCAGCACTACTGTTCGTACGGCCTGATTCCTCTTCCCTCCCCGTTCAGCTTCCTGTCCCAGGATTCCCCCCTCCCTTCCCCAACCAGAGCAAACTCCTACATGTTCCCCTCAGACGCAGGTAGCCATCGACCCCATCTGCAAAAAAAAAACAGGCCACAACATCCTGGCTCTTTCAGGGATGTTGAGCGCGTGCAGTGAAGTGATTAAAGCGTGTCTGCTGCTCATTCGCCCAGTGTCCTGGACTACTGGTGCCTCTGTGTGTTATCCTCAATTACCCAGAATAAATCAACTCAGTTGCACCAGGACTCAAAGACTTTTCCTGCAACTCTGTCTGTTGATTTATCATTCACATTCTCTCTCATTTACACCTACCATTAACATCCATCTTTTTTGAAAGAAATTAATACTTTGATTCATCAAAGACGCATTCAATTGATCAAAAGTGACAGTAAAGACATTTATAATATTACAAAAGATTTCTATTTCAAATAAATTTGAAATTTATTTGTATTTTCTATTCATCAAAGAATCCTGAAAAATAAAATGTATAATGGTTTCTACAAAAAATATGAAGCAGCACAAATGTTTTCAACATTGATAATAATCAGACATGTTTCTTGAGCAGTAAATCAGCATGTTAGAATGATTTCTGAAGATCATGTGACACTGAAGACTGGAGTAATGATGCTGAAAATACAGCTGCAGATCACAGAAATAAATTTAGCTTTAACATATATTACAATAGAATACAGTTATTTTAATTTGTTATAATATTTCACATATTTACTGTATTTTTGATCAAATAAATGCAGCATTGGTAAGCAGAGGAGACTTCTTTCAAAAACATCATTACTAGGATGCATGTTGCATTTCGGTTGTAAATGACAACCTGCCTAGGCTAACCACTTAATCATCAATTAGACGGATGTTAATATCTGCATCTGTCTGTCTGTCTGTCTCTTGATCCGTATGCATGTGTGTGATTTATGATCTTCGTGCTCTTTACGAACAGTTCCTTTAGTTCAGTAAGCATGTTGTTGTGTTCACTACACACCTGTTTTTATCAGGTCGGAGGAGGTTCACGGTGGCCCAGTCAGACTCGCTGCTGATGCGAATGCGCTCGGTGGCCAGCGACGAGCTTAACCAGATGATGCAGCGCAGGATGAGTCAAGAAAACCCCATCAGAGCCAGCGAGACGGAGCTGGTCCAGAGACTGCAGAGACTCGTGGTTCTGGCCGTTAACAGACTCATCTATCAAGGTACAGAAGACAGACATCAAATCTGTGATAATATCTGCTTATGAACATTATCATCCGATGTGAGCGACCATAAACCACTTTAATGCAATTTACATGGTTCTGAAAGCAAGGGCGTAGTTTTGGTTTGAACATTAGGGGGGTTGAAGTGGACCCCGGGTCATGTTCCCTCTTAAGGTTGATTTATTTGTTGGTTTGCGTAAATGTTTATTTTTGTAAAATGGTCTTTTGTGCTATCCATCACACATGCAAATTTGGTTGATTGCGTAACTGCAATAAAGTAAAAGGCTAGTTAACAATTACTGGTTTACATAGGATATAATGTATTTGATATTATTTAGACACTATATTATTTAGGCTATAGTTTGACAGAATGTTCTAATTCAATACGGGACTTCAATATGGGAAGTCAATTTAACATTTTCTAAATTGTATATATTTAGTATTGTATATGATAGTATTTCTTACTCCTTAACAGTTCATCAGGCTCTTAATGATGTAATCTGTGCCATCATTGGAATATCTAAAGGCCAGGTTTCTCCATCACTCTTCATTAGAACCCATTGGCTCTTGATTCTGACTTGTGCTTGCTCTTTTGAAAAAGTACCATAGTTCTTAACTGTAGCATTTGTTATACTAAAGCTAGCCTATTAATCATTACCAGGCCAATAATTACTTTTTTTTATTAATCTATATTGCATTTATTATGAGAAACAACAGCCTTTAGAAACAATAACTACAACATGCCACAGTTGTAATATAAATCTATAGGGAAAAATCTATTCCCTTAACAGATTATCTATTATAAATTCTACAAATTAGACTAAATTTACCACACTAAATAAGCCTACAATAAAACGTGATAATTTATATTAAAGGTTAATAATATTTTAATATTATGTTAATGCTGGTGCAATATTATGTGTTTTCCTCTTTTCATCTGTCTTTTTTAGTTTTTTTAGATAATGTTCGACTTTCTCCATAGCATTTTAAAGTGGCAGTTTCTCAATAGAATTGAAATAGATCGCATATTTTACCATCAGCTTCACAATAGGAATGGCTCGCACAAATCTTCTCCCACTTCTCGAGCGTGCTGGTGAACGCGCACAGAGTATAGGGTGATTCGCTCGTGCACAATTACAAGAACTGCTTCAGTCATGTTGTGCTGATAAGCGCTCCGTTCGGTTCGTATATGAGGTCAGCGCTTATAAAAGCGCCGAAGGCGTGATTCAAATAATTAATAAATAGCCTGATTCTAGTTTTCCATCAACCGTAGTATAAATATTGGGGGGGTTGAACTTGCTAGTTTTGGTTATTGGGGGGGGTTAGCGATAAGAAAGAAACAATCCATGTAGACTGAATACATTTGGTCCACTCTAACAGTTTGTCATTATTCTTCAGATATCAACCATGATTTCTTTGACTTCCTGAACTTTCCCGAGTCTCCTAATCACTCGATGTCCATGCCGTTACCTGGTGAGCAGACGACTGATGAGAATGACTCCACGCCGTCCACCCCGATCCCTTCGGGCAACATGAAGAGCTTCCGCAAAGATATTCTCAAACTAATGATGGAGGGCATAAAGATCTGCTTGGTGAGTCGCTTACAGTAGACATCAGCACTACAATTCAAATGACCCTTTTTTGTTCGTTACTTTATTCCACTAGTGTCCACTATTATCTTTGAATTATCTTCATTTGGACACTTTTCTCAACAAACGTTGTATTTGGTTATTTATGAATTTACATATGATTTGATTATCAGTGCATTGTGTAATTTATTACATTTTTTTTTACATTTTTATTTTTTTTTATATATTGATATCCCTAATATTAATAAACAGCAATATTTATGTATAATTGTTTTAAGAAAAAAGTATTACTAGTACTAAAAATACTAGTGTTCTAATAATTTTGGCCACCACTGTATATTTTTTTCTGTATATTTTGTTTTGTGTTTTTTGTAATTTTTATTATTATTTATTTGTCTATGTTTTTATGAAGTTTTAGTTTTTATTTTAGTTATATTTTAGTTCCTCAACTTAAACCAAAGGAAAATAAGAAATGTTGCCTTGGCAGCTAGCTGAAATAGTTATAAATAATAAAGATTTTAAGTAATGTTTTTTTTTTTTTTTTATAGATTTAGTTTAAATTTGACGATAATAAACCCCAGTGTACTGACATGCATTCCATTTGCGATAACTAAAGGCCAAATAAAAATGCAAAAGACTTGATGTAATAAATACATATTTATATGTTAACGTTATGTCTCTCTCGATGCTTCAGTGTTTTCTGTGATGATTTATCTCCTCAGGGCAGCACGGGTCGTGGCGGCGCTCCTCGCCAGCAGTGGAAGCGAATCCTCTGGTGCTGTCGCGACACGTTCAGGGTCCAGATCGGCCGCATGCTGGTGCACACGCTCAGCCCCGCGGTTCCTCTGGAGGACAGGAAGGAGGCGCTAGAGTTCATCCACGAGCAGAGCTACTCGGAGATCCTCAGAGAAAGCCTGAGTCCTGGCCTTGAGGTGAGCATGCCTCAGTTGATATGTTGACAGAAATAGCTTTTTGTTTTTACAAGCCAACCTGTGACGGTGTGACATTTTGCTTTTGTTATTTGCTGACTGTTATCATATTTGTGTATCCAATCAAAGCACAGCTCACATGCACACTTCCTCTGTTGGGAGGAAGACAGTGACATTTCACTGCGCTGCTGCTGACATACAGTAAATAACCCACAGAAACATCTTCATGATACTGTTTCCATAGCAGCAGTGCCGTCCTCTCCGTTATACTGTATACTAGCACTGAAAGACCATTAACCCTCAGAGATCCAGCATAGCAGAACTGCATCGTTTGCATAAAGCAATTAACTAACACCTAATTTTGACTATATGTGGGTAAAAACTACACAAAACAGTAGCTGACTTTCTGAAATTTATCAGAACAACAGTTTTGTTGGAAAAAAATGTAATATTAATGTCCACAGCTTGTTAAAGGGATGAATAGACTAACACAAAATGGACAAAATGTTCACACAGAATACTTCTGGATCATGTGTTTGGCACAAATTTTAGACCATTTTTCTAAGCATTGCAGAAATGTTTGCAAGGGGTCAAAATGATCATTTTAGGTCTATTCAATGAATAGAATCAGTTCTTTTTTTTTTTTTTTTAGTTTTTTTGGGGGCTGTCATTATTTTCTCAGTGATATAATACTGTATTTGGTTCATGAAAATGTATCCAACTTTCCAACTAACCATTTTTTCTATTGAAGGTTAAATCAGAAACTCTTAAAACATGTCTTTTTTATTGGTTAATGAAACAAACAATTACACCTCTCAAGACACAACTTAATTTAAACGTCAAATTATTACATAATTTAGAAATAATGTACAACATGAAGACTGAAAAATCATATTTATTAAATTATTTAAATGATCAAATAGTGACAATTCTTTTAATTACTGTATCCTTACTGGATGAAAAATAATTTTTTAGAAATACATTTAAATACAAACTTGCAATACTGTATCAAAATAGTGGTGAAACTTAACCATAAATGCCTATTGTTGTAATTTTGCAAAGATTTTACCCCAATGAAATTTGAATGAAATGGCTTTTATCACTAATGGCTTCCCAAAGACATGTTTTTGGGTGGAAAAAAAAAGAAATCGCGCAAAATCGGGTTTGTAAACGTATTCATGCTGTTGGTCAGTATGTTTTTTTTTTTTGATGGCCAGTTCTGATATCTACGGTGGAGGGCGACCAATAGCAGAGATGCTTATATATTATAAATACCACTAATTATAATTCCTCAAAATCCTTCCTGTTGGTGTCGTTTTTGTTATTAGCACGGGCCCAAGCTGGCTCTGTATCTGTACGAGCTGTTACACGATCACAAAGACGCCCTGAGCAAAGAAGAACAGGTGGCTGCCAACACCTTCATGACAGCGCTGAAACTCTGCGGCCACCGCTGCATCCCACCCAGCGCTCCCGCCAAACCAGACCTCCTCAAAGCCATCAAAGAGGTGCGCATGGCCAGACACACCCCATGAGGTTATATGCTTTGTTGCTTAAACAAGCTCAAACAATGGAGGGAGAACGTGGGCTTGATTGACAGGGAATGCATGAACTTGAATGCAATGTACTTGCGATTTTATATGTGATTCATATTTGTCAGTCATTCATAAATGGAACATGAATTTAAAAAATATTTGCGTCATTCATAAATGGAACATGAATTTAAAAAATATTTGCATAGTTTATTATTAACTATTTGCATCTATTTGATTTTATGTAAATAATAATTTTTTCAAAATGTGTTTTTTCATATTGCTTAGAATCGGCATAAATCCTGTTCATTGTGAAAACAATTAAATGTATTCAGTTAAAAAGAATAAGCATGGTTAAAATATCTGTGGAACATTTGAGGATAAATATATAAGCTTGGTTGTGTATTTAAAACACATTCAGTTTATTAGTACCATTAAAGAAATCTGTTTCATTTATATATGACTGACAAATATGCATCACATTACGTTTATTCATTTAAATTGAATCTGTGTAATCCAAACAGATTGAAATGTTATATGCAATTTAAATACATAAATTTTAAATTTAGGCCTAAATGTAAATATTTGCAAAACTAGAGCAAATGCGTAGTAATTCATGTATTCATTTGTTAGTCTTTTAATTTTATTTGCTGAGATTGATTGAACTGATTTCTCGAGTAATAAAGGTCATATTCTGCACTTTTGTAGCATTTTAGTTTCCTCCTGAGGTGTGCGTGTAATAATAGTCCAGGTTTGCATGAGCGTTTTCAGTTTACAGTATACCTGTATTGTGAATGCTAGTAATATGACTACTTTTAAATAGTCTGTAGTTCAAAACTGCTCAGTTGAAATGTTTTGCATTTTATTCATGTTCAACTGAAGCTGTTTTGCTATTCCTTATTAAGGAGCAACTGAAATACGAATCGGAGGCAAGAACCAGCAAAGGAGCCTGGGAAAAGAAGCTGGCCAACACGCAGAGGAGGTGACCGTCCCGATAGAAACAACATCTCAAAATAACACGCTTGTTAGGCGATTTTCTAAGCTCTTCCGTTCTCTATTTCAGCTTGTTGCAGAGGCTGGATGGGAAGTCGAAGGACATCTCGAAGATCGCCGCTGACGTCACTCAGAACGTGTCTCTCAGGCAGGGCATGGAGCGGAAGAAGGTCATGCAGCACATCAGAGGCCTTTACAAAACCGACCTGAGCGCCAGCCGCCACTGGCAGGAGCTTGTGCAGCAGCTCACTCACGACCGGTCAGCATCGCTCACTGGAGCGCTACAGCTAAAAAGTTCACTCATGTCATTTACTCATCCTCATCGCCATGTGATGTTGTTTTTTCCCATGGAACAGGGCGGTGTGGTACGATCAGTCATCTTACCCCACTTCCTGGCAGCTGGATCCCACCGAGGGGCCAAACCGAGAGCGGAGACGCCTGCAGCGCTGCTACCTGACCATCCCTAACAAATATCTGCTGAAAGACCGGCACAAACTAGACGGTGAGCTTCAAGTACTCTGACTGGAGAAAGCACTTCAGACATCTACTCAACACTTTCTGTTTTCTAGATTATCTACAATGCATTTTCATGGTGCAGTTTATTTACTCAAAGCATAAAAACATCTTTCAAGAAATGGCATTTTTCATCCCAAGATAAGTACGTAAATACGTATATGGGTCAATGACGTGATGCCTAAATTTTCTGTCCGATTGCGTTTTCTCAGTTTTTGCTGATAAGGTTTAAATGCATAAAAAAGATGCCATATATATGAAGGGCCTCTCCCATGTATGAACTTACTTTAACTTTTCAAAAACATTAGTTATTTGTAATTTTTCTGTTATTCAAAGTGTCAAAATATCATGTCTGGCCATAACTTTTTTTTTGTAAACATCTTTGAAATTACCTTAAATTTATTTAGATGAATTTTCTGCACTATTTGGCATAATTTCCAAAGTGTTTTGTAATCCTGTATAAAATTGCAAAGCATTTGTTTTTATATTTACATTTACATTTACATTTAGTCATTTGGCAGACGCTTTTATCCAAAGCGACTTACAATTGGGGAATACAAAAAGCGATTAATCTTGAAGAGGCAATCAGACAGAGGAAGTGCTCGTAACACCAAGTCTCAGTCATTGTTCAAATAAGTAAAGCTAGTAAGCGGAGAGAAAATAGAGGGAAAGAGGTTTTTTTTTTTTTTTTTTCGTCATAATATACAAACAAACTTTGTCCGATGATTTCCATTTTATGAAATATCATGTGGTGCGACCATCAAGAAAGTACCATTTTGGAACTTTTATGTTGAAATCCATTCGAAGATAAGACTTTGCATCATATACCAATTTGCCAAGGACCCATAGAAGCATCAAGCAGGTTTGTAAGTCTCTTTCAAATTTGGAAAAAAAGAGTCTTTTTAACAGCTGGTATGTAGTTACCACATTTGGATATCATGTGGTATGACCTCAAAAAAACAATGAATAATAAGTTATTTCTGCAATTATTTCTTTTCATTATAAATTTCATAGTGACCTTTTGTGGGAAGCTAGCTTGTTTTGTTTAGGTGACCAATTCTGTGCTTGTAAATTTTGATTGAATTTGAAAATATCATGTGGTGCGACCACTGCAGAGTCTTTTCCATTATAGATATATGTCCCAGATTGGCATTTTTATATTCAATTGATGGTTTATATACACAGAATACTTTATTTTAGTATAATTTGGAATATATTTTTATGCAATTTGATTCATTTCAGACTGTTTGTTTAATCTTTGTACAATATGAAAAAAAAGGCAAAACAAAAATTAAAATAAAATAATTCAGAGCATGTAATTTTAGTTTGGTAATTATGCATTTATTAGTAATTTATTATTTATTTTTTAATAACTATTTTAATCTGTTCTACCAGATTATACTGCCAAGCAAAGTAAAATAAACGCCCACCATAGGCAACATGTTAATTCTGACCCTGCAGTCTAGCACAAACTCCAGAAGTCATTTTCTACTATAAGAAAGATGTTCATGTTGTCATCTCAGAACCTGAACCTCCCCCTACTCTAAATTGACCTTTTGCAAAGACCCACCCCCCTTACTTACTGTTGCTACGTCCGACAAAACCTTTTATGCCACACATCATGTTCTCACGCATTGAAATATACATCACGGAGCAAAGAGGACACTGACAGACAAGACTGAGCTGGTTACTTTTAGTATGAAACAAAGCCTCAGTGTTCAAATTTTTTTTTTTTTTTTTTTTTTTTTTAAGAAATTCAAACAACAAATACTGTTTTGTGGCTCTTTAACATGTAGTGACAGTCTCATTTCAAGTGGCACATGAACCGATCATCTCTTCATCTTTACTAGTCATAGCACAAAATAAACATGAATGAACATCAGAAGGTATCTTTTTTTCAACTGTTAAAAGATGTCAGTACACACCATTTTTCAAGTTCAAGCCCACCAACGTTAATTCACTCTCCTGTCTGGTTTGTTTTTCGGTGTTCTAATATGTCAGACTGCCTGTTAATCAAACTCCTGGCGAAAGGGTCAATTGAGCAGCCAATATTGGGCAAAGTACAGAAATAACTGGGGCTAAAGAAATAGATTTTTAATGATATAAGGTATTTTTGTCATTTGGAGCGACCAAGAATAGCAATAACTGTATTAAAATAAAAATAAAATATCTAATTTCTGTGATTGAAATATGAATCACTGCTACAGTATGCTTAAGTGAATGGTATTTTTAAAACATTTTGATCAGTTTTATGCAATTTGCAGGAAAAATAAGTCTGTTAACTACATTTAAGAAGGCAACTCTGAAATTATAGAACAAAAATAAGAGATTATTACTTACAAAAACTCAAATTAAATGCAAATACTTTTTCTAAACACTTTAATTACTGAGAACATTTTTTAAAAATGTAAAGCATGTTAAGGAAATTATTTAATATATATCATGGTCGCACCACATGACATTTTTTAAGGCTACAGCCAATTCATCTAGATGAAAAAATCACAACTTTAAATTTTAATATGAATTTGTGCACAACATTCTTAATGATTGAACAATTACAGTAAATATAATTTTTTTATAATTTAAAATTGCCCTGTCGAAAATCCTTATACGTCAATGACCCATATAAGTAAATGGAAGTAAATATAAGTAAAAGGAAGTCAGTTACTAAGTAAATAAATCAAATTAATGAGTAAATAAGTAAATAAATAAACCAAGTAAAAAAGTACATTTTCATAAGTAATGAAGTAAAATGAATAAGTAAATTAAATTAATTAAACAAACAAATGAAAAAATAAATAAGTGAACAAGTAAATTAATAAGTAATTAAATGAAGTAAACAAATAAATAAATAAAATTGTACTTTTTAACATTTCGGGATGTGATCAGGACGTGCTTTTTAGATGATCAAAAGAGTATGACACTAACACAAAAATACCAATCTGTAATACCATGGTATTCTTTCAAATACATTGGAGTGTTGTTTAATCAGAATAGTATATGAATATGTTAATCATACAGTAACTTGGTGTTGCCATCTGATACCATCACCATGATACCACCGGTTGCTGGAATGATGAAACTTTGCCAGAACTTAGAAACTCTTCCACGTTTGATGCTGTTGATGTTATTGGTCTCATGCATGTGGTTTGTCCGTCACAGATGCCATCAAGGCTCCTCTGGCCTTCCTGTTTGAGGACAAAACTCACTCCTCCTCATCCATTGTGAAGGACAAAGCTACCAGTGAGCCCATCAGGTACTGATACCGCACAGCTAGTAACTAATCTGTTTCGGAGTCACATTGCAGAATTTCAAATAATTTAAAAACCTAAAACAATTTTTTCTTTCTATTTAGGTTTACGAGAAAGTGCGTAAGTGTGGCGCCCTCTAGAGAGACGGTAGGAGAGCTGTTGCTGGGTAAGACTCGTCCACCCACCATAACATGAGTCTTGTGTTAGCCGTCATCACTGACCGCTAAAATCTGGTTTTACGGGTCTGCAGGAAAATCTGGGATGTACTTTGTGGAGGATAATGTTGCTGAGACACTTGATAACCAAGTAAGTTCTTTTGCTAAACGTTAGGCATATACAGTTCTGTGTAATAGTTCAAATATATTATTAATTTATCTTGAACCATCTGAGCAAAAATCAGACAAAAAGATAAATACATGTAAAATATTTAATTCTCTGAATTATTCAAAAATATGCTTTACCACCTTATTATTATTATTATTATTATTACATTATCCAGTGTTATTTTAGTATCATTGTTAATATTTTGAAGTAGATTAAATTTGTATATTTTATGCTTTCATTTTAGTTTTAGTAATTTTGTTGTGCGTTTTTGGCATTTGTAATATTCATTGCTTTAATGTCTACATAGTTTATTTAGTTTAATTTAGTACTTCAACTTAAACAAAAATTAGAAATGTAACTTAAAATAAGTGGCAAGATAATATAAGTTAGCCTTTTTTTCATTTCAGTTAATGTTTATTTTGTTTTAGTTAATGATGATAACTCTGATCTAAAGCAATTTTCATTTTGTTCCAGGAAACATAACTTTTTTTGTTTGTTTGTTTGTTTGTTTACTGTGAAGTTACTCATAACATTATATAAGAGTTTGGTCATACCACCCCTAATAGATATGAAGAGACGTGTGTTTTAGAGGTTGATGATGTGTTTTCTCACCAGAGTCCTCATGGAGAGACGGAACCGGCCTCCTTCTCCTGGACGTATGAGGAGATAAAGGAGGTTCACAAGCGCTGGTGGCAGCTCAGAGACAATGCTATGGAGATCTTCCTCACCAACGGCAGGACGCTGCTGCTCGCATTTGATACCACCAAGGTAACGGCATCGCTGTCAAATGCATGAGCGTTAGCTGCTGAATGATTTATTAAATGCAATTCAATAAATTCCTTCTCTCGTTCCAATGTCAATTCTGCCCAACTCTAACTTCCTGTCGATCCACTCTCTGGTCTCCGTCTCAGTTCCGTGATGACGTCTACCACAACATCCTGACCTCAGAGCTGCCCAACCTGCTGGAGTACGGGAACATCTCTGCCCTCACGCACCTGTGGAGCTCAGGACAGATAACCAACTTCGAGTACCTCACCCACCTCAACAAGCACGCGGGCCGCTCCTTCAACGACCTCATGCAGTATCCCATCTTCCCCTTCATCCTGCGAGACTACACCAGTGAGACGCTGGACCTGCAGGACAGCTCCATTTACAGGCCAGAACCGAAATTATTACTCTATTTGTGTGATGTTTGTCGGTAATAATAGCCTGATATACCTGATGTTTATTAGTTCCATTTTTTTTTCATTATAAATATTTTATTTTGAAATAATATAAAATATAATAAAAAACTGATACATATAATATTTTAGATTTTTATTTTTTCACTACATATAATTATAAATATTTAATATTTGAAATCTAAAATATGATTAAATTGTAAATGCACACACACACACACACACACACACACACACACACATATATATATATATATATATATATATATATATATATATATATATATGATATTTATCACACAATTACAAATGTTTAATTATTTAAAATATATCAAATATTAAAAAAAGAAAACAAGCAAAAATGGCATGTTAAAATATTTGAGATTTTATGTTTTTATATGCTTAATATTCATAATTATATATGGTAAAAAAAAATAGTGGTTAAACTAGTACATCCATTCTATTTCATAGTTATGATGACTTGTGCATTTATGAGTGTGAATATAGGTTTATATGTAGATATGAATTAAATTCTCATTAGATTTATTACTCTTTTTTTTTTTTAGATATTATTAGATAATTTAATTATTCAATTAGATACTATACATTTATATGTAAATGATATATAGATGTATACAAATATGGAAATAGATGTGTACATAAAATATATATATTTTTTAAATTTGTAATAGTTATAATTATATGCGTTAAAGTAGTAGTTGATCAGAATGGAATTTACATTCTTTAATTTGTACTATTTTATTGCAATATAGATATTAGTATTGCTGTCAGAAAATGGAAATATATGCAAATTAACCAAGTTAATTTTCTGTTTGTCTTTTTGATGTAACAGGAACCTCAGCAAACCCATTGCTGTGCAGTCTAAAGAGAAGGAAGACCGTTATGTGGACAATTACAGGGTATTGCAACACTGCAGGCTCTAATTCCTGTTTACACCAGCGCCTGTTAACCAATCACACTGTGGCTCTGTTCCAAAACCTCTGAGCTGCCTACGTAGGCAGCATTTTTAGGCATCATAAGCACATTTCCAGCACAAAGGCTGTTCCAAACAGTAGGTGGCAACACTATGTTGCCTTCTAAGATATTTTCTTCTGGCCAAACTCTGATGTAGCATCACAAGTGTCCTTTGCAGAAAAGGCAATCACAGAAATTCATTCCTACAACCACATTATTATAAATAATATATATATAATATGTAAAATATGATTTACATATTATTATTATTATTATTATTATTTATCATATTAATAAATATGATATCATATTAATATCATATTAATAAATAAATAAAGGGTTAGTTCACCCAAAAATTTTAATTCTGTCATTAATTACTCACCCTCATGTCGTTCCAAACCAGTAAGACCTTCATTCATCTTCGGGAAAGAGCTCTCAGACCCTCCATAGACTCAGTACAGAGCGGCACAAAGCGCTTTCATTCTACACGTGCATAACACTCTTTGATTATTTGTATCCATAGTGAATTTCATTACTGCTTTATGAGCTTCCATGTTTGATGTCATTAGGTGTGTGTAAGTGTAAGTAACATTGATTTCCTCCACAGTATCTGGAGGAGGAGTATAAGAAAGGCAAGCGAGAGGATGACCCCATGCCCCCCGTACTGCCCTATCACTACGGCTCTCACTACTCCAACAGCGGCACCGTCCTGCACTTCCTTGTCCGGCTGCCTCCCTTCACCAAGATGTTTCTGGCCTATCAAGGTCAGTCTGAATTTGAAAAAAGCTCTCAAGATTGTTCAGCCTTTAGACCAAATTCACTCCAAGCAGATTCAAACATGGAATGATATTTAACCCTATAAAGCCTGCAGTGTCACATTTGATACAGAATTTAAGGCCTATAAATGATACACATAATCAAACTTTGCTGTTAATCCGGTCACACTCAATCTACTCCATGTCTTCTGTCGTCTGATTGATAGTTTAGAGTTTTTTATCAAGTCAGAGCTCTTTTATTGTGATTGTACAAACGTCCAGCTTCAGCTCATGCTTCACGTGTCTTTTTGCTGTCAAATATTCACTGATTTTTATCAAGTAAACGTAAGAATAACTAGTAATATTTCAAGATAAACACTTACTGGACTGATGCAGCTCAGCTTTACTTGATATTCCATATATCATTTTTTAGAAAAATCATGCTGAAATGTGATAATCAAATGTGAGCGTCAAATATGATCATCAGGCATTTGAAGAACATTTATTTCTTCATCTCTAGATTGCATTGCATTATATATTTGGATCATTTAAATATCATCTTTCTAAGACATATTATTGGAGATATAGAGTGACCACTGATATTTAGATCATTTTATGCAGCTATACTGTTATAAAGATCTCATTACAAGATTTACATTACAAGCAGCAGCAGATTTTCATCACATTTTGTTCATATAAATATCAGCATCTGCACCAATGCACATTTTTGTTCAATTTGGGCCTCTGCATAAAACTTTGAATTAAAGTTTATTACATATTCTCACTATATTATACTATATAAGCCATAAAAGATCAAATATGATGCTTCACAAAAACAACTATGCTATTTTTTTCATTTGAATTGTATTTTGTTGATAAAATGTCCGTTAAAATAAGACTATTATTTCTTATGTCAGACTTTACAGGGTTAATAAATAGCAATACTGATCTATTATTGATATTTTTTATTATTTTGGTACCTTATTACATAATTTTATGATTTTGAATGTATCTTAATTAGTTTGCATAACCAAGAAAACAGAAGCTCTGCAACATGAAATCAAATACTTCAAATCTAATGCAGCCGTGCCTTCATAAAGACTGAATGTATGATGTGTTGTCTGTTCATAACTCTGTATGAAACGCTTGCACAGCTGCAGCTCGTTGAGTTTATTCCGCATCATAATTAGGATTCTGCATCGCTACTTTTTTAAATATTTAACAGCACCTGCGTGTGCAGCGAGGTCTTCAAACATGTCAGTGCGATGCTTTTAAAGGCTGTCATTGAAAAGAGCCTTTCTGAAGTCTCACGCTACATGCATTAGCCTCAGAAAGATGATCAGGCCTTTCATCCAGCCTCTGTATTCGTCTTTCCTTCTTTCTCAGTCTATTATTAGTTCAGTTTGTTTATCCATATCAGGTTACACAAGAAACTAATGAAAGGTTTTGTGTGTCTCGCAGACCAGAGCTTTGATATTCCTGACCGAACGTTCCACTCCATGAACACCACGTGGCGTCTGTCATCCTACGAGTCCATGACGGATGTCAAAGAGCTCATCCCAGAGTTCTTCTACCTGCCCGAGTTTCTGGTCAACAGAGAAGGTGGCGCTCTTTTACTCCTGGTTTTAGCATCCAACCTTTCATGATTCCAAATTCCATTTTATTTATTTTTAATGGTTAAATTATATTTTAATAATCAAAAAGCATGCCTGTTTAGTTAAAATCTTGAATCTTACACAATTTAACAACAATTTATTAAAGGTTTAACAATAATGACATTTTCAGGGCCATATCAAATCCCATTTTTAGAAATTCCATTTTATTTTATTTTCCAAATTCCATTTAAATTTTTCTGGATTCCATTTTGATGGTTAAATAACATTTATTAATTAAAAAGCATGCTTACACAAAAAGCAAATTTACACAATTTAACAACAATTTATTAAGTTTTACAGCTTAGTAAGTGTTTTTTCTAGATTTTCATAGTTAAGAAGCATTTATAATCAAATGAATTCCACTAAAATGAACTAAATTAAATGTAATTATTTCTTAAAATTTTTTATTATAATAGGTCCTTATGAAATGTTTGGTTTTTATTAGAAATAGCATATTGTCTGTTTTAATTTTTCTGAATTCACAATTTAATATGAATTTATTATAAAAAATAGCGGTAATCAAATGAAGGCATAAAACATTAACAAAATAAGTGCTGCACAACAGAGATTTACTTTTAAAATTAAAACATGGAAGAAAAATTGTGATATTCCTTAAATTATTTTAATCGCTTAATTATTTTTATTACTTTAAGAAGTATGTGCTACTGTACAAAATATATTTCTGTCATAATTTCTTCAAGTTAAGCTGAAATTTTATCTTGAGTTGTTGTAAAGACCTTTAAGCTTCTTGCGTGTATTTGATGTGAAGATAGTTTTTATCAAACGAAATGATGAAATGCTGAGTTTTAGTGCCATAAAAACACTAATAACCTTTAAGTAACCTAGATCTTCAAGATGTAAGCAATGAATATTCATGTAAAACATTAGAATTGAATTATTTGAACACATCTTCCCTCTTCTAATGTTAGCGTGGTATTTCCCACTTTCCCTTCTGGCAGGTTTTGACTTTGGCGTGCGGCAGAACAGCGAGCGGGTGAACCACGTGAATCTGCCGCCGTGGGCCAGGAATGACCCACGACTCTTCATCCTCATCCACAGACAGGCCCTGGAATCGGATCAAGTCTCGCAGACGCTCTGCCAGTGGATTGACCTGGTGTTTGGACTCAAGCAAAAGGGCAAAGCTGCAGTCCAGGCCATCAATGTCTTTCATCCTGCAGTACGATTCTTTGTTATGTACAGCTATAGAACACTTAACGCTGATATTTTCAATTTTTTGATATTTGGATCAAAGCCTGTCAAACACATGCCCAGGTCATATTTCATTCCAAAGTCAAAAAAAAATTTAAGAAAATATAAGAAATTATATTTTGCTTAAAGGAGATTATGCTTATTTTTCGAACATTAAATTACATACTACCATTCAAAAGGTTAAATGTAGGTAAGATTTTTGAAAGAAACCTCTTATGCTCATAAAGGCTGCATTTATTCGGTCAAAAATACAGTAAAAAGAGTAATATTGTGACACATTTTTTTTATATGTTAAAGTGCAATTTATGGCTGTGGATCAAAGCTGAATTTTTAGCATCATTACTCCAGTCTTCAGTGTCACATGATCCTTCAGAAATCATTCTAATATGCTGATATGCTGCTCAATAAACATTCCTGATTATTATCATTGATGAATATTTCTGTGGAAACCGTGATGCATTTTATTTTTCAGCATTCACAGATGAATAGAATGCATTTATTTGAGATGGAAATATTTTGTAACATTATAAATGTATTTACTGTCACTTTTGATCAATTTAATGCATCCTTGCTGAATAAAAGTTTTATTTTCTTTACAAAAATAAATTTACTGAGCACAAACCTTTGAATGGTAGTCTATATATCATAGTGAATTGGTAGTATATATATATATATATATATATATATGTCAACCAGAAATATCTGTAATACAAAAAAAGGACATTGATAAACCATAACGGACACATCCATTAACTTTAGCCTGTCAACTAGTATCCATGTAATTTTTTTCTCTCCCTCCTTATTAGACTTATTTTGGCATGGATGTAGCTGCCGTTGAAGACCCTGTGCAGCGTCGGGCTCTAGAAACTATGATCAAGACGTATGGCCAAACACCCAGACAGCTGTTCAACGCCTCGCACATCAGCCGAGCCGGAACCAAACTCCTATCAGAGGCAGAACTGCCCGCAGCCATGGGTCTCCTGGTGCAGCTGGCCTTCAGAGAGAGCCGCGAGCAGCCTAAAGAAACCGTCTACCCGGTACAGCAAACATACAGCGCTGAAATTATTATTCAGATTGACATTAAGGGGATAGTTCACCAAAAAATTTATATTTGCTTAACATGTACTTAGGCCATTCAAGATGTAGATGAGTTTGTTTCTTCATCAGATTTGGTGAAATGTAGCATTGCATCACTGTCTCAGGAATGGATGCTCTGCAGTGAATGGGTGCCGTCAGAATGAGAGTCCAAACAGCTGATAAAACATCACAATAATCCACACCACTCCAGTCCATCAATTAACATCTTGAGAAGACAAAAGCTGAAACAAATCCATCATTAAGACTTTTAACTTCAAGCTGTTGCTTCTGGCCAAAATATGAGTCCATAATCCATAATAACGCTTGCTCCAGTGAAAAAGTGGTCTGGTCTGAATCAGGAGAGAAATCTGCACAGATCAAGCAGTGTTTACAAGCCAAAACAGTTCTAAACAAATATGTGGCTGATTTTGGTTTGAGAGACAACAGGAGATGGACTTTTTCACATTGCTGAGCAAGTGATGGAATGCTACATTTCTCCAAATTGGACAAAGAAACAAACATTTCAATTATAGGTGAACATGTTCCTATAAAATGCACAGTTTTCTCTTTATTTTGTGTTTACCTATTTGTTGTTGAAAAGAGTCTAAAGAGTTCTTCTGGAAGCGAAAGAGTTTATTTGAATCCCAGATTGTCTAGTTGGTCTGTTAAAGTCTTCAATCCCTCTTGTGTCATTTCTAGAGTCCTCTGCCATGGATAAAGGGCTTGAAATGGGGCGAGTATGTGGGATCCCCCAGTGCTCCGGACCCCGTGGTCTGTTTCAGTCAACCTCACGGCGAACACTTCGGCTCCCTGCTGGCGCTGCCCACACGTGCCATCTGCGGCCTCTCGCGCAAGTTCTGCCTCATGATGATCTACAGCAAAGAGCAAGGTGAAGGAGAACACACACTTCATCATGCATAAACATGAAATTATATTATCAGCATGTTAGAATGATTTCTGAAGGATCATGTGACACTGAAGACTGGCGTAATGATCCTCAAAAATTCAGCAAAAAAATTACATTTTACAATATATTCATGCAGAAAAGTTATTATTAACAATTATTATTATTGTTGTAATAATTTCACAATTTTTACTGTTTTCACTGTATTTTTGATCAAATAAATGCAGCCTTGGTGACTTCTTTCAAAAACATTGAAAATCTTCCTGACCCCAAAATTTTGAACAGTAGTGTTTATGAATTTCAGATGTGATTCAGATGTATTTAGTGCATTTTAATTTATTTATCCACAATTATGCATTTATTAGCAGATGTTTTTATTCAGTCAAACAGATGTTAATACCAGGTGTAAAATACAGATTTTTCTGTTTTATTGGGAAAAGCAGCATCCAATGGCCATTATCTGAAAATGAAAATATTGAATGATTAATCCGAACTGCTAATATATCAGCCAATTACTAATCTTGGCTGTGTTTTGGTCCATGACCATTTTCTAGTGCTTTTATTGCATCTGCATTTGTGTCTTATCACAATGATTTGCACGAATGAACACAAGTTCCCATAATACCAGAGGAAATGAGAATGAAGTGAATGTGCTGTCGTTGAAAATCACCTCAAAGTACAGATGCAGTGTTTTCCCCTCGTCTCTCAGGTGTAAGGAGCATGCACAGCACTGACATACAGTGGTCGGCTATTCTGAGCTGGGGTTACACCGACAACATGCTGCGTCTGAAGAGCAAACAGAGCGAGCCGCCCATCAACTTCATCCAGTGCTCACCGCTGCACCAGGTCAGAGCCAGAAACACTGCGAACATACACAGGCTACGCTTGGACAGCTTTGATGTCTACGCTTTGAGACATTTCAGCTTGTACAGCGCTCGTCCATTACATATAGACATCCACAGCACCCTCTACTGAATATAATAAAACATATCTCACAAAAATATATCAGGTTAAATATCACCCCTAAATCAAAAGAACAAAACAAGACATATTTTGCATAATTGTACATTGTTTTTAATTATGAAAATGTCACAATGCAAAAATCGTAATGGTTCTAAAAACAGACTCTCTGTCTGTCTCTCTTTCTTTCTCTCTCTCTATACACTGCCTGGCCAAAATTTCGATATAAATAAGCAAATACTGAGAGTCTAGGATTGGATCATTATTGCAGTGACTAATATGTTTCTGGCATGTTGTATGTTTTGCAATAATTCTTTTAACCTGAATTGCTGCCGTGTGTAGCTTTTTAGTTCTTAAACAATCATGTCGGAAGATGTACCCATGTCCATATTCCAGGATGACAATGTTAAGATTCATTGGACCCAGTTTTTGAAGTAGTGGTTCAGTGAGCATGAGGAATCATTTTCACACATGAAGTGTCCTGAGCTTAACCTAGGGGTGGGCAATATGACCAAAATCTTATATCACAATATAACTAATTTTATATCACGATAACTGTATATATCACGATATAGTTATTTTTTTCTTTTAAAAAGGTTTTTATGATATTAAAATCTTTGATACCATAGAATTTTCATAATCCTTGTCACCAATGTCAATATCAAACTAATACTAAGCCTAAAAAGAAACACAAAAAAAACCTCAAGCTTGCTGAAGATAAATAACCAGTGATGAAATAAGGATAAGAAACTAATTGCAAGCAATAGGACAAAAACTACAATAAATAAGAAACACTACATACATTGTGTAAATTAATTAGTCTTCACAGTGTTTATTATATCTATCTATCTAGATAGATAGATAGATAGATAGCTAGATATAGATAGAATTGACACGTGTATTAAGTGTGTGTGTATATATATATATATTTATTATATATATATATATATATATAATAAATTTAGAAAATCCTATAATCCTAAAAGATTCCTATAATCCTAGGATAAAATCGGTTGTCTAGATCGCTGGTTTGACATGTTCACCGACAGCCGATTAATGGCCGTTGCGATCATTTTTTTCCTCCGATTAAATTCTGGCAGTGTCAGAAGATTTCAGACACTTTCCTCAAGCTTCCTGCAGTGTGACATCTCCTACGACGACCGTCAAACCAAGAACCAATAGGAGCACTGAACTTGATGACGCAATTAACGCGACAACTTCAAACCATTCATTATTTGTAAAAACAATACATGTACAAGGTAAAGTTTACTTAAAGTTTATTTATTAAGGGGCAGGATGTTTAAACTCGAATAACAAAATTACCTCAAGTTCGCTCTGTAGAACTGGAAGTCCATAAAGTCCTCTTTTTCCCAGCCATGACTTGCTCCACACACGTCGTCTTTTTCGTTTTTTTTTTTTTTTTTTTAACATCAAGGCATGTAATTAATAAAACTAACGCTACACGTTGCTGTTGTTTGCTAGCTACCATTATAGCGAGAGAACGCGGGTCACGTATTGATGACGTAAAACTCCGGACAAGTCTTCTTGAGTACGTCCGTTTTTATCGCGTCTTGACTGTCGTACAGTCTGACATTAAGACAACTGAGATCCTACAGTCTGACATGGGGATCATGTTCGTACAGTGTGACAAGCAACAATCGCAAAAGACTTTTAAAAATCGCACAGTGTGAGCCCAGCTTTAGTCAAGAGCAGTAAGAGATTTTCTTTCACTGTTGTTTGATTAATATGAATGGCAGACAGGCCGAATATTGGACAGCTTCCCCTTTAAGACTCTCTCTTAAGACCTGTGTTTATGAGGATGCTTGCAAAGACAGGGATTCTGACGCATAAAAGTGTGTTTATGTAATCGCTCAAAGCCAATAAAACGGCAAAAAAAAGCACGCTACTCTCACACAGAAACAGAGATGGTTGCATGTGTATATAGCGCTGCTGTTTGTGTTTCAGTGCTTAAAAATGCATGTCCATGCTACAGATGTAGTCCCTCGTTTAGGAACGAGCTCCTCGTTTGGTCCTGGCTGGTCGTTCTCTACCTGGTTGTGTCTCCCCTTCATGCCCCGTGGTGGCGTGAAAAGATCGCAGTCATCCAAATGATGAAAAAGTATTACGATAAACAGTGTATTTTGTGACACCATTAAAGAAACGATAAGCATAATATGAAACGATAGACTCTTTATTTCGTCCATCCGATATATATTGTCATATCGTACAGCCCTAGCTAGGTCTTTAGGATGTGCTGCAGTCGACTTTAGAGTGCTTTGACTCGCTCTTTGACAATACATGATCTCAACCATAATAATTAATGCAGTTCTTCATGGAAATAAACGCTGTGGTGTTGCATAACTTTGTCGAGACAATGCCACAACGAAAGCAGTATTAGTGTGTGCAACTTTCTTTGGACAGGCAGTGTACATACACTACTGTTCAAAATTTGGGGTGGGTAAGATTTTTCAGTGTTTTTGAAAGACTCTTATATTTACCAAGGCTGTAATTATTGCTTACAGTATAAATTATTTACTGTAACAAAATTGAGAAACTGAAAAATTTGAGAATTTTTACAATTTAAAATCATGGTTTTCTATTAGAATATCTGTTAAAGTGTAATTTATGAATTTTCAGCATCATTGCTCCAGTCTTCAGTGTCACATGATTCTTCAGAAATCATTTTAATATGCTGTTTGCTGTTCAAGAATCATTTCTGATTATTATTAGTGCTATTTGAAACAGCATTTATTTGAACTAGAAGTCTTTTGTGACATTGTATTTACTGTCACTTTTGATTAATTTAATGAATCCTTACTCAATAAAACAAATAATTTCTTTTTTAATTCTGATTTTGGGGTGAAATGTAAGCCGGATGTGGTCTGGATGCCATGTACGTTATGTCATCAGATGGTCTCTGCTTCATTTCTGGTTTGCTGCTGTCATCTTCCTCTCTGTAGTCTTAATTCATTACTTCAGACTTATGTGCCTCTAGAAGCTTGCGTTCTGCAAGTGAACATCGCTTTATTGTTCATCCCAAAGAGGCACAAAATCACTTTCACAGACTTTTTACATTCACTGTTCCCTCCTGCCCAGCTCAATCCGAGCAGCTGAGTCCTTAGACATCTTCAAGAAACGGCTAAAAACACATCTCTTCCATCTTTATTTGACACTCTAGCACTCTAGCATATAATAACTCTAGCACTCTCTATTCAAATTCAGTTTGATCTATTTGTAGACTTGACCCTCTAACTCCAGCACTCTCTATTTGTTTTCTGCTTGTTTTCTTAAAAAAGGCCTCTAACGCTATTCTATCTACTTGTTTTCTTTTTGATATATATATATATATATATATATATATATATAATCACACATATACAGTCCCCTCCATAAGTATTGGAACAGTAAAGACAAAATTGCTCTGTTGGCTGTGGAGTCAAGACATTTGCAAATATGATAAAAAAATGTATATGAGACAAAACTACAGAATGTAACTTTCTATTATTAGCCGTTTCAACACATACATGTTTTACCAAATAAAAAGATAGTCATTGTCATTGTCCTGATGCAATATGAAGCACTTCCCAATGAATCTGGTGGCATTTTCTTGAATATTGGTAGGCAAGATAGTTTTGTACCCTTCCAAATTCCTTCTGCTACTGTCATCATACATTAAGTCATCAGTAAAGTTGAGAGGGCCTGTTCCAGAGACAGCCATGCATGCCCATGCCATGACACCACCTCCACCATGCTTTACAGATGAGGCTGTATGCTTGGGATCATTGCAGTTCCTTTTTTTCTGCACATTTTTGCTTTCCCATCACTTAGATAAAGGTTCATCTTTGTCTCAACGGCCCATAAACACAGTTCTAAAACTCTTCTGGCTCACCTTTGTGTTTTTTGCAAACTCTAATCTTGTCTTTCTATTTTTGGTGCTGGTCAGAGGTTTGCATCTTGCTGTGTAGCATCTGTAATTCTGTGTCAAAGTCTCCTGAGGACAGTAGATTGTCAGAGCATCACCCCAGCTTTCTGGAAGTTGCTGGTGATTTTACAGACACGTCTTTTAGGGTCCATTTTCACAGCTTTTGTGATTTGTCTGTAATCAACTACTGTTGTTTTCTCAGCCAATCAGGTTGTTGTAGGTTGCTGGTGTCTGGTGGTTTCCAAACTCTTGATTTCTCCATGTCCTTTGTTTTTGCTATAGCTCTAATTGACTTCCTCTTTTATTTTAGCATCTAAATTGCTTGCTTTTCTCTCAAAGTCAGCTCCCTCATCTTCATCCTGGTTTGTGTGTTATGATCGAATGCAAGATTCAGAATACAGAAGTAATAGATATAACTGATACGACACATTCCCTGCTTTTAATATCTGAAGAATTAATGCAACAGGACACAGCTGATCACTTAGAAAGACCTGAGAGGCAACTGCTCCAATACTTATGCTCACATCAGATAGAGGGATGAAACTCTAAAAGTGCTGAACTTCTTAGCTGGTAAAACATCTATGTGTTGAATCACCCAATAATAAAATGCGACATTCTGTAGTTTTGTCTCATATTCATCTTTTAATTGCTCTTTTGTTGGTTTTAATTGCTTCTATTATTATTATCTGTAAGTCACTTTGGATAAAAGCGTCTGCTAAACGACTAAATGTAAATCTCTGCTCTCTCCTCAGGTAACTAGTTGTGCCTGGGTGCCGGACAGTTGTCAGCTGTTTACAGGCAGTAAGTGTGGAGTCATAACCGCCTACAGCAACCGCTTCACCACCACGATGGTATGTAACCATGGCAACTTGGCCCCCCCTCTTCCCCCACCCACGCGGCCGCCCACGTCCATTATCACTCCCTGTAGAGCACCTACACACACACACACACAGTATTTGTAGTGGCCTTGTTAGTTATCTCCCGGTTGCCCTAGAAACACATTTCCTGCAGCCCACAGGTGGGCTGAAGTCTGGGCGTCAGACGGCTCCTTCAAATGCTCTCTCATTTATAACGCAGGTGCCGTTCTGCTTCTCACGTTTGTTTAAATTAATCTTTCTGACATTAGGAGTATTTCAGTTCTGTCATCATTCATGTATGTTGTTCCAAACCTGTCTTCATGTCATCCGTGGAATGCAAAAGAAGATATTCTGAAAACTGTTCACGCCGCTCTTTTTCAAGACCAGAGGCTGTCAGAATCACCATAAAAATTATGAAAATGTTCATTTTTGAGTGATTTAACTCTTACATTCTACATACAGTAGACTTAAAGAGGTATAGATGCAGAAAAGACTTTAAAGGTAAAATAATCAAGAACTAATTTTTTACCCACCCCTTAATCAAAAGTATGAAATTAAATGAAGTCTGTTTTATGAGCATTATTTTTCATTACAGTAATGCACAGAATTATCATTTTATATAAAGCATGATATATTTTAATATATTTAGAAATTATATTTAATTGAAAGTGCAATCAAACAATATCACAATTAGTGTCAAGAGTTTTATTTATTATTTTTATGATTAATTTTTATTAATACTTTGAATTTAATTTTAAAATTTTGGTAATTTTGTTGCATTTTTTATCATTTTATTATTATTATTACTTATTCTTTTTTTAAACATTTAAATATATAAATTTTTATTTCCATTGTAGTTATTACATTTACAAGTATATTACAAGTTAAACTAAATGAAAATGAGAAATGTTGCCTTGGCAACTAGCAAAAAATAAAATAAGGTATTCTGAGGAGGATTCATTACTATAATATAGCGCATTACTATAATGCACAAAATTATAATTTTAAATAAATATATTCTAATGCATTATGATATATTATTTAATTTCAAGTGCAATCAATTTAATTTGATAGTGCCATTTGATATTTGATATATTGATTGATATATGTTTTAATATATTAGTTTTAATTGATTTAATTAATTTTTTTTGCATATATATATATATATATATGTATGTGTGTGTATAAGTTTTAGTTATTTATGTACATCAAGGTAAATGAAAGTGAGAAATTAAATAAGATTAAAAAATCTGTTTGTAAATGAGATCTAAAAAAATCTCTTCAAGACCAGAAGCTGTCAAAATCACCATATAAGTGTTGAATGTTCATTTTTGGGTGATTTAACTCTTAGCTGCACACTGCCATATGCTGGTTTGTTTACTCTGGACCATAAAAGCAGATCAGAATCATCTGTTAAACCGGTCTTTTAGCTCACTTCTGCTTATTGAGGCCATTATCCGTTCTCTAATGAGCCCATTAGCAAAACCCTTACCCTTTAGATCTGCGTGTTATTACAGTCAATCTCCATCGAGACGTGTGATGGTGAAGTCTGTTTATCCCTTCAGCCGACAGAGATGGAGGTGGAGACGCAGGTTCACCTGTACGGCCACACGGCGGAGGTCACGGGTCTGTTCGTCTGTAAACCCTACAGCATCCTCATCAGTGTCAGTCGAGACGGGACCTGCATCCTGTGGGACCTCAACAGGTCTGTGCTTCTGGCATCACTGGAGTCATTTCATATATTTATGCCTTTAACAGACACTTTTATTCAAAGCAACTTACAAAAGAGGAACAAAGGCTATTTATCCAACAATACTTTTAATAAACAATGCCAGGTTAATTATTTGTCGTGACGTATTGTCAAGTATGGTGACCCATACTCGAAATTGGTGCTCTGCGTTTAACCCATCCAAGTGCACACACACAGCAGTGAGTAGTGAACAAATGCATGCACACACACACACACACACACACACACACACACACCGTGAACACACACCCGGAGCAGTGGGGCAGCATTTATGCTGCGGCGCCCGGGGAGCAATTGGGGGTTCGGTGCCTTGCTCAAGGGCACCTCAGTCGTGGGATTGAGGGTGGAGAGAGCGCTGGACATTCCCTCCCCCCACCTACAATCCCTGCCGGCCGGAGACTCGAACCCACAACCTTTCGATTACGAGTCCGACTCTCTAACCATTAGGCCACGACTTCCCCCTAATTAGACAACTAGGATGCATATTAAGATATATTACAGGAGTATAGATACAGAAAAGACATTAAAGTTGGCTTGAATTACTGAGACAATTTTGTGCAGAAACTATTTTTGCTCAGATTTCACTTGTACATTTCAGTAACCCATTGAATTAAACCTGAAATGTTTAAGTAGGAAAACAGAAATGGTATTTTCCTGTAAAACGTGCTCTTATCTAATTTACACTTTCAGAAAATATTTTTATAGTGTAGATAAGACATTCAAATTTTTATAAGAAAAAGCCTGTTTTTTCTTATAAAAACCCTAACCCTCAAATTCTCATTCCTGTAATGCGCAAAGTTATAATTCTATATAAAAGTATGTATTTTATTGTATATTTAAATATTATTAGAGTGAATCTACTTATGCATCATACAGAAACTGTAAAAATTATTTTTGGAGTTTTGCAAGAAAATACTATTTCAGTCACGCTTCATTTCTTTGTAATTATTTATTTATGAAACTTTCTAGTGATTTATGATTTGAAAGTTTTTTCAAAGTAAATGCTACACCACTTTTTTCAGTGTATTTAAAGTACTTTTACATCATAGTAGCAGTAAATCACTTTAATACAGTATTTTCTTTGAGAAAATGAAGATTGTGTTTTTTGTGTTTAGGTTGTGTTACGTACAGAGTCTCACGGGTCATAAGAGTCCAGTGAACGCAGTGTCAGCCAGTGAGACGACAGGAGATATCGCCACAGTGTGTGATTCTGGTGAGTTGTGTTTCCATGTATAAATGGTTCAATTACAGTATAAACCAGCTGCTAAAGTTGGTGAAATAGTGCAACTGTTTGTATAGAATAAATGGAATCATTTCATGTTCTCTTCGTGTGTGCAGTGGGTGGAGGAAGTGATCTGAGGCTGTGGACGATCAACGGAGATTTGATTGGTCACGTTCACTGTCGAGAGATCATCTGTTCGGTGGCGTTCTCCAATCAGCCGGAGGGAGTGTCGGTCAACGTGATCGCTGGCGGACTGGAGAACGGTGTGGTCAGGTAAACATGAAGCCACAAACTCTACACTCTTTAGGAAAAAATATTGATTTACTGATGCTCTAATTTAAAGAAACAATATTTGTTTGATTATTTCTCTTGTAGTAACTTTGGAAACAAGGTTGGATAGTTGAGTTTGACAAAGCATGACAAATGCACAACTATTTGTGTAAAAATTAAATGCATGTAGAAGGATTCCAAAAAAAAAATAGTGGTTACAAATAAAGTAGAGAGAGATTTTTTTTTTTAACTCTATTTATATGTATATTAAGATATATTAAGAAGATTCTCATCAGTGCTTTCCTACCTTATTCTGAATCATCATATTTCAGGTTGTGGAGCACATGGGACCTGAAGCCAGTCAGAGAGATCACCTTCCCAAAATCCAACAGGCCTATCATAAGGTACACACTTTTACCTCTTATAAGACATCACACAGATTTATTCTGATCTGCATTAGAAAGGTTACATGCACCCATATACTACCAGTCAAAAGTACTGTTTTTGAAAGAAGTGCTCGCCAAGGCTGCATTTCTTTAAACAAAAATAGTATTTGTTGTGAAATATTATTACAGGATAAAATAACTGACTTTTATTGTAATATATGTTCAAATGTAATTGCTGTGATCAAAGCTGAATTTTCAGCATCATTACTCCAGTCTTAAGTGTCACATTATCTTCAGAAATCTTCATATTTTTTTGGAAAATAAAATATATTTGTAAAAACCGTGATACACAACCATTCAAAAGTTTGAGGTTAAAGAAAATCTTTAAAAAAAAAATCAATTAATACATTCAGCAAGGACGCATTAAATTGATCAAAAGTGACAGTAAAGACATCTTTAATGTTACAAAAATAAATGCTGTTCTTTTGAACTTTCTATTCATTAGTCCTTGAAAATAAAATGTATCACAGTTTCCACATAAAAATGAAGCAGTTTTCAACATTTATAATAATCAGAAATGTTTCTTGAGCAGTAAATTAGCATATTAGAATGAAGGATCATGTGGCACTGAAGACTGGAGTAATGATGCTGAAAATTCAGCTTAAATCACAGCAATAAATTACATTTTAACAGATATTCACACTTATTTTACATTGTAATAATATTACACATTTTTACAGTGTTTTTGATCAAATAAATGCAGCCTTGATGAGCAGAAGAGACTTAAATCTTAATGGTAGTGTAAGTGTCCCGTGGTTAATGATGTTTCCTGCTGTACCCTCTCTCAGTCTGACGTTCTCGTGTGACGGTCATCACCTCTACACGGCTAACAGCGAGGGCACGGTGATCGCATGGTGCCGTCGAGACCAGCAGCGCTTGAAGCTGCCCATGTTTTACTCGTTCCTCAGCAGCTACGCTGCAGGCTGACCCCGCGTCACCTCGCCCCGTTACCCACACCGGACGGATGCTGATAGCGACCCCGCCGACCGAGGAAGAGGAGGAGCCCCAGCATGCACAAAGCCCCGCCCACGATCATCACAGAACCCGCCCCTGAATTGCCATAGGAACGGACGGCACTTAAAGATACTGTACCATAAAGAGCAGGGTCTCATGAGGCAGAGCGAACGCAAGCCTTTCCCCGCATCATTTCTCCTCGTCTGTTTTGACTGATTCATGTAGAATTTGTGTTGTTTGATTTTGAAAGCTGCTACAATCTGGTCCACCCAGACTGAATGTTTGAAGGCCTTTCCTTTTTTTTGTCCCTCGTCTCACCCACCCATCGCCATCCTGAGTATAGAAATCCCGCTTTTGAAGCCAAACCAGACTGCAGTCATCTGAACACTACCGTCTGTCTGCGCTCCTGCAGAAACTACATTCATGATCCACGCGGCAGCTTTTAAGCGGGAAGTTTAAAAACTCGTGCATGAGTGACATGCAGCGGCGTAATGAATGTGTGCACGCAATGCCTTCTTAAACTTCATCCCTCATCGACAGACCGCTGAAATATTTACTCTCAAACAAGGATGAAAGCCACGGTCTCAACGTCTGGTTCTTGTTCATCACTTGGGACAATTGGGACAATCTTCTGAATGTCAAAGGTGGTCGTTTGTCACTCGTCAATCACCGACTGCTAATATTTATCCTGTGCTTTTCCATCTGACTTTGACAGACACAAACGTCCCAGTTACCACATCAAATTCATAATAGTTCATTAAAAACATGTTCTGCTTTCTTATTTTCTGTTCTAGTTTTATGTTGCATGTTATGATCACTTAAACATTATTTAACATTGGCGATACAATAAAAGGTTTAGTCAGATCTACCTCTTTTACAAATAAAAGGCAGATAAAATTAGAAATACTTCTGGTTACAATAAAAACAACCTGTTAATTGTACAAAGACGACACTATATCCCTAAAAACTACAATTCCCTGTCAGTACAAAAGGTTCAGATGCTCTTGAAGTCTTAAGTGTTGACAGCCTTAAATGTGCAGGAAGAATAATTGAATTTGAGTCCACCATCTAAACATGATCCAGAATGTTGTTTGCTTGTTTCCTGTTCTGTATTCGAGTCTTACATTACAACTAATTTAATTATATTGTCTTACATTTTAGTGTTTACCAGAAAGGGAATGCTTTTACCTTTTCCCCCATTAGTACTTTGTTTTTCATTATTCTCAGAAATATGTATATTTCAACTCTCAAATGAAGGTTTTCAGTCTGTGTAAATCCAGAAAGACAATCGGCTAGTTCGGGAGCCCTGTTATGTTTGTTTTTTGTTTTTGAATCTATTTTTCATGCTTGCATCACATTTATCTCTTAATTATTGTGCACAGTATTGTCATGTTTGCGTTCCCTCAGAAAGAGATTGATGTTACTGTCAGATTGTTTGACATGACTATCACGAAAAGGCTTATTGTTATCGTTCTGTTGCATTAACAGTGGTTTGTGTCATTTAAGATTGATATGTTCACCAAGGCCTGGCTGGGACATTTATTTCCTTTTTCTTTTTTTTTTTGTATTTATGAAATGTAATAAAGTCACCTATATATAATATAAATATAAATATTCAAGAAATTTTGATTGATTGTTGCACTTGTTTCTTCTGTAAAGTGTTAAAAATAGCTTCCAAATGTTTTAGTTTTTTCTGCAGGGATTTCATAGAAGAATCTTTTAACCATTGTTATTAATATAAAGAACACTTTACGGAGTTAAAGAACCCTTTTTTTCGCTTCAAAGAACGGAATGGAAAGGTTCTGTGGATATCTTCCTCAGTATTTCATTTTTTTTAATTCAAATATCTAAACATTCTTAAATCAAGATGCATTTATTTGTGTTTATGCTTAAAACAAGTACAAATATCTGCCAACGGAGTATGTTTTCCTTTTGAATGAAGTGTTTTTCTGAGCCCATTGGCAGATATTTGTTCTTTTAATTATAAACACTTCATTCTGATGAAGATATCTGTATGAAGTCATATTTTCAAACTCTGAAGTGTTGCTAATAGTAATAGTTGCTAATATCTTAAAAAGTATTACATTTCCTTTCCTGCAGAAGCCCTGATTCATGGAACCACATGCCAATAAAGAGCCTTCATTTTATTCTATATTGTTCAGTTCTAAACTTCTAAAAAAGGATCCAAAAGAGGAATTTCATAGCGATACCACAGAAGAACCACTTCTGGTTCCACAAAGAATCTTTCAGTTCTTAAAAGAACCAGTTTTCTTAGTGTAAAGAACCTTTTACTGTATAGTGGGGGGAAAAAGACCTCTTGATTAACTTTATTTAGATGAATGTAAATGTTCCATGGATGTCATATGTTTCCTACAATCAAGAACCTTTATTTTAGTCTATATTGCTCAGTTCTATCAAAGTGGACTATCAAAATAAAGTGTAACCACTTTCATTATATAGGCTACAGCTTGTTCCATTACTGAACTAGTATTCTCTTCTATTCAAGTTCCCAGCTGTCTTTGCTTATTACGTCACAGCGCGAGTGTTTCGGAGGCTGTGACGTCACCTCGGTGACTGGGAGACCCGGTGATGTCACATTAAGCAGGGAAACCTCACGTGCCTCCGGTACGCCCTGCAAAACCCGAGCCCTAGCGATCCGAGCGTCTTCTGATATTAACGCGCACCCTCCGCGTCCGGCGGGCTTCTTAAAGGCGCAGCGACACCTGCTTTTGTGCGTCACATGAGGTTCCCCTCGCGTCTCACCAGCACCGGAGCAGAAAGGCGTTTAACGGCGTTCGGCGGATGAACCGTGTTTGAGGTGTTGCGGGTTTTTCCTCGTCGCGTTCGGGTGGAGTCGAGCCACATACTGAGCAGTGACACACTTCAGGTGGGTGTTCGCACGCGCTCGGGTGCTTCAGCAGGTATTTGTGCTAATTACCTTAAACTGCGTTTCCTGTTCTGTTACTTTAGAACGTTTTTGTATCATTCGCTGCGCGTTTGTTACAATTCCGGCGCGAGCGCGGCTTAATGGGTGACGGATTCGCTTATTCTGGAATTTTCACGCGCTCAGTCTGAAGCGATGCGGGATGATGATGATGGATGGATCCCGCAGGGTGTTTTTGGGGGGAATGATGCTGGAAGCGAGTCTCTTGGGCGTTTGATTCCACCGCCTTTAAATCGAAACGGTCGGTTTGTTAGGATCGTCAAGATCCGTAATTCACCAAATGGCCTTGAATGAACGAGTGGAGGAATAATAATCACGACCCTCGTGCGTTTCTGCTAGATTTCATGTCGCCTACAAATGATGAGCATTATGATAGCTAAAACAGCTTTGGGTAAATCTGGTTTATTTCTATGATGCTGAATTGTGAAGCATGTTATTCAGTCAAACGCTCCAGTGCTTCTGGCCTTTATTCAGCATTGGTGTGGCTTCATGACTGTATGTAGGCTACATGAGCTTCAGAAACGCCTTTTTAACCTCATCTTCTGATGCTGTTGCTGTGTAAAAGAAACCTCTTAGCTGCTCCTCTGACCGGTTGGACAGGTATTATTGGAGATGTTATATCACAACATTGGCATCTTGAGAAATGTTCACGGAAATGAATAAAAAAATAAAAAAGTCATGGGCATTTCGATAATGAGCACATACACATCCAAACACTGCCGTAAGCGAGAATGTTTTTAACGTCTCTTCTGCTCACCAAGGCTGCATTTATTTGACCAAAAATGTTGTAAAATTGCTAAATGTTTTTATAATTTAAAATAACAGACTTTTGTTGTAATCTACGTTAAACTGTAATTTATTTCTGTGATCTGCAGCTGTATTTTCAGCATCATTACTCCAGTCTTCAGTGTCACGTGATCTTCAGAAATCATTCTAATGTACTGATTTATGATCAAGACACATTTCTGATTATTATTAATGTTGAACACAGTTGTGCTGCACGATATTTTTGTGGAAACTGATGCATTTCATTCTTTGATGAATAGAAAGTTCTAAAGAACAGGAAAATAATTGAAATAGAATTCTTTCATAACATTAGAAATGTCTTTACTGTCACTTTCGATCAGATTAATGCATCCTTGATTAAAAAAAAATTAATATTTTGAATAAAAAAATCTTATTCCACAAACTTTTATTGGTGTGTGTGTAGAGCTTTTTAATTTATTTGACCTTTGTTAAATTTTAACCTCTTGAGCATCTATGAGTTTGTACTTATTATTTCTGTCTAATTGTCTATTAATTTGTTTTAGTAAAAATGTTAGTGCTATATGATATATATGGTACTGAATAATTACAGTCTTCACATACAATGGTTTTTACTTGATACACCAAGGTACTCCTAAGAATACCATGGTACTACACTGGTGTAGTTTTTGTTAGTGTGAGATCTAATATTGTCGTGATTGCCTGGAGTTGAAGTCTGACCTGCAGGAGTCAGATGTGCTGTAATAATACAGAAGCAGGCGTATGTTGATTTCCTGAGCTCACAGACTCTCAGGATCTCATCTGGTGTGTGTTTTGTGTGCAGGACTCAATCATGAAGGACGGAATGGCCAATAACAGCACCGCCAGCATCTCTCAGGCCCGGAAATCCGTGGAGCAGCTGAAGATGGAGGCCTGCATGGACAGGATAAAGGTCTGTGTGTTTTAAACTCATCAAAATCGACCGTTTAATTCACTGGTATGGGCTCAAGAACACATACGGTTTTTATCACAAGTAAGAATCTTTTATAGAGTTTCCTCTTGTATGGAACAGTTTGAACTGAATTTAAACGAATGTTTGATTCATTTCGGTCCTAAAATAGCAATTGAAGCTGCTATGCAAAATTGTTATTTATTTATTTTATTGTTTGTAAAAGTATTATATACAATTCACTGAAGTATTATTGTTATGATTATTTTATTCTTTAGTTTGCCATGCATAGCCTTTGATGCTGATGTGGCACTAAATAATAAACAAATTAATCAGTGCAAGTTATTACAAAGAAAAAATACAAATATGTTAAAACAACAAGCACGACTATCCCTTTTAACTGATGTCACTAAAGATGTATAATATATATATTCTTGAATATCCTGTTTCACTTAAACTACGTCTGACTAGGGAAGTAAAAACACTTCATGTTTCATGTTGACTGTCATTTTTTGACTGTCATAGGCCATTTATTGGTTGAGTCAGAACAGATCAACTATTTTAACCCACCTAGTGTACTAAAACAATCATATTTATGGTGCAGATTTGTATTGTAAATCAATGGCCTGCTTGCAACAAATCATATGCCATCATGCATGACGTGATGACCGCAGCATCTGGAGATGTTTGCAGTGAATTTGTTTTGTTGTCTCCTCTAATGTGCCCAGAAGACTAAGCAAGCTCTTTAAGGAAGCATAATGTGTCCATTAGCTTTAGTTGTGTGGTCTGGCTGAGCGTTTAGCCTGTAAACCCGAGGGATGAGAGACGGAGCGAGTGTTTAGAGGAGCACAGGCTCAGCTGTGGCCTTTAGCTGCGAGGAAAGATGGATTGGACTATTCTGCAGAGGTTTCTCATCTGCCTGCTTCAGCATCTTCCTGCAGATGGCAGATATTTTCTGACTGACATCAGATATGACATCTGCTTTTAACCACTGGGAAATATTTTGGGAAGCAATCTATAGGTAGACTGATTCTCAATGGAAAATCTGAATCAACACACACAAAAAAATTATAATCATTGCAAAATTCCTAATGGAGTCTCTACTGCTGCGTTTAATATTAAAATCAACTAGAAATAGCATTTACAACCTGTATTTACTCCTGATGAACATGTATCATTTCTTACATGCATGTGTTTTTGTGTGTGTGTGTATGATATTATGAAGCGCCATACAATGATATAAAATGATTTTAATAGTTAACTAAAACATTAAAGCATTTTTGTTATTTAAACATTAATGGAAATAAAATATTTACATTTACACAATATTTTATTTTATTAAGTATTTTAAATGTTTATATTAAATAATTACATTTTTCAACAACTTTTATTTTCATATAGTTTAACTTGATGTACTACAATAATAATTTTTAAAAATTATATACGCATTTAAAAAAAATTAAGCTGAAAAAACATTACAATTAATTCAAAATATTGATAAACACTATATTATTTCAATGATACTAAAATAACATTGAGACACACACATGTGTTTATGATGTATGTTTTATTTTTCTATTTATTTGATTTTAATAACTTCCATTGAATCATTCACAATAAGACCAGGCAAAATGTATTAAAGTTAATTTTGATTGATGTGATAGTAAGTTGTAAATAAGTGTGAGGATTGTGAATTTGTGGTAAGTTAACACACAGATTCTCACAGTAATCCGTAGAAAGCTTCTCATCATCTGACTGCTGTCTCATGTGCTCGTGTCTCGCGGCGTCTCGTCCTGAAGCTCGATTATGTCCCACTTAATAACACAACGTTTGTTTTATCACAAAGCAAAAGGCATAGGATTAAACAGGATTGTGGGAAGTGAACTTTATAGTGACCTGCAGGGGTTTGTATGAACCAGTGAGCAGTGAAAGACAGTTCAAGAGAAAGATGCGGTTCTCTAAATCATATTGAGATGTTTCTGTGTGGACGAGAGCGAGTGGCCCGTTTGATTGGAGGCTCGTCGTGTTCATTAATTCCTCAATCACAGTGGAATGTGATATGTGTTAATTAGTGATGCTCGTGTGCTGTAATTACAGACTCGCAGCGGCCGGACGGAGCTCACGGATCCTCTGTGAATACTGTAATAGTCCATTAGGGCTCAACATGACACAATGTTAATTTACACGCTTTACCATGAAACTTAACAAATGACACTTTAAAACCATGTCTTTTAAGTTTGGAATAATTTAGATTTTTATGTTTTTGAAGGAAGTCTATTCTGCTCACCAAGGCTGCATATACTTGACTAAAAAAATATTAAATATTTGTCAAATATTATTACAATCTCAGCTGTTTTCTATGCGAGTATATGTTAAAATGTCAATTTTCAGCATCATTACTCCAGTCTTCAGTGTCACATGATCTTCAGAAATCATTCTAATATACTTTTCTGAACATTTCTGATTATCATCAATGTTGAAAACGGTATATTTTTGTGGAAATCATGAGACACGACCACTAAAAGAAAAAAAAAAGTTATTCAGCTATTGACCAAAGGTGACAGTAATGTGATGTTTTTGTTACAAAAGATTTCTCTTTCAAACAAATGCTGCTCCTTTGAACTTTCTATTTCTCAAGGAGCACTAATAATAGCATAAAGAGTATTTTTTAAAATATATTTTTAATATATATTCAAATAGTAATATTATGAAATATTATTACACTTTAAAAAAACATCTTTTCTGTTTTACTGGATTTTTGACTAAATAAATACAGACTTTCAAAAACGTTCAAGTTTTACACATTATGAATCTTTTAACGAGATAGACATATTCTGAGGACACCTAAGACCAATATTATGTGAAGTTTCAGCTCAAAAATAATTTATTAAAACATCTGGAAAAAGTCATTTTGATTGATGTCAGTTTGATTAATATTATTATTACGCAATAAAAAAAAGTGATTTCTGGAAGAAAAAAAAAATTATCGGTTTTTGCAAATGAACTCTTCATACATACCTTATATATATATATATATATATATATATATATTCCAATGTGTTTCAAGAAATGATTATGGTGTATGTCCAAAAACACATGCTATGGTATATTTAGTTTCTCTCATATGTGTGAGAAGATGGGAAATGTAGTTTGTTTGCTCAGCGTGATGTTTGTGTTTTTTGTACCATCTGGCTGTGAGTGTCACACACACGGCTGAAGCTCCTGATTCCCATCCAACAGCTGCGTCTCTCTCATCATCAGCTCTCAAATGAATCAAACTCTTTACTGGACCACACGCGCTCGTGCTCCTCTGAGAAACAACACATAAAACACATACCGCTGACTGCATCACTGAATCATTTAGTTTCATATCAGTTTTTACAAAGTTTCAGTTGAACTGAACCTAACCTTCTGTATTGAAAATATTATAAGTAATATCAAATATTATATTATTTTTGCATTACCGTATACTGACCTAAGAATAATATTTCAGCAAAAACGTGTTTTCTATTAGTTACAGAGCGATTCCAGAGTCACTCAATAAAAGAATCACATTGCTGCTTGTTTTTGACAGGTTTACTTTAATAATTAACATCACCTTTGCGAGTATGACGCTCACTCGGCTTAGCAGAATTTGAACAGGGACATTAAAACACTTAACACTTTAATGTTGCTTAAGGTACCAAGATTGTAAAGCATATGCTATGTGCAGATACGTACATAAGCCCAAAATGTGAACGCAGTGCATTTATTTACCTGTTGAACCCTTATGCATGAAAACAGTGATATTACAAGACCACATTCTTACTAATAAAGCATACTGTGTGCAGAAAAACTTTAAATAATAACTTTAAATACTGTCTGTCTTAATGCATAAGTGTTTTCTTCGTTTTTCTAAAGGGAGGATTTAAAGGGCTTTTAGCATCACTGTCTTACTACATTAAACCAGCATTTTAAAATACTACAAAACTGTACCAGGGATCTCATTTTAAAGGGATCTCATTTTAGTTGTCATTTGTTGAAATTAAGATAAACATACAGTGTGCTTGTGTCTGTTTGCTCATGTGACCCACAATCTCTAATTCTCCTCCGTGGCCATGGAAAAATGAATATTTACAGTGACCACAATTATACGTCATACGTTTCCAGCAAAGGATGGACTTCTGTCAGCTTGTTGAACAAACAGTTTATTTGGATAATCTACCATATGACGGCTGAAGCAGCAGTGAGCGTCCAGCGGCCGACACTGTTTTCACGCTAATCAGATCGAAATTCAACTAAATTTAGGATAAAAAAATCGAGTTATCATGCAAAGTGATAAACTAGCTTCTCTCCCCTGCTAACTATCCAGTGAAGAATGTGAATATTTAACTGAAAGTCAAAAACAAGACAAAAGATAAGCAGCTATCCGCATTAATTTCAGCATTTGTAGCAGAAGGTGATGCTTCCAGAATGGCAGCGTGATGTAGCTTCACATTCTCTATATCTGGAGACCAACCAGCAAATCATTAATACATTTCAATTTTTTTTATACGTTTATTGGAAGTATGGACATTTCACAATGTTTTTTTTTTTTTTAAGGAAAATTGTAAAAGTTTGTATTTGGAAGCTGTTGCTGTGAACCACGTCATGCAGTCAAAGGATCTCCATACAAGAGAAACAGATGATTGTTAGGCTTCAAAAACTTCAAAAGCAGCCCAGGAGTTTTTGAAGTTAAAAAAGTGGATTATTCTGCAATGGCCGAGTCAGTCTCCTGATCTCGACCCGATTGAGCTGCATTTCACTCGCTGAAGACAAAACTAAAGGCAGAAAGACCCACAAACAAACAGCAACTGAAGTCAGCTGCAGTAAAGGCCTGACAAAGCATCAGAAAGAAGAAACCCAGTCTCTGCTGATGTCCATGAGTTCAGACTTGAGGCAGTCATTGCCTGCAATAAATGTGGGACTGTGTATAAAAATGGTTGTAATTCCTAAGCATTTTGTCAATTTCATCTTGGTTGTTTCATTTTAATTCTATTCTATTAGGAAAATTGTGTCAGTGTCCATATATATATATATATATGGACCTGTGTGTGTATGCTGAATAATAAATAAGTTTGTATTTTTCTCAGACGTTTTAAGATCAGAAAGAGGCTGTATGTTTGTGCTTCACTCTGGTCGTTTTAGGCCAACATTCTACAGAGGGGCCTAGAAATATCAGTGAACATAATGGACTGTGATAAATGTCATGCTTTGGCATGTTTATTCAGCATGACATTTGCAGACTAAAATCTTTCTCTTTCAAACTTCTTTTTTTTTTGTCTTTGCATAGACTAGATATTTATGTACAACAGCCAGCTAATGCTGTAAAACATGACCCAGTGCAGTTTTCTCAGAGTCTGTCCCTCTACTTTGGCTGCTGATGGAGCCGGAGAGGAGAGGAGAGCAGATACTGATGCTCATTAAGTCTCTGATGGTCAGTTATAGAGCTAAGCACAGATGAGTTTCATGTGTGTTTGCTGAACTGCAGTGTCCTGGATGATCCAAAGCATTGTAATGTGATATGGGGGAGAAAAAGTAATCGGAAAATTACTTTATCAAACTACCAGTAAAATATTTTTTTTTTGTTTGTTTGTTTTTTTTATGTTTTTGAAACTCCGCTCACCAAGGCTGCGTTTATTTAATGCAAAAATACAGTAAAAACTGTAATATTGTGAAATATATGTAAAATTATGAATATATGTAAAAATGTAATTTATGACATTTTCTGCATTTTTACTCAAGACTTCCATTGTCACACGATTCTTCAGAAATCTTTTATGGAAAATAAAATATTACATATTTTTGTGGAAACCATGATACACTGCCATTCAAAGGCGAATAAAAAACAAAAATCATACTTTTATTCAGCAAGGACACATTTAAGAAAGTAACAGCGAGAGTAAAGTCATTTATAATGTTACAAAATATTTATTTATTTCAAATAAATGCTGTTCTTTTGAATTTTTTATTCATATTTCCACAACAATATTCGGCAGCATAACTGTGTTCAACATTGATGATAATCAGACATGTTTCTTGAGCAGTAAATCAGTATATTATAATGATTTCTGAAGATCATGTGACACTGAAGACTGGAGTAATGATGCTGAAAATACAACTGCAGATCACAGAAATAAATGACATTTTAACACATATTCACATAGAAAATTGTAAATTGTTTTAAATTGTAAAAAATATTTCAGTATTTTTACTGTATTTTGATTAAATACATGCAACCCTGGTGAGCACCCAGAAGAGACTTCTTTTAAAAGCTATGCCTAATCTAAACCCCTAACTCTGTCCTCAGGTGTCCAAGGCCGCGGCGGACCTGATGGCGTACTGTGACGCTCATATACGAGAGGACCCGCTCATCGTGCCTGTCCCGGCGTCAGAAAACCCGTTCCGGGAGAAGAAGTTCTTCTGCACCATCCTCTGAGGCCGGGCCGGGCTGCAGGTTCTGCCGTGAGGTTTCCACGTCCCTGGCTACTGCCGTTGAGCTGTGTTTGAGTGGCAGCCGCCGCATCTGTTGACGGTCCGATCCCTCCTGGACGCCTGTGGGGGTTTTTAGGGGGGAGTCAATTAACTGGCAACCCGGTCAGAGCGTCTCATGTCTCGTTAAATAGGTTTGTTATTGCTTCATAATTAGAGAACAGCCTTTCTCACTGCTTATGGGATGAGAGATTTGTGTTTTAGTTTCATTTTGACTCATTTCTCATGCCACAGAGGATGTGAAACCCTGACAGGTGGCCGTTTTCTAATGTATTTGGACATTTTTATAAACTTAAGCTATTTGATATGTATTGCTGGTCAAATGTTTGGACACACTTGAGCGAATCTTCAAAAAAAGCTTATGCATTAATAATTGAAATATTTTTTTTTTTACTTTAAACCGAGGACAAAAACAACAGAAGTCAATATAATAATGGTTACCTATGCATCCATACATTAATTATATTGATGGAAATATGTCAAATTATGAAGTCATAAACACAATCCATCTTTCCTGCTATTTATTCGTCCGTAGATTTAATAAAAAAAGTCATTCTCTCCATGTTTTGAATGATTGAAATTAGTTTTGTTGACAAATTGTGACTTTGTATGAATTTGTTTACAAAACTTGAATTTGATTAATCATTTTAAAACTTGAATTTGATGAATGTCCAAAACGAGAAAGAAGAAGCTCAAATATAAGAGAGATTTCATTTGCGTTGCATGTTTTAATCATTATTCCCAGACTCCCATTTGTTTTATTTCCTAGGTTTCACGACTATTGTCTGTTTTTGCATATTAGTTGTAATAAAAAATTATGCATCCGATCTTTTGACTTTCATCTGTATTTAGAATTAGATTTCTTATGTTATTGAATTTCTTCTTTTTATTCAATAAAGATTCAAATCGCTGCTGAAAATTCAGCTTTGCATCACAGGAATAAATTACATTTTAAAATATTTTCATAATCAGATGTTTTAAATTCTAATAATATTTTACTGTAATTTTGATCAAATAACTGCCTTCTTGATGAGTGTAAGAAATAATAGTCGTGATAAAGAACGAGCGGATGTGTCCAAACCTTTGACTTGTAGTGCATCTCTAATGCATTTTCATTTGAATGATTTCCCATCTCTCCCCATTTTCCGATAGGATGATATTTTAGATATTTTTAATCAGCTTATGTGAATCAAATCTTATCCAGTTTCCAAATGACATCGTGATAAACAGAACCGGAGACCTCTGAAAAGGCCTCCTCAGCATTTGCGACATGAATCCAGCTTTCAGCCCTTCAGACCTGAGATATTGAATCTGAATCAGTTCAGTTTGAGCTCAAACACTGGACAGTAATCCTCATGCTGGTTTCTGGGAGGCGTTTGCCCTCGAGGTGTCGCCTTGTGCGTCTGTATGAGGTCTCGACTGTATAGATGTGTTTTCTGCCTCATCTGACATATAAAAACCGAGCATTCACCTTCATACAGACAGTATTCAAAGCTGAAGTATATCATTTCTCAGTTGCAAACAATTCGAACAGTCTACAGTCAGAGTGTTGTGCTGTGTAGGGAGATCAAATGAAGCACTTATAAGTGACTCTACACATTAAATGAGAATTTTAAAGAAATAGTTCATCCAAAAATTAACATATGCCTATAATTTACTCACCCTCAGGCCATTTGAGATGTAGATGAGTTTGTTTCTTCATCAGATTTGGAGAAATGGGTCTCAGCACTGGATGCTCTGCAGTGAATGGGTGCCGTCAGAATGAGAGTCTGATAAAAACATCACAATAATCCACACCACTCCAGTCCATCAGTTAACATCTGGAGAACACAAAAGCTGAAACAAATCCAGCTTTAAGATGTTTTTAACTTCAAACCGTTGCGTCCTGCAGTGAAAACCTCCATCTCCTGTTGTCTCTCACATCAAAATCCAGCCGCATATTTGTTTAGAGCTGTTTTGTCTTGTAAACAGTGCTTGATCTGTGCAGATTTCTCCCCTGATTCATCTTTTGGCTTCTCAAGATATTAGCTGATGGACTGTCGTGATTATTGATATGTGTTTATCAGCTGTTTGGACTCTTATTCTGACGGCACCCATTCATCCATTGATGAGCAAGTGATGCAATGCTACATTTCTCCAAATCTGATGAAGAAACAAACACATCCTAATCTTGGATGGCGTGAGGATGTGTAATTTTTCAGCAAATTTTCATTTTTGCCTGAACTATTCCTTGAATATAAAAAAAAAATGACACATCACCTTTAAATTTAGAGTTAAATTTAAATGCCCTTTTTATTCAATGAAAACATCTTCCTCAAATCTCCTCCCCGCTAATGATTTCTTCACACTTTCTGAATGGCCTTACTAACACTGGCATGGTTTTTGAGTTGATTTGTCTGATTTAAACAGCAAGGCCTTTGACTGAAATGCCAAACGGAGAGCCTGCATGTGTGTTCACCTGCTGTGTGTGTGTGTGTGTATAGAGAGGTGGTTTCTGAGTGCCAAGTACTGTGACTATGGCGTGTCCTCTACACTGTTATTTCACAGGCTTTTTCCTATTCAAAACAAACAAACAAAAAAAGCACAATGTCAAATGTTTTTCTTTATATCGCTGTAATTTTAGTCTAGCCTTTGCTAATTTATACGAAACCAAGTGTTATTATATCTACTGCGCAGCACCTGATTGAGGTGTTGCTTGTGTAACCTGTATTAAAGCCCCTTTAACGTGTGCCACGGTGGACGGAGGGTCTTTTTGACACTCAAACGTATCTTATATCTGGAGATCCACCTCGAAAAGTGCACAGATGTATATTTAAACTGCTAACATTGCATGAGATCGCCTTTAAATTCAGAGAAAACAGAGTGTGTATGTATGGTGGGTATTTAAAATGATATTGTGTTCTAAACGCTTAATATTTACTTTTATAGTAGCACTAATGCTCCATGTGTTCAGTGAGATGTGAGAGTTTTCCAAGCGAATGAAATGGAGTCCAGCTGATTTCTACAGAATTACGGTACAATTAAACCCCAAAATGTAAATGAACTTTTAAATAGTATTATTATTATTATTATTCTAAAAACATAACTTGCATGGACTGATTACCCTATTTAAATATTAGAGATACCTTGTAACTGAATCAATGCTTAAATGTATGGATTTGTTGGTGCTTTTCTCTTTTAGAAGTCTGAATGTTTAGATCTGTGCAGTTGTACAAATTAATAAACATTTAAAACTGTCTGCATTCAATATTTAGTGTGCCTGCTTGCATTATAAGAATGATATGCTTGATTTAATATGTTTGCTCTGACATTAGCATATAATATTGTGTTCAAGGGAGACCCCTGGCGGCGCAACGCAGTATTGCACTATATTTCTGTGATTATAAAATAAGACACATTCATGACAACAATATTTATGTACGTGTAAATCGTTCTCTTGACACTTTCTGCTCGTGTTTCAGAAATGAGACCCAAGAAAATTAGCACATTAAATAATTTAGCACACGTTTTTATCCAAAACGACTTACAAATTAGAACAATAGAAGCAATATATATATTTTGTCATGTAAAATAGATTTATATATTAATAAGATTAAACACGAATGCACTTTGTATTGTTAAAAAGAAAAGTCAATCGCTAATTTGACATTAGCTTCATGGCAGCAGGAAACTTATTGAACTACTTTTCCCAGAAGGCACAGCGCGTCGACAGCTCCACTCCTATTGGCTGCCTGAGTGTTGTCGTCATCAGCGTGCAGTTAGACACGACGCGGCGCGTCGGACACTCATCACATCAGCGATGCGCGTCGGGTCGCCGGTCAGTTCGTTGTGTGCGCAGCCCGTTAAGCGTCGGTGTCTGGACCCAGCCGTCCGTCCATGAGAAGCGCGGCAGCGGCGCTGTTTCCGTGTGTGTTCGCGGCGCTGCTTCACTGGCTCGGCTGGACCGACAGAACTGCGCTCCTGTTGGGCTTCGGCTCTGCAGGTACCGCTCAACTTCTGCTACTTTCTGTTCTTCTCTGTTAGTCTGTTATCTTCAGGCATGACCGTTTGTGTTGAATAGAAAGTGTTTCGGTGTGACCTCTGCATTAGACAGATGCTGAATGCATACAAGGGATTAATAGACAACAATTAATGCATATAAATCCGTACTATTCGGTTCTTATGAAGCTGTTGATGCATATAAATATATTAATGCATATAGAAACTTAATGCTCATTTTACTCAGAGCATTGATACTGAATAAATAATGCTAATGCTTAAAGTACTCTGCATTTTCTCACTTCATATAGAAAAAATAATGCATATATAAAATGCATATAGTCCATTAATGAAATTTATAGAAAATTTTAATGCTGAGTGCCTGTACAATGCATAATGATCAATGCATAAAAAGCATTTAACGATTAATAAATATTATTTGCTCATAGGACATTAATGCTAAATTCCTATAGAAAAATGAATGCATACAGAACAGATGCTTAGTTGCTCAAACTATTGCTCATTTTATATAGAGCACATATAATTTTTTTATATGTTAAAGTTCCTTATGCATTCAGTGTTAATGGTCTTTATACATGATTCTATCTATCTAACTATCTACACTGCCCTCCAAAAGTTTGGAAACGCCCTAGAAAAGTGGGGTTTTGGACAATATTGGCATGAATCCTTTTTAATTTGTGATAATTTTGCACTGATAAGGGACAACACAAACTACGAAAACATATTTTATTACATAAACAGTTTATACATAGAAAAAACTTAAATTTTCGATTCATCAAAATTTCCAGCATTAGCAGCTATTACAGCAATGCATAATCTGGGCATCGGAGCTGTCAGTTTATTACAGTTTATTTAAAAAGCTGGGCCAAGTTTAAACCAGGCATCACAGCTGGCAAAGGGGCATGTTGCCATTATTATGTTTTATTGCTGGTCTTCAATGATAATGTCAAGTTACTTTAATGTATTTGCACCAAAAAATGATAAGGATTTGCCAGGGGTGTTTCCAAACTTTTGGAGGGCAGTGTATCTCTCTACCTATCTATCTAATATCATTTATAGACCATTGATTTTCAGTATTAATGCATATGGGACTTTAATGATCAATGCATAAAGAATAATAATAATATATATAGAGAGAGAGTGAGAGAGAGAGATAATTATAGAATTGAATTATTGCTGTTTAATGTATAATATAATGTATAGACCCTTAATGCTTAGTGCATAATTCTTGACTGTATGCATATGAGCATTAATACTGAATGCATTGATCATTGCACTGACTTTAATGATATATAAACATGTTGAACAGTTTGCAGCAGTTTACTTATATCACTAATGGGCTCTGCTGGGGGGTTGAGATGTGCAATTAATGCATTAGATGGAGGCTGCATTAGTGTGCTGTGCTTGTTAACCACAGTGATCGGATTGAAGAAAGTATTTGAACGTGAAATCGTGTACAATAGAAGAGAGACTGTAGAAAGAATCTGAGATCTCATTGAACTCCGGGAGAGATTTACCTGGCAACAAAGGCACAGATGCGCATTACACACTTGCACTGATGTTTGTCACACATGGTTTAATAGGACACAAGTGACAGTCCATTAGGGGATACAAAGGGCCGCTGCCAGAGACTTTCATCTCACTGCATCATCTGTTCTGTGTTTGAGCCTTCAACCTGCCAGAAAAGCCTTTATAAAGGAATAGTTCACCCAAAAATAAACATTTGCTGAAAATACTCAGCCTCAGGCCATCCAAAATGTAGAGTTTATTTCTTCATCAGATTTGTAGAAATGTGTCTCTGCATCAGTGTCTCAGCAATGGATGCTCTGCAGTGAATGGGTGCCGTCAGAATGAGAGTCCAAACAGCTGATAAAAACATCACAATAATCCACACCACTCCAGTCCATTCTGGACTCTCATTCTGACGGCACCCATTCACTGCAGAGCAGCCATTGCTGAGACACTGATGCAATGCTACATTTCTCCAAATCTGTTCCCATGAAGAAACTCAGATGGCCTGAGGTTGAATAAATAAATTTTCAGCAAATGTTCATGTTTGTATGAACTAGTCTTTTAAAAAGGCTTTTTGCATGTTTGAATCATTTGCAGCATTGGCGAATATCATTAGGCTCTGATTATTGTGTTTCTGTTCAATATCATGTTGACAGACAACCAGAAGGCTGTGCATGAGGTGTTGGTGGGTGTTTTGTCAGCACGGCATCATCATGAGCTCCGGCAGGCCATAAGAGACACATGGCTGGGGTACCTTAAACACCACCCTCACTTCCAGAAACGGTCGGTACTCTGAACACGCCTGTGAATCTTTCCATTTCTGCTTCATTAAAACTCTCACTTCAGACAGACATTGATTTATTTCAGAAGATTAGGCTCATGTTATTGACTTAGAAAAAAAAATTGACTGCTTGATTTGAGGTTTTTTTGCTGTTTGTTTTGGCCTGAAACTTTATCGAGCCTTATAAAAATTATGAATATGAATATGTATTTATTATGAATAAATGAATATGTTTGAAAGTACGCTGCATGTTCTCATCAAAAGCTGCAATATTATACATTGGATGTTTGAAGGCCACAGCTTTTTGAGCAGAAAAACATAACATTTATTTCTGAGGGTCAGAGAGTGGGTGGAAAATAGTGATGAAAAAAGCTAAAATATGACAGTTTATTGCAGGCAAAAAATGCTAACTATATATATATATATATATGTGTAAGTATGTATATATATATGTGTGTGTATATATGTATGTGTGTATATATATATATATATATATATATATATATATATATATATATATATATATATATATGTATGTGTGTGTATTTATATGTATATCTTTAATATTGATATTTATTATATATATATAATATATATAATTATTTATTTATTTATTTTTTTACATTATATGTAGCTCTTTTTTTAAATATGACAATTAGGGTATGTGATCAACCAAAAAAATAAACAAATAAATAAATAAAATTAGAAATGCATTATATTATTGTATGGGCTATTAATTTTAATAACCATGTGGGTTATAAAGTGGTTGGAAAATAATGCTGAAAAAAAGCTAAAGTAAGCCCCAAAATGCAAAAAATTTATTATTTTAAATAATAATATTATTAAATGATTTATTTTAATAGCCATGTGCTTATGCATACAGCATAATCTGGTTAATAAATTACTGCAAAAATCACAAATTATAATTTCATTTCATCTAAATCAATGGACACAAATTAAAAGATCAGACACACTTGAGTCCTAAACACAAGACTCTTTTATAATTAATATTGTAAAACAGACTCTAAATTCAGTAAAATAGCCCATGTACACACATCTGTGATGCACATCTGTATTAATGCAGCAGATTGTGATGTTGCTCGGCAACCATGAACAATTAAATTACACTTGATGTTACACACTTACTACATTTATGCATTTAGCAGACGCTTTTATCCAAAGCGACTTACATTGCATTCAAGTTACAGTTTTTACATTTTATCAGCTCTTGCTTACTTGCTTACTAGGCAGTCAGAACTGAGAATGATGCATTGATGTGGTCTGCTGTTTTATTTGAAAGGGTGATGGTGAAGTTCATCATTGGTGAGCATGGCTGTTCTGTGCCGGAGGAAGATCGTGAAGACCCGTATTCCTGCTCGCTGCTGAACCTCACAGAGACAGGTGAATTCATCTCTGAGTCCCTGGTATGTTCCTCAATTCAGAGCAGGCTGTTTCATGGGGCGCTTTGCTGCAGTTTGTACCTTACGATTCTCATCAAAACGTTTTTGTTTTCAAAAAAGTGCTTTTCTGCCTCGTTTCCTCTGTGCGATACAGGACGTGTTCGTTTCATAGCCCCCCTGCTTGGACATGAATCTCGCAGCATGTGGCCTGAAATCACATTCTCTTCTTAATAGTCAGCATGTTTTGGCGTCCAGTAGATTTCAGTTATAACATTTTGATTCCAGCTTCTGTTCTGCATTTTCATGGTTTAGCCACATCATCATCATCATCATCATTAGAGGAAGAGTTAATTTGAAATTGAACATTTTTAAAAATCTAACTTTTTCAGTGGGACACCAAAGAAAGATTTTGAAGAATTTAAAAAGTAACAGGGCTATTAATTGATTAAAATGTTGAATCTAATTAATTTGGTGATGGGCTGATTCATTTATTAAATTAATTGCACGTCCATTTGGCCTGAGACATTAACCCCCAAAAGTCATTATTGTGTTAAATGTGAAAAGCGTTAAATGAACATTACCAAAAAAGTAGCTTTAGAAAGAAATATTTAGATTCAACATAGAATTGATTGCTCAATAATATATTTAAAAAAGTGCCACAAAATATATTGGCTAAAATATATTTATCTGAATATATTTTCTATCAAAAAATTGTTTTGCCCTAATTTGTATATTTTTGAAAATATGTTTTAGAAAATATAAATACATTTTTAAAAACACTTACAATATATTTGCCCTTCATATATTTAAATCCAAGGAAATACATTCACATTTGTAACATTTGATGAAAATATTTATTTGTTGTCTGTAACGTGTGTGTGTGTGTGTGTGTGTGTGTGTGTGTGTGTGTGTGTGTGTGTGTGTGTGTATACACACGGATACTTTTGATCTGGGCTGTTCCTTCCATATTTGCATTTAGCCTAAATATGGGCTACTGTAAGATAACGTTAAAATGTCCAGTTTTCATGTCGAGATTAGAACATTATTGAAAGGTTACAAAAACATTTGTTAGAATGTTCATCAAGTAACATCATAAGGATATTTTTGAGATCTCAGAAAGTTTTTTTCTCAACATTATCAGAATGTATATCAAACATATAAGAATGTTCTATAAATATTATTTTAAGAATTTTTTTGTCATAACATTTATATAACTTTTAAAGAAACGTTACTGAAAGTCGTCTGAACATTCCCTGTTAGCTGGGGAAAACCCTAATGTATGTTATATAACAAATTTAGCTTATAAAAACGTTGTGGGATCATTGTTTTCAAATGTTTCTAAAACGTTATAATGTTTTCATATTGTGATTAGATTAAAATGTTATTTAAAGGTTACAAAAAACATGTCTTACAACATTCTACTAACTTCTTCACCCAAAATGTAACATTATTTGAACATTTATTTTGAATATTCTAATAACATTAAAATGCCTAGTTATTTAAAGGGGACCTATTATGCAAAAATGACTTTTATAAGGTGTTTGAACACAGTTGTATGGCTTCAGTGTGTGAAAACAACCAGCCTATAACCAACTCATTTTTAATATGAAACCAATAAATCATGAACAGCCTCTCAGAACGAGCTGTTTCAGATTCTCCCTCTGTTCACGTCACTGAGGGGAAAAAGTCCCACCCATTTGTGACGCTCTCTATGAGCATAAACCCAGCCCTGAGTGAGAAGCAGCAGTCTGCCATTACTGGAGATATATACAACATCAGCACCAAAGAACAAGCTATATATTTTAAGTGTTTTTAACAAGCTATAAAAATGTATCTGTGGGGTATATTGTGCTAAAACTTCACACATACACTCTGGGAATATCAGAGACTTATTTTACATCTTGTAAAAAGGCAGTTTTAAGGCAGCTTTAATCGCCTTTTTAGTAACTTCATGACTTAACTATGACATGCACGCAGTTTATTTTGCGCTTTGGTATGAAATGATACAGGCTACAGCATGCACTGGAGCCTTTGTGTGCATTAAACTGAAAAATGAATCGCCTGTGTTAACACGCTAATTTTGACAGCACTAGTTGAAACACAATTACGGTTTGAACTTTAAATTCAAGCCGCAGCTCAGTTTTCAGTGTTTTGAAGATGCTTTCAGAAGGATTCTTTTGGACTTGGATAGTGGTGATTGGCGAAGCGTTATGCTAATGAGCCCTTTAACAGTGAGAGAATATCCTGTGTGGCTCTAAAAGCTTTTCCTGATGGCTGTTCAGCACACATCTGTGCACTTCTGCCTCTCGTCTGCGCCGCCTTTAATTGGCTTTTGTCTCAAGGACAAGGGAAGCGGTGAGTCTGCTGCTCGGAACAAGCGGCCCGTTTCTCTATTAACGACTCTGTTCCTCCAATTGATCTCCTGGGTAATAAATGGCTGCTTTCTAATTAACAGAGCCAGTAGTTCAGAGCAGACGAGTCTCTTAAAGTGCTGATGTTTGGACTATTGTGCAGCGGCGTGTGAAAACGACTCCGTCTGCTCAAGACTTCTGGCTTTATCTTTAACCCTTCTTGGGTGGATTTGTTTATTTAACCAGGGTTTGGTCACATTCATCAAAACACATAAACATAATCTCTAGAACTGCTCTGTCTTTACGTTTAAAAAGTAAACAAATATAATTAGTTACATTACTTTAATAAAGTAATTGAAAAAGTTACACTATTACATTTAATAGGGTAACTTGTAATCTGTAACATTTCCAAAGTAATCTTCCCAACACTGTGTGTATGTGTGTGTATATATATATATATTTATTTATACATACATACATACATACATACACATACAAATAGTAATTAGAATTATTATTATTATTAAGAGAGCTTAATTAAATTATCTAAATTACAATCGTGAATAATAATAAAAGTTATTATTATTTTATTTAAATCATTATTTTTAAATAATATTACAGATTATAGAATAAAATATAAACAATGAATAATAAAATAAAACCATTGTTTTTATTATTATTTTATTATTAATGGTTTTATTTTGTAATTGATATTTGCCTGCTGAACTAATGTCAGTATTTAAGCAGAAGCATGAATGATGCAGTTAACCTGACCCCTGAGCTCTGCTTCAGCTGCTGGGCAGGAGATGGCCATATTGAGCGTTCCTGACACGTCTGCGCTGCTGCCGTCCGATGTCTCTGCCGTCAGTCTGGACTTCAAGGTCCTTCACTCTGTGGTCATCACCCAGCTGGGCGTCTTTCCCAACGGACCGCGAGACGACTTCAGGGGCAACGTCACCGTCCGGCTCTTCCAGGTGGACCAAGAGGTACGAGCACAAACGCAGTCTGGAGTCACTGTCACCTCAACATGACGCATTAGATGAAGAAGTCTGTAAATCACTGCTGCTCAACTGGTTTCACTCCGAAGATTTCACATCAGACGCAACATCATAGTACAGGAGCTTTATAATTACAGTACAAACACAAAAACAAACTAAAATGCCATTTTTATCAAATAAAAATGATTAATATTACAATGAACTGCACAAACCTAACAGAATGCACAGTTATGAACATGACAGAGAAATATGAAAAATGACAACTTTGTAAATGCATAAACGTCAGCTTGACTTTAGATGGTTTTGTGCTCAATGCAAATGAACCGATATGTACTGTCTTCTGGGTTGTGTTTTCTTTAAGTTCATGGTTTTCATTCAAGGAATAGGACATGTAAAATAATAACTATTATTATTATTATTGAATTATATTTTATTTAAATCATTACTTAATAATAATATATAATCCCTTAATAAT